>NC_084810.1:6806464-7548652 GCF_963583255.1 Pyrus communis
GACATGACTGGGTGTAAATAAATACGCTCAAATACTACGATCACGTGAAGACTGGGGGAATAATCACAGGTCACCTACGAGACGGAACCACCTATAGTGGTCTGTACGACAGGACTGGGTGTAAATAAATACGTTCAAGTGCTACGATCACGTGAAGACTGGGCGAATAATCGCAGGTCACCTATGAGACGAAACCACCTATAGTGGTCTGTATGACAGGATTGTGCACCTAACTTGGATCCAAGATGAGCGTGTGGTGCGGGAGGTGAACATCACTTGAAGGACTGTGCCCTACTCTGGGCGGAAGCACTAGCACCAGGGGTGCAGGTTATAAGCTCTCTATGCATATCACATAACTACTACGTCACAACTATAAATGATAACTTACCTGGCACTTACCTGTGCGTCCGTAGCACTAAACATACTTATATGCAACTACTTATGCAAAAATAAATAGGCACACACTAAGCATGGCATTTTAAAACATATAAACATTCCATTTCATTTTCTAGGAAAAACCACAAGTATATAAGTATATACGGGAAACCAAAAGCCCACTCACTGGTATGTGGAAGGGTCGTAACCCCCTTGCCTCGAGTGACTGCACTCGTCCTCAGGATAGGTCTCACCTATATGCGAAACACTTATAAAAACATCAATTTAAAGCACATAACCAAAACTAGGTAATAACTTCTCATACAATGCTCAAATAGGATGTGTGAATACACCAACGTGATCTACTCAACCTCACGAACATCCCCATATTTTCAAAAATAATTTTTCGACCACCCATGTGTCGCCACGCGCCGGCCAAGGCAAGGCCAGATGCGCCCCCCACGCGCAGCCATGTGCCAGGCACACTGACGGCATCAGTTAACGCCGTCAAGAATATTCCGTTAAACCCTAACAGATTCCGTTAAATCTGACTAACTGCATCAGAATATTCCGTGTCGGTCGTCGGAAAATCTGGAAAAACTTAAAACCTTCTTTTCTTACTCGTTTCTTCACCAATTTCAATGAAATTTGCACCAATGGAAAGCTGGAGATGAGTAGAACAACGTTATACCTGTTTGAAACCCCAAAGATCACAGGATCTCGCCAGAACAATTCGAGAAAAATCGGCCAAACTTGCAACTCACGATCTCGACGTCCAAATCCTTCCAACGAACCACCCCGAGCTTCCTAAAGACCTCACTAAGCTTCTATAAGCTCAAATTCCCTGAAAAACAACATTTCACGTGTGCATGAACAATGACCAAATCGGAGATTCCTGGTTCGACGTGAAATCGAAGT
The DNA here is from genome assembly GCF_963583255.1 of Pyrus communis. NCBI lineage: Eukaryota > Viridiplantae > Streptophyta > Magnoliopsida > Rosales > Rosaceae > Pyrus > Pyrus communis. The sequence goes on from NC_084810.1 coordinate 6,807,758, forward strand.
ATTCCTTACCTGAAATTGGTATGGTTAAACTCGTATGGTCCTCACGAACACAAAAGTATGATTTTCCACCTCGATCAGTGACGTTTGCAAGGGATTTGGGTCTTGTCCGTACAAGGAAGAAGAAGAGAAAGAGAGAGAGAAAGTGTGTTCGAGACAGAGAAGGTATACGAGGGAAGAAGATGAGGATGAGGGTGAATGTGTGGTCCAGATGCAACCAACCAAACAACACCACAACCACCCAAAATAACAAATAACCACTAGGGGCAAACACGTCATTTAACACCTACGATACAAATAATTCGGGACAGGCTGTCACATGTACCCTTAATAACTAGTGTTTAGAATGGCAAAATTGTAAACCATTAGCTAATGAAAAAGCTACATGGCTCGCAAGGGTGGGTGGGTATGAAAAGTATGTAACTTGAGAGGGTATTTGAAGTTGAGTGTTTAGACTAAGACTTTGTTCCTATATATATATATATATATATATATATATATATATAGGTAATTTACTGTTTTAGTTGGAGCGTTTTTCATGGCAAAAGAGTTGAGTAGGGGCAGTCGCAACAGTGGGAATATGTTGCCTATGTCCATGGTGGCAAAGTTAGATAAAATAATGAAATATAGGTACATTATACAAATAATTTGTGACGGAGGTATGAAGCCATAAATAAATAAATAAATAAATAACTAAAATCTGGGGTAGAGGTCAAAAAAAAAAAAACATGAAATACAAGTAAATTATACAAATAATATGTGATGGAGGTATGAGACCATAAAAAAGAGCTAAAATATGTGGTAGTGGTACATAAAAAAACATGTGTTATAGGTAAATAATACCATGTTGAATTAGGAACAGCATGATGATACGCCAACAAAAACAAAAAGAATAAGAAAAGGCCAACACAAAATCACAGGAAAAGAGGAGGATGATGGATGAGGAAGATGATGGGTGAGGAATATCAAAATAGAGAAGATTTTATGAGAAAATAATTGTGATTAAGAGAAAATGATGATTCTAAACTACCTATTAGCAAAATCTTCCTTAGAGGCTGAAATGACAATTCAATTAAGAAAAGAAAATAAACATGGAAATGGATTAAAGAAAAGAAAAAGACGGGGAAGGACACGAAGAAGAAAACTGAAGTAAAATAGATAAAGTATTCTTCCGAGAGAGTCAGATGACTTGCAAAGAAAAAGGAAGAGACAATTTCTAAATCAGTTGGAGAATTTATGGGAAAATGTTTAAAATCTATAAGAAAAATAATAACAATAAGATAACGTCAAATCATAAATATTAGACCAGCTTCAAAGCACAAAAAGATGAACGTATATATTGTTTCCTCTAAATTAAAAGACCCCTTTACCGTAATATGGCTTGTAACACCTAGTTTTGTTTTTTTTATAAGAAACACGTGTCATGGTTGAATATCGAAAATTTTAGACTGAAGAGCGACGTTTATGATTGAATGTCGCATGCATTGATTGCCTACAACTTACACGACAACCTGAAACTGCTAGCTAATTAATTCAGACCCCCTAAAATTCAAAAAAAAAAAAAAAGAATAAAAAAAAAAGAGAAAACCTAAACCCCAACTAGACTTGTCATTCGTGTCGTGTCGTTTTTGTGTCATACCCGATATTTTAACGGGTCGTGTCGTATAACACCTGTTAAAATAAACGGGTAAAATGACCCGACCCAAAATCGACCCGATAATATTTACAAGTAATATGACCCGACTTGTTATCCGTTAAGGAAAATATATTTTAAACCAATAAATAATCAAATGAAAAACATAATACTAAATAAGTATTACATACCATATTGTCACATCCAAAACTTAAAAACGCATTTTCCTTTTAAGTATATTTTCGCTTACCTAAATTGATTGCTCTAGCCTTTTTCTTTGCAAGACTCATATTTGCATTGTATATACTTTTGCTTCCAAGATTTCGTTCTATTCCTATTATAATCTCCACGAACTCCTCATCACTAAGATTTACTGAATCTGAATCTCTAACATCTATTGCTTCTGAAACAAAATGGGTATAAATTAATAGCTTAATTAATTAAGTAAAATCTTTAATAGTTTTTTAATTAATGTAGAAGTGTAAAAAAATATAGAAAAAATATATAAACGCTCGTAATGAAAAGCTTTACAACTTTTGTGACATCCCGTCTCGAAGATATCGGAAACGTGCATAGGAAATGACCCTTTTACCCCTAGCTGGTTTTCGTATTATTGTTTTGGTTGTTTTGTGTGGTGTTGGCAAGCTTAGGGCCACACACACACATTGTCTCACTGTCTCTCTCTGTCTCTCTCTCTCTGTGAGTTCCCCGAGCCCCATTCCCTTTCTTCCTCTTTGAAAACGTACGGACAAACTCCAAAACCCACCAAATCCTCACAGATCGAGGAAACCAAGGACACATTTGAGCTCGTGAGGTCGAGGCAAGCTCAGCCATACCCTTTTCAGGTGAGAAATCCTTCGTTTTCACGTCGTTTCAACGATGGCCGATTCAAGTACTGTTCATGCAAAAGTTATACATTGAGTTTTTGGGATTTCTGAGCTTGTAGTTGTGTTTGTGGGGTTCCCAGGAGTTTGGGAGTGGCTCGTTGGTTGAATTTGGACGTCAGGATCGTTGGTTGTGGAGTTGGCCGAGTTTTGAAGTTTTGGACAGGTATAATCTCGTAATTTTAGGCCTTAAAACTTGTTGGGACATGTTCTACTAGCTCTAGGGTTGATTTTGGTGCAAGAAACGTGGAAAAAGGTGGAAAAACGAGTGAGAAATAGTGATTTGCAGGTTTTCCGGCGACGGCGCCGGCGTCGGGGACTGATCGGAGAAGAAGCAGGAATATTTCGTTAAGTTTAACGGAATATTCCTAACGGCAGGGGTTAAGTTTAACGGAATATTCCGTCAGTTTAACGGAATATTCCTGACGGCGTCTGTTGACACCGTCAATGTGCCTGGCACGTGGCCGCGCGTGGGGGCGCGTGGGTCCGTACCTGTTCTGGCGCGTGGGGGCGCGTGTGAGGTCCAAAAATTATTTTAAAATTATGGTTGTGATCCTGAGGTTGTGTAGAGCACGTGGGTATATTCATTTGTCCATTTTGAGCAACGTATGAGAAGTTTTTACGAGAAGTTGGTTATGTGCTTTAAAGTTAACGTTTTTATAGTTATTTCCCATATAGGTGACACGTACCCCGAGGACGAGCGTGGTCACGCGAGGCAGGGGGGCTACGACCCTTCCACGTATCAGTGAGTGGGCTTTTGTTTTCCGTATATACCTATATACAATTATATTCCCAGAAATTGATTTAAAAAGGGGTATTTGCCTTATGCCATGCATGTTATTATTATCGCTTATGCATCATTGCACGCATTAGTAGTGGCATACATATATATACATATTGGGTGCTGAGGACGCACAGGTAAGTGCCAGGTATGTGGTATTCATATTTACTTTCAGCAGTAGTTTGAGAGACTTAGAGAGCTCATAACCTGCACCCCCGGTGTTAGTGCTCCCGCCCAGAGTAGGGCACAGTCCTTCACGTGATGTTCACCTCCCGCACCACCCGCGATTATTCGCACAGCCTTCACGTGATCGTAGCACTAGAGCGTATATATATATGTTACACCCAGGCCTGTCGTACAGACCACCTTGAGTGGTTCCGACTCGTGGGCAGGTTCAGTTATAGAGTTGAGATTTGAGCTCTAGATGCAGCCGTACAGGTCACGTTAGGTGACTCCGACTGCCAGATGTTATGCTATTGATGTGATTTATACCTGGACACTTACATTCATTATGAGGCTTTGCCATGGCATATATTGAGCATGATTGGCATACCCTTGAGCATGTTTTGCATGTTTATACATACGATTATATGTTTATTTTCTGGGAAGTATACAGGTTTTACGGCGAGGGGTTAGAATGTATTTTGCTAAATGGTTTTCAAAGAGCCTTATTTTTGCCCACTCACGCTTTTGTTTTGCGCCCCTCCAGGTTCTAGTTGCTTAGCCGTTGCGGTGGTTTCCCTTGAGGGCTTTCCGGTGTTCTGACAGACACTCCACATTGTAGGGTCGCCTTCGGGCGTACTACTGTTGTCGTTTTTGGTTTGGGCTGCTATAGACCTGCTCTGAAATTGTATCGCACTTAGTAGCACTTATTTTAGTACTTTGTATGCTAGTTTCTAATTATTCGTACTTTTATATTACTACTTTATTAGCTTCCGCACGTGCACATGGCTACGTCACCTTTGTGTGACGGCTAGCACGCTCCGATCTCGGTCGGGGTGTGTCAGTTTGGTATCAGAGCCTAGGTTTGGCAGTCCTGTGCCCTTGTGAGTATTCTAATGTTTTTGGTGTCTTCTGTCAGAACTATGCCGCCTCGTCGGGAACCCCGTCGCTCTTCTAAGCCTATTTTCCCCGATATTACTCAGTTGGGGGAAGCTTTTGCTACAGCCCTTCAGTCAGTGATGCGCCCTCCCCAGAGGACTCCTCTGGAGACTATGTACAATTTGAAGTTGGATAAGTTTAAGGGCAGTGAGGGGCATGAGGGCGCAGAGCGCTGGCTAGAACACATAGAGAAGACTTTTCGTGTGCTGCATAATCAGGGGAACTTGCCTGTGGAGAGGTGGGTCGAGACGACCGCTTGGTTTCTGGATACGGAGTCGGCAGCTTGGTGGGAGCAGGAGCTTCGTAGGTTGACTCCGGATCAGAGGACTGATTGGAATGTTTTTACGGAGTTGTTTAGGAGGAGATATGTGCCCCCTGAGTACATCGATAGAAAGAAGCAGGAGTTTTCCGAACTGAAACAGCGGAAGATGTCAGCGAATGAGTACTACCGTAAGTTTACGGACTTGTCTCGTTACCATCCTGATGTCGCTGGTAATCCGGCGGAGATGCTTCGTCTTTTCCGTTTGGGCACCAGGAAGAAGTGGCGTTCTATGGCGTCTACTGTCCACAGCTAGACTTACCGAGACTTCTATGAGATACTGCTGAGGATCGAGGATTCTGAGAATATGTCGAGCGACACTGATGAAGAGAAAGACAGCAACCAGAAGAAAGATGACAAAGGCAAAGGTCAGGCATCGCTCGGGCCCCGTCAGACTCAGAACTTCAAGAGGGGTGGTGCTAGCTCGAGTTCTTCGAGTGGCGGCTTCAGTGCCACTGGACAGAGCCGTGGAGGTAGATTTTCTGGTGGCGCTAGAGGCCAGAGGCAGGGCGATGGTGGTCGAGGCAAAGCCCCTATTTGCCGCAGGTGTAACAACCGGCATTTCGGTGAGTGTAGACGTGGTAGCAATGGTTGCTTCACATGTGGACAGGTGGGACATAGAGCGGCGAATTGTCCCCAGGGTCAGCAGCAGCAGAAACCACAGCAGACCTTTATGCCACCACCTGCACCACTCCAGCAGATCCAGGGTCCTAGTAGCTACGGCCAGACGGGTCGAGGTGGTGCTTACCACTATCAGGGTGATGATGTCCCTTATGCTCCGGGGCAGTATCAGTATCCTCAGGATCCCTATTCCCAGGGTGGCTATCCCCAGTATTCAGGCGGTTATATGCCGTATCCTCCAGCTCCAGCGGGTAGTTCACAGTGGTATCAGGGGGGACAGTATCAGCAGGGGGAGATTGCCACTAGCAGTGCAGGGTCTTCGAGACAGTCGGGCCAGCCCAGTCAGGGGCGTGGTGCTCAGGGACGCGGCGTTCAGGCGAGCAGAGGCCGCGGCGGGCGTCAGCAGAGACAGGGGCGTCTTCACAATATTTCTCTGCAGGACGCTCAGAACAACCCAGACTTGATTATGGGTACATTGAACATTCTTGGTTGTTTTGCTAGAGTCTTAATTGATTGTGGAGCTACACATTCCGTAATTTCTCATACATTTGCTCAAGTGACGCAACCTCGCCCCACACCTCTAGGGTATGATTTAGAGGTTGTTATGCCTAGAGGAGAGAGTTGTGTCGTAGATTGTGTGTACCCAGGATGTCCAGTGATCGTAGAGGGTGTTGTTTTGTCAGCCGATCTTATCCCGTTAGATATTGTGGACTTTGATGTGATTCTGGGCACGGATTGGTTGCACTTCTATCGTGTCTGGGCACGGATTGGTTGCACTTCTATCGTGCCAACATTGACTGTTACGGGAAAGTGGTTACGTTTCACCGACCTGGACTACCTGTGGTTACTTTCGTGGGTGAGCAGAGTGGGGTGAGACATGGCGTTATTTCGGCGCTGCGAGCGAAAAAGTTGTTATCTAAAGGTTGTCAGGGGTACCTAGCTCACGTGGTGCTAGATGAAGCTGTTCCTAACAGAGTTGAGGATGTGAGAGTGGTCAGACACTTCCCTGATGTTTTTCTCGAGGATTTACCTGGTTTACCCCCAGAGCGAGATGTGGAGTTCACTATTGAGTTGATTCCAGGTACAAATCCTATTTCTTTAACTCCTTATCGTATGGCTCCCGCAGAGTTGAGGGAATTGAAGGTTCAGTTGCAGGAGTTAGTGGATAAGGGATTTATCCAGCTTAGTACTTCGCCTTGGGGCGCTCCAGTGTTGTTTGTGAGGAAGAAGGATGGAACTTTGAGGCTGTGCATCGACTACAGGCAACTCAATCGGGTGACGATTAAAAACCGTTATCCATTGCCTCGTATCGATGATTTGTTGGATCAGCTGAGAGGTGCTTGTGTGTTCTCTAAGATAGACTTGAGGTCTGGGTACTATCAGCTGAAGATCAGTAGGGATGATGTCCCTAAGACGGCGTTCAGGACTCGTTACGGTCATTACGAGTTTCTGGTTATGCCCTTTGGGTTGACGAATGCACCAGCTGCCTTCATGGATTTGATGAACCGGGTATTCCAGCCTTACTTGGATAGATTTGTCATTGTCTTCATTGACGATATTCTGGTGTATTCTAAGTCGAAAGCGGAGCATGTTCGACATCTTACTTTGGTGTTGAAGAGGTTGAGGGAACACCAGTTATATGCTAAGTTTAGCAAGTGTCAGTTCTGGTTAGACCAAGTTGCATTCTTGGGGCACGTCATTTCTGCTCAGGGTATTTTGGTTGACCCTCAGAAGGTTGCAGCGGTAGAGAGTTGGGAGCAACCGCGAACCGTTACCGAGGTGAGAAGTTTCCTTGGTTTGGCGGGGTATTATCGGAGATTCGTTAAGGATTTTTCGGTGATTGCCTTGCCGTTGACGAGGTTAACGAGGAAGGATGTTAAATTTGAGTGGGATGATAGGTGTGAACAGAGTTTCCAGCAGTTGAAGCATTGTCTCACTCATGCACCTGTTTTGGCACTCCCAGATGATAGTGGTGATTTCGAGGTTTATAGCGATGCTTCCTTGAATGGTCTGGGATGTGTATTGATGCAGCATGGTAGGGTGATTGCTTATGCTTCACGGCAGTTGAAACCTCATGAGATGAATTACCCTACACATAATTTGGAGTTGGCTGCTATCATTTTTGCGTTGAAGTTATGGAGACACTATCTTTACGGAGAGAAGTGCAGGATCTTTACAGATCACAAGAGTCTCCAATATCTTTTTACTCAGAAGGAACTTAATCTTCGCCAGCGGAGGTGGTTGGAGTTGCTCAGCGATTATGATTGCACGATTGATTATCATCCTGGTCGTGCGAACGTAGTGGCTGATGCACTTAGCAGGAAGTCACAGGGTCGCATTAATGCGTTGTACGCTAGTCGTGCTCCTCTTTTGGTGGACTTGCGTGCTACGGGAGTAAGGCTAGAAGCCGAAGATCGAGAAGTGGCGTTACTTGCTAATTTCCAAGTTAGGCCGATACTTGTTGATCGGGTGCTTGAAGCCCAAGTAGTTGATCAGGAGACTCAAGAACTTATTCAAGCTCGAGAGCAAGGAAGGAGGCGAGACCTCAGAGTTCAGGATTCAGATGGCATGTTGATGCTAGAGAGTAGAATGTTTGTGCCTAATAGTGTGGAGTTGAAGAAGGAAATTCTCGATGAAGCACATATCTCGGCTTATGCCATGCATCCAGGAGCTACTAAAATGTATCATACCATTCGACCGTTTTATTATTGGCCGGGTATGAAGAGGGAGATAGCCGAGTATGTGAGCAGGTGTGCTGTTTGTCAGCAAGTTAAAGCAGAAAGAAAGAAGCCGTTTGGGTTGTTGCAGCCGCTTCCCGTTCCAGAGTGGAAATGGGAAAATATCACCATGGATTTTGTGTACAAGCTCCCGTGTACACAAAATGGCTTTGACGGCATTTGGGTGATCGTTGATCGACTCACTAAGTCGGCTCATTTTATTCCAGTGAGAGAGAAGTATTCTTTGAGCCGTTTAGCGGAGTTGTTTATCTCGAAGGTTGTGAAGTACCATGGTGTCCCTGTGAGTATTGTCTCGGATCGTGATCCACGTTTCACATCTAAGTTTTGGGTGGCTTTCCAGGAAGCTTTGGGCACGAGATTACTTTACAGTACGGCATATCATCCACAGACAGACGGACAGTCAGAGAGAATTATTCAGACCTTGGAGGATATGCTGCGAGCTTCGGTGTTACAGTTTGGTGACGCTTGGCACCAGCGGTTAGATTTGATGGAATTTGCTTACAACAATAGTTTTCATTCGAGCATTGGCATGGCGCCATTTGAGGCCTTGTATGGCAGAGCTTGTCGCACACCGTTGTGTTGGTCAGAGGTTGGCGAGAGAGTCTTAGTAGGTCCAGAGATTGTCGAGGAGACTACTCTGAATGTTCAGGTAATCAAGTCTAACCTGAAAGCAGCTCAGGACAGGCAGAAGAGTCTAGCGGATCGGCATGCTACGGACAGAACATATGAGGTTGGAGATTGGGTATTTCTGAAGCTTTCACCGTGGAGAGGTGTTGTGCGGTTCGGAAAGAAGGGGAAGTTGAGTCCCAGGTACATCGGACCATACGTGGTCACAGAACGAGTTGGTGAGGTAGCTTACAGGTTGGAGTTGCCTCCGGAGTTGGCTAGAGTGCATAATGTCTTTCACGTGTCTATGCTCCGACACTATGTTGCTGATCCATCTCATGTGATACCTCCTCAACCACTTGAGATTAATCCAGATTTGACATACGACGAGGAGCCAGTGACCATACTAGACTGGAAGGAGAAGGTTCTGAGGAACAAGACGGTAAACTTAGTGAAGGCTTTGTGGAGGAACCATTCAGTCGAGGAGGCAACGTGGGAGACAGAAGATCGAATGAGGGATTTGTATCCTCGTTTGTTCTTTGGTTACTAGGGGTTGTTACTTGGTTGTTTGAATTTCGGGACGAAATTCTATTAAGGTGGGAAGGTTGTGACATCCCGTCCCGGAGATATCGGAAACGTGCATAGGAAATGACCCTTTTACCCCTAGCTGGTTTTCGTATTATTGTTTTGGTTGTTTTGTGTGGTGTTGGCAAGCTTAGGGCCACACACACACACTGTCTCACTGTCTCTCTCTCTCTGTGAGTTCCCCGAGCCCCATTCCCTTTCTTCCTCTTTGAAAACGTACGGACAAACTCCAAAACCCACCAAATCCTCACAGATCGAGGAAACCAAGGACACATTTGAGCTCGTGAGGTCGAGGCAAGCTCAGCCATACCCTTTTCAGGTGAGAAATCCTTCGTTTTCACGTCGTTTCGACGATGGCCGATTCGAGTACTGTTCATGCAAAAGTTATACATTGAGTTTTTGGGATTTCTGAGCTTATAGTTGTGTTTGTGGGGTTCCCAGGAGCTTGGGAGTGGCTCGTTGGTTGAATTTGGACGTCAGGATCGTTGGTTGTGGAGTTGGCCGAGTTTTGAAGTTTTGGACAGGTATAATCTCGTAATTTTAGGCCTTAAAACTTGTTGGGACATGTTCTACTAGCTCTAGGGTTGATTTTGGTGCAAGAAACGTGGAAAAAGGTGGAAAAACGAGTGAGAAATAGTGATTTGCAGGTTTTCCGGCGACGGTGCCGGCGACGGCGACGGCGCCGGTGTCGGGGACTGATCGGAGAAGAAGCAGGAATATTCCGTTAAGTTTAACGGAATATTCCTAACGGCAGGGGTTAAGTTTAACGGAATATTCCGTCAGTTTAACGGAATATTCCTGACGGCGTCTGTTGACACCGTCAGTGTGCCTGGCACGTGGCCGCTCGTGGGGGCGCGTGGGTCCGTACCTGTTCTGGCGCGTGGGGGCGCGTGTGAGGTCCAAAAATTATTTTAAAATTATGGTTGTGATCCTGAGGTTGTGTAGAGCACATGGGTATATTCATTTGTCCATTTTGAGCAACGTATGAGAAGTTTTTACGAGAAGTTGGTTATGTGCTTTAAAGTTAACATTTTTATAGTTATTTCGCATATAGGTGACACGTACCCCGAGGACGAGCGTGGTCACGCGAGGCAGGGGGGCTACGACCCTTCCACGTATCAGTGAGTGGGCTTTTGTTTTCCGTATATACCTATATACAATTATATTCCCAGAAATTGATTTAAAAAGGGGTATTTGCCTTATGCCATGCATGTTATTATTATCGCTTATGCATCATTGCACGCATTAGTAGTGGCATACATATATATACATATTGGGTGCTGAGGACGCACAGGTAAGTGCCAGGTATGTGGTATTCATATTTACTTTCAGCAGTAGTTTGAGAGACTTAGAGAGCTCATAACCTGCACCCCCGGTGTTAGTGCTCCCGCCCAGAGTAGGGCACAGTCCTTCACGTGATGTTCACCTCCCGCACCACACGCTCAGCTTGGATCCAAGTTAGGTGCATAGGCCTGTCGTACAGACCACATTAGGTGGTTCCGACTCGTAGGTGACCCGCGATTATTCGCACAGCCTTCACGTGATCGTAGCACTAGAGCGTATATATATATGTTACATCCAGGCCTGTCGTACAGACCACCTTGAGTGGTTCCGACTCGTGGGCAGGTTTAGTTATAGAGCTGAGATTTGTGCTCTAGATGCAGCCGTACAAGTCACGTTAGGTGACTCCGGCTGCCAGATGTTATGCTATTGATGTGATTTATACCTGGGCACTTACATTCATTATGAGGCTTTGCCATGGCATATATTGAGCATGATTGGCATACCCTTGAGCATGTTTTGCATGTTTATACATACGATTATATGTTTATTTTCTGGGAAGTATACAGGTTTTACGGCGAGGGGTTAGAATGTATTTTGCTAAATGGTTTTCAAATAGCCTTGTTTTTGCCCACTCACGTTTTTGTTTTGCGCCCCTCCAGGTTCTAGTTGCTTAGCCGTTGCGGTGGTTTCCCTTGAGGGCTTTCCGGTGTTCTGACAGACACTCCACATTGTAGGGTCGCCTTCGGGCGTACTACTGTTGTCGTTTTTGGTTTGGGCTGCTATAGACCTGCTCTGAAATTGTATCGCACTTACTAGCACTTATTTTAGTACTTTGTATGCTAGTTTCTAATTATTCGTACTTTTATATTACTACTTTATTAGCTTCCGCACGTGCACATGGCTACGTCATCTTTGTGTGACGGCCAGCATGCTCCGATCTCGGTCGGGGTGTGTCAACTTTCATGAGGAGCTTAACTTCGAAATTCGCCATTATAATCATATAAATCATAGATCAAAATTTAACCGTTGATTGTTGTTTAAATTTACGCTTCATTGTTCTCATCAAATTTTGTTTTTTTTTTCAGATTTTCTTTTTTGGAAACATGATCTATTAGAGGATGCAGGAAAATAAACGGTTTGGATCGTTGATATTATATTTAGAGTTTTATGGTTAGTGAAAATATTGCTTGATGTTTATAAAGTTTCCCGTAAATATCGAAACGTGATATCAAAGATCTGAACCGTTCATCTTCTTACATCTGCTAGATGATCATGTTTTCAAAAAAGAAAATTTTAAAAATGAAATTCCGGAAGAAGAATAAAGCGTAAATGACAATCGACGGTTAAATATAAATTTAAGGTTTATGAATTATAGTGTTAGATTTCAAAGCTGACCTCTTCATGAAAGTTGTAAAGCTTGTCACTATGAGTGATTGTATATATATATATATATTTTTTTTTTCTTTACTTTTTTTTTATACTTCGACAATAATTATTATTAATTTTGCCCTCAAATAAAAACATTATTCATGAGGGTTTGGAGGATTTTAAAAATCTAAACAATAATGTAAGTGTAATCATTAGGGGTGGTTCGGTATGGGATACCATACCGAAACTAGTATCCCGAATCCCAAACCAAAATTTTTTGGGACGGGAATTTAAAGACCAATCCCAAACCAAATTTTCGGGAATCCCAAATTTCAGGAATCCCGAAATATTTTCGGGATTTTGGGACAAATCGGGAATCCCAAACTGAAATATGAAATTATGAATTGTTCTTCAAATATATAATTCAAGAACACATTCATGAACTAGGAATTTCATTTTATTCACACTACCATTTAATTGAACACTGGCATGCCTAACTGTTTTTATCATAGTCAAAATTCAAATTAATTAAACCCTTTTTGCAATATGTTGAGAGACAAAAGAATCAAGCCTTCTAAAATCATCAGCCATGGCAACAGCAATAATAAAATCCACATGAATATCAAACAAAACATGAAAAATATGCAAGATGTAGGGCATTTCAGGTTGCAGAGCATGAATTAGAAACTACTAGCATCAATTATAAAAGAATAATATATATAATAATTAATATTATATATTTTCGGTTCGGTATGGGATTCCCGAAATATCGAGAAGCCAATCCCAAATCCCATACCGAAATTTTGGGATCGGTTCGGGATAGCATCCCAAAAGTTTTGGGAATTTCGATTTGGGAAATTTTTGGTTTGGGATTGGGATTTTTTAGGTTCGGTTCGGGATTTTTGGGAATTTTTTCCACCCCTAGTAATCATTATCTATTCGTGGAGGAATAATGATGAATAATGAGTGTTTATATATTCTTTCACATTTTTCATACTTGTATGTATGTCTTCTTAGTTCTTACCTATACAAACACTATACTAGTTTATTTTAATTTTGGACAACAACATGTTAAGTAAAATTTATCCTAGTAATGATAATAAGGAACTCTCATAATAAAAATAAATAATGACTAAAACTTCTTTTTTTTTAACTTATATAGAATAATAATACAAAACTATATATTTAATATAGAATATATTGTATATATTAATATGGCTATTGTATTTTATAATAAATCTTTTAGTAATTAAATTTAAAAATATCAAAATAATTTTTTTCCTTAACGGGTTACCCACGTGTTACCCGCGTGTATACCCGTTAAGAACCCGTTATTAACCGGTTCTTAACAAGTCACCCAATAATGATCCAATTAGTTATCGTGTTGATCCGAAACCCGTTATTTTTGGGTCGTTTTTGTGTCGTGTTAGAAACTGCCGGGTCTAACCCCAGCACCATCTCTAATCTTTGGGTTAAAATCTAAAATTTTAACTCAAAAAATGTAGGTTTTATCCCATAGTTTTTCTGCTCCAACCCTTCTTAATTAATTTTTTAGCTAGAGATTATTAAAGAATGAATTTAGAATATATTTTTTTCTTAAAGTAATTTAAAAAAAATTATGTAGACTAGCATAATTTAATTTTGTGAACATTTAACCTAAAAATATTTAGATCCCGATAAATATTGAAAAATCACTAAACTGACACCATGAAACTCATGAAACACTATGAAAGAATATGAAACACATGAAATATTTTTTTTTAATTATTTTAGCCGTTGGATTTAAATTTAGACCGTTAAATCTTTTTTTTAACCATTGAATTGGATCGTATTAGATCTTAGCCGTTGGATTCAATGCATTTATAAATACAAAACTAAATAAAAAATACAGATATATGGTCGGCCAACCCACTAACCTAGGGAGAAATTCTGGCCTAAATTTGCTCCAGAAATGAGTTTTGGGATAAAACTCATATTTGGCCAAAGGGTTGAAGCAAGTTGAAGTGAATTTAGAACCTAAAATTTGTGTTTTACTCCAAAGGTTTGAGTGGGTCTAATATGTACTAATCAGGCACCAGGAAATTGACATTTGACTGTTAACCTTAATTTGCTCATTGTCCAACCTGAAGATTTTACTGCAAAAGTTAAATTGTTTAAGTAATTATTAAACAAGTAACACCTGATATTGGAGAGATTATGCCCTAACTTGAATCACTTGTGTATTGCTATGCTTCCATCATATATAGATGGCATGACGATACATGCCTTAATTTCCTTTCCTAAATAGGACACCAATGCACAGAAAGTCAAATGAAATGACAAAAACACGTTTGATTAAGATTTGCTCTTTTGTAGCTTGAGTTATATTGCATGGGGTTACTTGCCTAATAGGCTAATAATGGTGGAACCAATTAATTAGTGCTAAAAAAGCTCTAGATGCAAGTCAGTTAGGGGCCATGGACATATGGGTTAGAGAATTTGAGACAGACAATAGGATTGTGTGGTGTGGGGGGGGTGAGGATTCAGCTTGTACTTCTACAACTTTCAATGTGCCACATTTTTCTTGCTTAAGACATGTTTCACAACCCTCATCATTTTGTTACTTTAATTACTTTTTTACCTGAAGAAGATAAAAAGATTCCACCAATAATTCAACAAGGTAGGGCTTGCCATCAACCCATAAGCATCAGGGTCCGCACTCCATCATTGCACAAATAGGAATTGCGAAAACAATTTCCTTGCTTTTTAATTTTATGTCGGCAGGGTTCAAAAGCCAAAAACTACCCACGTAAAACTAGTGGGGAATCAGGACTTTAGTCTTGAAGAGGCTTAAAAGCCTCAATCTGAAATGCTATCTTAGTCTTTCAAAATTATTGTCGTGTGGTGAGTAATTGACCACCGTCGTTTTGGTCTGCTATGGGTTGTTCTCGTCATCCTTTTCCTTAAACCTGAACCCCAAAGCTTCTCTAACTTTCTTCCTCTCTCTCTCCCTCCTCCTTACAGCTCACAAGCAAAAGATGGTTTGAACTTCATAGCAGTCACCAACCTCAAATCAAACCCGATGAAAGAAATTGAACTAAAAACGTCAAACTGAGGCTCTGAGCCTATAGAAAAACCTTGAAAATTAGAAACATAACACTAAATTTTTGTGTGAAAAAAAAAAAAATGTCTAAATAGGCACGAGGCCATTGTGCTCCCCTTTATGGCTCCGCTCCTGTGTAAAACCATATGATTTTGTACTATGTTAATTAAAAGTTTTCTTATCAATAGGTTAGTTAAAAAGTAAAATCAAGATGATAAAACATGCATGCACAATCTCCGAAGCCCGCTTTCAAGAATTGTCAAATGTAACATGGGAAGTTTACCTTGATCGATCAGCCATGAATCCAAAAGTTGCATGTGATTAACTAATTGTTTATACAGATTGCATCAAAGTTTGAATCTGTCGTGGCCAATTAACTTTTAAGTCAACTTACTTGGTATCACTTTATTGAATCACAGTAGTTAAACCCAAATATTTTACTATCACATTAGGGCAGCAGGATCCTGGCTTAACGATACGGTAATTATTCCTTTTGCATATCCAATAAACTGCTTCCAAGCATGTTTGTGCTGTCAGTGACAAATTTTTCCATGTTACACCCAAAGGGCGGCATGATATTAGGGACCACATTATGGGTCTCTTAAAGTTAATCATATCTTAAAAAGCTGTTAAACGCAAGATTTATGTTTTCTGTGTACTCTGTGCTGGAATTTGGTTTTATAAATAGTGTATATGTATCAATGAAGCATTTACGGAAAGGGATTTTCATTTTTTTTTATTATATAAAAATAGGGATTAGTTGTAAGGTCCACACCACATCAAATTTTAATAATTTGAACCGACTATTTTTTAAGTTGTACCTCATAGATCATCCTTGCAAAATATTAGCGAAATCGGAAATATTTAAGACATCTAATTGGGTTCAAAGAAATGAACGAATACTTTGTTATACAAAAAACAATGAAATTTGATTTTGATAATGAAATAGGCAAATGGTTTCGGATTGAATTGAATTTTTGCAAGGATGATCTATGAATCGAGACTTACAAAATGAACAATTCAGATCGTTGAAATTCAATATAGAGTGAGCTCCCCACCTAATTCCTATTTTTTTCAAAAAACTGAAATCTCTTTGCATAAAAGGCCTGATGTATCAAAGTGATTTCTACTTTCTGCCATGCAACAAGAAATCATCATATGAACATATATATACGTGCCCCACAAATTGTAGTACCATCATTGTTCAATGTGAATGGTTGTGGCCTAGCGCCTTTTGTAGTACTTTTACATGTACATTTTTTAATTCACACTACGTAGAGACACCTATGCATGAAAAAAATTTAACTCTCGAACAAAATTGAAATTACATTATAAAATCAATTGACAATATAGAGAGTATTTCAACCTTTTATAAGTCCTTACATGGTTTGGTCTCTCATCCATGTGGCAGTTTATCCTCACATTTTCACACGCCCCCTGACGTGTAGCGAATTTTTAAGCCTAACACGTGGAAAATAAAAACTGGTGGGACACGTGTGGCCTTTGGGCTTTATAGGTGGGCCAACCTGCTTTGATATTATGAAAAAATTGAGTTTTCACCATAAAACCAATTGGCAATGTGGAGAGTAGTCGAACCTCTTATAAGCTTTTGCATGGTTTGGCCTGTCACTGATGTGGAACTTGTCCTCACATTTTCACAATCTCAACCAATTAATTGATAATTTTCTCGATTTAACTATAACGCTGACACATGTTATTATCAATTTATACATTTTATAACATGTGTTTTATTATTGATATTGTATCTTAAATATAAATTCTTCGTCTATCCTATTACAATTTTTTTTAACAAACAATATTATCTACACTAAGAGGGTGTGGGAGTGGGCTAAACCTCACAATGAGCTAGTAATAATGTGGTTTGATCCTTTGGCGAGAATCATACCTAAGACCTCTCACTTATAAGTGAAGAATGACACCACTAGACCGTAGTACTAAGTAGCAACCCATTACAATTTTAAGACATGCAAATTAATAGCAATTTACACTTTCTTCATCTATTAATAACTTAAAAATAAGGTGGATAACTAAAGATGCTTTTATGCTAGCTGCCTCAAATACCAATTCCCACCATCTTCCTTAAAATTATAATATTTCGGTTTTTTTTTCTTTTTAATTTTTTGTTTTTTTTTTTTGAACAAACATACCATTGATTTTTATACCAAAAGATTTTACTAAACAAAAGCAATCGGTCGGTTTTTTTATTAGGTTTATTTTTGTCCCTAATGTCTACATTGGCTTGTTGATGAAGAGTTAGCTAGCAGTACCCATTTTCCAAGTATTGTATATTTTCAACGGAGCAATATCGGGGACTCATGGTAGATCGAACACTCCATTACTTATTGAATCAAGAAATGTTGCCCCTTCAATAATGCCAAATTTGGTTGAAGCTTCCGGTTACTCGGGTAATTTCACGCCTAGGTACTCAGGTAGATGACAACCACAAATCCCAATGATTTATGTGAGTAACGATTCAAATTACCCAATAAACAACAAGAACATACTAGGTACCCCATATTCCAATTGTATCCATCTCGGTTTCAAAAGCCAATCTCAAATTCCAATTTGGAAGTGTCTTTTAAGTTACTTGGCGACCAAATTGAAAAGGTTTATTGGCAAAGAATTTAAAAAGGGACAACATAAAAAGAATTTACATTGATCAATCATTTCCAAAACTCCAATGTAAATAAACCTATTTATTTTTTAACAAATACTAGAATATCTACACAGAAAGAATTTACAGTGGAACAACATCACCCCACAAAACAAAATCATTTCTTTGCATGGGTCGAACATAAAACATATTTCGAGTAAATAGACAGCTACCAATCACATAGAATCGTAGTTACCAGCGAAATAGAATCGTAGTCGATAACCATTGTTGACCTCAAGTTATGCATAAAATGTGGAGAAGAAAACTAGGATGATAACTTAATCAGAGACGATAGAGTAGGGTTTCAACCAAAAAAAGGTGCAACTGGACTGAAATGTGGATTTATTTATTACAATTATGTCTCTATAATGAACATATACTTTACACATTCACGTCTTTTGATATCTGTACAATGCAGAATGTTTATCCATATATAGTCTTACCCCCTTCCTCGAGATGTTAAATGGAAAATTAGTTTTTATCTTCAAGTCAAGAAAAATATCTGTGGTGGAAAAAAGTTAGCGGTCAAAGATTTGCATTACTGTCTCTGTCTCCCACACAGGCACCACTCTCCCTCTATAGTTTCAGTTTGTATGCATTTGCAGAACTCTCTCTCTCTCTCTCTAACATTGACACATTTTCAGTCAGTGTTGGTATAAATAAACATTCCCAAATTCCCTCACACTCGCACCAAGCACTATGCGTTCTCCTCGGTGCACCCGTCCCCCCACCCCAATTCTCCTCTTCTTCTTCTCCACCGAGAGAAAATTTTCAATGTAACAAGAATACGAGGGATACATCACGTGTTTTTATACAAGTTGTGTGAAATTTTAATTTTTTATATTATTAATTTTTTAACATACATATCCTACTATTTATATAATGATATGTGATATACCATCTTATATATCGGTCACATTGAAAAATTTCTTCTTCATTGAATGCCCTGTGGGTACCACTTAACCCTAGAGCTTTGGATCACATTTTCCCACCATTACTTTGGGGTTTTCTGACCCCTGATCTTGCTCGGTTCCTAGCCTTCCGATCATATTACCGGTTGGGGGTTTGACCAGTCTATCCACCGCTGCGTAAAATACGTGAGTCTTAGATTAGGGACAAAAGGGTGGAAAACGACGACTCTGGTGGGGCGTTTACACGTGGTCAGATCGAGACAATCTCGCAGTGGAGTGTATTATGGTGACGGGAAACTGACGTCAGATTGAAAAACCCTAATTTAGTTACCCTATTCATAACAACCATTCTCTTTTGTATTTCTGAGTTGAAAACTTAATAATTATATAAAGGGTACGTTCTTACCTTCAATTGCATATAAACCTCCATGGTTTGTGCATGGGCTTTCTTAGGACTACGAATTCAAAAATATTTGGCAACTTATATATAATCACGGATTGTTGTAGAATGCATTACGTCAATCGGTGAAATACTAGGTTGATACGGGCTAGATAAGTAATTAGCTTTTATGACTATGATTGCGTGAGAGACTTCCAAGACTTCAAACACAAAAGATTAAGGTCAAGTTAGTAAGAGAAGGATCCCAAAATGTTTGATAAGAGAGAATAGAAATGCACTATCTGAGCATTGCGAATGCATGTAAGAGGGGTTTGCAAATCCTATCACATGTCTTTGTAATGCTCATGTGGTACATTTCTAATTTCTGTATCTAATTTTATTTATAATTCATTCCTTACTTTATTGTCCTTAATACCTTGAAATTTAAAAATCCTCATTGAAACATACCGTTGAAATTCAGTGACGAGGTGCTAATGAGTGTTTCCTTGAGTTGTGACAACTTGGTAGCAATGTACTACCAAATGACAAGACTTGCCGTTTTGTATTTTAGGTTCAAATTTCGTGAATGATATGTTTGATACTAGTTTTTTCACCTACCCTTTAATATAAATATATCTTTGCATATATATATATATATATATATATATATGTGTGTGTGTGTGTGTGTGTGTGTATAAGTATCGTCTTAAGTTCATAGCTAGGAGTAATATTTTATTTATATATGTACTTATGGCTATATTCTTGACTTCTTGGTTTTTTCATCATAAGCAATAGTTATAACTCATTGATACAAAAAATACGATTACAACACAAATACAAGGGTGCCAATTGAGTACAACTTCTCTAGTGATCAAATCCTTGATCTGAAGAGAATAAGCACACAACCAAACTTAATTAATCCTCTATATTGCAACCCAAAAAACAACGAAACCCACAAGAACCGCCACTATAGATTTCCACAATAGATTAGTGGTGGTAGTTCCAAACCTAGGAAAACAAAAGCCATCACTTAGAAGTAAGCCCACACAAATCGATAGGCGACACAAACATACACAAAACACAACTAAGCCGAGAAGAAAATTATCGTCAGCTTTTCTCCACAAAGACAAAGCAGGGCACGCTGGTCCCGAACATTTGCCATGAAACTGGATCTGCATCAATCACGAGCCAGTAAGGTGTATTGTCACATATTTGTTCATGGAAGGCGACTTGATTATAGATCTGGCTATGGGTCTGCAACCATCACCAAAATAAGCTAGATTCACAACAGTTAAAGCCCTTAGAGGGTAGATTGGACTTAAATCTGAAACCAGGTAACGACTTAGCCATTGAAAAATTGGGGGGTGCACGATCATTGTGGAAACTAACCTGTAGAACGTGACTTCGACTATCACATCCCAATCCCGATAAATGGCTAAAAACAAACCATTAGTACTACAATGTAGTACCGATTTGTTTTATTTTATGGTTGCACCTAACCTTAGGTTTAGATTGTCTATATATCCGGTAAAGGGATCAAGCCAGTCGTAGTTCACCATTTTGTTAAAGTAAAAAAAAAAAAAAAATCTTGTATTTGCAATGACTTCAAAAAATTTCTCATGGCATGGGCTAGCAATAAAACACAGAGTTCCAGAACGACTCAATGGAATTCAACAAACATGATTCATTAGATTCCAAAGTACTCCAACAAAACCATCCAACAACCAAGACTCCAGACTAACTCAATGGAATCCCAATATTAGACGAACTCAACGGAACCATGCACAGAGTAAGATTCTAAACCAACTCAATGAACTCTAAAGAATATAGTGCTCCGGACCAACTCAATGGAACCATGCATAAAGTAGGATTCCAGACCAACTCGATGGAATCTAAAAAATATAAGGCTCTGGACCAACTCATCTGAATCAAGTACAAAATAGGATTCTAGACAACTCAATGGAATTTAAAGATATATAGTTCCAAACCAACTCAAAAGAACCATCCCTAAAAAGGCTAGAATGCTTATGATCCTTCAATGCAGGTTAACCAAGAAGAACCCTAGGCATGCATCTAATAGTGTGGGTCACCCAATGTGGATTAACCCAGCAGGACCACTCTTGAGAACAATGTAACCAAGTAGGTAGTTATCCCCTAATGCGAATCAACCAAGCAGGACCATCCATGTACCACATTGCTACATAGTGCAATTTATTATCACACAACCTACATCATACATCATACATCAACCCACATGATTTGCATTGAAGGCACATACACTATCAATTCCATATGACAAACAAATATCTAGTCACACAGACGTACTAGTTCTACAAGATAATTCTAATATGATCCTTTGATCTTGCCTTCATACTAGCAATCATACATGCCATTAATCTCATCTAGAAGCCAAATAAACACATAAATCCCGGCAAGGTTCCACATGCACGCAAATTGAGGTACCCATCATCCATAATGGCACGCTAGCAAAGTAGGCCTACAAGGCTCTACTGGCTCATTAGTAATGCTAACCTCATCATTTAAGAATGATTTAGGACATGTTAACCAAAAGTCAACCTTCAATCAATGTGTTCAATGGTAAGGTCGATAACCCTACGTAATCTAATCAAGAAGATCCGCACATCGAATTTCTGATCCGTGAATGCTTGAGAGCCTTAGTAATCACATAACAATATACTATAACTTCATGATGATTTAACGATTGGATCTTCGCCTCCCACAAAGAACAAGTGGTGAACATTTACGGAACTAGATTCAAACAACAGATTTAGGGCATCGCAAGTAGCTTATAAAGACAAGGTTAGGTAATTGGTCACGTCCCGCAGCATGCGACGGCCAATGGCCAAGCCTTGACAAATTTTCTGACAAACACCAAATTGGCTCATACTTCACCATAAGATGCATTACAACGAATGACTTTACGAGATATTTCCAAAATTCAATGTACTTCTTCAAGTAGGGACACATCTCATGTTTAAAGAATGTTGAATGAGGCCGCCCCTTGCCTTGAAAGAATTCACAGAAATTGAGATTGTTCAACCTCGAAAGCTAATTCACGTGTAGGGGCTCGTGATACCTGATGCCCACCCTTCCTTCTCTGTTTTGAGAACCGTGTGAACGGAGAGTGGGCCAACAATTACAAAGGATTAGGTCTAGTCAAAGAAATAGAGCTCATCCGAGAGCAACTTTCACACCTTCGCCACAGTCTGAAACTGGCCGAATGACGATGAAATCGTCTTGGAAGTCATAGATTATCGGAGTTTCGTGGCGTTGCCACTCCACATTGGATGCTCCAATGAGTGATCAAGACCCAATGATCTCTTCTTGGGCTCCTGGGTTGTCGACTGATGGTGGTGGGTGACGTTAGGGTGGACGAAATCACGTGATCGCTAGGCAGATAGCTCGGAGCAGTCGAGCTTCGAGTCGTCGGGAATGGAGGCCAAACGGGACAAAGTTTGCTTGGGTTTTGTTTGTGGGAAAGAGAGGTGTCAATCTAGGGTGGTGGATAGGTTTGTCAACGTCAAAATCAGCCGAAAAAAACATAAAAATAAAAAATAAAAACTGCCAAAAAAAAATTGGGCAAGGCTGCTCAAATAATGTTGGAGTCTCCTATATAGTCCAAAAGACCATTTTACCCTTGTCTTTGCTTGCTTATTTCTCCTTTGTTACAACTTTGTTTCACGAACGGTTATTGCCTACACGTTCGTGTGATCGAGCTCTATTTGAAGTGATCTCAAAAGGTTTACGAATTTTCAATGACTAATTCTGAAAAACCGAACTTTGTAACTAACTAACTAAAACTAATGAAAATATGAGTAAATTTTGAAAAATACGAAATATGAAATTTTTTAATAGTGAAATCCGATGACGTGATTTCACATCGACCCACCACAACCACAAGGCCAACTCAAAACCCATGAATCTATCTCGAAATGACGACGTAGAGGTAGTTTTGAGAATGACACCCCATTAAGACCTGGATGGTTGCTCACAAAATAGTGGGTAGAAAGATGGAGTAGGGGGAGAGGGAAGGGGGTTGTCGCTGATCCTAAGCCGTAGCAAGAGGCTAGCGGTTGAAGGAGCTTTAGCTAGGGTTTGGTGTTTGGGTCACAAGGGAGAGGAAAGGCGAGAGGATTTTTTTGGGCTATCGTCAACTACTATTTGGCTTCTTTGTTATTTGAAAGAGTTTTTGGCACTAAGAAAAGCACTCCTTAAACCCTTAATTTTTGTACGTGACCCAAAAAAAACTTCATTTTTGTAAAAATCATAAACTTGCCCTTGCTTGTTTAAGGATAAAGAGGAATTGTTCATCGAGTTAAAGTCAAATTAAAACACTGTCGATCATAAAGGCCCCCGTAAAAGCACTAACATGGACAGTTTGGCATTGCGTATGGTATGATTATGATTTCTTTGACCTAAATTTCCTTTATAATTGGATACATTAGGTATCGAATGTTGGGACTGAACTGATGACGGCTACCACTTTTAGTTGTATGTATTATAATTCTTTGTAATTATGTTAATATCGGCTCATTCTAATTTTCAAGCAACAAGTAGAACACATATACTATCTAGGACATGTAAAAAAAATGCACTGTTTTAAAAATTCCCGCCTAGGCCCTAGGCGGCTGGTTACCTTCCTGAATAATGCCTAAGCGTTTGAAAATTAAGAAATGGCACCTAGATTTGCTGAGGCGCCCGCCTAGCCCACCCAAACCCGTCTAGACACCTGTGTAGGTTGCAACTCACTTAGATAAAAAATAGGTAACTTTCCTTTTGCATTTTATTGTTTCCAATAAATTGTTAGAGATTTATTAAACACTTAAATAAACACACATTATATGTTTGCTCTTTATGTTTTCATTATGTTTCAATACTTCATAATATATATGTCATTCTATTTTCTAGTTTATGATGAAATTATATATATTTAAAGTATAAACAAACACTTATTTACACGAAATATAATATATTTACCTAGTCCGCCTAGGTGCTAGACCCCATCCCGCCTGACTAGCACCTAGCGCCTTTTAAAACCTTGAAAATATATAAATAATTATGCAAGCTTGTAAACAACAAGTAACTCATTTTCTTGGAACAGGGTACGTAACCTTTTCTTTCTCTTATTACATTAGAAGCAATTGAACCCTCGTGCTAATCATGTTCTATCCATTTTCCAAACCAATTATTTATTTCTAAGACTTATGAGTTATTCGTTGCATACGTGCAACTTTGAGATAGCATGATTCCGTACTTGTAGGTTTGACAAAGCAATGAATAATTTGAATAAATAAGCTTAATCTTTACAGGAGGCACCTTTTCGCTAAGCTTAACCGAGTACGTACGTAGTGGTACCTGGTGCTTTCCTCCTTATCCTATTTCTAATCAATAAGTACATAAATAAGATAAAAACGAATATCAATACCTTAAGAGGGCAGACCAACTAATATAGGCGAAATTATTTTCTCACTGTATCTGGCCTTTGAAAAAGTTAATTCGACCTTGATGTGTACTTGTGTCCTATCGTTTCTCTCTGTGTAGGAGCAATGAATTCATGCATGCCCACTTGTCACCCAACAATGTAAACAAGGCAAGCTTCTACTACTCACATATGATAGCAATTCTCCCCAAATTTGTTAAAGAGAAAAGAAGCTTTTGTGGCTTTCGAACTCTAAGGTTTTTCTTTTCATATATGATAGAGCTATTCACATACCATTTTTACTTCTTATACGTTTTTTTATTAATTAATTTTAGACTATTGATCTTCATCAACTCCTTCAATCCGATAACCAAAGAGAAATACATGAGAAATAAAAATGAGTGTTTAAATTGTACTATCCTTCGTATATCCTACTTCAATCCAAGTTCTTCAAGAAGTAACAAAAATAACATTTTATAAATAAATGACGAGTCTTTTTCTTATCCACCCACTCTACTAGGGTTAGGTTAACTTTCTTTTTATTTCGTTATGTTGTATTATCAAAGATTCAAAATTCAACCATCTTACCACTTCAAATTAGGAAGCATTTCCTCAAACACAAAAATCCAACCGTCTTGTCATCCTATAAGCGCATAATACTCCTAATCCCTTGAACATTATGGGAAACGTTAAAGGAGACATCTTAGAAGCGTGTATGAAACTCCATGTACTAATGTTCTATTCTATATAAGGTTCTTTTTTGAATTAGATGATCCTCCATGAATTGTACGTAGGTCTAATAATTTCTTGCATGACATGTTAATCTAACAAGAAACGGCATGAAAATAACAAGTTTCAAATCAACAGATTAACGAGTCAGGTCATTAGCAGGTTATCCGGCCGTTAAGAATACATTAACGAATCGGATCGTTAATGGGTCACCCATTACGAACCTGTTAATGAGACAAAACTTTTAATTTAATATGATATTTATTCAGCGAGTAATGTCAAAAAATTACATTTTGATACCAATATATATGCAGCATTAGTATAAAGCATCTAGAGAGAGATTATGCAGCGTAAGCTGAGATAGAACCCCTTATATACCATATCTTTGTGCCAATTACATGATGAGTGTAAAAACAAAATCACGTATCCCTAATTATATATAAGAATGTCTCATAGAATTTTATTCAATTGTCGTATTCAAGTATGATGGATGAAAGTCCAACTATTGAATTAAAATAGTTTAATGACCAAAACAAAAAAAAAGAATTAGAATAGTTTTTTTTTCTTTTTGTCAAGCTTATTCAATCTCATTAGTAAATAGTCACAGCAGTCGTTGGCCATCAATATCTAAAAAGGTTTCTATATTATCATTCATCATCTTTAGTCACTACCTTTAGTTGGAAATATAAACGTGCCTTTTACATTTCAGGTTCCACCCCTTCTTCATATGGAATGAAATTAATGCTCTAATTATACCCAATTTACACATCAAGAACAAAAAACAGAGATTAACTTGTTTAGGATTTAGGGTTAGAAACTTGTCGTTTTGCATGATTTAAAGATATTGGAGGAGTTCCAGCCGAAGAAAAATGTACACCGCGACAGACTAACAACATGAAGGCACCTCTACTTGTATAATGATAGATGGGATATGTGCTCATGTTTTGAATACACTGAAAGTCTCTCAACAGCTAGCTGGCTGGTCTCACTTGGATACTTGAACAAGTACCCCTCCAAGTACTTTAACATACACAACTGCACATACTATTCTTCTTCCCCTGTATTATACTCACTATACGTTGACTAAAGTATCACGTTAGAATCTCGTCGTTCGCCGTTTTCCAATTCTGGTTACCGGGTAATGCAAAATCACTGGTGATAAAAACCAACTCTAGTGGCTGCCAATATTTCCGTGGTGCATGACCGCATGTAAAGAGTATGCTTACTGCGAGTTTATCGGATATTGCTGGTTGTGAATGTTTTTTCTTAAGAGTTTCAATGGCCTTTAAAAACCTTCCGAAGGTGGGTTATACATCGTGTAATTAGCCACCTCTAATTCTGTTTTATTTCCTTGTACGACAAGCACCCTTTGATATGCACTATAGTAAGTACGTACTCCACTACTTTCCCAAGACAGAAAAAAAGGAGTTATAAAAAAAACTTAAGCTTACAAAAAGTCAAAATTCGTTTAAAAGTGAATTTCTTTTTAAGATTTTTAGTGAATAAAGATTTCATTTTGAGATAAAGATAGTGGGATTTCCATGAAATAGAATTGTCCAATTGGGAAAGAGAAATGGGCTTGCAAAGAATTGTCCTATAGGAAGTTGCTTCACTTTTTTTTTTCAAAAATATTAGTTTGGTAGTGGCTTGCTATGTTATGTTATCATAATTTCGTCTGATAGAATAATTTAGAATAATAGTATAGTTTGTAGCTAGTAATTTAGCATGTCGATAATTTGACATTGTCATATTGCCAAATTTTTCAATGAAAGAGTGATTCAAATTAAAAGTCTAGTACAGCTAACAATATAACATGTTGGCAGTCTGATATGTGAGGTTGTCAAATTTTTTGTTGAATGGATGATTGAAATTAACAATCAAGTCTTGAAATTAACAATCTAGTAGTAATGTAGCGTATTGTTGGTCTGACATATCATATTATCGTACTCTTCGTTAAATAAATAATTTAAATTAACAATCTAGTTTAGTAATGCGCTATAATCTAACATGTTTTTCTATCGAACTACAATCTCGCATCGGTTGCATATTGTCAAACTCTTGATTAAATAAATAATTCAAGTTCACAGTCTAGTCCAATATAGCAATGTGTGAGGTACTTAAAGGAATTAGGTATAACCAATGACGACAATGAATGCATAGAAACTCCATGTTTTCATGTGTGAGACAAGCAAATGTTGAGAGAAGGAAAACAAAATGGTACTAATTGTGGATATTTACAACTATGCCCTTCCTTACACTGTTGTGTTTACCTTTTCATCCCCAAAGCCCTATAGGTGAAAGCAAAGCCACCTTCATTTGCCCGCTCTATATAAACACTGTTCTCCCTTTCTTTTTCCCCCACACCTAAACCATCATCTCTCTCTCTCTCTCTCTCTCTCTCTCTCCCCAAACTACACACAAACGCCATGCCTGAAGCACCAAAGAAATTTCTGAATCCCACGGAGGACTATAACCTCCAAGACAAGAACAAAAAGATCCTTCACTTCATTGAAGAAGTCACAAAAAACCCCGACGAGGTTCAAAAACGAGTCCTCGCTGAAATCCTCACCCGCAATGCTCACGTCGAGTACTTGCAGCGTCACGGCCTCAACGGTCACACTGACCGTGATACTTTCAAAAAAATGATGCCCGTTATCAAATACGAAGATATCCAGTCCGATATCAACCGTATCGCCAATGGTGACACCTCCCAAATCCTCTGTTCCAAGCCCATTTCTGAGTTTTTGACCAGGTAGATTTTTCGCATTTTACTTTTCTTTCACGCCTTTAAATTAATTTTACAATTGGTTATTTGTATGGTTTTGTTGATTCGAGCGATATTCTAAATAATCTAATTTATACTACGGGAACGGAGATTCAAACTTGGGTGGAGAAGAACGTTGTAGCGTTACGTCCATGTCTGCGGTTATTTAGATGGTTTGCTAAATGGTTTAGTTTTTGTTGCAGTTCTGGGACATCTGGAGGGGAAAGAAAACTGATGCCAACAATTGAAGAGGAGCTTGATAGGAGGTCACTGCTTTACAGCCTGCTGATGCCTGTGATGAGCCAGTATGTCCCCGGACTCGACAAAGGCAAAGGAATGTACTTTTTGTTCATAAAATCCGAGGCCAAAACTCCCGGCGGACTAGTTGCTAGGCCAGTCCTTACCAGCTACTACAAAAGCTCACATTTCAAACAAAGACCCTATGACCCTTACACTAACTACACCAGCCCCAATGAGACCATCCTCTGCCCGGACTCGTACCAAAGCATGTACTCCCAACTCCTCTGCGGCCTCTGCCAAAACAAGGAAGTTCTCCGAGTCGGTGCAGTTTTCGCCTCTGGCTTCATCCGGGCCATCAGGTTTCTCGAGAAGCACTGGACTCTTATGTGCAAGGACATAGCCTCTGGGACTCTAAACCCCCAGATTACAGACCCGTCGGTCCACGAGGCGGTGATGAAGATCCTCAAGCCTGACCCGAAGCTTGCAAGCTTCATTGAGGCTGAGTGTGGGAAGGCCTCCTGGCATGGGATTATTACCAGGCTTTGGCCAAACACAAAGTATGTGGATGTGATTGTGACCGGGACTATGTCGCAGTACATTCCCACGTTGGAATATTACAGCAACGGACTGCCTCAGGTTTGCACTATGTATGCCTCTTCGGAGTGCTACTTTGGTGTAAATCTTAACCCTCTGTGCAAACCCAGTGAAGTGTCCTACACTCTTATTCCCACCATGGGATACTTTGAGTTCCTCCCAGTCCAGAGGAACAATGGGATTAATTCTAATCCCCTATCTGTCCCCAAATCCCTCAATGAGAAGGAGCAGCAACAACTGGTTGATCTTGCAGACGCGAAGCTTGGACAAGAATATGAGCTTGTTGTCACAACATATGCTGGTTAGTGGTAACCTTTTTACTTTTTGCGTTTCAAGTAGTTTAATTCATGATATTACAAATTGGGTTTTTATTTTTTGAACTGAAAATTGACCTGGGACTATTTAATCCGCAGGACTGTACCGCTATAGAGTGGGGGATGTGCTGAGAGTGGCCTCCTTCAAGAACAAGGCACCACAGTTCAACTTCATATGTAGGAAAAATGTTGTCCTGAGCATTGACTCGGACAAGACGGATGAGGTGGAGCTCCAAAACGCCGTGAAAAATGCTGTGAACCATTTAGTACCGTTCGATGCCACTGTGACGGAATACACTAGTTTTGCGGACACAACAACAATCCCGGGACACTATGTGCTCTTTTGGGAACTTAGCCTCAATGGGACAACGCCAATCCCACCCTCAGTCTTCGAGGACTGTTGCTTCACCGCCGAAGAGTCCCTGAACAGCGTCTACCGGCAAGGCCGGGCCTCCGACAAGTCCATCGGACCACTCGAGATCAAGATTGTGGAGGCAGGGACGTTTGACAAGCTCATGGACTATGCCATTAGCTTGGGAGCTTCCATTAACCAATACAAGACACCTAGGTGTGTGAAATTTGCACCCATTGTGGAGCTCTTGAGCACAAGGGTGGTCTCAAGCTACTTTAGTCCCAAGTGCCCAAAGTGGGTCCCAGGCCACAAGCAATGGTGCAGCATTGATTAGGAAGGGATTGAAAATAAAAATGGAAGGGGGATGGACTAGCTTTTGGCCAATTGTGTTAGAAGAAGCTGCTTTCATGGAGGTTCGCAAGAAGTGCCTTTGTGATCATCTTACGGAAAGAGTAACTACTGCCCATTTTAATTAGGTTAACCTTGTTTTTGTTTTCATCTCTCTTTTTTTTTTTTTTTTTTTTTTTTTTTTTTTTTTTTTTTTTTAGGGGGAAGTTTTTAGAGTACTACTTTATATTAGCTAGCTCCTTTCCACCATGTACAAAAAAATTGTTTCTGTTTCAAGGAGGCGCATTTTCTTTATTTATTTTTTCTTTCTATTTTCTTTAATTTTTTTTCTTTCTATTTTGTTTAATTAGCTATTTTTAGTTACTTGAATTCATAAGTTTCATGGGAATTTGATTCCTAAATCCAGCCTTCCTGCCCACTGAAGTCTCATGTGTCTAAGAAATCCAACTCCTTTCTTTTTCACTCAAGAAGAAGGGTCACAAACTTTTCCCATATTATATGTTGTAATTGAGTTACTAATATAAAATCAATGAAAAATAAACACTTTCCTAAAGGTGCATTATTATATTCCTCCCAATGACTTGTTCTACGAGCTAATCAAAGTGACCAAATAATGTGACTAAAGGAAAAAGGTTAAGTCCCATATGGAGTATAGTAATCGCACGAAAAAAATATTAAGATAGGTCCAACGAAGATGTATTTTAACCAAATTGGCTAGAGTCATGTGCTCTATAATATGTACTTAATTCTAATAAAATTATAGAATTTACATACCTAAGGTCTAGATGAATTTAGTGTAACTATTCAATCGTTTGTAAAAAAAAAATTAAAAAAGTTTTAGAGTTTATCCAAGAAATTAGGCATATGGAAGCTAAATAGAATTGGATAAGGATAAATTTTCCATTTCTTTGCTAGACAATCCACTAACCACAATTTATGAAGTATGCAATAATGTATGTGACAAAGTTGCTTGCAATGGCACCAATAATTTGGCATTAGTTATAATTTGTATTCGAGTGTTTATTTGGGATGGGGCATTGATATTTATCCGGCCGCAAACAGTAAAAAACCCAAGGGACGAAGAAGTTCTTGGTGCTATGCTTTGGAAGGGAAAGGACAGATGAGGTTGAAGCAGAAGTTGTTCCCTGTTTGGCCATTGTCTTTGATAGGAGCAAACAAAAGCAGTTTTCCATTTTTTTTTTTAATTACAGAAAAAGCCAAAACAAATTTGCAGAGAGTCCATTAGCTATAGAAAATCATAATAGCCACAGCAGACAAACTCAGAAAAAGATGGAGACAAATTCAGAGACAGAAATCCAGGTCTCAGATAAGGAGAAAGGCCATTTTCAGCAGCAGTAGCTGTAGTAGTAGTAGTAGTACTGTTTGCTGGTGAAGTAGATAAGATAAATCATAAAGCTCTACTGTATTCATATGGCCTTTCTCCTCTCCATGAATTTTCCATTTCCTTACATATTGAATCAAAGCAGTAATCACCAAAAGCAACAACACTGTCCACTCCAGTGTTTGCCACCCAAATAAATACTACTATAGCCGAGGACAGGGATGACACTTGTATACCGACACTAAATCGTTTCATTCTAGTAATACAATCTTACATATATGATTGACGCGAGACTCTATGATGGTAATATATTTGTGTCATGTATATAACTCTTATAGCTGATAAATATTTAGTACAAAATGGTAGTTAAATCTAATGATGTACAAATGTTGGGTATTTTGATATGACTTTCTTTGGTTGGAACAAAAGAAAATGGAACTCTTAACCTAACGAATTAAGTTCAACCTATTTCTCCCCCTCAAACACAAGGATTTACATGCATTCGTCAAAGAGAAATTGTTTAACAAATAATGTAAACATTTTTTATCAACGAGTCAGAATAATTCGAACTTTTATATATTGTTGAGAAGAAATGTTCCAGTAGAATAATAGCCAGATGGCAGAATCGTGGGTTATGAATTAATTAATCATACCAAGTGAGACCTTATTGATATTTTACAAAATAAATATTGGAGTACATTCAAGAAAATTGATTCCATTTTTTTTTTTTTTTCGATAAACAACAAGAACACAACTTATTGTCATTCGTCAAAGATTGGACAAATATATCCATCCTATGTTCTAAAAAAAACCAGGATGGTCGAAGACTCATAGATGCTTACTTAAGCACCTTGTTAGAGAATAATACCATAACCAAGTTCTTTTTCTTACGACAACATATTGTCTTTTACTTTAAATTGAAAAAAATCAACTTTATCCCAAATACCAACTTCAACTTATACAAACGGAGAAAACAATCTTACGCATGAGAATCTGAGATAATTATCAAAAATAGGATAACAACAAATCAATCTATCACCCGAATGAGAACTCCTACTTCGAGTGACGAGACATTTGTTTTTGGTCGGAATGATATGAAATTTCATGTGCATGCACCTGATGGTAGAAACTCAACTCATACTTTATTTTTCTGAATACAACAATAAGGTACAAATTGAGTTTCAGAGGCGGCTTGGGGGACTGAAAGGTAGAATCGCATAGGGTTCCAAATTTGAAGGGTTTCCTAAAAGTTTTTGTCTCTAAAATTTATATGTAATGATGTTATATGTTAAAAATATTGCTTTTGTTAGCACTTAAAAATCTCATTGTGTAATCCTAATAAGTGTAAACTTTTTTCTTTTCAAATATAAAAATTTGGAGTGCACAATTAAATATTTGGAATGTGAATAACAACACCCTAAAAAACAATTTTTTGGGGGAATTGTTATTAGCACTCCAAAAATCACATATGGCACTCCAAACTTTCTATAATTAGAAAGACAAATACACTTGTGAGGAGTGTAAAATGAGATTTTTGGAGTGCTAATAACAATTCTTTTTTTTTTTTAATTTTATTATATAATAAGACTACATATTCAAGTGAAACTTTGAAGTTTAGAGTTTTTAAAGCTTTTTTTCTTTCTTGTTTGGTTGTTTAAGATTGAACTTGTTAACGCCAGTTCCTTTCTACCCTCAATAGTATAGGCCGGGAAAAAGACTAATTAAGAGAGGTCAAGATGATCAAAGCCCCAAGAGAAAAAGGAGGTCCACCTAGTGGAATTAGAAAGAGGTATTTTTGAGCACTATAGTCGACTGCTCATCTATCTGGTTTGATAAATCAACATGAAGCACTTTCCTACCAACAAGGACACATGGTTAGACTAACAAATTTATGGCACAAAACTTTAGGATATGTCTACTTTGACATCAACCCAGACCACGTGTCGGTCACCAATCAAAAGCAAGAGTCTAGGACATCATGTAAAGGTAGACAGATTGCTACTCGAAAAGAACACCATTGACTAGTCAAGACTGAGCAAGTCGCTCGGTATGCATTGATTTAGAAAAAAAAACATGCAATCCCGACAGAACTACTATCACTTAACCGCAGAATGTCGATTGATGAGTGAAAAGATTGTCAACACTCCAGTCTACGTATGTGGCTCATTTAATGCCAGAATAGTAAAGTATGTGAGCCAAGATCTTCTGAGTTCATTGAGGGCCTTTTTTAAGGGGTGAGCTCCTCTTGAGAAAGGGTCAGACGACTGAGAAAATAGAGAATTGTTGCTTATACTAGAGCGTTTCTTGTAATCCTTGAATCACTATATCAAGAGTAACATAGTGATGTATCCCGGTTTTGAGGGGTGAAACTTAAATCTTGAGTTCATTTTATTCATAGTTATAATCCCAAGCTCACCAAGGGCTAATTATTCTAGTTTGTTAACTTGCATATTTTGAGCGTTAACTGAACTATTTTTGATTATTTAGTGAAGGTTATGTTTGTAGCTCTTTTTACTTATTATTTAATGACATTTGTGAACTTAGAATCAGTGAGTCTTGAAGTTTGTTTTGATTTAAGTTATTGCTTCCTAGCATCAATTCATGTTCTAATTTTTTTTAGAAAACTATCTTAAGGATGGGCCCTTCTGTAAATTTAACACAGGACCCCGAAATCTTTGAAGATGCCATGTTAAATTTCTACCATTAGGTGCACATGAAATAATGTTTCCTCATCTTTGTGTGACATCCCACATTGCCTAGGGGGGTGATTCTTATATGTATATTCTCATCCCTACCTAGCACGAGGCCTTTTGGGAGCTCACTGGCTTCGGGTTCCATGGGAACTCCGAAGTTAAACGAGTAGTGCGCGAGAGCAATCCCATGATGGGTGACCCACTGGGAAGTTGCTCGTGAGTTCCCAAAAAACAAAACCGTGAGGGAATGGTAAGCCCAAAGCAGACAATATCGTGCTACGGTGGTGGAGCGGGCCCGGGAAGTGATCCGCCCCGGGCCGGGATGTGACATTTGTATATGAATATAATTTTATTTTATTTTTTTTGGTAAATGCACAGCCCAATTATAACTATCTTTATTAAATGGGTTGTTTTATTAGCACCTCACATATTGTTGAATACATCCCATATGCTTAATAAATCTCACATCTACTTTAAGTTACAGTTCAACTTAATACAACTCACATACTTTCCAATACTACCATCACACCCCACATTATATAGATATACCCCATATTTTCCACTTAAGCCTCACATCAAACTCTTTATTTGTTTCAAAACAAAATGATCGTAAGCAGTCAATAAATATACCAAAATAAGGTAAAAATTTTAGTAACCAGAGAGAAATTTAAATCATCGATTTATTAACTTGTAAGTGTTGCAGTCTTATTGGAATAGGAATGTGATTGTGTAAATCCTATTAGATATAGGAATGTATCTTATATTCTTATTAGGAGTAGATTACCTATTAAATGTTGTAATCCTAAAGGGTAAGGAATTAACCTTCTCTACTACTATAAATAAAGGCACAATAGGATGGAATAACACACACCCACAATTACACATATCTCTCTCTTCTCTCTACTACTGCTGCACCTTTTTCTCTCTCTATGGCCTCCATAATTGTTCAGTAAATTATGCTTACAACATGTTATCAGCACACTCTTGACGATGCGTTAAAGAGAGTTTATTCTTCAATCAGGGAAGTATTACGTTTTAATCATTCTTATTATGATTAATTTATTATTTTATTGAATTGATCTACATGCTATTGATTCAATTTAATTTTTCTGTGTTGAACATGATACAATACATTGGAGATGCAATTCTGGCTTTCTGAGAATGAACTTCTACAAATTCAAATGTTTTTATCGTTTTCTACAAATCAGGTACGCTTAAAATAAAGTAAGATATTTGAAACGACCATGAAGCATGAAAACATTCCCCATGATGCATGAACCCCCTGCATTTATGTTTACCTTCCGATATATATATATATATATATATATATATATATTTGTTTCATGCATTACGCAATTCTTGCTATGTGGAATTTGTGAGTCAAATAAACAAAATAAAATAGAAGCATAATTATTTTTGGGTTCTGAAAATCCTAATACTAAAATCTGAAGAGAAAAAAAAAGGGAACTAGCTACGCCGACTTGATGCCACCTTGAGATAGCAGCAGCTTTGTTGCGTGTGTGAACCAGGCCTTAGGCCTTTGATTTGTTGGGCTTCTGCCTTCAGCCTACATGTCACTTGGAAGCCTTTAAGCTGCATCCCCATGTGACTCGACACAATTTGCTTTCTTCGCTATTGGGCTTGCAACTCCAACAGCCCGCACTAATCTGGCCTAGGTTCTTTTCTCCTTTGCAGCATGGGCTGTTTCTCTCGACCTGTGACTCCAGCAAGCTTACAAGTCTTTTTTGCAAGTTGTTAAGCTACTTGCAGCAGCCACTTATGAGCCCAACCCGCAGCCTACAGACTGTGGGTTTCGCAGATTTGATAGCAGCCACCAATCCAATGCTGGGCTGCCCCTCTTTCGTTCTCGGCCCAAAGCCATTTTTGGGCTTGTTTTTAGTTTGTACCCAAGCCCAATATTATTGGGCTATGGCTTTTTGAATCCAATGCTAATTTTTGGCATTTTAAATAAGGGTGTGCTATCCACACACCCCATTTTACTTCTCACACGCCCCTTGATAATTTCAGTCTGTTGATTTTCTTTAATTCATCCGATCCGATGGCTGAAAATTAAAAAGTTGTGTGAGAAGTAAAATGAGGTGTGTAGATATCACATCCCTTTAAATTATTTTAACCCGAATGTTATAATTATTTTGCTTCTACGGTCGACCCTAAATGGTCCCGACCTATTGAATTAATTAAAAGTGACCTGCATATTAATCTGATAATGAATCCAAAATTATTGACCTGAAGATCACTTTTGGACTTTAAAGATTAAATATTTTATTTCTTTTATTTGAACCGTTGACATCCTTTCGTAGTCTCGAAGCTCTCACACTTGAGTTCCTAAAGTAATCTCAAATCCACTACACTTAAATCAGCATATTGCATTTTGTGTTCTTGCAGGAACCTCTCTTTTATGAACTAAACATTCATAAACTAAATTGAACCTATAGTTTCAATTTTAGTGCCTTTGAAACCCGAAGTTTTCTTAAAACAATACACCTATGAAAACCCAACGTTTTTCATGAAAATCATGTATTAGAACTCGAATGTTCTAACTTTGATGCTTATGGATGATTCCTTCCCATAGCACCAATCATAATCTAGTTCCCTCTATTCAGTGGATTGTCGTACCATAACAAGTTCAATTTTCCTGATTTGGACGTTTCTAATAGAAATCACTTCATGTGGGGTACAAGACGTGAATCTCCACTTGACTATCAAGAAGTTGAGAAACCATTGAAGCCAAATTTGGCAAGGAAAAGCTGAATAAGCCTCCGTCATGATCTTCATTCGAAGACATATGCCCAAAGCATTACCAATGGAAATACCTCCCAAACAAGGATTCCATGGCTCTTTGGCTCACTCTTACAGACCGCTTAATCATGAAAGACATTGCTTGAAGCACACCATGATTACGTCCATGAATAAGTACAATTCTGAAGTTTATAAATCCGATAAAATTTTAACCAGAGAATACTTTTCTCGTCATTCCATGTTTCTAACTCGCTCTTGAAGCAACAAGTGTAGATAGTGGAAGTTTACCAGATTCTTGGATCTGATTACTACCACAAACGTGAGAGAAAGGTATGGACCCAGTTCAGCTGGAGTCTACCAAATAGCTCAACCCAGTTCGGTCAAAGCTTACCGAATGGTGATGCACTGCTTCAGCAAGGATACACCGAATGGCATATTCTCTCACAATCCAATTTTGAGTTTGTTTTTACAATATATGGTAGAATCAGGGCCTGCCAAGGTGTGGCATCATGCCCGAAGCATGATCCTTGGTACCTAAAACCTAAAACTTCAAGAATAAAGGATAGTATTCCCAAACCTCAACCCTGCAGAATCTACTTCCGTCTTGATGGAATAGATCATTGGTTATGCACCTCTTCGTGCCCCTACCAATGTTGTTGAGGAGTACCATTCTAGTAGTCAATATGCGAGAATAATTTTGCTCCACCAAACATCGTTGGAAAAGCAGAATTTTGACATAGATAGCTTTGTTGGCCGAATCCCCTTAGTAAATCATTTACTTTGTGAACATTTTCCCATGTTCTTAGATTCAAGTTTGGTGTATGTTTTACTTATGGATAATCTTATTGATATTGTTCTCGAATATGAGTTAATTGAATCATGTTTCTTAACACATGTGACCAATTCAATTAAACACGTGATTAGGTAGGAATGTGGGAAACTTAGTTGTCTGGATGAATGTGTACTACGCACACTAACTTTACACCTAAATCACATCTCTAACAACGACTTCAGGTCTATCCAACCTGATTAAGAGCATTGGCACACTCCTCGTTGTACGAATGGTACTGCATCACCATTTAAGGAACCTTAAATTCTTCCTGCCGTTAAGTTTTTAAGGATATTCGAGATGACAATGATCATAAATGAAACCACTGAAGAAAATAGAGTGAAATATCTTTGCACCACCTCCAAAAATGAGCCTGAAGCTTTGATATGGGGCCAATGGGTTGTCTCCCAACTGGGAATACACCACATATGGCCGACCTGGAACTTGGTGATTGAGCAGTTTACTTGTTTTGGCACGACCATTTGGGACACTTAAGTCTATCAAAGATGCTACGACGCATCTCGTTACCCAAAGTCAGGATTTTGTGCCTATAAGCACACTTTGCCAAAACCCACTTGTTTTAGGAAACTTGATTTCTAAATCATCCCTTACAAAGATACGAAACGACTCTCTTTTCATAGTGGATTCAAGGGAATATATGTGGACTAATCCAACCAAAACGCGAACCATATAAATGCTTATGGTTTTGGTTGATGAATCGACAAACTAGTCACATGTTTGTCCACACACATTGCTGCTAAACCTCATGGCCGATTATGGGTTCACTATCCTACTTATCCTTTAAGGTCCGGGAGACTGGATAATGCTGAAGAGTTTATATCGATGATTTTCGATAAAGTATTACATGTGTTTTATGTTTATAATTTGAACATCAAATTCTCATGTTCACCCCAAATAACCTTGCCTAGCGATCATAAAGCGCAATTTAAACGATCGCCCGAATTTTGGTAAACGTATCAAGTTTTCGGTTTTTGCCTAGGGTTATGCAATCTTGTACGCAGCTATATTGGTCCACCTTAAGGCCCATTGCCACCCAACCTATATGATGTTACGGTTAGTTACTAGGTACGAACCTGACGATTTTCGTATTTACGCATTTGGGTGTGCATTCCATATGCCAAGTTGCGCAGCCACAACATACCACCATGGGTCCTCAAAGAAGGATGCGTATCTTTTGTTGATCATGTTTCTCCTTCACACTAGCTTTTTTAGAGCTCTTGCATGCGATCTCTTTACCGCTCATTTGCGGGGTGTCACTTTAATGAGACAGTTTTCCCCCCGTTAGGGGGAGATAATAGTGTCAACATTCCTATACAACGGCGCGAAGTTACGTGGACGTTACCCACTATGTCTCATCTCGATCCTCATACTGCACAAGTGTGATAAGCAAATGCAATGAATTCTAGTTTTCAGAACGTTGCTCCAGATGCATTCCTCTAATCTAGTTAAAGTGACCAGCTACAAACATGCCTGCAAGGATAGATGTACTTAATGGACGTCAAGTCAACATCCCTGGAGGGTGTGCCGCCTCTGTTTGACGGTTTGGATGCCCCTGTTAGATGGTCTGGTACACCGACGGATAACCAATCAATCTGTCTTAGCCTGGAGCACGACAGATCACTCAGTTCGTAGGATTCACTTCTCTAGAAAAGGAAGGCACAACACAAAATGAATCTAAACTCGATCGCTGTTTCAAATCATTTCCATCTCATGAGATTAATCTGGATTTCTTCCGAGACTTAAAGTTCTTGGTCCAGTATACTAGTTTGGATGAGCTAAATAGAATTGAAATGAGATTATCATCGATGATGTTTTCACTTATATGGTAGCTACCGACATAAATAAAAAACGACGATATTGAACCGTGTTCCGTTGACTAAGTGACAACGTAGAACTGATTGGACAACTAAAGTTACAATCCAAGTCAAATTCCTTACCAAAGTGTGTATTGGACCTGTCGTTCCTACACTACATAAGGTAACCCTGTTATGTTACAAGTGGGAAGTGAAGCATTATGAGATGAATGAAATAGTGCGATATGATGCACCCCTTACAGCGCAAGGTTTCTCTTAAACATCCTGTGATTGATAGCAGTATTATGAAATGTGGTTAGTGTTTTCTCCATGGGGATATAGATACGGAGATTTACATGTAAGTTCTCGAAGAATTTACATAGACTGTTTCAAATAGTTTTAAAACCACGGAACACCCTCTTAACTCGTTTTGAGACGTTCACTTACAATCTGACGGATGTGGTATACCCATCTAAGTGATTATTTGATCAGTCAGAGATATGAATTATGCCCTTATGTGTTAAACTATGAAATCTTATTCCAAATTGCTAGAGTTACAGTTTGTGTTGTTGACATGAATCTCACTAAGACTCCAGAAGAGCTTGAGAAAACTGTCTCGCACCTGAAGATGAAATTTGAGATGAAGGATCTTGGGAAACTCATTTATGCCTTAACTTGAAGTTGAAGCATTGTTCTGACGGTATTTTGGTCTACCAGTCGAACTACACCCCGAATGTGTTACCTTTGAGTATACCTTTGATCCTCCATAAATTATATGCAAATGAGACCCTTGAAGAGGTTATGGAATCCAAAATTTCATATATGAGTTTAACTTTGCGCTTCGTTGTACTTAGCTTATTGTATTTAGACAGGACATCTCCTTCCCTGTTGATCTTGGTAAAGATGCAGCACCACGCATATACGCAACCACTGAATTGGTATTAAAGACGTACCCTGAAGGTACCACGAGGGAAAGTCCCAATGCATTTCGAGCAGATCCAACCCCCTGATCCTCAGAAAGATGCTTGCCTTGTTTGTTATGCTGACGTTGGTTACTTATCAAACCCGCACAAGGCAA
This sequence comes from Pyrus communis, assembly GCF_963583255.1. NCBI lineage: Eukaryota > Viridiplantae > Streptophyta > Magnoliopsida > Rosales > Rosaceae > Pyrus > Pyrus communis. Next base: position 6,848,018 of record NC_084810.1, read on the forward strand.
AATTCTCGAATGGTTATGTCTTTACCGTTAGGGATATCACAATATCTTGAAGGTCCACGATATGACCTTAGTTGCAAAATGTTTGAATCATTCCAAGACTCACCTTACTTCACTATGCCACAAGTGAGACCTGGTTAGAAGTTCTTGTTGAGCATATTCAAAGTACTTGCTGTGTTTTCATCCATCGTTGAGTCCCAACGACGATCCATGAAGAATATGCTTCGTGTATCAACCCGACCAAGCCATGATACATCAACAAAGTCAACGCCAAGACATATTGCGTATACATCTACATCAGCAAAGCATCAGGAGATTAAAGTCATGCAAGCCGATTCCAGACAACCTTGCCGACCTCTACACGACGTCACTGCCGAAGTCAACCTTTTAGAAGCTTGTCCGAGGAATTGGTATGCCTAACTACTCATATGCAATGCTTGTAGTTCTCATTTGAAAGTTATGTCAAACTCAGGGGGAGTATCCAAAAGTATACTCACTTAATCTTAATGTACTATTTTTCCCTACGATTAGGAGCATTTTTCCCACTGGGTTTTTGTTACCTAACTAGGTTTAAACGAGGCACCCATCCTGGGCTGATCATACCCTTGTGAGCTTTTCTACTTGCATCCAAAAGACGTATAGTTTTGACTTAATAAAACTTCTCACTTTTCTCCTTAGTCTATGGGTTTTTCTCCCACCTTGGTTTTACCATAACAAGGTTTTGTGAGTTTTACTTTTTATGCATTCTTCTGTTGATTTGAGACTCGCATTCGCTCATTGTGCCGACGACTTCATCAACTGTACTTGCTTTATCACTGAAGACCTAATGCGCCATTTACTTGAGTATTTACGCACTTAAGGGGGAATGTTGCAGTTGTATTGGAATAGGAATGTGATTGTGTAAATCCTAGTGGCTATGGGAATGTATCTTATATTCCTATTATGAGTAGATTACCTATTAAATGTTGTAATCCTAAAGGGTAAGGAATTAACCTTCCCTACTACTATAAATAAAGGCACAGTGGGGTGGAATAACACACACCCATAATTACACATCTCTCTCTTCTCTCTACTATTGCCGCACATTTCTCTCTCTCTATGGCCTCCATAATTGTTCAGTAAATTATGCCTACAACAATAAGAGTATTTATCAAAAAATGCGAGATAAAATGTGTCACATTAAGCGCTAGTTTGGTATTACTGTGCTCTAAAAAAAAAATTGTTTTTGTTGTGCTGTGAGATTAAACTGCTGTAAAATAAAGTTTTTGAATGTTTGATAAACTTTTTTTTTATGTAAAAGTGCTTTTAGTAAAAAAATAAAAAAAAATGTCTAAGTGTTTGATAAATTATTTTTATATAAAAGTGCTTTTAGTAAAAAAAAAAAACAATGCCTAAGCATTTGGTAAACTTTTATATAAATTGCTTTGAATATATTAAATAACTAAAAAAGATATGGTATTTACTGTAATATAATAATTTTTAAAGACAATAATGTAGAGACAAAAATTGTAATTTTGTAAAACATGTGGGGGTATACTTGTTATTTGAAAATTTCATTAAATGAGCATTGATTACTGTGCTTGAAAAAAAAAAAAAAACATTTATGCTTTTTTATGTTTTTCTACTCTTAATGACAGTAGTTTTTTTAAAAAACTTTTTTTTTTCCTACCAAACACATTTAATATTTCAAATTTAAAAAAAAAAAAAAAATTTTTTAAGCACCATAATCTCAAATCAAACCTAATTATATGATTATATGAGTAGTCATTTTTTGTAAGTACGTGTCCTATATGGACATGCAAAATAGAACGATTAATTACGACATGACATGAAGTATAAACCTCGATATTGATTGAAACGACCCATTTAAAAAAAATTAAATGAAAGATTTTTTGTTTACGTAACAATATTCAATAATCAAACAATTTCAAGTGGCAAAATTTGTTTTTAGGGTACCACGTGTGCCTACAAAACACTCATTCATCCATAGTTTTCTTTTTTCGTTAACAAAAAGTTTAGCCGGATGGGAGGCTACCTCATTTCAGGATGATGTTATATATATCATAAATTTCTTTGAGAATTTACAGAGGGGTCATAACCCTTTTTTTGGTTTTTAAATCGCTCATCAAGAGAGACTGCCAACATCGGAACTCGAACCTAAGTCTTGGTATAGTGAAGAGAACGATTCTTACCAATTCAATCAGCCTTCGTTGGACTCATTCATCCTTATTTGCCACATACTAAACTTTGCCATTTTTTTAAGAATTAGCTCACTCACAGTGGCATAATCACATTACACACTCTCTCAAGAACAAAACTAGAAATTTTTACAGAATTAAGATATAACTTATTTTTTCGACGATTATAATGTGTGAGTGACAAACTAGTATTGTCCAAAAGATAATGTCAATGGAGTTAGCTAAATTTTGTTGAGGGTTAATTTCTATTAAGTAGGGTAAACTTCTTAAAAGTTAGCACTAAATGTTTGTTATTTCAAAAACTTGAACTAAGCTAGAGCGAAACCCTAATCTAGGGTGCTCTCTTTATCTCCTTCTAGCTTGCTCCTATTAAATTGCAGCATATCTGACTAATACATCAGATATAGAATTTTGATCAAAAAATAAATAATCATATAAGAAACACGAGCTCTCTGAGATGTACAGGTTATGGGGGAAAGGTACGAAGTTGGACTGGTTTGGAAACATTGGACAATTTACTTTATACATATAGCTATGTCAAGTTTTTGGTTCCTATTTGAGAAAGCGATTGATCCATTTAAGATAAGATTAGTGGCGGATTCAGGAAATAATATTAAGGGGGTTAGTAAGAATAGCGCATGCAGCGCGTAAATTTTTTTTAACAGAAATAACATACATATCGTCACTTCATCGAGTCTTGGTAGGCCTTAAGTCATTTGGAAAGGCATACTGCACACCTGTTAATACCTCATTTGCGTAACGAACATGTTCCAAGGCTGCTTCCATATGAATGCTTAACAAAGAAACACACTTATCTTGAACACACTCACATTGTTTGATATCATTGCATCTCATTAATATGTTTGTCCAAAAATGATGATGCTTTGTTATTCCCTGAGATCACCATTTCATTTAGTTTGCATTTTTGGATAATTTTTTACTTGGTTCTTTTTTTCTGCCTACAATTGTAATCACAACCAACAAACAAGTCAGAGGTAAATAATATTAGGACTAGACTGTAAAGGGGCAACACCTCTCTAATGCATTTTATCAAGCAATTGAAGGGCATATATGAAGGGCAACTCCAACCTTTAAAGGGTCAGCACCCAAGTCATCCATAGACATTCACCAAAGTTCGGAGAGTCAGCACTCAAGTTATCCCTAGACATTCACTGAGTTCGGGGGTCAACTGACCCCCTGCCCCTCAATGCATCCACCCCTAAATAAGATCGATAGATAGTATACGGGACATGACCAACACTAACCAGGGACGTAGAACAAATTTATTTAAAGAAATCGCCAGACAAAATAAAAAGTCAGAAATCGAACTATAGTACATGAAAATAATGATTTTTAAATCACAATGACCCCCCAAAGCAGCAAAACGAGTGTGCGTAACAACAAAACACTACACCAAAATCATTATAATATTTAAAATGATTGGCCAAAGAGGCGAAGGGCCAATTAATTTAACTTAAATTAATTTAAAGGATCCGAAAAATGGCCCAAATTTCACGTGAAATGTCACCGTCGCGTCGGACTGAGGATGGGACGGCCCGACTTTGGCCGTCGTAGTTGTGCCATGTCACCTTATACGTGGGTTGTGGGCCCTTTCAAAGGCCTCTGACTTTCCCCACCCTCCGCCACTCGCACGTGAGACATATCTGATTTGTTTGCCGGCCTCACACCATGGGCCCTCTTGGGTCGGGTCGGGCCCAAAAATTCGGTCATCCACAGTCTTATTGTTACTTGTTGCTATTACTTTTAAAGTTGCAAGGGAAGAAAGAGAGAACATTGTTCTTCTTTTCTTTTCTACTCAGGTTTTGATGTGAGTTGTTTGGTTATAGTTGTTTCTTGAATCCTAATCTTTTGTTTTCATCATAAATATTTGGGAAATAGTAGTTGGTAATTGTCAATTTGTGGGATTCAGCTTGTTCGTTTAAATGTATCTAGCAATCTTTCACGTACGTGTGAACGATTGACGTTAGCATTTCTCTCAATTAAGAAACGTGAATTGAACGGAACTAAAACCATTAAATCGTTGACAAATGAAACAACAAAAAATGCAACCACACTGCTACCTAACTCCATTCAAACATACATTGGTTTTGATTGGTTAATAACTTAATACCCGATTAATTATGTTTGATTAATTTCAACTTTTTGGACAATGGTTTTCTCTTTCTAAAATTACATTGTAGAGAAGTATGGAAGCATTCTTCTGGATTGGCCAACCACTAAAATTATTCCTGAGGTCAGTACTGCAGTTGCATGATACATACTACTAGTTATTTTTCAACATTTGTGTTTAACAATGGATTTAAATATATATATCATATTAAGTAGGAAGAATTATTATTATTGTTATCCTGTTTGGGTTTGTTGGGAAACCTAATAATTTTTCTAGTCCATAGTGTTTTTAACACCTAGCACTGTTGAATTCGACAACCCCTGACATGATGCTATCATTTTCATCACAGCTAATATAAAAAAAAAAAAAAAAAGGATACAATTAATTAAGTAAATGGGTGTTCCATGTTAGAATAGACCAGAAAAAAAATTGGAATTTTAATGGAAAATTTTTGGTACTGATCACTTTAACGAAAAATTATATTTTTATATTAAAAAGTCAATCCTGATAATATTTGCTTTACCTTTTATTTTATCCTTATCATTAAAACTCAAAATTTTCAAACTCTTTTCATTAATTTTTCTATAAAAAAAATTATAATATGATTTAATTTATACGATAACTACAACAACCAAGCTTTATCCTATTAAGTGGGATTGGGTGTATGATTCTTAGAGTGCTACTGCACTTGATTTTGCACCAAGTCTGCCGTTAGTTCAAAGTATTCCATATATTTTTTTATAGTCAATTTCCAAGTTTTTCTAGGTCTTCTTCTACATCTTTTGACATGGTCCCATGAGCCTCAACATCTCATAGTTGCCTCTTTTAATCAAAAGATATGTAAATTTTCGGTTCACATGTCCAATCAAACCACCTGAATAAACTGTTCGGTTTTTATAAGATGGATAAGTATACAATCAAACCACCTGAATATATTAATATGAGTCTTATGTTTCTCTTCACTATGTTTCTCTTCACCTGCCACTGAAGACCGAAGTCATATTGAAAAGAAAAATTCATTAAACAAAACAACTTTGGTTGAAAGCTCATATCACTAATAATAATTAGGGACATTCTATACAAAATAAGCAAGAGGAATCCGATGATAATCTTTTTAATGTTCAAAATGTAGAGCGAAAACGGAAAGAAAACATGTCGTATGTTCAAAAGATGACTTCCTCAGACTTTAATGAGGAAACCCTAATTAAACTAGTAAATTAGTAAACCTAAACCCAGGAAAGTCTATATAGTTGTTGCAAATAATTAGCTTTCTCCAGTCATACTGCAGTTTTTCAACCTTCTTTAGCCAGGAAAGTCTACATTTTGTAAAGACCCTTAAGAATAATTGCTATTTTGGATTAAAAAAAAAAAAACGAATAATTGCTACACATATAAATGTGTAAGCTATCACATACCATTGATAAAATGAAAATATATCCGAATAAGCAAAGAAATCCTTAAGAGAACCTCCAATAAAAGATGTGGGCCATTTCCAACCAAAAAGTCCAGAGATCCAGAGGGTCGAAAATAGTTCAAAAACCGTCTCCAACTAAGAACTAGGCCAGAGGGCTTGTGGGCCCCACGGAATCTAAAAGGGCCAAAGGGCTAGCCATAAATTCAAAAAATCTTGTCAGTTATAACCGACAGGGATGCTTATAAAAAAATTTGAATCCAACGGCTAGCTGACTAGCCGTTGTATTCAAATTTTTTTTTTTTTGTTTTTTTTTTGGTTTTTTGGGCCTTTTTTTTTTAATTCTTAAAAATTCTATTTTTTTTTCCTATAAATACCTAAACCGTTCATTAAATTTAAGTTCTAATTTTTTTGGTTTTTTGGGCTAATTACCGTTGTAGTTTTTAAATATAAGTTGTAGTTTTTAAATTTAAGTTGTTGTAGCTTTTAAATTTAAATAATAAATTAAGTTTGGCCCTATGGTCCTTTGACTCTCAGTTGGAGACAGTTTTTTGTGACAGGACTCAAACGAGCCCTATGGTCCTTTGGCCCTTGGTTGGAGACGGAGGTAAATATAGCCCTATATTGTTCATTAAAATATTAATATCTTAAAGGGTCAGATGGCTAAAACGAGCCCTTTAACCAACCCTTGGTTGGAGATGGCTTAAAATGTCTTGAAATGGACATTTTATATTTTTTTTCATTGACGAAAAAACTCTTCAATGGCGAAATGTAATTTATTCATCTTCGACATAAGATATGAATAAACTATTTCAGCGTTCAATTATTGGGCTAATTATTGTTGTTTAGCGTTGTGTTAGGCTGTTAAGATCATTAATGTCAATGTCTTCCAACCGCCATCAAAAGAATATGCTAAAATAAACTACAGTTCATGTGTCAATGGTTACGTCTTTAAAACTGTAATACATAAAATGTATAAACAAGTTAACAGATAATGCTGACGAAGATCAAGTACACTAAAAACTATTGCAGATATATAATTTGACTAGTAGGAATGGCGACACGAACTTGGAGGTTGCTTCCTACTATGAAACACCTCTAAAAACTACTAGTTGCAGTTGGTCACGCAAACAGTTGCGTCTTCAAAGATAAATTATTAAGAATTAATTATGTATTACATAAATTAGTGGATATATAACTAATCATGCAAGACACGATTGAACGAGTTAGACCTGAATAATGATGCGGTTAATTATTCTTCTCAATTCTTATCTTCAGTTTTGACCTTTTGGGTGTTGTGGTTAGCTTAGAATGCTTGCACTATCATCCGACTGTAGTAATGATATTGAAAATGAATCTCATATTGATGGCAGAAGGTGTAAAATCTTGTTCTGAATGTTAATGGATTACCGTTAAAGTCGCTTAGCTCTCAAGTAACTTGCATATCAACTTACTTGATACTCAAGTGATCTTAAATGATTTGGTTAGTATCTCCTTCTTGTAATAGGCTAGATCGAAAAAAACCTTAAACATATAAACAGAGGTGTCCCTGTTCTCACACACATCCTTCTTCCCATTGTGCTAAACCGTATGCATAAAGCATAGAACATACCGAGTGATGAGATTAGAAGATCTCCTCCCATTTGCCAGCCATGTCTTCATCTGCAGGTAACTATACTTGCAGTCTACTACTTCTAGTCATTATATTGATGCATGTTTGTTTGCATCATCTACTGTAATTCTATATACATGTTGATGCTTTTATTTAAGGTCTTCGTAAAGGGATCTTGCATTGACGTATAAAGAGTTGGACTAGGATGTGGGCACATTCCCTTAACTAATTTCCTTAGCCCATGTTTGCAAAGAGGTTTTGTGTATGAGAACTATTATTAACACTCCAAAAATCTCATTCTACACTCCTTACAAGTGTAATTTTCTTACTAATTATAGAAAGTTTGGAGTGCAAAATGAGATTTTTAGAGTGTCAATAATAATTTCCTTGCGTATTAAGAAGTCATTAATTTCTCGTAGTGCGGTAAAGTGGGATAGTATTTAGAATTATGATTGATCAAGAATCAATCCTTCAAAATTTTCAAATATAGCAATTTTTTTTTTTTTGATAGAAAAAACAATGAATTTATCTAATGCATTTATTTTGTGTTTATGGATTAAGATAGTCAATGAAGAAAGTTGAGATTCTACTAAATAACTAATTGGCAAAATAGAGAATAGTCCACACTTTATAAGTACATGCAAAGTTTGGTAAACTTCCTATGTGCGACATTTCTTCACATCCTCAGTCAACAAGCTCATTATTGTGGCAATATAACACAACTAGATTGGAACATTGGTATATAATGTCAAACACAATAGCATATATTTTGGGTCATTTGGGTAGTCATTTTCCAACACCATCTTTAACCTCGTTCATAAATTAAGAGCGTGAGAAGCTAAAAATGGCGTGTTAAAATCACTTCCCTTCCAATTTTTAACTAGATTTGTGCTTATTTTTGGTCAAATTAGAACTCAAACATTTTTTATTTATTACAATGATATTTGTTTATGCTACAAATTTATTTAAATTAAGAGACGAAAAATTTGTACTAAGTTTCTCAAACTCACCTTCAATTTTAATCTTATAGCTTTAAACACTTCTCAACATATATAATCTTCGTCTTATCCTTTGTTTCTTATTCCGACATATGCGTTACTTGTGTAGAGACGAGCCTGTGCTTGCGTGGTTTTGAGGTAGGCGAGATAACTAGGGTTTGTTTCAAATGAGACAATACCTATAGTTGGATAAAGAAGATGAGGTTCAACTTTCATGCTACGTAGACGAGTATTGGATGGTCTGGATTCACAAGATCACAATAAAAATAATAATTCATACCAATCTGAGTCATCTAATGCTCGTAGCCTGAAATTTAATGCTCCATAGCATGAAAGAATTTTCAAGAAGGTGATGTACAAAGAAAGTTAAATTTTATCAAGTAAAACGAGAGCATTGTGGAAATATCAGAAAAATTATTTTGGGTGTCCAGGGAATGGTAATATAATAAGTGAATCGTCAGAGGAACATGGTGTGCAGAAACAAAATTTTATTTGACAAACCATATGATATGTACACTAAAAACTCACTTGTTCTATTACCATTTTGTAGACGCCAAAAACAATTTTTCCTAATCTTTCGACAATGCCTTCTTCCCATAGATTTGAACCTGAAACACATCGGATTAAAGATAAATCTTTTATCTACCAGTACAATCAACCGCTTGCATCCAAAGACAAAATTTGACGGTAAACAAAACATTACTTTATTAAAGAATAAAGAATTTTTTTCAAGCAAAATCTATTTTCCTTGCTCTTCAAAAATTATGATGGGCCTTACAGATCCAAAAAGCCCAATTTCCATGGCCCAGCCCAAAAAATGAAATAGTATTCAAATAAAACCTGAATATATCCCCCTTTCTCTCTCCTTATCTACGCTAACTCTCCGTCCCTTTGCTGCGAACTACGAAAATGGCAATGGCGCCGAGCCTCTTTCTCTCATCCAAAGCCCTAATACTAACCCCAAGACCTGCCATTTTCCCTCCTCCTCCCCAACCCTATTTCGCTACGCTCCGATTCAACTCGGAGACTCGGCCTTTGACTCGCTCCGTTCCCTCTAAGCTGCGCGTTCAAGCTGTGAACGACAGTGATTACTCGTCGAGGAGAAGCAGCAGCAATGAGCAGCGAGAGACGATTATGTTACCGGGCTGTGACTATAACCACTGGCTTATAGTCATGGAGTTCCCTAAGGACCCTGCCCCAACTAGGGAGCAAATGATTGAGACCTACCTCAACACTCTCGCTTCTGTTCTTGGAAGGTACTTCTTCACCCTCTAATTGTCCTTCAATTTCTATGATTTAAACAGTTTTTTATTGTTTTAAAGGAAAATGGGTTCTGGGTTCTGGGTTCTGTTTGCTTTGGGGGTAAATTTATATCTGTGGTAAAAAATTTAGTGAAATAGGGACAAGTATAAGGCTTTCTGGATTGTTTTATTTCGACTGGGAGTAGTTGTTGGATTTTCGTGTGCGGAGATAAGTTCAGATTGTGCGTAAATAGAATTTTAAGTCCCAAATAACAAGTTGAATGAAGTATGCTTTGTAAATTTGTTCAATAGTTGCAAGGAAATGAAATGTTTATGTAGGTGATTAGGTTCTTAATCTGTTGGTATTAATAAAGAACTCGAAAATAATTGTTAAATAATTACTAAGTAATGCAGTGAGGCTTGGAAATTGTAGTATTGGTTCATTACTTAGCATTGAGCAAGAGATTCTCTTTATTTTGGATGTAGTCTTTGTAATTTGTTGTATACTCTAGATAGTTATCTATCTTTTAATTTTGATTTAACTGCTGATACATTTTTATTTACGAAATCAAGTTCGTTCTCGTATTGTAAATCTCATCATCGTAGGCTAAAAGATTGGCGGTGTGGGACAATGGCATTGAATCATCTCAAGTTAGTTTTGGTTGATGATGGTTAAGGCTCTGCTGGATTAGTTAATTTAAGATTGTTTAACTTAACCTGAACCTCTGGGTTTCAGTATGCTGCTAGGTTAAGTACTTAGTGAGAGTCGCTTGGTTATTAATCTCACAACCTCCCGTGGTTCTTTATGTTACAGCATGGAAGAAGCGAAGAAGAACATGTATGCTTTTAGCACCACCACCTACACTGGATTCCAATGCACTGTATCTGAAGAAACATCTGAAAAATTCAAGGGTAGGCATCGTAGTTGGGTGCATCTTTGTGCGATTTTCTCGTGTAACAGTGAATTTGTAGAGCTAACTTGGTTCATCCTGATGCAGGATTGCCTGGTGTTCTCTGGGTGTTGCCAGATTCATATATAGATGTTAAAAACAAGGATTATGGAGGTATGTTTTGTTGCAACAAAGGGTTTGTTTTACCGCTTACGAATCAGTATAATGATTTCATCTTGGGGGTTATTTATAGGTGATAAATATGTTAATGGAGAGATAATTCCTGGAAACTACCCCGTTTATCAACCAAAGAAACGAAGAGAATCAAAATTTGAGAGCAGAAGATATGAAAGACGAAGAGATGGACCTCCTCCTGAACGAAGAAAACCAAAACAAGAAGCAACTCCATCAGAATCAGGATCTGGATGAGGTAATCAGTATACCAGAATGCCATTTATCCAATCATTTGTTTTGTTCTTTTCAAGTTGTTTTTAACTACAATTTCCATTACTCCACAGTTAATGAACGTGGGACTGCAAAAGCAAATGGTACTTTATGAAACTATTAGTGAAGGTTGTCCAATGGAGGAACTCATCCAGGGGTGCACGTATCTGTGCTTAGATTTTTCTGGTGAAGTCTTCTTGTCGTCTGCTTGGATAAGGAATGGTGTCATATGAGCTTGTTATCAAAGACATCAGTATTTGTGAATTATTCGGTAGGTCCAGGATGACCTTTGTGATATTGTTTTTGCATCAACACTAAGAATTTGAGTTCAGCTATATAGTTGAGTTTAGTTGTACGGATGTTTGATTTAGTCTTATGATTCTATTTTCTGATCTTGCATTGTCTTTTCTGATTTCTTCGATTTAACTCTTCTGGTTACGAAGCTCATCTCCCTTTATCTTTCCTTATCCTTGTGGGTGTTCTTGTGCATCTGGGCGCTTAGCACCAAATGCTCATACCGCTATTGTATGAGGTGCTTAAACTTGTGTCCATGGTAGTCATGTGTATTGATTCTTCCGTGGCGGGAACTCCACCCCTATCTTCACTTGGTACTTCACAGGAGCATGATTTCTTCAACTGAGACTGTCTTTTCTACCTTCTGTATAGTTCATGTTCATCGAGCTCGTGCTTCTTCAAGATAGCTAGCTAGCATCGAGCAACTGCGAAGAAAACCATTATTCGATCGCGTTGCTACATGTAAATTATATTCAAAACTCGATTCTCATTGCGCGCAATATTTGTGTATGCAACTAAAAGCTAATATTTGACCAAAAAGAATGTCACAAGTTAATATCTGCTTGCAGTGGAAAAAGGTGTTAACTTTGAAGTACATGCTCGTGGCTTTTGCCTTATCTTAGAATAGCTAGGGTCTACGGATGCATTGAAGCAATCCGTTCTCTTGGTCACCTGATGAACAAAGATATATGATCATTCATTTTTTGATTTGATATCAAAAGTTGAGATTAAAACATTAAAAGTACATCTAATTGTATTTACTTCTAACATCAAATCAAAGAACGTGTGACCATATATTCACTTCTACCGACTCTGATATTGGAAATTGGGTGCAGTAATATACAAACAGAGAAAGCTCGAGCATCGAAATTCGCCAAAAACCAACTTATTGCAAGTGAATAAAAAGGAGGAAAATAAGTTAAAAGGGCAACTACAAAACAATTTTTGTTTAAAACGTTGATTGGTTTGTGAAAAGAAGAAAGATCTTCACCGTGAAAAGACAACGCAGTGAAAGCAAAAGGAACGTATTTCTGATAGGCTAAGATGCCATCAGAAATTCACAACACAAACGTTCAAACCTGTGATATCTGTGAAGGAGTATGTGATGGTGGATTCCTTGGGTGGACAAAGCTGAGAGGGTCCGGTCCTCCAGGCATGCAAATGATGAAAACTTAAAGGCAAGGCCTGTAGGTCCTACCAACAAACCTCTTTTGAGTCCATGAGTCCGCGGTCGTTTTTTGCTAAATTTGAAGTGTCACGTGGGATTACTACTTAATATTATAATTTAGTAATATTCATTTTTATTGATAAGTGAGAAGTCTTAGATTCAATTATCTTTAAAATCAAATTTGACTTCATTATTATTAGGCTATTATGAGGTTTATACCACTTCCTTATCCCCTGAAGACTTGCTATCCCAGTAAGCAAACATATTTTTTGCCAATTATTAGAAGTTGTCTTTCTCAATTTTTTCCAATTATTGAATAATGAAATACTAAAAAAGAAAGTTGAATGGTGGAAAATAATAAAACACTAAGAGTTGTAGAGTTTGTTGAACTGTAAAATTGTCAAGTAAAAAACTTTAGTCTTCAACTGCAACAAACTTGTATTTAAAGAAGTCAAATTCGCGTACTCTCTTGGAAATGTTTTTATTTGTAAGTTTAAATCTAATGTAAAGAAAACAAGGATAAAGTTGGTCAAATTATAAAAATCGTACTATATTTCGGTGTAGGTAAGGAGTGGTACCCCTAGATGTACATCGAAGAATTTAACGACTTCTAATGATGCATACTAAAAAATTTTGCCAAATAAATCAACTAAAGGGAGAAATTCTTTAATGCGGCTGCTATACTGCTTCCACATCCTTGCGAGTGTGTTGCGTATACGTGAGCCGCACAACAGAATTTTTCCACTAGGGCACCATCGAGGCACCGGGACCTAAGGGCTAATTAACAAGCAATCTACAGTTGAAAATCACTCAACATGAAATCTCCATTCCATGAAAACAGATATAAAAGTTGTTGAAAGGTGAAACTTTATGATGGTTGTGGTGGATGAATTGACCCAGGTAGGGTTACATGGTTGTATTTTTGTCAAACGAAGACAAGTATCCAAGGGGCGTCCAAATGCTTGTTGAGTTGGAAGAGTTGATATATGTTCCTTGCGGACTTACTTCCATCCAATATTCAAGGGAGGAGGAAGAATTGGTCCTAGTCCTTGTAGAGTTGAGGGCTCGCATAATTTTGTCGAGGTACATATTTAGTGAAGTTAATAAACGTTCTATATCGGAGAATTAAGAAATCTTTCATGAACTTATTATTAAAAAAATTATATTTATCTCTTTAATTCGGTTAATTGATTCTGTGGTGAAACTCCAACTTCTAATGTCTTTGTGGCTATTAAATTTCTTTGCATTGCAACACAATTTTAATAGCTTTGACCTCTTGACTACACAAAGGGCGTTCCAGATGAATACTGATTTAACTTATGAGTTCAAAAAGTTAGCTTTAGATTTCCTTAAAAAAAGAGAAGATGATAAACTTTCAACTTTCCTGAATCAATTTGTTCACATGGGGTTGATTTAATAGAGTTCCATAAAAGGACTCGTCAACTATATACGATTATCAACCACCACAGGGTAGTTTAATGATTGAGAATGAATTTTAAATTCGTATTGTACATAACATGTTTTGAATTCGACTCCTAATTGACGTTGGTGAATCAAACGATAGTGGTCAAAAGAAGGATAAAATGCCTTTGTAAGTCTCTTTAGCCTTGAAAGAAAGGATTGTCATGACGAAGCCACCCTCTGTTGATCCTTTAATAAAATAAAAATAAAACTACATATGATTATCAAAGTATTGACATAGCCTATGTTAGTATACAAATAATATTTTGTACTAAATTTATTAAATTATGATAGGAAGACTCGAACTTAAATGCATAAAAAACACACTACTATAATCACCTTGATTAAATCAAGATCTACTCTTATATGCCCCTTGTAAAACACAGTTACTCATATTTTGGAGTGACTTAAATTGTACAGCACTAAGTAATATAAAAATTGAATGACCGAGAATAAAAATAATATGAAAATTTGTCGATTAAATCTTACATACAAAGATTTAATAGATAATTTTAACAGTATATTTTGCATAAAACTCGTACTACATAGGCTTTTAACCCAATCCGATTCATAGAAGAAGTGACGCGCATGTCATGCATGGGACCTGCAAGCAAACACTTGCGCGCAATACTCACACTAAATTTTATTCATTGGCAACACAACAGACGATCACTGACAGGATATTTTCCTAGTGTGGGGCCTGGGGGAGCATTTACCAGGTAACTTTTAATCATTGCCTCGTAGAAATTTTTTGTTCATTGTTCAACGCAGGCTTCTTCTTTCACCGTGCGAGTCTTCAGTGGCAAAATAGACAATATGAAATCTTTATAGAGTATAATTCTCTATCGAACTATTTTCATTCCCTTTCTTTCATTCTTTTCATATTATGTTTTTTATCTTATTGTTTCTATAAAAATATCATATAAAATATTGACGTGATTTAATCGTAATCGTTTAAGTAAGAAAGAAAAAAAAAAAAAAAAAAAGAGAGATTAGGAGTGTGAACACGAAAAATTCCTGAAACAAGAAACAAGAATATGTGTACAAAATAATATTTTTGTGTTTAATGATTTTGGGGTTACGATTTCTCTCAAATTTGGTCCTCTGATTCTATCTTCGTAGGGTGTAGGTTTGTGGATGAGTTGTTGATCCAAAGGGCCGTCGGGGCTTGATCTAAGAATAAAGAGTTGATGAACGGATCTTCAAGGGGCGTTGGGCTTGATCTTGAAGACTGGGTGTATGGGTTTGTTGAGGTTGTTGATCCAAAGGGCCGTTGGGGCTTGATCTTAGGATGAACGGATGATGAATGATGAACACTTTCTTCAAGAAGCCGTCGGGGCTTGATCTTGAATTGGTGGGAGTTCTTCAAGGGCCGTTGGGGCTTGATCTTGAAGGATGATTTGACGAAGAACGAAGAGTGCTTTCTTGATCCTTCGGGATTTTCTTGAGAGCTTTAGAACTTTAAGGCTTCAAGGTTTTGGTCCCCCCCCTCTATTCCTCTTGATGGAGAAGCCTATTTATAGGCTTTGAGAGTGAATCACCACCATTCATTTTTTTGGTGAAGTGAGTGGAGGTTGTAGGTGAAGTGAGTGGAGGTTGTAGGTGAAGTAAGTGGATGTTGTAGGTGAAGTAAGTGTGTGAGGTTGGTGAAGTAAATAAATGTTGTAATTTTAATACATTGGTTAACATTTTTTTTACTCAAATTTCGATGTCTACAAATGCCCCCACTTCAAGCCGCGTCGTAGACATGTGCTTGTCACGTGTAGAAGATGCGTTTTGAAGTCCCTTAATGTAGATGTCAACCCAAGGGTCGTCGAGGCTTGATCTTGAATTGGGCTGGAAATTTCTTCAAAGGCCATCGAGGCTTGATCTTGAGTTCGACTGGAAGATTTTCTGGTTTCCTCCAATCGTTGATTTTCCATAGGCTTAATCTTGAACTGGGCTGGAGGATTCTTTTGGTCTCCCCCGAAGGTCTGAACTTACTCCTTTTATCTGGAGTTGAATTTGATTTAAGGGTGGTGAACACTTGATTTTGAATCGGACTTGTGATTTCTTCAAGGGCCATCGAGGCTTGATCTTGAGTTCGACTGGAAGATTTTCTGGTTTCCTCCAATCGTTGATTTTCCACAGGCTTAATCTTGAACTAGGCTGGAGGATTCTTTTGGTCTCCCCCGAAGGTCTGAACTTAACTCTTTTTATCTGGAGTTGAATTTGATACCTTTGCTTTCGCCCTTGATGATATGAGATACTTTTGCTTGCGCCCCTGCATTTACTCTGTCAAAGGACTAGCGGAACAGTTGATGAACGGATCTTCAAGGGGCGTTGGGCTTGATCTTGAAGAATGGGTGTATGGGTTTGTTGAGGTTGTTGATCCAAAGGGCCGTTGGGGCTTGATCTTAGGATGAACGGATGATGAATGATGAACACTTTCTTCAAGGGGCCGTCGGGGCTTGATCTTGAGTTGGTGAGAGTTCTTCAAGGGCCGTTGGGGCTTGATCTTGAAGGAGGATTTGACGAAGAACGAATAGTGTTTTCTTGATCCTTCGGGATTTTCTTGAGAGCTTTAGAACTTTAAGGCTTCAAGGTTTTGGTCCCCCCTCTATTCCTCTTGATGGAGAAGCCTATTTATAGGCTTTGAGAGTGAATCATCACCATTCATTTTTTTGGTGAAGTGAGTAGAGGTTGTAGGTGAAGTGAGTGGAGGTTGTAGGTGAAGTAAGTGGATGTTGTAGGTGAAGTAAGTGTGTGAGGTTGGTGAAGTAAATAAATGTTGTAATTTTAATACATTGGTTAATATTTATTTTACTGAAATTTCGATGTCTACAAGGAGGAGAGAAAATAGAAGAGAAATTTGGAGGGGGAGAAAATCTTCCTCCAAACTTCATCTCTCTTTTTTTATCTAATCCACATGTAAAAATTACGATAAATTGTTGAGATTATAAATTCTGCATTAGAAATATAAGGAGTTCCGCTAGTTCTTATATTGTAATTGTTTTTTTGATAGAATTTGAATTTTCTTCTTGCAGAAAAAAAAACTTGAGTGGTAATTTACTGTCGTGCAGCACGTAAAAATCTTGAGTTAAAACATAGTAAGTATTATATAATTCAATTTATAAATGAATTAAAAGTTCAGAAGACACGTATTATGTTTCAAATGAATGATGTTTATCACATACCACCTAGCGATATTTGGAACACTAGCCACATGACATCAAATGAAATTCCCTATACAAGTGTTTTTTTTCTTCTTCCGTAGATCAACACGAATTTAACAGTAAAGGAAAAGAAAAGGGTATGCAGCAAGTTCTGCACTTATTAGTTACCATCCCTTCTCCGGTTGCAGAATTCATGTGAGGGACTTCCTGGATTCTGACTTTTCCACTGCACAGATGGAGCCGTTACTATCTGGTTAATTAATGTACACTCAATTTGTTCTTATGGGATTGTAGGATGTCTGAAATACCCTTACACGCTAATAGTAGAACTCCTTCAATTATTTTTGGATGGAAATATGTACACGGTCTAAGTTTGATTAATATACCTGCGTTTAAATTCGGAAGTCTCTGTTCAATGAGTTTCTTCGTGTACTCTCTCTGCCACCTTACAGTTTTTTTCGTGAATTACCATGCCAACATTATAAAACATTATGCAAAAATATGAGGTAACAGAGAGTCCCACATTTAAAAGAGCCCCAACAGCATTTCGGTAAAACTGCCCAATGTAGAAAGAGAAATACTACGAGGACTCTCTCAAAAGTGGAAGTGCTCTATGGGCTCTCTATCACCTGATGTTTTTGCATAATATTTTATGATGTTGGCATGAAAATTGACTTTATATGGACTCTCTGCAAACGCAAATGGACTCTAATGTCAAAATACTGTCACTTTGGAGAAATTTTTCAATGTGCGAGGAGCACAGTCTGGTACATTAAGTGTCATAATACAAGTTTGGTGACTTGAATTTTTTTTTTCTTCAACCAATTGTGTTATGACACTTCGTCTACCGGACCGTGTTTCAGACATATTAAAAAATCTCTTGTTACCTTGAGTTACTTGTTAATTAATTGAGAAAATTGGAGTATTAATTTCTAAATTTTGATCTAATTAGAGCTTTATTTATTGAATTAAGTATTTGTCACGATGTGTATTAACAATCCTTTTGTATAATATTATTAGAACTTTTGTCTAAAATAAAAAAATTTAAAGGACAAAAATTATAAAAGTGTGACAAATATAAAGATCGAAACTCCAATTAAGTCATAATCTAAAGACTAAGGCTCTAATTTTTTTAATTAATAGTTAATGAAATAATATATAGTCATACTGTGTTGTCAATTTTTATGACGAAATGGCCAGCAGGAGGTCCGTTGGCTGAGCTGTTTGGACCACCTACACACCTTTTATGCTACATTTTCTTGTATTTAAACGATACTTAGCAAATTTAATAAGAACAATAATGCTCATACATGATTATTAGGTCATGAAGACTGTACAGACCGCCACATTTGTCTTTTATTTTGGCACTTTTTAGTTTTTAGTTGGATTTTATAAAGAAAAAATAGTTAAGTACGAATCATTTGGTTCAAAATGATAGTATTCCTAAAGTTTTATTATACGATGTGAAATTAGGTATTTCGTGAAGCTAACTTTATTATGGGTGTTGTTACAAATCTAGGTATCACACGTTATATAGTCTCTTTAATCTTGAGAGCACTGCTACTTGCCTCTTTCCGTTGTAATTTCTTTTATAACTTTGTTCAACTATATTAGATTCTGTTTGTAACTTGAAAATACTTTGTTCTTTAATTTTTTTCGCCAACAAAACAAAAAGACCATATTTCGAACAACATAACTAGACGGCGATATATCAACCAAAGTGAATTAACAAGAGCAGACCCATTCAATGGCAAGGGTGGACAACTCCCCACTCGGCCTTGAAAAAAAATCCCGTTATTGGTGTTGGATTTTTGTTACCCAACTATTGGGCAAGGCAGGGTGCTACGCGGCTATAAATCTCATCTTTGACTTGAAATAAACAATCATTTTTGTCTTTTTATCCTTTCTATTTCAAACTCAGTTCACCAATATTATTCGAATTCACTCGAATTTCTCCATCTTAACTTTCTTCCTCAGTCATTCGGACGACACCATTGCTTAAGACTCGCTTGCCAACAAAGAAAAATGAAGGCAAGAACTTCATAACAAGTTTCAAAGATGTACCTCAGTTAAGTTGCTCCTACAAAAGCTTACAGATAATTAAACATTAATTAAGGTTGAAGTAAAAAACTACAACTAAGACTGAGATGGAATACATGATTAGTAGGTGACAAGAAAATGTAATATAATATATTATGGTGTAGAATGTAGACATACTAGATACAACTTTAAGAAACAATTTAGTACAAGAGCAAGCAAGACAGCGAATGATTAAGCTAACTCCATAATTAGGTGCTACAGTACAAGATAATTAAGCTCATTGCCCCCGCCCCCACCTCCACCTCAAAACAATCACCAATCTAGGGCAAAATAGTAAATTCAGACACCAGTCCTCCTTTAATAAACAGTCTTTCGACTTTCCAACTCTCCCAAATACATACCATCATCCCTTAAAATCCACACACACACTCTCTCTGTCTCTCTCTAGGCATTTTCCATCCAAACCATCACCATGTCCCTGTTTAACACCCGGTTCTCCTTCTTCTTCCTCACAGTCTTTCCATGGACCTTTCTCCTCTTTCTCTCTCTACCCTTCTCTCTCTCCTCCACCAACATCCATGAACTCCTTATCTCCCAGGGGCTTCCACCTGGCCTCCTCCCAAAGGAGGTCAAGTCCTACACTCTCTCAGACAACGGGGAGCTCCAGGTCTTCCTTGATGCCCCATGCCTCACAAAATATGAGAACAGGGTTTTCTTTGAGAGTGTTCTGAGGGCAAATCTCAGCTATGGAAGCCTCATTGGGGTCGAGGGTTTGTCTCAGGAGGAGCTCTTTCTTTGGCTGCCGGTCAAAGACATCATTGTTGATGATCCAAGATCAGGTCTCATTCTCTTTGACATTGGGGTTGCTCACAAACAGCTTTCTCTATCACTCTTTGAAGATCCCCCTGACTGTAAACCATCAGGTAATCAATTCACGGAAAATGATTTTCACACAACCCTACTTATTTTTGTATTGATTCTCCTTTTATTTATTCAATCAAACAACGGATATATACAAAAGTTTCTGGGGGTGAAGAGTAGGGTGTGTAGAAATTACTGATCTTAATTCATTTCTAATTTTTTTTTTCATTTAATTATGTTTTTTAAGTTCTGTTTGTGCAGTTAATCTGTAACATGTGTTGCACTTTCTATTGATGTTGGTTTCTGGGTTCCTTTTTTTTTTTTTTTTTAGGATTTTAATCTGTCATGTCTCATTTCTGATGATAAATATTGTGCATGTTAGTGTTTCATATGTTGGAAAGACTTGTTTTTTTATTTGTTGTTCTTTGTTTGTTTTATTCCTTAAAAGAGATATTTTTTCTTTGCCCTTATTTTCTGTTCCTACACATGATGTATCAAAATTTCCCTGTTAACAATTAAAAAATGATAATATTGGTAGAAATTTCCTGTATAAAAACAAAAGAAACAAACTTTTGTTGTTGGTTGATCTTTTGAGGGAATTGATTAGGCTTCTAGCTAGCTAGCTAGCATTTCATATTATAAGTGTGCTAATTAATATACACACACAACCGATAGTCTAAAATACTAAGATTTATAGATATTTTTAAGTGACCGCTTAGTATTAATGTTCAATAGTATTTTTTGATTTCAGATTTAATTTTTGTTAAAGGTAAACTTGAATTACATTATTACTAGTTTTATTGTGAAGTTACACTCACCATTTCCTCTTTAATGTAAATAATATCGTTTATTCAAAAGAAAAAAAAGAAGGAGTTTTTAAGCAAGTATATACAACATAAATACTATCACGATCTACTAACCAAACTCACGTCTGCTATAAATATTACATACTTTTAAAGTTTGCGTGTAAAATGGTGGTCTTGATTCTTGAGCGCCTAACAATTTTCATGTGACTGTTTGCAGGTGTGCTGAAGAATCATGTGAGGAGGGAGAAAGGCTTTTGGGGTCTCAGATAGGGAGAGTAGAGATACCAACTTGTTTCCAACTATGTCGTCTTCTACTTCTATGTTAATGCAATTTAATATTTTAATTAGCACTAAGTGTAACTAGGTCCAGGTTGATATTATTAGAGGGTTTTGAGGAAGGAGATTGTAAAGATGTGAACTCCTTGAATCAGATTAACGGTTCTCATTAATCTTCTAACTTTTTTGTTTGGAGAAATACGGTGACCAAGTTTTTTTTTTTAAAAAAGTGGGATAAACATCACAATAGTCTAGTAATGATGTAGTTCAAATAGCTTTTTGCAAGAATTGATTCTAATATATCTCACTTACAAGTGAAGAGGGATATTATTACACCGTAGTATTAAGTGAGGGTAGCCCAAGTTTTTAAATTATGTGATGTATTACCAATAGAAAATAACTACGTCACGGAATCAACAATAATTATGTCATATGGTTTATAAAATATAATTTAAATAGGCTTGTTATCTAATTCGTCGAATGAGGATCCTCTCTGGATCCTCTTTATAAGGATTCTTTATAAGGATTCTAGAAATTCTCAAATCGTGTCCGTTCATTGTAAATCGTGCGGTTAGTTTTCATCAGATACAATTCATATTTAATTTTAAATAAAAGTATTTAAAATAATTTATAACCGTACGATGTATTATGAACGAATACAATTAAGGATTCCCGAAATTCTAATAAAGAGGATCCGGAGAAGATCCTCATTCTAATTCGTATAATCTGTTTGATTAAGCGAAGCAAAAGATCAAATTCATTTATTCCCTTCGGCTAAATTATATTATATTTTCATGTTTGATTTGGCGAGGAAAGAATTTTTGTTTTTGTAAAGGATTGGCACTTTAAAATTTTTATTTTACATTCTAAACTTTCTATATTTAGAAAGAAAAATACACTTATAAAATGTGTAGAACAAGATTTGTAAAGTACCAATAACACTTCCCTTTATAAATAGTATTTCTATTAAACTATTCTCTGCGCCGAATCTGCCGACTCTTCATCTGCTTGGCAGTAAGTGAGCCACTTAGAAACTGTCAATCTACATCCTACTCCTGGTTCAAAATTATAGAGGCTAATTATACTCTTCTGTTTTTTTGCTTTTTTGTTTTTATTAATGATAGAGTCGATGGTAGATAGATTATTTATCTGAATTTTATTTTGCAAACTTTATAATATGATGGTTGATAATTGAATTTCTTCTTTAAATTATAAAAGAAATAATTCAATCATCAATCGTCTTATCATGAGTCAATAAAATATAGTTTAAGTTGATAGTATTGTTAGCATCACCTTTTTTGTGTAATACTAGGAAGACCATCAATTTAAATCATATGACGTAGTTGTTAATTATTGGATTCTTAAATATTGAATAATGTGTTTATTTACTATTGATAATATATCACATAATTTAAAAATGTGTCTACAAAGTTGTTCTACCTAGCATTACTCTCTTCCTAATGTTAAATCTTAACTATTTATTAACACCTATTTCTCCACATCACGTGGTGAAATGACAATTTGATCTTTTATCACAAAATAAAATATTAGGCAGTAATGTATATAAATCAAGTTTTACTATTTTTAATCGTCACTTATATGTCATCATAGTATCACTAATTAAAAATAGTAATTAAAAAAAAAAAAACCCCACACACACTCTCTCCCTCATTTCTCTCAAACTATTTTTTTTTTCTGGAATTGTTATTGACACTCAAAAATCTCATTTTGCATTTCAAGTTTTCTATAATTAGAAGGAAAAACACATTTGCTAAGAGAGTGGAATGAGAATTTTGGAATGATAATAACAATTTTTTTTTTTAAATTTTTATATTTACACACACAATTTCATCTAGTAGTAGCTTTGCAAATGGCCCTCTACTACAATGATGAAGATAAGTACTGCCCTTACACTACGGCGTGAGTTCAAACTCTGTTAACTCCTTAATCTAACATCTAATCTTGTAATAGCTTTAAGGAAATTAATATTTGGGTACTCAACGAACTATCCAATTTGTTGACAATCTCATGAGGCCACTAAAACTTTAACACCTATAATATCAAACTATATCTTGCTAACCAAACATCCACCACTATTTTTGAACCTATAACCAAACACCATGTTTCTTCTTCCTTCCCTTCCAAACTGCCATGACATATCCTACCGTGGTTCTTCGTCTACCCCACCAACCCATGCCCATCTCCTCTTTTAATCTGACGCTTTAGAGCATTTTTAATGGAGATTTCAAAGATACATGTACATATATATTTAATGGCTGACGTGGTAATATCAAATTTTTTCTTTCTCCAACTCATATATATATATATATATATATATATATATATATATTATAAATGATATTTATAAGATCTATTTTTAAAAAGAAATCAATTAAATTAAATTTTCAAGATTTATGATTGGTGCATTAATAGGACCATACAATTAAATAATTAAAAAAAATTAATTGACAACACCTTTTCTCATATTTCAAAATTGATCACAACAAAAATTTCATATGTCAATCTACATAAGATTGACATATCAGTTGGAGCTTATTTCTACTTTTAAATTTGATTGCATGATATTTCACTTAAGATTTGTGTTTGGATCCAAATTTACACCATCAATGTCACATCCCGGCCTGGGCGGGACCACTTCCCGGGCTCGACTCCACCGTAGCACGATATTGTCCGCTTTGGGCCCCGACCACGCCCTCACGGTTTTATTTTTGGGAACTCACACAAGAACTTCCCGATGGGTCACCCATCCTGGAAATGCTCTTGCGCGTTACTCGCTTAACTTCGGAGTTCCCATGGAACCCGAAGCCAATGAGCTCCCAAAATGTCTCATGCTAGGTAGATATGAGAATATACATATAAGAATCACTCATCTAGGCGATGTGGGATGTCACAATCCACCCCCTTTAGGGGCCCGACGTCCACGTCGGCACACCACGGTCAGGGTTAGGCTCTGATACCAAATTGTCACATCCCTGCCCGGACGGGACCACTTCGTGGGCCCAATTCCACCGTAGCACGATATTGTCCGTTTTGGGACCCAGCACACCCTCACGGTTTTGTTTCTGGGAACTCACACGAGAACTTCCCGATGGGTCACCCATCCTGGGAATGCTCTCGCGCGCTACTCGCTTAACTTCGGAGTTCCCATGGAACCTGAAGCCAGTGAGCTCCCAAAAGGCCTCATGCTAGGTAGAGATGGGAATATACATATAAGGATCACTCATTTGGGCGATGTGGGATGTCACAATCGGCCCGTGCAATCAAGGCCGTTAAGTGAGCATAGCTCTTAATAGTCGGAAGAAAAGTGAAGATAATTTTGTTATTATTGAAGAATAATATTATGGTTTTTATTATAATAATTATCATTCAATATGATTGTTTGAACCCAAATTTATATTTTTGACCCAAGCAATCGAGACCGTCAGATGATTATGAAGAATTCTAGACATTGGAATGTGATCAACTTTGTACCCAAAGTGCAGATCGAAATCAATGACTTTTCTTCTTCCACGGGTCTGTTCGGGATTCTCGTATTGGAATTTTTAATTATATTGAAGATTATCTTCCAATAATTCAAGCACGGAGGAGTTCAACCAACATGGAAGAATCATAGCCACCGAGTATGTGGCAGGATGCCAAGTATTTTAATTAAAAGGGATTAATGAAGTTGCATGCAGTATCACATCCAGGAAAAGGCAGGATTGCATACAAGATGAGGAGATAAAGTAGGATTGTATCAGGTGGCTACAAAGGTACACGTGGATTTTGAACGATGGTGACGCGATTAGGATTGAATCTTTGAAGAGGATTGTATTGGAAGGTTATGATGGCAAAGATGGGATCAAGCTTTGATTGATGTGATAAGGCGTGGACTTATGTGCATATAAGATAAAGTTTTCAGAGCTTCATTTATTATTGTGATTATGCATGGGATAAGTGCGTGGTCAGCAGCACCAATAAAGACTCTGAGTCACAGTGCAATTGGGATTGGTTTTCACGACTTAGGCATGCAGGTCTCTATAAGACGATTAAAAGCTCACTTCAATTCAATACACAAATTGCCATGCGCAAACCTCTCAAACATCTTGAGATTTTTTATTTTCTTTTTCCTCCAACACACCTTCAGTTTGGATAAATAGCACTATGAAGGCAACCGGCGAACATCTTCAGTTTGGATAAACAGCATTGTTGCCGTAGAATCAGCAGTTTGGATAAACAACACTGCGTCGAGGGCGACTAGTTACCTATCCAAGTCTCGGTCGAGAAGGGTTTCCAAATCCTTATTGGCAGAGGTCATCTTATTAGCCTTCTCGGCGAAGTAAGGTGTTACAAGTTACTACATTCGGCACATTGAACGTTGAGTGATTTTATGATTGGATACTCACAAGTGAGTTTCAGAGTTCGGCATTTTGACGGTCAAACCACATTTACCATCAAGACGTACATCTGTTTTGAGTACATGTGTCTGTATAGTTTGGAGCTAATTTAACGTGCTTATACTCTTACGAATATAATCACTGTGACCGAACTCGGCGACAACGATTCGTGAACTTCGCAGAACTAGTAGCCTTGTCTTCAGGCTCGAGAACCCAAAGGTCTAGACGTGTTCCTTCCTCGGTCGCAGTTGCAAGATCAAGAAGTTAGTAGCGCGTTCAACGTAACATCAACAAATTATACTCTTTGGCCGAGCTCGGCCGACAAGTTAGCACACCCCGCATCAACTGAAGGATGTAGTTAGCTCATTAGTTACTTGCCCTGTGCGGCACGTAGGCTTTGTAGTTTTTAGGGTCAACAATTTGACATCTTTTTTGGAGATGGTCTTACTTGTCACTAATAACTCCTTCATCAACATATTCAGCAACATACATTCCTGTTCAATTTTGATCTAAAACAAAAAATCCAATTCATAAACTCGTTTTCTGCGATTTTGGTTTTCAATTTTGGTTTGGGGTTGGGTTCTTGTTGTTGGTTTAGCTTTGTTTCAAGTGAAATACCATAGCAACAAAAGTTGTGGTAATGCTCTCTAGCTTCTTACTACGTATGGCAGAAAACACCAGTTTCACTTTCGATAGAGTGAAAGCAGAATGTTGGGGATTTGTGTCTATCAATTACATAGATCTCAAAATTAAAACTTATCTAATGATGATACATGTGGTGAGCAAAAATATTCCCGACAAGTTATATATTTTGTGAGTTAAAGAAAGACATGTGTTGTTTTCTTGTTGTGCCACATAACAAGGTTAATTTATTGGGTACTGACCGGTCAGTACTCAAGTATTGTTATTAAAAAAATGATAATGGTTTTGAAATCTAAACTTGAAGGCGTGCATGTTTGCTAGGTAGACCAAACCTCAAAATTTAAAATTGAATATGGAAGGTAAAGTATACTATTTTAGCCAACTTGACAAGGTCTGCGACAAGAGTTTTGAATTTGTTTTTTTTTTTTCTCTCTTTTTGAAAAGCTAAATTCATTACCAACGAAGCAATATTATAGAAAAGGAGGTCCAAATGCAAAAAAAAAGCACAAAATAGAGGAATGACCCAAATGCAAAAGTAAGCACAAAACATAAGAATGGACCCTCTATACAAGCAAAAGTTAGAGCCCAATACAGAAATTGGAGCCCGCAGCAGAAAAAGCCGAAACACAAAGAAGCCCCATCAACTTCTGCTATCTCTCTAGTACTGTCGTCGCCAAAAGCTTGAACACCAAAGGGGGGATTGAAGCCTGGACAGGAGATCTGGAGAGAATGGCGTTGTAGCATCTTCCCAGGACCAGCAACCAACGTCATCATCAAGCGATCAAAGGATGGGTCAAATGTGACCCATGAACTACACAACTCACCACCGCAGACGTGAAATCCACAAATATGGTAAGGTGAGATAGGCCCGATAGGGGCACCAGCATCAAACGAATACAAGAAGACATCAAAAGCAGTAGGCCCAAAAGAACAAACATCCGATAGAACCTTAATCCCCATAAAATACAAGCCACATGTCTCTGGCTAGCAACTACCGAAATAGTTTTAGTTTGGAGTGTTTCATTGGCTATGGATTCTTTGGGATGGGCCTCATTTTCCTAGTTGTTTTAGCTCATGTAAGTTTATTTTGATTTAAAACGTTGGTGTTTTGATTTTTTGGGAGATAAAATCAAATCCTTTTCAACACAGGCAAATCCCAGAGCGGGTAAATGAGTAGCAATTCAAAGAAAAGCACAATGGGCAATG
Organism: Pyrus communis; assembly: GCF_963583255.1. Classification (NCBI taxonomy): domain Eukaryota; kingdom Viridiplantae; phylum Streptophyta; class Magnoliopsida; order Rosales; family Rosaceae; genus Pyrus; species Pyrus communis. The sequence continues at coordinate 6,875,246 of NC_084810.1, forward strand.
GGGATAGGCCTCAATGGTGATGGCCTCGAACCGTTGAATTCGAAATGGAGAAGTTTAAAATACGTATAAATTTTATGATCTAAGCAAATTATGGTCACTCAACGTTCGATCTTAATCCACAAATGAGTGGTAATTTAACTTTTTTTTTTATTGTACTTTCTCCTCCATCGTTGAATTAAAATCGATTAACCATAATTTCTTTGAACCATGTGAGTAGGACGCTGCATTTTGAATACCAATATATATAGAAAATGAATGAAAATCGGAATGAAAAAAACCTAATGTTCATACTTCTATGTAAAAACCTTTTATACAGAAAACCCTAAAGAGAGCTTAAACTTATAGATAAATCTCTCCAATAAACTTGAATGTAAAATGATCTAAATTTTGAATCTTGCACACTTAAATGAATAATGATAATGCTAAATTAGAGAAATCAAGATAATTCTATTTAAACCTCTTTCTTGCATGTCACACAATAAATCTTACCTATTTTATATCTAATTAAAAGAAGTTAAGTAAAAATTCTAACTAAGAAAAAATAATTTATCTACAAAATTTTCTACCATGCACCAAATCGTTGTGTCACTAGTGTACACCAGAGTTTTAGACAGTTGAATTTCTTGAACTTTTTGACCAAATAAAAACATTACCTTTAATATTGAATGCATACCGTACATCAAAACATGATAAAATTTTACTTTCTTTCTTTTCTCATTTGACTATTCGCGTAATTACGACCTCTGTTTTTTTAATTTCTAGTTCTTGGTCTAAATTATTTTTAAAATTAAACATAAAACCTTAAAAAGTTGGATAAATTGAAAATATCGGGTTTTAAATAAATAAATAAATAAGTGTTATTGGAACTTCAAAAATCTCATTCTACCATCCTCACAAGTGTATTTTTCTTTCTAAATATAGAAAGCTTGAAGTGTAGAATGAGAATTTTGAAGTACCAATAACAATTCCTATAAAAAAATCGAAGATATTTTAAAAGAACAGCAACCAAAAACAAGTGAACGAAAATAAGAGTAGTGCTATTCATACCATATTTTTGTACCACATTTTCATACATTTTTAGGTGGCATTTGATGTGAACAGTTACATCATTTGAATTAATCATATTTTTTAAATTTAGTTCACTATTTAATAAACTAATAATTAAGAAAAACTAATTAATTAAATGATGTTTGTGGTATACGAGAAGTTCTTCCTCCTTCATTTCATTGCGTTTTGTAAATTTTTCAAATGATGTGGATGTCCACATTAGATGCCACATAATATGGTATAAAAACATAATATAAATAGCATTATTCTGTAATATTAATAATCCACGTGGCAACCCAACAGCGATCATTAAAGATGACAGTGCCTGTGTCGGGGTAATACGGAAATTCCCTCGCAGATTACGTTTCCACTCAATTTCTCACAAAAAAAGAAAATAAATAAATAATCCTTTTCTTTCTCTCTCTCTCTCTCTCTCTCTCTCTCCACACACTCTCTCCCCTCCACAAATTCGTATAAATCCGATTATCCTCCGACAAACATCAATCGGCGAGAGAGTAAGAAAGCGCGAGAGGTTTCAAGGTTTGTACTTTCTAGGGTTTTACCACTCTCACAGCCGTAAAAAATTATGGGAGGTGGCGGAGTCGTGAGGTCGGTAGCAAAGGTTGCCGGGATCGGCGGCGTTGTCCACGGTGGCATGCTCCGCGGCGCGCCGGGCGTTTCTTCGCCGACTGGCCATTCGGTCCGCAAGGCCTCAATTCCCGTGGCAGCGACCCTCACGGCTCAGAATAACGGCGGAGCTGAAGTGGCGGCGATCGAGAAGCTTGCGTGGGACGCTGGCGACTGGCAGGTGGTCGGCGCCGGAGAAGATGATCTGGTGATGTCGGGTGGCGAGCCGATGCCGAGGGTTGTCTTCGACGCTGCGCCGAGCTTCAAGGAGGCCAAAGAGGCCACCGCTGAATTGAAAGACGCCCTCGATAAGTATAATTTCTCCACAAATGAAAATGATAAATTAATTTAATTGTGTTATTTATTGTTTATATTTTCCAATGAATTTCCATTCTATTTTGTGTAGCTTGTGTTATGCTCTGTTTGGTTAACGAGAAAATAAGAGAGAAAACTGCAAAATTATGAAAATTTACTTTTCTGCAATTATTGGAAATTTACATTTCTTGTGGAATTGCTTTGTTTGAAGTACAAATTGCAAAATAGAAAGAGAATGTTTGAGATTGTTCTTTTCTAGTTTTTGGGAATTTTTCATTTGGGATAAATGAAATTATTGAAATGTTGAAGCCGATTTTGTTGTTGTATATGAATGGGTGAAGAAATTATGTACTTTATTTTGGTCAAATGTGGAAGAAATTAATTACGGGAATGGTTTCGGTGCGAAGAAAATAGATTTTTTGAGTTTATTGGTTTTTGAATGGAATTAACAATTTCTGGTTATCCACATGACTTCGATTGATCCGTAGATGTCTTCGTTGAACATTTGCTTGTATTTGTGATTCCGTATTTTGGGAGGTCCAAAGTTTTCCCCTTGTATAAGCGTGATCGGTTGGACCGTTACAAGGCACCTATTGATCTATATGTATAATCTATAGACTAACGTTTGTTCTATCACGCGTACTGTACATGAACTTTTAGGGTATATCTTTCTTCACCCAAATCTACTGATTTTGGGGAAGTGTCTGCTGCTGATAATGTGGCTGGACTGTCTCTCATCACAAACCCTGAACCTGAGGAGATGGAATCCCTACTTCTTACTAGGACTTCGGTGCCGAAACATGCTCTTCATGCATTTGAAATGCTGAGTCGAAGTTCTGAAGCTCAGGTAATTGATTTCAACCATTGCCCGTTCCGGGATCCAGTTTCTTTGAACATGAAATCTGGCGTGTGACTTTTCTTCTTAAAATGTAAAGATGGATGGCTTTGTATAATTTGTTAGCGGACTTAATTGATTTTCTTGGTTTCATGCCCCCAGAATGTTGTTGCTTCAATTGCAAGTGACCCGAATATCTGGAATGCTATGATGGAAAATTCTGCGGTCAAGCAATTTATGGCCAACAAGAACTATAATCGTTACATGGAAGAATATGCGGCAGATACCTATCCAGTTTCACACAAGAAGCTTGAAGACGAATCAGAGAAATCTGACTGCTTGGAAGATATGCTCGGTGGTTTTGTGCAGAAAATCAAGCTGACAGTGGAGAAGTGGGTCAGTGATTTGTCGTCATTCATCCAGAACATTTTCGAACCCCCTGCAGCTGAGACTGAAGCAGATGGAGGGAATACAAAGTCAGTTGTAGCATCTGCATTCATGGGACTAGCAGTTATGGTTGTTATGGTGGTCTTGCTGAAGCGTGCCTAGTTAATTCTAGGTGAATCTGCCGAAAAAACAATCCCAAATGTGTTTATCTCTGCCTAATGAGTGTTGTGGAATAAATAAAAGCAAATTTGATGCCGAAAGTATTGCCATTAGATGAGCAAGCTGCGTGCGTATTTCTTTGGCGTAGGTAATCTTTTTCTTTTTCTGTTGGTAAATGCTTAACAGATCGTTTAATCAAATAGAGAAGCTAGTTAGATAGCATGTACAGCTTATGCAGCTTCTATGGTTAACTTTCTGGGAATGTTTTGTTGTCAGGTTTTCGTTGTGATTTATGCATTTAGAATGCTTGATCTTGACTAGTTTGGCGTCTTAGGTTGGCTGACACTATTGGCGGCTAGCCACAGCCTTGATTAATTCATAATTGTATAAAAAAAATGACAAGGTTGAGAAACTGAGGATGGTGAGATGAATTGAAGAAAGTAATTGTTGTGTGGCTTTAGCTCCATGCCAATGGAAGAAGGTTCCTTTTGGTTTTCCTGTGTGTTTATATCTTGTTTTTAATCATTGCTAAAGTAAACAATGTCGTCCTCCGATAAATCCATCTTTCCTTTGTGTCGTCTACGATTCACATGCGTCCGATCAGGTTCCTCTCGAAAATTATACAGATTTGTTCTTCCAACACATATTCATAGCCAAACAGGCTACAATAATGTAACTGATTCTACGTATAATTCTGAAAGTGCTCATGCAAAAATAATCGAAGAGGGGTTAGACTGATGACACCTATGTTTTTGGGCTCCCTAACCATAACTCATAAAACGAAGAATATTGACGAAGAGAGAGAATCGAACACAAGATCGCATGCGAAGAGATAAACGTCGTTAAACGCCACAAATAAAATGCAAGGTAAAAAAAAATAAACAATGTAATTCATTTGTTACATTTGGCTGGGGTTCACTTCTGAGTGGTTAAAACTATTTCTCATAACTACGAACTGTTATTTCCTACGGAGCGTTGATTACGATGAGAGTTACAAATCTTGGATCTTTGTAAATCTACAAAGCTGAAAGAAGCTAGTTGAATCACGCAGCATTACGGTCTGATGATATTCCTTTTCACTTGTAAGTAAGAGGTCTTAAATTCGAATCTCGTGGATGACGAATTCGACACCAAATTAGGTTACCCGTCGTATGGCTTAACTATTTTCCTCCTCCCATTAGTGTAAAAATATATCCTTGTACTCAGGAAAAAAAAAAAAAGATAGTAGCTACTCAGAACATTGTGGGGAGTCGGCTCTTCAGCTTTCCCATTTGGCCAAGCACGTTTCTCCTGTGCTGCCGATCATTCTTGTCTTCTGCTGTAAAAATGGATCTTCGAGACATAATTGGCGTTGCACTAGTCATTACTTACGTACATGACGTCCTCCTTTAATATGTTCATCTTCCCTTTGTCTCTTCTACCGTTTACTTGTGTCCGATCAGGTTCCCCTCGCTGAAAACAACACAGATTTAACACACAGCAAATGCAAACAGACTACAATAATGGTAACAGCAACACAGTAATGAAAAATCGCATCGGGGTACTACAAGCGTGCGCTCACACTCGCTCACCTTCCTCAAGACAAATGCCAAATAGAGATAAGCTACTTCCCATTCGTCTTTCGATAGTGTGCCTGGATATTGACAAGCGGAATGAGATGCATTATCAGACACAAGCAACCGAAACCATATTTTCACAGTTGATAGGCAACAAACTTACTTTGATCTTGGTTACCATCACCTAATGCACCAAGCCTCCGCATTAACTCCACAAATTCTGGTTTTTTCATATACTCATGCACAAATTCGTGGTTGTTCTTCATGAAAACTAGCTCCATATCATACTGCAAAAGGTGAATTCATTCATATGAATATGAGAAGATTCTTAGACTAACAAGTAGGAAAACATTCCAGATAGCTCCCATCACATAGCAGTGTGTGCTTCTGAATGCACCTCTGTCACCGTTTGTGCTGATAACCTTAATAGCAATTTCAAGAGGATGAAAGAAGAAAGTATACCTCTTCAACCAGCGATTTGAAAACATGAAAGGGGACAATCCATTCCGGGCAATCAACAGCATCCTCCAGGTGAAACTTGTACTTGATACCAAAGGGGCTCGAAGACTTGAATTTCTGCAATCATACAAGAAGTATTTGTCAAATTAGGAATAATTACAAATAGTTTATAGATTCTAATGTCTCGGGTTGGAGAATAGCCAAATTGAAAAACAACGCATCTGAGTAAAGTCATACCTTTTCAGAAAAGTCATCATCAAAACGTATCCAGTAGACGCTATTACCAAAGACCAATCCTTCAGCTGGACATCACAACGAAAATAGGATCTCCGATAAATAATGGTTAATGTAGTCTGCTATGCCCAAGAATCTTAATGCTAAACATAAGAGAATGAAATGGGAAATACATATTTCTAATGAATTTCACCATCTACTCACCCAGAGAGAAAATATTGCTTATGAGACAAATGATAGTTATCAGAGTGTGAAATTTGTTTCCTTTTCGTAGGTCACAGTTTAACATTACTCTCAAAGGAAATGAATCAACAAGGAATAAAATAAACCTTCTCTAAGCTTTTTGATAATCACATTCGCATCGGGCATTGTTCCAATAAAAGTACCGCCAGGTCGCAGTAAAGCCGATACATTAGCCAAGGCTCGCCGCGCACGTGCCTCAGTAGACCAGGAATAATGCAAGGCAAACTACAAAATAAAATGTGTTTTAATGGGTCAGTTTCAAAGGCTTTCCTCCCCTCAAATCTTTTAATTACTATACAGTATAAGGTAGAAACTAGAAAGCCATTAGTGCCCGAGAGGCTCACCTGGCAACTGACAACATCAAAGGGGGCATCGTCAGCCAGGACTTTATCCAGGCGAACCTGAAACCATGCAAATACATAGCATTAATAATCATATGGTATACAAGCACCACACAGCGTTTCCACATATGCTGCTTCTTAATGGCTTCTTTTTTGATAGAGTGAAGCAAAAGCAAGCTCCCTAGGAACAAAACAATGGCTTAGTTAGCAGCTATTAAATTTGCAATTACCTCATAGCAATCTCCACACATAAGATGCGCAGGAAATGTAAACTTTTTACGACGCTGATGATGGTCGGCATCGCCATTGTAACGGGTACGACAATCTTCTATCTGTACAAATATTTGAACACAACAACAAGATGGTTGATGACGGCACACTTTTAAAAATAATAACACTGTGGGCAAGAGGCTGACAACAAAAATGACTTCCAACACTCTTGCTAAGGTCATGAGAAAAAATGTCACTCATTTTTCATCGGACAAATACATACACAAACAGAATATTTCATACATGAAAGAGAAGGATGACATTCAAAAAGATCCTTACTGTCATAAAAACTGGGAAATCTATCACTACATGATGAGATGGTGCAAATAAAAGAAAAACTAAAAGTAAATCACAAGCAAAGAAAAAACAGAAGTTGCTTAGGTCGGAAAAATAGCCTTAAACCCTCTCAAGTCTCAACTCACCTACGGAACAATACCATATCATCCTAACCTGGATTTGTCCACATGACACAGTTCGCCAAACTCATACCTCGTTTGACAAGGAAAATACTTTCCTTCCATACCAAATAAAAACTAAACAACTATTGAAAATAAAAATTTTCCCAAACATTAATGAATTGAATAGAGGACACTTCACAATAGCAATAATGTAAGACAAATATAAGTCAATAAGTACTAATGCAAATTTTCCAACTTTGATGAAAAGAATAGATGACAATTCACAAAAGCTATAATGTCAGGCAACTAGAAGTCTATTACTACTGATGCAAAATTATACATCCTGAAATGTAGGTTAGTGGTTGTGTAGAAATACAGCAAAAAATGGTCCACGAATCAATTTTTCTACTCCATTAAAAGATAAATAGTTGACTATGATGAAGAGCTTAAAACAGACCCAACAAAGCTTTTATCAAAAAGAAAAATGATAACAAATAAGCTAAGTATAACCAAATTTAAGTACTTACCGAGCCTTCAGCGATATCAATTCCAACATAATACGCAATTTTAGCCTTGTCCCATTTGATGAGATCACCTCCCTAGCCAATAGAATACATTCAAAAGAGAACGTTTAGCGGAAGGAAGGGTAAGAGAAAATATACAAATGAACCAGCAATACCTTGCCACATGCAAGATCCAGGACAGCATCTCCTCTATGAGCATATAGCTGGATTAAAACACTCTTAATCTGGTCAACAGGATAAGGAACTATAATCAACTAAAAAGTAAGGGGTGTGATCAAACCAGTTTGGAGTATTTAGAAGACTAAAAGACAAACCCAATTGTTAAGCTTCTTTAAATGGATGATTGGACTAGCTTCTCGTTCTTCTAGAGTTTGATTCGTCCTTGCACTGTAATGATCGGCCACTTTACGTGCGAATTTTTTTGTGGTTTCATCCTCCAAGAACTCTGAATCACCTAAGACCACAACGTAATAAACCATGATTAGAAAAACATGAAGATATATTGTCCTTTGTTGGCTATTACACACACACATAGGCAAAAAAGTAAACATACATATTTGCTTTCCTTTGTTTTTGCTATAAAATATAGTAAGAACTAGAAAATTCAAAATTTTAGTCACATTCCCTTCTTCTCAGTTTCCTCTGTTACAAAATAAGTTGGGGAACTAAAAATCCCAGGTTCGAATTAATCACCCTAGTAATCAGGCACACAAAATAATTGAATAAAGGGTAAATTGGCAATCCAAGACACGAACAAATAAGAAAAAAAGGTTCAAACTTGTACAATTCTCTTCAAATTCCTTCACTTTATCAGCAAAAACCCACAAAACCCAGATCCAAAAACTCCCAAAATAACCAAAAAGATTGCGAATTCAGCACAAGAGAACCAGAAAACAAAAGGGTTTATGTCATTTACCTTCTGGGTTGTGTTTGAATCTCGATTGGGGAGGCCCGACAGAGGTGGAGGACGATTCGGAGTACCCTCGTTTCATGGGCAAGAATCGAAATAGCACCGGCACACTACTCTGCGAGGAAGAACCGAATGCAGGCACAAAATTAGAGCTTTGATAACAAGAAGCAAAGGGAAGCGAAACAGGGACAGACGGCAACGTTATTTTTGTTTCTATTTGTTGTGTTTAATAATTATTTATTAGTGAGGTGAGATTTGAGAGAGACAAGGAATGAAGGAGAAAGGATTGATAGGTAGCTTTGAGTGGTGTTTTTATGTATCAGATTTTTATGTCTGCAGGTTGTATGGACCTCGCATTTGGGACCGCTTTCAGAATATATCCTTTCGCTTTTACCGTTTTGTTAGAAACATGTCAACAAAAGATCCGGGTGCTTCTTTAGAGCATCTCTAAACGAGGTGAAATTTTTAGTGTGTTGAGAATAGTTTGTTATACTAAATGCATAATTTAATTGTTTAAATTTTTAATCAATTGTATTATTACATATAGGGTACCGGTTGTGTTTTTAATATTCTAAAAATTCTCCCTTGAAGAAGATGTCAAATACAAAACATTAAATTTAAATTTGACGCCTTATCAAAATTTTCTAAGTCCACCCAAATGTCATAATGTTTGATTTTATATTATTTTCTTTTGTTATATACTTATATTTATGAGTTATTTATTAAAGAAGGTGGAAATTAACATTTTCAAAGAAACCAAATAGGGTAATACTAGGAAAACCAACTACATAGACCAAAGTTTGTAAACCAACATGACATGATTATTGATGATTGAATTATTACTTAATTATTAATTAACGTGCTTATTTCTAATTGACGGAGTTCAAATATTTTGTAACCAAAACCCTATGCCTCTTTGTAACCTATCTTATTTGTTGACACTTGACTTTTCATTTAAACCTCACTTAACAGTATTAACTTTTCAACTTATTTCCTCAATTAAAAAAAAAAAAAAAAAACTAGTGATAAATTAAGTCAAAGGAGATGTGTCACTCAAATAGATAGGGCACAAGGAGACCACACAAAAATTTGGTCGCATAAGATTTAAACTCCTATTGATTACACATCACCTAGTTTGCATATTTGGTCTAAAATTTTGGTCTACCTAGCACTACTCAACCAAATAGGTTGTGTTTATTGTAGTCCTACTATTAATCAAATTAAAAATAATTTGGCATCAACCTCTCTTGCTATCATTTTTTAGGCTAAAAGCAACTCCTTCAATCCAAGTCAACATTTGGCTCATCGGTTAGAGCCACTTTTACTACTAAAAATGCCTGTTTTTGTCTATTTGACAGTTTTGACATCTTCTTTGGAGATAAAAGTCATTTGTATGACAACCAAAACACAAATATTTATGTCAAACACAATCAAAATGAGTTTTTGATGTACACATTTTTTTTTGGCACTTTTGAATCCCCAAAGGTGTGTTTGTTTGCCCTCACTAACTTTCATTGGACTGAATTGGATTAAGTGCTAGTCCAATCTCTTGTTTGTTGGCTGCATAGACCAAGTTTACTGAGACAAAGTGGGACTTGAATGGGCTAAACGCTTCGTTAGCCGTTCTTAGCGAGACTTGTCGAAGCAGAGCGGACTACTAAGACCGCTTCGTCCTCCTCACTTCGACCATCCCATCTGCTTCATTTTCCTCACTTTGCCCCTCCCATCTGCTTCATCTTCCTCATTTCACCCATCCCACTAAGCGCGTCTCGAGTTTTTTGCCATTCGGAGTAAACCCAAGTACCACAACCCAATAGTCCTCAACGTTGAAGATCAGCAGTAGCAGCAGAAGCGGTAGCGGCTTTGCTCTCAATGTTGAAGCTCGTCGTCACCATCTAATCTCTCCTCCATTCCTATTCATCTGTGAGTTGTCCATTTCATCAATTTTTATTTTCGAATCCAGGGTTTCGTTATTATGCTGGAGATTTTTAGATTCGTTTATAATATACCATAGCCCATCGAGGGGGCATGAATCCAGAGAGGTTAATGCACTGACAGTGCCCCCATTTTCTCCCAAAACAAGAAAAAGAAAGTCCACAAAATAAGAATTAAAACTTTAATTAATCTAAAAAGATGAAAAATTTCACCCATTTATTATCTTCTTCTTTCCTTGCAAAACTTCAACTTTGTTCAGTTACCAACTTCAGTTTTTGTCCAGCTATCGAAATCTTCTGTAGGTTAGTTAGGATAAAAATATTTGCATAAAAGCTCCAAGCTTTGTTTATCCAAATGCATTTTGACCCGCGAATTATGTTTCTTAATTATATGTATGTATATTATGTTTGGTTTCTAAGAAAATAAGAGATCATAAACTTGATTAATTGGATTCCAGGTTGATGTTTTGGCTAATTGCTTTCTACGTATTAATGTCGAAGATATAAGGAAAATAGGTAATTTAATTGGAAGCTTAGGAATTGAACTAGAATTAGAAGTTAGTCCAGCTTTTTAGTCCGACACTACACCAAACGTTTTATTAAGTTAGTCTAATTTAGTCTAATCTAAGCCAGTCTAACTGAATCCCTGAAACTAGTCCAGTCGGAGATAGTTCGATGCAACAAACGCACCCTAAATGTCTATCGTAGCAAAACTCTAGTCAAATTTGAGCGATTATGATGTAGATCTTGTTTGGTAGATTAACGCTCCAATTGCATGATGAATTAGTACTTGCAAAACTAGTGAGGGAAAATTAGATTTTTATCTCTTGCACCTTGACACCTCCTATTTGGATTAAGCCAGCAACTTATGCAAGTAACCCAAAACTAACACCATTCGGTACCTTGCTGAGGCTTTTCGCACGGCACAAACTACAATCTGTGCTCTTTCCTGACAACAATCTTAGGCTGCAACGGTTCCAACCCCATCGTTTCCATTCTTGCCATGCTCTTTGGTTCTTTTCTCCAGAAATTATACATTTTTCATTTGTTCAGAAACACAATTAATTGAAAGTTTAATCGAAGCAATTGGGTTTGCAAAAAATTGCATTGTACTTCGTCAGATTGCCATCAATTTTGTGATGCTTGAATCTGAGTCCTGTTACGAACTTTTGAATCTGAGTCCTGTCGTTTTGAGCATATAATGTGGTGTAGTGGTTTATGCCAACAAAGTCCATGGTTCCAACCAGGAATTTCTTGAGAAATCTCTGGTAATCTCTTACCTACAAGTATCTCCATTGAAAGAGGATATTCACCAAAAAAATAGTGGATCAAGGAACCTGATTAACTTTTCCGTGTTACGCAAGTTTAAACACAATTTTCGGAATCTCCTTCTTTTTCTTTAACATACAGCATAACGATTACTGTTTGAGTTTGGAAGTATAATCATACAGAGAAATAAGGGTACCTTGAAAAATTGCTGGCAATTCTGATAAGTGGCAGCATGAGACAGGAGGCGTTGTGCGCAACAATGTACAGTTCAGCAGATGAATTTCCCTTCTTACAAAATACATGACATAGAGGCTCGTTGGAGCGCGTTACCATGAGGCTCGTCGAAGGTGATCCAGTTCTTGAAGTTGTCGCCAAAAGTTTTGAAGCAGGTGAAGGCATAATGTTCGAATTCTTTTCTGTATGTGAGTGAGGTAATGTCAAGTTTTTTCAGTATTTTACTTTTCTGCAGCTGTTTGATAATTACACTATCTTTGCGCCCAACCACCCTTCATATCTGCATGCAAGCGTTAGCGGAAGATCCCGGTGTTTTTAAAGTTACAAAAAAAGGTTTGATCCCTGATGGAAAAAAAAAAGAGTAAACTGTACTAATGGTCTCTTAATTTTAATTTAATTGGAGCAACAGTTTCTCAACTAAAAATACATTACCATTGGTTTCTTAACTCATCAAAATGTGCAACTATGGTCCCTCAACTAAAAATTCATTACCATTGGTCGCTCAATTTTAATCTAACTGGAGAAATAATCCCTCAACTTTAATTCATTTGGAGAAATAATCCCTCAATTTGAACCCAATTGTAGCAATAATCCTTTTAACATTACTCATTTTTGACAAAATTATGACGAAGTGAACGAAAATGATCATAACCACATATTTTGATAAGTTGAGAGACCCCAATTATAGCAATGGTCCTTCCAACCTAACTTATTTTGACAAAATTCTGACGAAGTTGACGAAAATGACCATAGCTACACATCTTGATGAGTTAAGAGATCAATGTTAATGGATTTTAAGTTGAGTGACCATTGCTACCATTTACTCGAAAAAAATAGTTTGCCTTCAATAATGTTGTACTCAAGAAATATTTATTTTCTAAAAGTCTGTTATGCATTTAAATGGCGTTATAAAAGCCAAATTATATTCTTGTAATAAAATAAATTTGTTGTTTTGGGAAGAAACAGCTAGGGGTGTCCTATGATTGAAACTCATTAAACGTTGTCGAAACGTGAGAGTGATCAATTAGATAGAATAGTGTGGCTACATGTTGAACCTAAATGCAAAATCCCAAAACTCGAATGTAGAATAAAGAGGAAATATTTCTTAACCATTAGAATTAGAGAGTTTTAATGAAAAGCCCACGGTACTGTTCACTTTAACGAAAAACCATATTTTTACACTAAAAAATCAATTATGGTATTATTCACTTTAGCCTTTATTTTGTTCTTATCATTAAAACTCAAAGTTTTCAAACTTTTTTCATTAGTTTTCTTTTAGAATTATAAACAATGCTAGAAAAAGATTCTCGATTGTCCCCTCTAGTCATATGATATTGTTTGAGGTTTGTAACTAGACAAATGGAAGAGATTGGAGAGCTGGTTGGTGAAGTTGGCAAGCTCAAAACATAAAAAGATCTATTATTTAGTACTATAATTTAATGGTATTCTTTTTCAAGACAAATGGATCGATCAGATCGTACTGGATTCTTGAACCCAAGTCCAACTTTGAAGTGGTTGTTGCTTATTGGGCTCCCTCTTCGGCCTGAAATTTGTATAGTTGTTGGACGAAAATATCCATATCCAATTTTACCATTTTTAGACCGTTACTCGTTAGAAACGGATGCCAATATCGTAATTTCGCGAACCAACTCTACAATCTTCCTCAACCTCTCTCTAGAAAGCCAACATCGCGGGTTTAGCTAAAAGGGTTTTAGGCTATTTTGCAGCATAAACCCTCGAACGCAAAGACAATGGCTTTGACATTGAGAGCAGCGGCGGCCGCCGCGGCGGGGTCCACTCGCGGCTTGAGTCGGCTCTTCTCAACAAGTTTCATTCCCCCAATGAACTCTGCAACGCCCTCGGCTCGAGAGCAGGCTGAGCCGAGCACCAACCTCTTCGTCTCCGGTATCTCCCTCTCTTCCCCCTTTTCCCGTTTTCCCCCACATTTCCTTCATATTTACCGATATATCTCTTATGGGTCGTCGTTGTTTTGGTCTATTTTTCTTTAATCTGTAAAAAGCTCGCATCTTTGTGCCGCTTATTCAATGATTTTGGAGTTTATGAGTTTGTGGTTGCTGAGAAAATGCAGAAATAATTACAGGAAATCATAACCTTTTTGTTTTGTTTAGTATTTTCTTATTACTTGCAACCTAGAAACTGAACGCCCCCGCTTATTTGATTGGTTTGCTTACTTCTACAGTTTCCCATTTTGTTTTTAGTTTCAGAAACCCTAATTAGTTACAGACTGTTGTTTTTCAATTTTCCTTATTTATTTATTTATTTATTTTTTATTTTTTGGGAAAAACCAAACAGAGTGTTGCAGGGTTAAATTTTGCAACTTCTTAATTATAGACTCATATTAGATGTTGGGTTCGGTCCCGTTTGATAACTACTTTGTATTTAGTTTTCACTGTTGATTCTTGAAGAAGGCTGGTGGAGGGTTTGGTTTTAGTTTTCACCGTTTGATAACTATTTCGTTTTTAGTTTTCACCGTTTGATAACTATTTCGTTTTTGTACCTGTATATTTCTTCTACGCCTGTCTGACCATCCTTCCTCCACTTATGTATATCCCTCCATATCTCTCGTTTCTTCCTTGCATTTCCCCTCCATCTCTAACACAAAATGAAAACGAAAGATAAAAACTAAAAGTGGAATTGTTATTAAAGGGGCCAGAAATTTCGAGTTTTTGTTATCTCTTTCCTTGACATTAGTCGGTAATGTCAGGTATAATAGAAGGAATAAATAGTATCTTTTAAATGATTGTTTACTCCTCGGTCAATGTAATTTGTGAGTGTGCAAATGACTGATGTATTTAATGGGTATGAAATTGAATTTTGAAAATCCATGAACCACATGAATCACTTGATGCTAACAACGAATAGGCGACTCTTCATCAATGAGCTACTGTTTTGTTTCACATGGCCCGTCAGTCAGATGTATCTTCTATGATCTGTTCTGATCATCATTATTAATGGCTGGGAGTGAGAATTTATCTTTTAAGGCAACAATTTATTTTTGTTAATCACCTGAAGAGTTTCAGAAATGAACCGTGTGCATTGATTATCTTGAGAGCTATTGCTCTGTCTTCCATTTATTTTTAGATTAACTTCTTCCATTTTTTCTTTAGTAGATAAGTGCCTCGCAGACTTCAGTAGGGTAGACTTAATCACACTTGAGAGTTCCCTTTTGATGTACTATGAATTTTATTAGGTCAGTTATCTGTTTGTTTTCAGGGCTCAGCAAACGTACTACTACAGAAAAACTACACGAAGCCTTTTCTCAGTTTGGTGAAGTAGTTCATGGTGTGTAGTTATTCTGTACAATTGTTACTTTTATTTAATATTTTCTTTCGTACATACTGATTACTGATTCTGTTCCGTTTACAGCTAGAGTGGTAACTGATCGGGTATCAGGATATTCTAAGGGATTTGGTTTTGTAAAGTATGCTACCTTAGAAGATGCTGCCAAAGGCATAGAGGGCATGGATGGAAAGGTCAGTTGATAGTATTTCTTGCATTGTTGGATATATTAGATACTACACGGTAAATTAGTACGAAAACACAATATTTCGGCAATTTTCAGTATGGCGTCTCCCAACCCAACAAAAAGGTTCTCCTTATTTGTTGGGTGGTCTATTTCCTATATTGACATCTTGAACTTCAGAACTGTAAAAATGAAAGATGCTTAACAAGTTGAAACTCTTGCTTCTAAAAAATAGTTTGCCAACTCTTCATGAAAACATTAATTAAAGAAAATTCCTTTTGAAAATGTTTTCAGTTACTTCCCGCCGGCTCAAGGCAAACAGAATGCACTTACTTTCCTTCCATTCAGAAGGAAGCTCTATGACTGATATGAGCACAATATAAGGAATTTCCAGTCGGAACCCTGATGATTGCATGAACTTAACATTCCAAGCACTGGAGCAGTTTTAGCATATTTAGTTTTCTTTCAAAGACATCTATCCTCAAAAACCCAATAAGTTTACTTTTTTCTGACTACGAAAATGGTCACTTCCTCTAGGATATATCAAATCTCAATCTGCAAGCTCCATATCTCTAATTTGGTTGCACGTTCATCCCCTAACCTGCAAACCACATGGTCTGGTGTCCAAAGATCATTAGCCACCATAATGTCACATTGTCCAAACTCATAAGTGCAAGAAGCTTTTACGAGTGTGAAAATAAGTATTTCATAATACAGAGGTTATGGTTATTTAGTTATCATGCATTGAACAAACAAATGTTATTGAGGCCGGTTTGGGAATTTACTTAAAACTTTGAAGGCCCTTTAAATACGAAAGTTTCCAAGTTTTGATATGACCCTTTCTCTGGCACTTGTTGTACACACTTATCTATCTTGGAACTGAAGTTTTTGTTTTGTTTGTGCATAGTTTCTCGATGGTTGGGTCATATTTGCTGAATACGCAAGACCAAGACAGCCGCCCCCACCACCTCAGATCAATATGGCTTCTCCATATAGCCGTTATTAAATCCTGTATCCAGGGCGAGAAAGCTTGTCAGGTTAATAATATTTATCAACAGCTGGAGTTTATTGATCATACTTCATTTTTTGGTTCGAGGTTGGGTGGTCTTCATTGCCTGCGATTTCTGAAATGAAGTGGAGATTGTCCTAATCTGACCAATAAAGACAAGTCAAATGTAGTATAATTCGTAAGTTTTTATGTGGTCTGCAAGACTGTTAGCTTTTGTAAACCTGTTGCGAAATTTCTTCTGATATATCATCTATTCTAAACCTCTTTTTGAACTTTAATTTTAATGACTTTGCTTGGTGGTTGTGTGCTATTGTGTTCTTTAGAAAAACTAATAATTAAGGTTCACCATCAGAGAGAGGTAGACGCATAGGTATTGTTTATATTTAATTTTAAATAAAAATTTTAAAATGATTTTTGACCGTACGATGAATGATGAATATAAATAATTAATTGATCTTTTAGATCCTCACAAAGAAAATCTAGTTTGCCTCATTCCGCGGTTGGTGGAGGTTGTGGGCCTGAGCAACTTTTTATTTTGGGAAATTGATTTCTCCTCTTTTGATTATCATCCAAGTTCTCCCTATTTCTCGCCATTGTGTTCTAGATTTCCATTGGCCCCACATGAACCTCAAATCTCTGACCCATATTACAGATCTAGCCTTCAAGATTGTCTTTTGCTGTCAATTTGTCCGCCTTCGAATGAGAAGTCCAATTGAGCTTTTGTGTCCACTGCTCACCTAGAGAACAAATTGTCGTTCATTCAGTTGAAGGTGTGTGAAATCAAGGCATTGGGTTATGTGCGGAGCTTTGCCCCGCCCCCTTCTTTCGTTCTGAATTCTTATCCTACTTCTTTGGTGTTGGAACTGTGTTGTTGCTGGCCTTTTGGCAATGGATATAGTTGTGAGGTTTGGTTGTTCTTTTCGGTTTGCAGGCTAATTGGTGATAATTTTCATGTTTGTTTTGTCTATTTTGATATTGTTGATATATGTGGTATAGAATTGTTATTATTTGGGGATTTTAAAGGTCTGTATATGGTATGATGTAGGGTGAACAACTGTTATTTTGTGGTGCGGAATTGGCGGTGTGGTTGGTCAACTACTTCTGGGTTCCGGGCAGTTGCGACATCTCATTCCTTACCTAGGCTTCTAGGGCTTTCTCTACTAGCCACTTTTGGGTCTCTACTGTTTAAGCCCTTAGACCATCTCCAACAATGACTTATAACCTAAAATTCCCATTTTTTTTCCCCTCAAAACCCACTCCAACCCATGTGCTAAATAAAACCTAAAACCCAAAACTTAAAAGAAGGCCAAATACCAGCCCGTTTTTAGGCCAAAAGTCATTATGGGCCCTACCTGTTGTGAGTGAAACATGGGCTGTGTAGCCCAGTTTCCTTTTCGCTAGTTGCCCACGCGCCGCACGCGCCAGCATTTCCAATCAGCCGACAGCCCCACGTGGGGTTGTTCCCTCAGGTTTCAAAGCAAAAAGAAGCCTAACGGCTACTTTTTGTAATCCAATTGTGACTTTAAATGGGCCGTTGGTTAATCCAACGGTCTAGGTTCAAATTTTTTTTTTTTTAGTTTTATATTTATGTATTTATTGAATTCAATGGCTTAGATCAAATATAATTAAATATAATGGTAAAAAAAAAAAAGATCTAACGGTCCAAATTTAAATCCAACGGCTAGAATAATTTAAAAAAATTATTTAACTTAAAATTCAACCAAAAACTCTATAAATACCTATGTATTTGTTCAAACATCCACACAAAACTCACTTTTCTCCTACAATTCTTCCAATTTTTCTTTATACCATTTATTCTCATTTCCAGAATTTTCAAGATGGCAAAAGAGCATGTTAGAGGTCGTAATTGGACCTTTGACGAAGATATTGCTTTATGTTTGGCATGGATTTCGATTAGCGAAGATGGTGCCGTCGGCACCAATCAAAATAGAAAGGTTTTATGGGGTAAAATCGTTGATAAGTTCCATGAAAACTCCAATGCCGGTCGAAGGGAAGTTGGTGGTGTTTATGATCGGTGGAAGATTATCAACAAAGCGTGCACTTTGTGGAAAGGAAGCTTGGAGAGAGCCATGGTTGACATGCCTAGTGGAAGGGGCGCCTCAGAAATTGTGAGTTTATTTGTTGATATTTTAGTTGTCATGTACATAATAGTATTTTGCAACTAATTATTTTTATGTATTTGTTGCATAGGGTGACAAAGCAATGGCAATTTACAAGACAAGAACTACACCAAAAAATCAAGCTTTTAAGTTGCATCATGCTTGGAACATCCTCAAGGATTGTCCGAGGTGGGGAACCGATGCAAACCAACAATGTGGAAGATTATTTCATAATGAAGCCCCATCCCCAAATGATGTCAATGAAGGTGTGAATTTTGCCAACAATGAAGGTGTCGAACAAATGACCCCAACTTCTTCTTTTGCAAGGCCCTCGGGTAGAGATAAGCAAAAGGAAGCAAAGAGAAAAGGGAAGTCCCAAGATCCGACACGTGCACAATTTGCTAGCGAAATGGCAATAATGAACGAAATCCAGTGCCATCGGCAAGAAGAATCGACCCAAATGCTTTTGGCCATGAAGGAACAAGGGGATAGGGAACAAGAAAGGTACGAAACTAATTTGATAATGGAGGACCTCGACAAATACACTCCAGAGAGGAAGAGATACTTATGTGGTAAGCAAAATGAAATTTTACGAAGGAATGCCACAAGGAGTATATTTCAAGATGATGATTCATCTTAAGACTATCACCCAAGTCCATCACCAAGTCAAGATGGTGAATATCATTATTAAGTTTATGTAGTCTATGAGTTTTCAATTGTATTAAGTTTATGTGGTTTATTAATTGTTTTTTTTATTTTTTAAGTTTATGTGGTTTATTAAATGTCGTTGGTATTAAGTTTATGTGGTTTATCTTGATTTTCATGTATTGATTTAGTGATTTTTCAAAATTTATTGGAATTTAAATATTTTTAGGTTAAAATGTTCATAAAATTAATTTAGGATAGTCTACATAAATTTTTTTTTAAAAGTTAATTTAAAAAAAAAATAGCCTTAATTCATTCTTTGATAATCTGGGGCTAAAATTTTAAGCCAGAAGGGTTGGAGTAGAAAAGCTGTTTCTGGGTTAAAACCTAAATTTTCTGGGCTAAATATTTTTAGGTTTTAGGTTACCATTGGAGATGGTCTTATGGAGGGGTTTTTTTTTTCCTGGATTGCAACTTTTGCAATTGTTGTAGGAAAGAACTGATTAGTCAATATTATATTATATATTTTACCTTATTCTTAGTATAATTTGGTTATTATTTTGGTAGAATTTTGATACTTTGCTTTATATTTTCAATATAGGACATTCGACTTCCTCTAGAGCAAAACATGACCAAACAGAAGAATTTTGGAGTGAGTCAAATTGGAGGATGTTTGTGTTCCTTATTTTGTTCGTGTCAAAATTTCAGCAATTTATACAAAGCGGTTATTTTCTGGCGATTAAATAAAGGAGCCGTGTGCATTGTTGAAAAGTGACGTTTCTGGGCTTAAATTGCGTTTTTGGAGCCCAAAATGACCTCAGATGGGTTCGTGGCCTTCTGGAGAAGTGTTCAGAGTAGTCCAAGCTTTAGATCCAGCTAGTTTGGGCCAGTTTTGGAGCTAATATGTTGGGTTTCCAAGTGGGGCATACTTTAAGAAAACCTAACCTTCAAAATATACATGTGTAATTCATAAGGAATTAGAAGAACTACGTACGATTATTAGGGTGACGGTGGAACCCTAGTACGTTTCCAAATTTGTTTCTAAAAATCTTTTCTCTTTGATTTGTTTCCTTTTTAATTGGTTATTAGTTGCTTTCCCTAAACTATTTTTATTAAAACTCATTTTTATTATTTTTAAATTCAAAATCAACCTTTTTCAATCTTTACTTTCAGTTAATTAATTAGGATTAGGGTTTTTCATAAAGTGTTTTAAATAATCTCTGTGGAAAACGACCTTACTTGAGCCATTTATCACTAATTTTGCAGGTGGTAAAATCCTTATCAAGAACCATTACTCATGCTTTGTTTGCATAAGTGTCGTTTTCTTTCTGTATGCTGGCCCTTTCTAGGGCTAAGTTCTTTGTAATTTGTCCGCTGGGACTTTGTTTATGAATGTTTCTCTACATTTGACGAAAAAAAAAGGTTCACCAATTGTTAAGTATCTTCAATTTATGCGACAGGTTTTCAGGTTCTCTGAACTTGAGGTTGATGCCTCGACAGGGTTTTGAGGCATCTGTGTAGAATTAATGTCTCGTCTAGTACATAGAAGTAGAACTAGTTGAATCGGTTTTAGTTCACTAGTTGAAATTATGAGTTCGAGTTCAATCCTAAGGTTGGGGTCTCGCTATGATGCGAGCTGTTCATTGTTATTGGGCTTTCCATGGGTCCAACTATAAGTTATGTGGCTTCCATCGTCAGCATTGTGCAATATCCGATTAGTGCTACTGATTGGCATTAAGCCTAAACTAGTACAGTAGTACTCAGTTCAGCGGAGGGTCCCCATTGTCTTCCCCATCGACGCCAAGTCCTCAGCCTCATTATAATTGTTGCCGCTAGTCCCAAGTCGGTAAATTAAGCAAGAATGGTCCCTCTTCTCGTGTTTCTCCTCGATGCCAAGTTGCTTAATTAGGCCATCCAAACCATCTTAGCTCCCGTCAAGGCGGCTTTGCCTTGCCTCGTTGAGATCATCTGGTGTGTTGCGATTGGTCGACCTGGATTATCCGAAACCAATCCTTTTCCAGTTGCAAGTTGTTGGGTAATTGTTGTAGAGTTAAACAAAATCTTTGCTTGCTTAGTCTTCTTTCAGTGTCATATTATGTATGATCTGGCACTTTTATAAGTTTTGTGTGTTTTGGTAGATGCATACACATGGTGGCTATAAATGCAGATGAATTTAACCAGAATAATACAAACCCTGATTCTGATAGATGCTCCTGCCATTAACTACACCGGGGCAGGTGTGGCCTGAGTCAGCCAATAGCATTCACACAATTTCGTGAAATGGCCAAATGGCCATCGAGCACCGCCTTGTCATCGAAGCAACTCGAGAAAAATTGTGACAGTGAAGGTGACCAGACATCGGATATTTCTAAGTTAATGCCTCGTCATCGAATTAGGACAAACAATCGTTTTTTTTTGGTTGGATGGAACTTATTGGTGGAATATGAAGACGACAGTATTAGATGCGTCTTCGTTTCTCAGCTGCTATGTAGCAAGCATTTTTCGGGACAACTGGCCCTGTCAGATTTAGTGAATATTTGGGCAGAAAGAAAGAATTTTCTGGTAGAAAGTTGGAAATAAATATATGAAGTCTTAAGAGCCAACTAGAAGATACTCTTTTCGTTTGCTAGAATCAGAATTGTGGTGGAAATGTATTTGGATTGCTGAGCAAGGTGCATATTGTAGAACCTTTTATGTGGCTCGAAAACCTTTCATTAGTCACTTGCATTGTGACAGACTATCGTTGACTGATATGAGTCTCATAGATGAAACTTATAATACTATTGCACGATTGTGTATAACAAAGCTTGATAAATCAAAATATTATACATTCTGTTTTATTTCATATAATTATAGGAGATGAGGGTTTTCAGATACAGAACTAAACTTCTTTTAACATTGAGAAAAAAAGTATCGCTGAACTTAAGTCATACAGTGATTAGGTCTATGAAATACAAGACCTATTAAAAAGTGTGAAAATAACTGATTAGGCATTTCGATAAATAACAAGTTTAATGTGGCACGTTTTGTTGATTGAGCCAAGTTGTTAATACTATACCCAAAATGTGTAGTATATTTGTTAGTTTGTAGTGGATGGACCAAAAGTTGTCCACCAAGTTCTTTATCGCCGCAGGCAAAGCGCTGCGAGTAACCTTTTGTCATGTGGCAATCCGACGTCAAAGATTATGACCCATCTATTGAAAATAAGACTGAATTATGTGTTATAATTTACAAGGGTTTAAGAATTTGTTGAAAAAATGACAATAATCAAATGGTGCTTCTGGGATAATAGGGCGTTTCACTATTTTTGGATAAGCATGCCCCTCGATTGACATCAATTAATTAATTTGCTGGACACTTCACCTTTACATCTTTATTTCTAGTTGAAATGGAACTATCGGTTTGATGCAGGCAGAACAAATATGGCCCCCTCTCTCCCTTTCTTTAGGGCATGTTTAATGCTTTTTTATTTATTTAGGTTTTGGTAGTTATGCATTTAGTAATATTGCTTGTGGAAGCACTCTAAATATTTCTTTAGGGGTGTGCTATCCACACACCTTATTTTACTTTTTACACACCTTTGATAATTTATGTTCGTTGATCTTTTTCAATTCATTCGATCCGACGGTCAAAAATTTAAAAGGTGTGTGAGAAGTAAAATGGGGTGTGTGAATATCACACCCCTTTCTTTAATTTTTGAACAAGGCCATTAGAACAGTAAGTGATGATTAATCTGGTCGATATGGTTTCCTTCTTCAACTTATTGCATTTTAAATTCAAAATTCTTTCTCATAGTGTAGCATGCTATAGTATGAATGACAATTTTAACCGTTACACTCAATGATCGTGGATAACCGTCCGAATAGAATGGATTTGGGTATGAAATTTTGGGTATATGTTGGATATGAGGAAAAACTGTGAATATTATTCTGTTATGTTTTGGGAAATGGTTATAGAGGTCCTCGATTCGTATCTATATCCGGATCCAATCCGAATAATAAATAATATAATTTATATATAATACACATATATTTGCACACTCATTATTCACTGAATTCATTACCTTGAGAATACAAAAGTTGCATTTGTGGGAAAGTTCAAAAGTTTTGATTCAAAATCAATGTTAATATCTCCTAAATTATAATGCGTCAACTGAACAAATATATTTTGTATACTAATGAAGATAGATATAACCGTTAATTGATAGGAATCCATTACCCAGTGGGTAACCGATGGTTAATTTACGGTTATGAATATGATTAATTTTCATGGTTATGGAAATGAATATAGTATTTTTGTTTTCAAACCGAACTACTGCCATTCCTATACTATAGTAATATCTATTGTATAAAAAATTGGTGCCATGAGAAGCATCGTATATTTTGTCATGTTGGAACATAGAGAGGTTTTGCACCAAAAGAGAAAGGTCATATGGGTGAGTTGATTAATGTCAATGAAGGAAAGAAATTAAGTCGCCAAAGTTATATTATTGATTAATTAGCTCATAACTTGACTTACTACCCACCACGAGTCCAGGACTGCGAACCACATCAAAGCAAATTACATATCAACCAAACACTAAGTGACACATATTTTGTATAAGAAAAGTGGCACTTACAAGTCGCATTCACATTCCAAATATGCAAAATTTAATAAATTGAAAAGCTGACGTGATGGAACCTTTAAAAAATCACAGTTAACGATTATGGGTGCTTATTAAAAAAATTAAAAAAAAAATTCATGTTTTGCGATGTTGTTTGTAAATAATTACACGAAGTATTCGTGTTATTTAAGAATGCATGTGCTTTTTAATATGAAAAATCTTTTACATGCTATTATATTATTGATATGACGTATTTTTTAATATGAAGAAATGAATAACTGCACATAGTAATTTTATATCTTTATTTTTTAGATGTGGGAAGGTATGGAATGTCCAGAATCATTCGTCTTTCATTTTTTATTATTAATAAATACAAAATTAAAAATGATACGTATTTCTTTCCATCGCAAGACATGCCCTTGATCCTAACAAACCCAACCCTCCCAACATGGAAACTCCCCTTTATGCCAATTTTTTCTGTCCCTTGCACACCCCTACCAGCTACACCTGCGCTGTAAAATACTTTTTACTTACATTTCCTACCCATTAACAAAAAATTATTTTATAATTAAGAAGTAGATTTGAATTGATATGGATCACAATCATGGGGCTCTATGTGTTTTCAATACTTCCTCTTTCCACAATATTTTATTAGAAACAAATCGTGTAGCCCCCGAACATCTTGAAATTTATTTTCCCACCAGAGTTTTATAAAACATGATCAAATTGAAAATGTCATATTTTCTGTACAGGCAGCGTCGTCATAGAGATGCACTACACTCTACACACCCTGTCATTCCCTATTAATTAAGTATCATCGGAATTAAGAGAAAGACGTATATGAAACATCTTCATTTTTAATGATACGTCACCATTCAATAATAAAATATATGTAAGATTTTCTTTAAATGATTTTTAATTATTGAATTGGAATGCTACTTGGAGGCATGACAGTGAATCCGTTCAATGCAAATTACTTTATTGGAAACAAGGGTATTTCGCCAAAAGAATAAGGTCATATGGTTGAGTTGATTATGTCAAGGAAGGAAAAAATTTAAGTCGTCAAAATTATATATATTTTTGAGAAAACCAAAATTATATATTGATTTATTAGCTCATAACTTGACTTACTACCCACCACGAGTCCCGGACTGATCAAGGCAAATTACAAATCAACCTAATATTAACTGACACATTTTGAATAAGAAAAGTGGCACTTACAAGTCACTTTTTCATTCCAAATATACGAAATTTAATAAATATATATGTTCATGTTGTTTGTAAGTAATTGTACGAAGTATTTAAAAGGTTCATTACATGTATATAAATATATGTGTTGTGTCATTTAAAAATAAACATGTCTTTTAACTTGGAAAAATCTTTCACATGTTATTATGTTAATTGATTTGCCGTGCCCTTTAATATGGAGAATTTGAATATGAAATAAACAACTGCTCATAGTAATTTCATTGATTTGTCAGGTACAAGAGCTCCCCTATTTGATACTTCAAGCTGGTGAGTTTGCTTGACTGTGCTTATATGCAAGGTGAAATTTCCCAAAACCTCCGGTTCCAGAAAGAGGTGGATTATAGTGGCTTGTCACTAGTTGTCCATTTTTTTTTTGAAAAAATAAGAAGAAGTATGAGATGTCCAAAACCACTCATTTTTTTCTTTCTTTAATTGTTAATTAGGCTTTGATCAAAAAAAAAAAAAAAATTTGTTCATTAGGCTGCTAATTTATGGCTTACCTGATCTTCTTTTTTAAAAATATCGATGTATTAAAAAATAAAATAAAAATAAAAATAACAATAATACCCATTTCTTACAAAATGGGTCATCGTAAAACATGGCCTTAGTCCTAGCAAACCCAACCCTCCCAACATGGAAACTCCTTTTTATGAGAGATTTTTCAATGTGATTAGAATATTATGTGTTATTATATAAATAGTAAGATATGTGTGCTAAAAAATTAATAACTTAAAAAATAAAATTTCAAACCATTTATATAAAAACATTTGATGTATTATGTGTGCTCCAATGAAAAGTTTCTTCCTTTTATGCCACCTGCGCTATGAAATAGGATTTTACTTACATTTCCTACCCATTAAAAAATTATTTTGTAATTAAGAAGTAGATTTGAATTGATATGGATCAAAATCATGGGGCTCTATGTATTGTACCTTGCTTCTCTGTCTTCCACACTCCCATCTTTTTTTTATTTCTACGGTCACGGTTAAGTTACTTCAACATTTTATATCATTATTACTTTTTGTCTTATTATCTTTATAAAAAATAATAATATAAAATATTAACGTAACTTAATTATGACCGCACAAAATAAAAGAGGATTAGAGTGTTTGAAAACTAACTGGAGGCTTCCTCTTTCCACAATCATCTATTGCGAATTTTTTTTACACCAGAATTCGGATAAAACCCTACATATCCTTCCAAACCAAACGCATTATAAAATCCTCGCTCTCCCACCAAAACCAGAGGAGAGCCAGGAACAAAGTACACTCTCCAAAGCCTTCTGTCTCTTCAGCCTGAAACCCAAATAACCATGACGGAAGTGAGATCCCGCCGATGTCACAAACCGTAAACCTCAACAATTCCGAGCCCCTCTTTCACACAATTCTCAGGTAACGCACATCGACATCGTAACAGAAAAATTGCGCCATGAAGTTCTTGTTGGAGTTTGTCCCGTGCTGCGGGGCCACTCGCCCCACAACATCCAACAGCGAGCCCGCTCCGCTCTCAGAGGAGACGAGATCGCTGGTGAGGGCGCCCAGCCGAATACTACGCCGCAGAAGAAAGCGCGGGAGCTCTGTAAATTCGTCCGATTGGACGCCGTCGCTGAGCTCAATTTCCGAGGATAACGTTGCTGCGAAGGTGGTGGATCGAACAGCTGCGATTGAGAGAGCCGTGAAAAGGAAGAGCGGTCAGGATCGAACAAGAGTTCAGGTCCGCAGCCACGGCGAAGATTACGGGTACGTAAATACTAAAAATATAGTAAATAGCAAAATAGTAAAATCTTCGGATGTTTTGCTTCCTGGGACGACGACGTCGTTTTAGTTGTGTTTGGTTTTGCCTTTAATCATTGAAAAAGATTGAAATTTAATAAATTAAATTAATTATCGCTTCCGTTATTATTGGTTGTAAAATTGATTGGTTACATTTTGTATGGGATTTTTTTTCAGGCAAGCTTCATTTGCGATTCCGGCGTTCTCTCCGACGCCTTTTATGTTTTGAAATCATGGGATGAAACTTGCATTAACAGACGGTTATTCACGTTCGAAACTGGGTTGGGATCATGAAGCGAGTGTGTGTGTGTGTGTGTATGAAATTAGGAAAATATATAACAATTAAAGAGCCTTCTTGTATTGTACCATTGTACTCGAATAGTGCATTTGTATATTTTCCATTTATTTATTCAGATTTCCCTATTGTTCATCCAACTTGCATTTGGTTTATGTTTCATAATTTAATGATAGACTGGAAATTAAGTTTAATTGGAAATTGTTCTATTTTTAATTTTAATAAACACTTTTGAGTTTATTTATTTATTTAGCTTAATTAAAAATATCTTAACAATTATAATAATACATGACATTTTTAAAATCCAAAACAACGTGGACCATGACGTGACATTTTTTCTCACCTAATAATTTTAGTGGAATTGTAGATGTGTATGTATCTACATAAACTAGAGCAGAGCTTGATCTCCTTTTGTACTTAAATTTGCATTCTTCTTCTCACAATTATCAATTTAGGGTAGATAATATTGCTCATAAGAAAACAATTTTAATCTAAACTTGTCTCTTCAAAAGTAAAAAAAAAATCTCAAATTCAAATCCAACGATAACAAAAGAAAAATCAAATTTTCAAATTTCACGAAAAAAGAAGAGAATCCAAAATTAATACAGAACCTTCGAACATTCTTGAAACAAGGCTTCCTAAATCACATCACTACTTAGTCTGTCCAAGGTGTATGGTATTAGGAGTTGATGCAGAACCCCAGATGTTCATACATGGTAAACTGTTGGATATCATTCCATCATGGACCGGCAATACTGGTTTACATTTAACGTAGAAAGTGTAAAGCAGGATTAGAAATATCGTTTCAATTTTCATTGAGCCTGCAATACTAAAGATAAATAAGCTGAGCAGCCGTAGATCGTCAAATGAATCACCAACTTAACAGAGTGACTCATAGTCTAGTGCGTAATCTAGTTCATTAGGTTTTCTGTTGACTAAAATTTGGAGGGATTCATATTTTTGCTACAAGGATTGGGAGAGTCTAATAGACGGATCGATGATGGTCAAGCCCAATCATAGTAAACATTTATAATTGTTAACTACTAGCTAAAAGGAACTTCACCCCAAAAACAAAAAAAAAAAGGCACATGAATCTTACAGACTTACTCTAATCAAGAAGTTACAAATTCACACACTTATGCAAGCACCCTCCTTATCCTCCATCCCAGCCATTGTATCATACAAAGGCTTATTCAACGTCTCCGGCAAATAAAATGCAAACATTCCACCCACAACCCCACACACGGCAAACACTGAAAATGGCAAACCCCCGCCCAGAACCACCACAAACGGGGCCAAAATCGCCCCCATTTGTGCGGCTTGTGTGGCACATCCAAGCGCTGCATTCCTCACCACAGTTGGAAACAACTCCATGGTGTAAATAAAAAGCAAATTGTAAGTCCCCGCCATCCCAAAAATCCCCAAAATCCCGCACACCATCCTAATAACTTTCCACATCCCAACATTCCCCACCAAGCTCCCAACAAAACAAAACACCCCACTAAACCATAACGTCCCAATTGCTAATGGCTTCCTTCCATACTTGTCTAGTAAGATTGCCGTGATTGTGAAAGCTGGCATTTCCGCCACGGCGTTGAGTAACACGTTGATATAGAGGTTGGTTTCGAGGTTGACAACGTTCAAGCTCAAACCATAGTACACGACCGAGCACAAGAAATTTATGGCCACAGCTAGGAATAACCGGATTCGGGTAACTGGTGACTTTATCACATCAATTAGAGAACCACTTATTGCTTCTTTGCTCTCCAATAGTTCCTTGTACGTTTGGTCATCCTCATTTGTAGTAGAAGTATCATTGCTTGCTTCTTCATCTAGGGTTAGGACAACTCCCTCAGGAAGGTGGTTCTTGTTGGACTTTGCAATCGTGCGCATTAGTTTCATGGCTTCCAATATTCTTCCTCGTACGAGGTACCACCTTGGGGACTCAGAGACAAATGGTAGGACAACGAGCAAGAAGAGCAATGATGGGATTGAGGAGGCAATGTAGAGTTCGCGCCATTGTGGGAAAATATACGCAACGCAAGAGAGGATTGCAATCCCGGTTGAGAAGAAGTAGAATGTGGACATTCCTGCTGCACCACGCTTTGTAGGACCGACAGGTTCAGTAGCAAGGACGAAGGCGCAGAGGCCGACCCCCCCTGTGCTGAAGCCGGTGAGAAGGCGGAAGAGGACGTAGGTCCAGTAGTTTGGGGAGAGTGCTGTTAGACAACCGAAGATGGTGTTCAAGATGCAAACAACGGTTAGGGAGCCTTTTCTTCCTAAAAACGAGTCTGACAAATGCCCAAAAACTCCCGCACCTGAAATGAATGTATGATATAAATATTAATCTTAGTAGTCAGTTAAAATATAATTGGAAAAAGAGAGTTTATTGTATGGCGTTAATTTATAATATCTAGTACATTGTCTAAATTTTACTAAATTTGGTAATATCGGCATAATTAATATCAACAATGTACCAAATGCTATATATATACAGCCAAATCACCATTTACATACACAAGTAGTAGAACAGTATCAAATCTGAAGAAAGAACAAAAAGAGAAAAAGAAAATGCAGCAAGTATTTAGGTATATAATGAAATTTGGCCCTATTACAGAACATGGATTGGGAAAATGGTAAAAGGCATGTTGTAGTTTGGCCCAATCTTCCTAGTGATTTTTGTCAAAAAGGCACTAACCAAATTTTCCTCTATCAATTTGGTTGCTCTTCTTCTTCATTTTATTTTAACCTTTTTTAATACAACGATATATTTATACTAAAAGATGAAAAATTGTGCTAAATCACAAAAGGAGCTTTTCATAATAATTTAGTGTCAGATTCATCATCTAATGAATCAAACCTATGATCTTTTACCCGTCGAGGGCTAACGGCCTGCTGCTAGGTTATTGCATGCATGCGTTTTGTTTCGATTGAATGATAGTTCAATCTACTGTCTAATCCAAAAAACTAAGAAAAATAAAAGCAAAAATGAATATATATGAATATTATTCAATACCATGGTGGTTGAGTAACATTTTACTTTTTATTTTAAATTTCTGAAACTGATTATAATTAAATTGTGCATTTGCAGGCTTCATTGGTATGAAATCATCTTTAACTCAACCATGTAAACCCATTTATCACCTCTTACTTTTGTTGCATATGAATTAGCCAGTTAATCAGGATAAAGGACAGTGTGCTCTCGTCTTTACCCTTAAGTTCTAATATTTTCTCTGTAAATTAAAATATATTGTTTTGTTAGAGAGGACAAGATAAATTAAGGTCAAATTATTAGTATTTGAATTCTGTTTTGGCTAGGTTAAAAGGTAAACTAAT
Organism: Pyrus communis; assembly: GCF_963583255.1. Taxonomy (NCBI): domain Eukaryota; kingdom Viridiplantae; phylum Streptophyta; class Magnoliopsida; order Rosales; family Rosaceae; genus Pyrus; species Pyrus communis. The sequence continues at coordinate 6,905,500 of NC_084810.1, forward strand.
GTGGGACATAATCATTCAAAACTAGGGTTTAGTAGTTAAAAGCCAAAGAAGTACTCTTGAGTAAGCATGAACGGATATGCTTGTTGTTGGAGTGGGCCCTCGGCTCGTCGACCTAAAAAATTTAACATGTTATCATAACCAAGGAACGGGTTCGTACTGCCACATGTTTGGGTGGGTTCCTTTTGGCCCTGCGCAATGTTCACGTAGGCCAAAGATACCACTTGATTGGGTGGGTCCCCGTTTGGCCTCGTGCGATGGGTGAGCTCCCACTGGCTCCATGTGGTTACTGATGTGGATTTCCACATGTGACCCATAAAATGGGGTCTCACGTGCGGGGGACATAAGAGTACTTTAAATAGAATTATCTCACTTTAACTAACATCGAAACCTTTTGTGATAAAACTCCACACCTGAGGATTGGATATGTGATAAAGTGGAAACGGTATCGATATTGTTGGAGGGATCCTCAGCATGTAGACCTAAAAAATTCAACAATGCCTTCCATAAAGCCTGCATTTGGATGTGCCCCTTTATGTGGAAAAGTCTGAAATTGGTCCAGAACATTTGAGTTCACGTTTAGAAAAGAACGATCGACAGCATCTCCATTCTTTTTCAGTGTTTTTCCTTCTTATATTCGCTACTTTTAGTAAAGTGGCATCTTCTCGTTCTTTTTTTAGGTGAAAGAAGTGGATCTCTCTTTAGTTTGTGAGATTTAGATAAGGCTTAAATGGCACCGTACATGTTTTATCATGTGAGTAGACCCCATGTAAAATTGTCTACAAATTTTTAATGTGTTTATGTCTTAAGTGATGTTATTCGTTTATTTTTACCTCTTACAAGTTAAGTTATTCTTAATTTTTGACTGTTAGAATGAATATTATGGAAGCCTTTTGTAACAAAACTTAACACCTAAAAATAAGTTATTAAGTTAATATTAATATCGGTGTCTATAGTGAACTACGGTGGGTCTAAAAGTTATGAACATGAATTCATCCAACCGTACAAAAAGAACAAAGAAACTCGAACTCAAGTACGTATTCTAATCAACATGGGACTGCAATTTTCATATGTTTTGTTATAAAGATAAAGAATGAGGGAAAATTGAACGTAACCTGTTCTGTTATATAAAATGATATATAGCAAGCTAAACGAGAAGAACACGTCAGACCATAGACCTGTTCCATATAAATTTACGAAATGGACAAAAATGACGCCCATATTATTACGCTGATGAAACCCAACAAACAAACTGAAGCGAGCTTGATTTCTTAAATTTGCATGCAGACACGGGAGCCGCATCTGCAACCGCATATTTTGACTCCACGCTTAATTTCACGCTATCGTGTCAGTACCTTAGATTGTTCCTCTCCAAATTCCAAATATTAATTTGTTTGTTTTACGTTCTGGTTTAACCTATATTATATGTTTTATTTACCACTAGTATGTATGTTTATAATTTATATATGTTTTACTGCGTTCTGGCAGTCATATTCTGCCAGCTGCTAGTGATAATGATGACAATATAAACATAAGACTCTATGTTATCTTATAATTTAAAATCATTTTTTGTTTCAATATAATAAAATATAATGTTAAGATGACAAAAAGTTCATGAAAAATCTTGCTTTGGAGAGACTCTTCTTAGCATTTATCTAACTAGTATAATCTCGACATATTAATCTAATAAACACAAGTGGTACACCATATATTATTATATAAATAGAGAAATTTTTTTCTTTTTATGTTATTCATATTTTAATACAAAAATTTCACAATTTGTAGAAAAACACTTGTCTTTCAAACATATTAAAAAATCTCTTCTCTATTTCTATCCGTAAGGGAATCCAAATCCATGGTGCATCCGTCACTTTCTAAACTACTATTTTGCAATCAAGAAGAGTCTATGACCAATTTTCAGCAAGGTAATAATTAAGTGGTTTATGCGTTTTTTTTTCAAGGAAAATTAACAAAAAATCTAATTTTTTTTTTAGTTTTAATGAAAAAAGATAAATAAAGGTGTAGTGAATGATATCAGATAAAGGTAAAATTGTGATTTTTAATTAAAAGTGAACAATTCCAGAACTGTTTCGTTAAAACTTTTTTTTTTTTTTTTAACAAAAAATATTTTACAAAGTAAGAGTGGGGTAATTGGACCAAGTCATACAGGTTAGTCATAACAATTTGACTTATCTGTTAGGTTAAATTTTTAAATATTATCAAAGGTATAAACTACTTGAACAAAACAAATAGTTATAAACTGCTTTATTATCGCCATTACAAAACCAATTAAACAAAGATCTCATTTTCTCCCACAAATCCACAAGTGGAAAAACCTAAACTATCTTCTAAAACTAGTCAAGACAGATCATACCATGTGCTGCAATTGCTTAATCATTGAAAAATGTCTGCATGCAGATATATTCAAAATAAAACTATTTGGACGATATTTGTAGTTCTTAACGTTGATTGTATCTTCCCAAATCATGAATCTTAGTTTTACAACAGACGAAAACGCTGAGGATGGAAAATAATATTTAGACGGAAAAAAAATGTGTATTGCATTTGTGTGCTTGTTATCTTTGCACTGCAAACATCTTATCATCGACAAATTCGCTATCAAACAAGTTGTTCCAAAAAACGTAATTAAACCTTCACCGTTGCTTCTAGTTTATCTTATATGTTATATCTTCTCGTGTTTTGATTTAATAATTATAAACTAACAAGGCAATAGATAAACTTGTGGGGAGGAAGAGTAGGATAACTGACCAATCATACAGCCGCCGAAGAACAAGGCCTGCGCCAACCCAACCTTATACTTCTCCTCGCAAACCAACCCCCATTCAGCAACGGTCGAGCTCCCTAGACTGCCGATCCACTCCCACGAACCCGGTTTGAGTCCACAAACGGTCTTCGCCCTGGCATCGCAACCCGAACCAGCTGCTCCATCCAAGCACCGCCAAGCCGGTTCACGGTCCGCAAATATCATGACCATGGTGTGGAATGCCTCCAGAGCCCAAGCCAAGCTGGTCAGCACAAAGTGCTTCATTTGGTACGGACCAAACTCCCCGCAATACTTTTGTAACATGTCGTCGATGCATAGCTTCTCTGATTCAGTCTCTCTGACGGCTTTATTCGCATTAGAGAGCAGAGGCGACCGGAGCTCGTCAGGGCTCTGATCAACTCCTGAATCAGATGACGATGATGACGAGCTGGTGGGCATGTTTTAAATTGGCCTAATTAATTTCTTGTGTAAGAGGTGGTGGTGGCGGCGTCTCCCATGTCGAAGGTTTTAGGAGGTGGTGGCTAAATTGCCATGTATTCGTATATATATGCGCTTGTGTTTTTCTTGTCAGTAGAAGCGTGATGCTTTTGGCTTGACACGTGGATGGAGCTCCAGCCGTTGATTTGTTGGATCATGGTCTTTGACTCACATAGGTATTATTTAGAGAAGAATGTACATTATACAGGTAGACTGTGATCCAGACGTTTCGTATAAATTATATAATGTCACGCGAAGATAAACTTGGACATATATTATTATCGCAACACGTTATTATAATGGCGCAAGTGTCTCTCTTAGGTAGGGACTTAGGGGCGGCCTGTGAAGATTACAGAATATTCTGGGATCTCTTTCCTTTGCATTACCCCATTTTTCATGAAAGTAATAACTATTGTTTTGTTCTTCGTCATTCAATATCTCAAGGACAGAGGTGGGTCTGGGTAAGAAAGGGCCTTAAACTCTCACTGGGATTCCTCTACAATTTAGTCCCAAACCTAATACGTTGATTCGATCATTCATAAGTCGTTTGCTTATTTTATACGAGATATCTTGACGCCGACGGAGACGAATAATTAAACGGTTTTAAATACTTGTCACAAACTCTTTAAAAAATTGCAAGAAATAATTAGTGCTGATAGCCTGCCAAAAGGGTGGGAGGGCTTGGGCCTTTGATCACTGTTGGATTCATTGAACTTGGTGGGATTAACCAGTCTAACGGAAATTATATTATATATGCTAAAATTCAAACATTCAAGTTCATTTCTGCCTCTTAACTCTTAAGTGCTTTCACTGACTCTCTGGCACTACTTCTGATGTACACGTGCTGTAGGTGTACGCGTGTTGGTAATCGTGGGGATGGCAGAAGTCCAGTCCGTTTCCATTTGCTTCCAGGAACGACTAGCGCTCTCGTCGAAAACACGAACCCAGCTCGAGTTCTATCCCTGGTTTTTTTCTTCTCTGGGTTATCTGTGTTTGTTGTCACTTTTCGACAGCGTTTCTCCACTCTTTTCCTTTATTATGTTTTCTCTGAACCAAAGAACGACGGAAGGGAAATGAACTCAGATCAATTCAAGTCCAATCCGACGCATTCATGCAATGCCACCAAAGATCAGTGCCTTCTTCAAACCGTCATCCTCCTCCTTTTCTTCTTCACCCAAACCAGCAGCTTCGCCTCCGATTGTTACTGATGTAAACAATGACGAATTGACCGACTGGAAAAAGACGCATCACCAATACTGTAACACCTGCAAAGGTATTATTATTATTTTTTTTTCATTTTTTTGTTTCTGGGTTCGCTTCAATTAAGAGAACTAGGAAATGCGTTTAGTGTGAATTTAAATTCTGGGATGCCCCTTGCAGAAAATTTTAATTTTTATTGTTTCACTGACCCCTTTTTTATTTGTTGGATTTTGTTTCCCTTCCAATCTTTTCTTTGCGTACTAAATTAGTGGAAGGGACAAAAGTTCAGTTCACCAATTGCTGGTGAAACCCTTTTCGGACGACAATTCTGAGAAGCCGGAATGGACCACATTGGGAACAACAGTGATCAAGAACAAGAAGAGATACTATGCTCAGTTCTATTTAGACTTTGGTCAGTTTGATTTCAATGTGACGTTTAGAATGATTTTGAGAATATTTGACTCATTTTGTGATTTAATCATGTATGATTGCCGAATTCTGATTTCTTATTTCTCAGTGTTCCCCTGTTATTTACTGTCAAGTATTATTCGGGGATTAATTCAAACTTGGGACTATATAGGATAAAAATACACTAGATTTAGTGAAAATACTATCTTCATCATGAAAATAACGAGATAGTGAATATATTTTAACAAAGTTTCAAAGTAATCCGACAAAATGAGGAAATATCCTATTCCATTGCTTACTAGATTTTACAATTAAATATCGTGAATGTTCATGTTGTGTCTTTATTATATATGTATACAGTGTTTACAACCCATATATATTGTTTACAACCTTACTATCCCTATTCAATGTTAAGTGAACTGTTGTAGGGCGATTATAGTCTTTGCCCTGGAGGTTGTGTTTTAGATGAACTTTGTTTTGGCTGTTTTAGTCTACACCTTTGTTCAATGGTGTAGGAAGAATATGACTCAACTTCCATATCAGATTATTTGTTTCGAAAGCTTGCTGTGAACACGAAAGATTCCTTGAAACAAGAAACCAGAATAACGTGTACAAAATAATATTTTTGTGTTTAATGATTTTTGGGGTTACGATCTCTCTTAAATTTGGTCCTCTGATTCTATCTCCGTAAGATCTAGATTTGTTGATCCAAGGGCCGTCGAGGCTTGATCTTGGATGAACAGTTGTAAGTTTCTTCAAGGGCCTTCGGGGCTTGATCTTGAATGTTGATGGATGAGCGGATCTTCAAGGGCTTTTGGGCTTGATCTTGAAGAACGGTTGGTTTTCTTCAAGGGCCGTCGAGGCTTGATCTTGAATGAACAGTTGGTTTTCTTCAAGGGCTTTTGGGCTTGATCTTGAAGAATAGATGTGTGGATTTGTTTGTTGATCCAAGGACCGTCGGGGCTTGATCTTAGGATGAACAGTTGTTGAACGGATCTTCAAGGGGCGTTGGGCTTGATCTTGAAGAATGATGGATGAGCAGATCTTCAAGGGCTTTTGGGCTTAGTCTTGAAGAACGATTGGATGTGTGGATTTGTTTGTGCTGTTGATCCAAGGGGCCGTTGGGGCTTGATCTTAGGATGAACGATGAACACTTTCTTCAAGGGCCGTCGGGGCTTGATCTTGAATAATGGTTGTGTGGATTTCTTCAAGGGCTTTTGGGCTTGATCTTGAAGGTTGATGGATGAGCGGATCTTCAAGGGCTTTTGGGCTTAATCTTGAAGAACGATTGGATGTGTGGATTTGTTGAGGTTGTTGATCCAAAGGGCCGTTGGGGCTTGAGCTTAGGATGAACGGATGAACACTTTCTTCAAGGGCCGTCGGGGCTTGATCTTGAAAAAGGATTTAATGAAGAACGAAGAGAGCTTTCTTGATCCTTCGAGATTTGCTTGAAAGCTTTAGAGTTTCAAAGCTTCAAGGATTTGGAGAGTTCTCTTCCAATTTGGGAGTAGAGAAATGTATTTGTGAATTGGTTGATGCTTGATACCTTGATGGAGAAGCCTATTTATAGGCTTTGAGAATGAATCACCACCACAAAATATTTTTTTCCTTTCCAAGCACCATTGCCTAATTTTCCCACTTAATGCAATATTGAAATTGAAGTGGTGTAACTTATGGCCTAATTTCCCACTTAATACCATTTTAAACTTGAAGTGGTCTAACTTATGGCCTAATTTCCCACTTAACACCATTTTAAACTTGAAATGTGTATGCTTTGTCATTGCCCAAAATGAGAAGAACTTGCTTTGATCCGTAATGGATTGAAGTGTGCTTGCCTTGTCATTGCCCAACATGAGAAGAAAAACTTGTTTAGTCCTTCAAGGGTATTTCTTCCTATTTTGTTGAGTCACACGCCATGTGTACAATTTGTACAACACGTGGCGTATGCCATGTATGCCTTGACACGTCAAAACTTTAATGCATTGGTGAGCATTTGTTTTACTGAAATTTCGATGTCTACACTTGCCAAGATAGATGAGTCTAATGTGGCTGAATTACCCCCTTTAGACAGTGTTAGTTGCCCTTTGTCTTTCTTTATTTTCTTGATATCACATTATGAAGCAGTTGCAGCAATATATGGCAGAAGACGAGGGCTAAATTATTCTGAGTTTTTGGTACTTTCCGTTGTTCTGCTTCCAAAAAAACACTGAAGAGACGGGTTGCTTTGAGGATGATGTGAGTGTCTGATGTGATTTTCTTAATTTTTTTATTCATTCACTTTAATGCTGAGACTTCTCATGAGCAAACTTTGTGAATGCCTCATTCAGTTTGTTTGTTTTGATTCATGTATATGCACATATTTGTAATTTATCGAAGATATCAATAAATAAGCTTTACCTCGTTTAACGTGTTGTGTTAAGCACACTAAGGCATCCTTCATCAAGTTCTTTGAATTTTTTCTTTTGTTGGAGTTTGCATGTTGAAACTTCGTGGGTGGATCTTGTAGGTTGAAATATTGCTTCCTTAATTTCACGAGTGAGAAACTTCTCGGTTGGGACTTGAAAAATCCAAGACACTGAGTAATCGCGAAACTTTCAAATACCGAGGTGTAGTAGTATATGGTAAGAGTCCCCCAACTCTTCGAACGAGGAGTTGATGAAGGAGGTGTCTTGCGAGTAGCTTAATTGTTAAAATAAGCACGTGGCTCATCGATCTACAAATAAATAATTTGTTCAATTGTGTAGTAAGTCACATGTTGCATAAGTGGAATAGTTAAAGGCAATCATAGAATGTTGATGCAAATGGGTGGAAATTGCACAAGTAAATGCCTCTTTAAACATGTATGATATGGCTAGTGAAATATAAGCTTGTACATGTGATAATTATAAGGTAAATACCACAAAATGAAAGGATGTGGTGTCTGATTATGTCACATGGTATAAGAATAATGATGTGCCGGAAGACTGTCATCACTATAAAAAATATTTAAGGACACATCTGTAAGTGTAGCGTGTCACTAATATGGGAAGACAACCATTTAAATAATAAGACTTTGTGTGATGTGCTTTGCCACGTTTGTGATGGTGATCATATGACAAATATTACAAAACAATAAAATAATAAATAAATAATTTGAGAAAACATAATGATGGGTTTCTTTCATGCATGGCCCACCATTTTAAAAGGGAATAATAAAGACTTAATAATAAAATAATAACTTATCTTCTTCATGAGTTTTTCCAAACAGCAGGATTGTCTATTGGCCTATTGATGAAGCTTTTGCAGGTCGCAGAGGCTTGAAAAAATAGGAAGGGTGCGAGTTGCAGAAGGCCTTCATGTGTGGCTGACTTTGGTACCATTTGTGATGTGCAAGCTTCGAGGATCCTTGTTACTGTTGAGGTTCAAAAGTCTTTTTTTGGGGGGGGGGATTCAAGTTTTGTAGCACCTTCACTACTGGTGAATTTCTTGTGCTTTTGTTCACTATTTAAACTTGGAGCTTTGACTTCTTGTTTAAACTATTATAACATGTTTGAAAACATGTATATGTGTGTGTGTGTGAGATAGGGACTTTGTGGATGGAGTGGAAGGAAAAGAAAATTGATATGTAAAGCTTTTTGTTTGTACTTCTTGTTGTGGCACAGATTGCTAAAAACCTTGAGTTTTGTGATTTTGGTTTTTTTTTTATTTGGCAGCAAGGTTTTGTGTTTGGTTATATAGCTTGAATAGTTGAAGCTAATTTAGGACACAAGAACTTGATTTTGCTTCACACTATCTTGATCAAGAGTGTGAAACTTTTGACATTTGTAGTTGCTCTCCATTTGATGAAGCTTTGTAGGTGAAATTTTGTGGTTGAAACTTTGTAGTTGAAGTTTTGTGGTTGAAGGTTGAAGCTTTGTAGGTGAAGATTTGTGGTTGAAGCTTTGTAGGTGGGACTTTGTAGGTGAAGCTTTGTGTTGGTCACCATAAATTGGTTTTGCTTCACAGTCCTGATCAAGAGTGTGAGGCTTTTGACATTTATAGTTGTTTTTCATTTGTTGAAGCTTTTGTTGGCACCATAAATTGGTTTTGCTTCACACTATCTTGATCAAGAGTGTGTAAAGCTTTTGAAAATTGTAGTTGTCTTTCATCGATAAAGTTGATGTGTTCCCCCTCCTTTCTTTTTTTATTTATTTATTTTTTTTTGGATTTTTATTTGTTGGTTTTTTTTTTTTTTTTTTTTTTGGATGGGGGGAATTGAAAATTTGAAATTTAAAATTTGAAACTCCCTAGCTTGTGTGGAAGTTTGAAGATTTTCATGTGGGGCTTTCTCATGATTTGAATTTGGATTTTCAAATTCTTTGGTCTTGTTGAACTTAAATAAGAAGGATAAGTTTACACTTTTTACCTTGCCTTCATTTGCTCATTTGTAATAATTTTTTAAGACAAAGTGTTCTCTAGTTGAAAGGGATTCCAACATTGCTTTACACCATTTTTAGGTTGGTAGTCTTCTCCATTAGATTGCATGCTTTCATTCTTGTTGAATTGCTTGAGTGTTCATGTATTTGGTTGAGAACATGATGAACTGGTTGAGCTTTTCTTCGTGCCTTAGGAACTTCCTTATGTTTCGATCTTTCATGTAGTGATAGAGTTTGTTTCTTTTTGTTGTAGATGTCAGAGTCTGGAAGTTCTAGTGATGAGGGCTCACCTAGCTCTAGCTTTAGGTTTGAGCTTGCAATGTTGGAGTCTTCAGGGCCTTTGTTGGAGTCTTGTACAAAAGAAACATTGGATGATCTTCACAATTGTCAAACCTTAGTAAATATTGGTTCTTCCTCCTTTATGTCAGTGGGTGAGGGGGTTGTTTGTGACGCCATACCCATATTTCGCTTTGAGTTCACAGCAGTCCATTTAGAGAAAAACTTGTTAGATAACGAAAAGCAGCTTGAGGCCCTAAGACAGTCATGTAGTATCCCCCGTATTGTAGGAATGCATTTGGTACATCATGAAGAATTGCCCTCTGAACCGCCCAAGGGTCATGTTATGTTCTATACCCAAATATTATTGACCTTAAGGGTGAACCTGCCTTTGCACCCGTGGTTGCAACGGATGCTATCTTTCATTGGATATGCTCTTCGGCAACTCAATCCTGGTTTTTGGGATACCTTGTTCGGGTTTTATATTATTTGGATGAAATGTGGATTAGGTGAGCCTTTCTTCCATCAATGGCGCTACTGTTATAAGATGCGCCCGGTGAAAGCATGCACTGGGTATGCCGAGTGTGCATGTCAGAGTGAGAGAGAGCGTATTGTCTTTGGTAAGAAAAAGGCGTACTGCACTTGGAAAAACCGTTAGTGCTTTATTTATAATGATTGGGAGCATGTTAGGGGTGTCACACCTGAGCGACGTGTCCCTACTCACTTCCAGACTGTAGCTTGTAATGTATCCATTGTTCGCATTGTTTGTTATTTGTTGTGATTTCTTCTTGCATTTAACATTTTCCTTCATACAGTGACGCGAGGCACCATCAAATTGTCCGAATGGGAGCTGGTTGATGTAGAGAAGGTGTTAAAGGTGCCTAAGGAGGATAGACATTTGGGCAAGCTACGACATTTGTTTCGAAAGTACGGTTTCCAGCCCCTAGTGTCGGAGTGCCAGAGACGAGCAAGTAAGTTGTATCTTTCATTTCGCCCATTTTCTTTTAAGAAGTTGCATTCCTTACTTTGATTTTTTCTTGTTCAGTAGAGAAAGTGAGCAAGAAAGAGGGGACTAGCACCAAGAAAGGGAAAACACCCATGTTAGTTCCCGTAGACAACATTTTGTTTCATAAGGGAGCTCGTAAGCACCGGGTGAGGCTAGCCCCTAGACCTAAGTCACAAGAGGAGGTCCTCAAGATTACTGCCTTAAAGAAGGCTGAAGATAAGGCCATCGGGTGTGTTGTTGCCATAGTTGTAGAGGAAGAGAGACGACTGTTACCTCTTCTTCCTACCATCAATCCTATCTTTCCTCTAACCATGGAGTACACTGACCAAGAAGGTGACCTTAGCTCCAACCATAAGAGGAAGTATAAGGAAGAGGTTGGCAGCATCCATTGGAAGGACTTGAAGGTTGTCATGCAACCAAGTAGTTTTAGGTATGTCAATAATTGCCTGGCAGGACGCCGATCCACTGTTGACGAGCTTGGTGAGCCGCTAAATAAGAACAAATCAAATCGTGACCAGATGATGATGCTATCTTCTTATGTAAGTGTTACTATGCCATTTTTTTTATTTTCTCCCTTATTTTTCTTAGCAGTGACGATCATCTTGTTGTGTAGGTCATGACCGAGTACGATGACAAACTACAAGAGGTCGAGCGGTACAAGACAAAGTTTAAAGAGAATAAGAAGCTTGTGAATGACGCCAGAAAAAACGAGCAAAGCTTTGGTTGAGGTCATCCGCCTCAAAACTTTTGTTACCCCATTTTTCCTTTGTAGCTATGCTACAAACATAAAGAGAAAGCTTGACTAGTTACATGAATTCGAGGGTCAGATTTTAAGTGATCATCAGAGGTTTGTAAGTTTGTTCAGAAGGCATTTATTGCATTTGTCATCTGGGGCTGTACCACGTACTGAAGCTCCAAATGATCAACCTTTATTGTCTCCTTTTTCTGGGGTTCTGCCCAGTACTGAGGCTCCAAATGATCATCCTACGGTGCTTTCTATTTCTGGGGCTTTACCGAGTGCTGAGACTTCTCATGAGCAAACTTTGTGAAGGCCTCCTCCTGTCTGTTTATTTTAATTCATGTATATGCACGTATTTGTAATTTATTGAAGATATCAATAAATAAGCTTTATTTCATTTAACGTGTTGTGTTAAGCACACTAAGGCATCCTTCACCAAGTTCTTTGAATTTTTTCTTTTGTTGGAGTTTGCATGTTGAAACTTCGTCGGTGGATCCTGTAGGTTGACATAGTGCTCCCTTAATTTCACGAGTGAGAAACTTCTCGGTTGGGGACTTGAAAAATTATTTTATAATTAAGAAGTAGATTTGAATTGATATGGATCAAAATCATAGGGCTTTATGCATTGGACCTTGCTTCTCTGCTCTGCCAGTTCTTATACACGCCCATCATTTTCTATGTATACGGTTACAGTTAAAATATGTCAACATTTTATATCACTATTACTTTTTCTCTTATTATCTCTATTAAAAAATTAATATAAAATGTTGACGTGGCTTAACCATGATCGCACAAAATAGAAGGGGATGAGAATGTATGGGAACTGGGAGGGCAGAAATGCCGGGTCCCTATGTATTTTCCATGCTTCCTCTTTCCACAATCATCTATTGCAAACTTTTTTTTACACCAGAATTCGGATAAAACCCTACATATCCTTCCAAACCAAACGTATTATAAAATCCTCACTCTCTCACCAAAACCAAAGGAGAGCCAGGAACGAAGTCCACTCTCCAAACCCTTCTGTCTCTTCAGCTTGAATCCCAAACAACCATGAAGTGAGATCCCGCCGATGTCACAAACTGTAAACCTCAACAGTTCCGAGCCCCTCTTTCACACAATTCTCAGGTAACGCACATCGACATCGTAACAGCAAAATTGCGCCATGAAGTTCTTGTTGGAGTTTGTCCCGTGTTCCGGGGCTACTCGCCCCATAACATCCAATAATGAGTCGGTTTCGCTCTCAGAGGAGACGAGATCGCTGGTGAGGGCGCCTAGCCGAATACTACAATGCAGAAGAAAGTGCGGGAGCTCCGTAAATTCGTCTGATTGGACGTCGTTGCTGTGCTCAATTTCTGAGGATAATGTTGCTGCGAAGATGGTGGATCGAACAGCTACGATTGAGAGAGCCTTGAAAAGGAAGAGCGGTCAGGATCGAACAAGAGTTCAGGTCCGCAGGCACGACGAAGATTACGGGTACGTATATACTAAAAATATAGTAAATAGCAAAATAGTAAAATCTTCGGATGTTTTGCTATCCTGGGACGACGACGTCGTTTTAGTTGTGTTTGGTTTTGCCATTAGGAAAATGTTAACCACACCCCCATTTTTTCCATATACTTGCACTCTTTGTTTCATATAATGAGATTTAATAAAGTTTTTTTATTTTTATTTTTATTTTAATTTTTTTAATTTTTTTAATTTTTTACCTTTAATCATTGAAAAAGATTGAAATTTAATAAATTAAATTAATTATCGCTTCCGTTATTATTAGTTGTAAAATTGATTGGTTACATTCTGTCTGGGATTTTTTTTCAGGCAAGCTTCATTTGTGATTTCGGCGTTCTTTCCGATGCCTTTTATGTTTTGAAATCATGGGATGAAACTTGCATTAATAGACGGTTATTCACGTTCGAAACTGGGTTGGGATCATGAAGCGAGTGTGTATGTGGAGACCTTTAGCTGATGTTGACGCACAAGGTAACATATCATTTTCATTTGAAGCTTACTTGTAGTTTCGGGCTTGGTTAAGTGTGATACAAACCCTATAATAGGAGTCCCTCAAGTCTTTGAGCCATAAGATCTACCGAAAAAGGTAACATACAAGGTAAGCAATAAAAGTTCTAAGCAATCAGTCTTAGATTGAAAGTTTTGTGTTCGGGTTCTGGCTGATTGTTCTCCTTGTCCTTATCTTGCAGATCGCAATAAGGACAAAGAAAAGGACATGGAGAAGAGATGATATGAGATGTTTTTGCTATTGAATAAGTAATGGATGAATCGGCACGTGTTGTTGTACTTGTTGACTTTTCACAGGCTTATTCTTAAACGGGGCTGGAAGGTTTTTCGGTTTCCTCCAAAAGAGCGAGCCGACTCAAGAATTTGAGGGTCAAAACAAGTCTATCATATTTGGAGTACGTTCGATCCTGATGATATGAGATACTTCTACTGTTGACAAAGTAGTGGATATGGTATGGCGAGGCTTTGTTCTTCGGTGACGGTGCTAGCAAAAAATTGTTGAAGCTTATCGATCTCTTTAATTAGAGCAATAATGCCGGGCTTGGATTTGACTTAGACTCATTCGTCTGAATTGTGTGATTTTACAAGAAGGGCGTCGTGTTGTAGTGGTCTCTTCCAGCTCATCGTTGAACCTTTTTCTTCAGTTTTTTGTATAGCAGAAGTGGTGCGCAACCTTTGCATTTAAATGGTCCTTCAGAGCACTACTTTTCAGCAACTTATCCATGCTTGGTGGCTTCAGTGTAAAGAGCCAATATCTACCAACTGTTTTAAGGTATTTTCCGAAGGAATTCATGACCTTAACAGCAGTTGAGGATAAGTACTCGAGAGCAATGCTAGGCAAGCAACCATGCAAAGGTTCCGGGCAATTAATTCCAAATCGGAAGTTTGATTTCAGGTTCCAACTGATTGCTTCTTTTCTCCTTGTCTTGCATGTAAAAGTAAGGGCAAAGGAAAAGACAGAGAAAAAGCATGATATGAGATACTTTTGCTTTTGACCCTGATGATATGAGATACTTTTACTCTAGCGTGACTTGTTTGTAGAAGTATTATTCGGAAGGTGGAAGGGAGCTGAGTATTTCGAGAGACTTCGTTGGGAGTGCCATTTCGGATATGAGGAAGAGTTTAGCATTTTTTTTTGGTAGGTCTGCCTAGCTATGGAGGATGGAAGTCGACATATATGGGGGCGTTTGTTTGCCCTCACTAACACGGACTGGACTGGACTGGATTGGACTAGCTATTAATCCAATACTGTGTTTGTTCCATGCTGGGACTAACATTAATGAGACTAAAGGGGACTAGCATGGACAAAACCCTTCACTAAGAGGTCTTAGTGAGACCCCCCAATAACCATGGGACTAGCTAAGACTATCCTCTATTTCTCGTCTTTGTCATGATCAACGACCACTCCCGACAGACTCCTCATCATCGCCGGTCACCTAGATCAATCATTAACTTCCCGACTCTCTTTCAGATCCATTTCACAACCAACTTTCATATAAAATATACCAAATTGAAGCTGGGAGTGACAAGATTACGATTTTACTTGAATCGAGGCCAAAATGTGGTCGAATGTGTCTGAAAAATGGCCTGGAAGTCTCGGCCTGTTTGGGCTTCTTCAAATCCATGACAAATTTTAGCATGCAAAGCTAAGATCTCGGTCCAGGGATGGTGATGAATTTTTTGGCGGTGCTAACTTCATCCAATTTAATGAGGGTTGGCCAAAAAACACATTGGGAAACCTGCAACTCGTCAGGAAAATTGGAGCCGTGAGGTTCCATTCGAACAACCCATAGCTAAAAAGGGATGGAGGACAGAGAAATAGAGACTGGAATTAATAAGGAGTTTGACCAGGAATGAGAAAGAGATATGAATTGAGAGGTTTGAGAGGAAAAAAAGAGGGAGAGGGTGGGACGATGAGAGAAGAGGAAAAGAGTGGGACGGAAATGGTAGGAAAAGATGGAGAAAAAGATAAGATCATAATAAAATATTAATAATTTATATATTAAATAAAATAATATTAGAATTTGTTATTATCCAGCTTCTTAGTCCAATACTGCACCAAACGCTTCACTAAGTTAGTCCAGTTTAGTCTAGTCTAAGCCAGTCCAGCTTAGTCCTTGAAGCTAATCCAGTCCGAGATAATCCGGCGCAACAAACGCCCCCTATAGGAATTGTCCCAACAATGAGTAGTAATGCTGTTCCTTTACCCTTCTCGATCAGAGCAATGTAGTTGGAGTTGCAAGGTTCACGTGTTTTAACTTTGTCAGAGACATTGGACAAAGTGGTTCATGTTACCTGGAAAACTGATGCTATGTGTGAAAAGCGTCGACAATTTTTATCCAGGAAAATCCGGCTCTCGAGGTTCGGAGAGTGGTGCTCCTTCGATTTTCGGAACAAACAATCTAGCTGGGGATTTGGTTTTCCAGATTCGAAGAGGTTGCCTCTTCGATTTTTGAGCAAGCAATCTTGTTAGGGATTTGGTTCTTGAGATTTGGAGAACAGTGCCTCTTCGATTTCTGAGCAAACAATCTTGTTGGGAGTGCTTTCTCGGATGTAAGGAAAGGTTGGGCATTTTTGCAAGTTTGCTTTGCCACGAAGTACGGAGGTTGACACACATAGGGATTTTTTAGTTATCAACCAGTTGTGCTGGTCTTTTACCCTTGTGGGTAATAGTAGGGTAGCTGGACCTTCAAAATTTATGTGTCTTAACTTTGTCAGAGTTCTTTGGCAAAGTTAACCTTAGTATCCAAGGAACTGATGTCGAGTGTGAAGATTGCTAATAAATTTTACTTAGGAAAATCTGCTTCTCGAAATTCGGAAAGTGGTGCCTCTTCGATTTTTGAACAAACGGTCATGTTACCTTTTCTTTTATAGGGGCACCAATTGTGTTCATGAAGTATGTTCAGAGAGTTACTGCTTGTAGGAATTCCTCCCTTATTTTCGTACTTCTGAGATTTATTGTACCTATTTTTCCTTCATCATTTCTGAAAATTTCTAGCCCGTTCAACCATCGTTTAGACTTGAATGTTGTGGAAAAGGTAGCTATGTCTCCTTAAGATAACATATGGCGCCCATCCTTCTTATCTCTCACTGGTCCCCTTACCATTAAGGACTCTGTGATGATGAATGACATGATCGCTGCGGTGGTGACCAAGAATCTTCTCACTCCCGAAAACAACAGACTACTTTCCAAACGGTCTAATGAGTTGGCTGTTAAGGATTCTCTGGCTCTCAGTGCTCAGTGTGCAGGTTCAGTGTCTAATATGACCTAACCCCTATTTGCTCGAATCCGCCAAGTTGAATCGTTGGCAGCTGAAGTGATAAGTCTCAAAACGGGAGATCAAAAGGCTTAAGCACGAGAATAAACAGTTGCACAGGCTCGCACATAGCTATGCTACAAACATTAAGAGAAAACTTGACTAGTTACAGGAATCCGAGGGTCAGATTTTAAGTGATCATCAGAGGTTTGTGAGTTTGTTCAAAAGGCATTTTTTGCATTTATCCTCTTGGGCTGTACCACGTACAGAAGCTCCAAATGATCAACCTCTGGTGTCTCCTCTTTCTGAAGTTCTGACCAATACCGAGGCTCCAAATGATCACCCTCCGATGCCTTCTATTTTTGGGGCTTTGCCGAGTGCTGAGACTTCTCATGAGCATACTTTGTGAAAGCTTCCTCCTATTTGTTTGTTTTGATTCAGTTATATGCACGTATTTGTAATTTATCGAAGATATCAATAAATAAGCTTTATTTCGTTTAACGTATTATGTTAAGCACACTAAGGCATCCTTCACCAAGTTCTTTGAATTTTTTTCTTTTGTTGGAGTTTGCATGTTGAAACTTCGTAGATGGATCCTGTAGGTTGAAATAGTGCTCCCTTAATTTCACGAGTGAGAAACTTCTCGGTTGGGGACTTGAAAAATTGAAGTCACTGAGTAGTCGCGAAACTTTCGAGTACCGAGGTGTAGTAGTATATGGTAGGGGTCCCCTAAGTTTTCGGGCAAGGAGTTGACGAATGAGGTGTCTTGCGAGTAGCCTAATTGTCAAAATAAGCACGTGGCTCATCGATCTACAAATAAATAATTTGTTCAATTGTGTCGTAAGTCACATGTTGCATAAATGGAATAGTTAAAGGCAATCATAGAATGTTGACGCAAATGGGTTGAAATTGCACAAGTAAATGCCTCTTTAAACATGTATGATGTGGCTAGTGAAATATGAGCTTGTACATGTGATAATTATGAGGTAAATACCACAAAATGAAAGGATGTAGTGTCTGATTATGTCACATGGTATAAGAATAATGATGTGCCGGAAGACTGTCTTCACTATAAAAAATATTTAAGGACACATGTATATGTAAGTGTAGTGTGCCACTGACATGGGAAGACAACCGTTTAAATAATAAGACTTTGTGTGATGCGCTTTGCCACGTTTTTTATGGTGATCATGTGACAAATATCACAAAACAATAAAATAATAAATAAATAATTTGAGAAAACGTAATGATGGGTTTCTTTCATGCATAGCCGACCATTTCAATGGGGAATAATAAAGATTTAATAATAAAATAATAACTTATCCTCTTCATGAGTTTTTCCAGACAGTAGGATTGTCTATTGGCATGTTGATGAAGCTTTTGTAGGTTGTAGAGGCTTGAAAAAAGAGGAAGGGTGCGAGTTACAGAAGGCCTTCATGTGTGGCTGACTTGGGTGCTATTTGTGATGTGCAAGCTTCCAGGATCCTTGTTACTGTTGAGGTTCAAAAGTTTGGGGGGATTCAAATTTTGTAGCACCTTCACTACTGGTGAATTTCTTGTGCTTTTGTGCACTATTTAAACTTGGAGCTTTGACTTCTTGTTTAAACTATTATAACATGTTTGAAAACATGTATATATGTGTGTGTGTGTGTGTGTGTGTGTGTGTGTGTGTGTGTGTGTGTGTGTGTGTGTGTAGATATATATAATTGTATGTCCGTTTGTGATAGGGATTTTGTGGATGGAGTGGAAGGATAAAAAAATTGATATTTAAAGCTTTTTGTTTGTACTTCTTATTGTGGCACAAATTGCCAAAAATCTTGAGTTTTATGAACTTTTTTTTTTTTTTCTTTTTTTTGCAGCAAGGTTTTGTGTTTGATTATATAGCTTGAATAGTTGAAGTTATTTTTAGGACACAAGAACTTGATTTTGCTTCACACTATCTTGATCAATAGTGTGTGAAGCTTTTGACATTTGTAGTTGCTCTCCATTTGGTGAAGCTTTGTAAGTGAAATTTTGTGGTTGAAATTTTGTAGTTGAAGCTTTATGGTTGAAGGTTGAAGCTTTGTAGGTGATGCTTTGTGGTTGAAGTTTTATAGGTGGGGCTTTGTAGGTGAAGTTTTGTGTTAGTCACCATAAATTGGTTTTGCTTCACAGTCTTGATCAAGAGTGTGTGAGGCTTTTGACATTTGTAGTTGCCCTTCATTTGTTGAAACTTTTGTTGGCACCAAAATTGGTTTTGCTTCACACTATATTGATCAAGAGTGTGTGAAGCTTTTGAAAATTGTAGTTGTCTTCCATTGATGAAGTTGATGTGTTCCCCTTTCTCTATTTTTTTATTTTATTTATTTGTTTATTTTTGGATTTTTTTTTGATGGATTTTTTTTTTTTGGCTGGGGGGAACTGAAAATTTGAAATTTGAAACTCCATAGCTTGTGTGGAAGTTTGAAGATTTTCCATGTGGGGCTTTCTCGTGATTTGAGTTTGGATTTTGAAATTCTTTGGTCTTGTTGAAATTATATAAGAAGGATAAGTTTTCACTCTTTACCTTGCCTTCATATGCTCATTTTGTAATAATTTTTGAAGACAAAGTGTTCTCTAGTTGAGAGGGATTCCGGCATTGCTTTGCACCATCTTCAGGTTGGTAGTCTTCAGTGGCATTACTGCTATAAGATGCGCCCGATGAAAGAATGCACTGGGTATGCCTAGTGTGCATGTCGGAGTGAAAGAGAGCGTATTGTCTTTGGTAAGAAAAAGGTGTACTGCACTTGAAAAAATCGTTAGTGCTTTCTTTATAATGATTGGGAGCATGTTAGGGGTGTTACACTTGAGCGACGTGTCCTTACCCACTTCCAGACTGTAAGTTGTGATGTATCTATTGTTCGCATTGTTTGCTATTTGTTGTGATTTCTTCTTGCGTTTAACATTTTCCTTCATGCAGTGACGCGAGGCACCATCAAATTGTCCGAATGGAAGCTGGCTGATGTAGAGAAGGTGTTAAGGGTGCCTAAGGAGGATAGACATTTGGGCAAGCTAAGGCCTTTGTTTTGAAAGTACGGTTTCCAGCCCCTAATGTCGGAGTGCTAGAGACGAGCAAGTAAGTTGTATCTTTCATTTCGCCCTCTTTTTCTTTTACGAAGTTGCATTCCTTACTTTGATTTTTTCTTGTTCAGTGGAGAAAGTGAGTAAGAAAGGGGGGATTAGCACCAAGAAAGGGAAAGCACCCATGTTAGTTCTCGTAGATGACATTTTGTTTCACAAGGGAGCTCGTAAGCACTGGGTGAGGCCAACCCCTAGGCCTAAGTCGCAAGATGAGGTCCTCAAGATTACTGCCTCGAAGAAGGCTGAAGCTGAGGCCATCGGGTGTGCTGCTGCCATAGTTGCAGGGGAGGAGAGACGACTGTTGCCTCCTCTTCCTACCATCAATCCCATCTTTCCTCTAACCATGGAGTCCATTGACCAAAAAGGTGACCTTAGCTCCAGCTGTAAGGAGAAGTATAAGGAAGAGGTTGGCAGCATCCATTGGAAGGACTTGAAGGTTGCCATGCAACCAAGTAGTTTTAGGTATGTTAATAATTGCCTGGCATGACGCCAATCCACTGTTGACAAGCTTGGTGAGCCGCTAGATGAGAACGAATTAGATCGTGACCGGATGATGATGTTATCTTCTTATGTAAGTGTTACTCTGTCATTTCTTTACTTTATCCCCTCTTTTTCCTAGCAGTGACGATCATTTTGTCATTTAGGTCATGACCGAGTACGATGACAGACTACGAGAGGTCAAGCAGTACAAGGTAAAGTTTAAAGAAAATAAACAGCTTATGAACGGCGCCATAAAAACGAGCGAAGCTTTGGTTGAGGCTATCTGCCTCAAGGATCAAAACTTTGAGAGTTTGAAGAGGCGGAATGGTGAGAACGTGGGGCTCAAGAAACAATTAGAAGCGACTGAGAAACAGTTGGAGACAACTATCCTCGAAGTTTCCAAGGTTAAAAAGGAGTTGCATAGTGCCTTAGTTGAGGTTTCTGGGTTGAAGAGGAGTATCCCAATTGAGAAGAACGATGTCATATAGGAGTTCTTAGGTTCCCAGGCCTTTCACGATGCCTTTAGACCTCACTGCATCTGAGCGGCTAATTTTGAGAAAAGGAAATGGATGGCCGTCCTTGAGTGTTACGATAATGGAAGCATTATCTGAAAATACCATGATGAGATGGATGAGTACCGACAAAAAGGTGAAGCCTTCATCCTCGCAGTTGATCCTAGTAGTGATGATGACTCTGATAATAAAGCTAGTGTCGATAAGCAGTCTCAGGAGAGTGAGGATGGTTTTGGAGATGCCGAGGATGGTGGTGATGGCGATGGGGTTGAAACACAAAGTGATATTGTCAAGGGTTCGGCCTCAGAAGAGGATGACTCATAGTGCATTCTTTTTCTACATGTACTCTGAATGTACTAGTTTATTGTTTGTGTGGCATGTGCCATGTTGTGAGCCTGAGGGTTTTTTGTTTATGTATGTTTACGACCTTATGTTGTGCGTTTTGATGTTAATTGCCGAGTATTTGTACTATCATTGATGAATGTTTGGCTATGTTTGAATAGATCCTTTGTTTGGATATAAGTCCTGACTTGGGTATGATTAAACGAATATATTAGAGCTGTTCGTTTATTTGTATAGTCTTGTTGACATATACTTAGACTTTATTTCATGTTGGAAGCACTCGTGTTAAAGTTACTTGAGTGTTTAAGTGATAGGGATGTAAGGGAGTTATGACCAAATTGTCTAAATCATCTCTTTATTGAATTGATGCTAAATAGCCTTCATTACATAGGATGCCAAATGGTCGTAGCTCAACACTTGTACACTGTGAGTCTACTTGTAATAGTACTTCAAGTGATCAGCATTCTATAGATGGCCAATGGTCTTGCCATCGAAGCTTCTAAGCTTGTAGGAGCTAGGGCAACTGATGCCAATAACTTCAAATGGTCCATCCAAATTTGGGATGAGCGTGCCTTCGCTCAGGACTCTATCGCAGAGTAATCTTTTCTTCAATACCCAGTCCCCCACTTTGAAAGAGCGAGGTTTGACCCTTAAGTCGTAGTAGTTGGAGATGTGTTGCATGTAGGCGACATTCTTCAAGTGAGCCCGGTTTCTATGTTCCTCGACTAGATCGAAGTTGAGGGTGAGTTGTTTGTCATTTTCACTTTGCCTGTAGTTCTAGACTCGGAACTTTGCTTGCTCAAGCTCAACTGGGACAACGACCTCTGTACCAAAGGCAAGTGAGAATGAAGTTTTTCCTGTTGAAGTCCGATATGAAGTGCAGTAAGACCAAAGAACTTGGGGTACAAATTTTGGCTAACAACCTATAGCCTTATCCAAGCTGGTTTTTAAAGTGCATTATATTATTTTGTTGATAGCCTTAACTTGTCCATTAGACTAGGAATGAGCTGGGGAGGCGAAACATAAATTGATGTTGAACTTAGAACAGAACATCCTGAATTTCTTATTGTTGAACTGTCGCCCATTATCTATGATTATAGCATTAGGAATGCCAAATCTGCAAATGATATTCTTCCATACAAAGTCTTCTATTTTTGCCTTGGTAATAGTTGCCAAGGGTTCTACTTCAACCCACTTTGTGCAGTAGTCAACTGCAACGATTGCATAACGAACCTTGCCTTTCCCTACAGGCATTGGGCTGATCAAATCAAGTCCATATTGGGCCAAGGGCCAAGGGCTGATCATAGGAGTAAGAGGCTCGGGAAGGGAGTGATGAATAGTTGCGTAGCGTTAACCCTTATCACATAAGCGGGATATTCTGATGGCATCTTGGTAAAGTGTTAGCCAGTAATATCTTTGGCGAAAAGCCTTATGTGCTAGGGATCAAGATCCAGAATGATCTCCGTAGACTCCATGTATTTCCCGAAGGACAATTTCCGCTTCCGCAAGTATGAGGCATCATAAGTATAATAGGTTAAAACCTTGCTTATAGAGTTGGTCATTAATGATCAGGTAGCGGGTAGACTTGTATTGAATCTGCTTAGCTTGGACCTTATCATTTGGGAGGATGCCATGAGCAAAGAATTTATAAATCGGGGTGATCCAACTATTCTCCTGTTGTAAGTTACACATTTCTGCGACCATGGTGCTTGGTGCTGCCAACAATTTGACATGAATTTTTCTCCCAACCTTGTCTTCCACTGCTGAGGCGAGGCGAGTCAAACCGTCTGCATGACTGTTTGCCGCTCGAGGGACTTGGGTGATTTGGTAGTGGAAGTGCTTGAGTAAAAGCTACGTTTATGCAAGATACGCTGCCATGGAGTTATCCTTAGTGTCAAAGTTGTTCATGACCTAGTTAACCACCAATTGGGAGTCGCTGAAGATTTCAATTTGTTTAACTCCAAGGTGTTTGGCCAAACGTAAGCCTGCTACAAGGGCCTCATATTCGGCCTCATTGTTTAACACCTTAAATTTGAAGCGAATAACATACTCTATTGCCACTTTGTCAGGGGTAGTCAGGACTAGTTTTTCTCCACAGCTCTGTTGGTTGGACGAGCTATCAATATATAAAGTACATACTGGGATGTTGGTTCTAGTTTCCGAGCTTTCGAGGGTAATAAAGCCACTGCCTTAGGTGTAGGAGAAATGTCAACATGATAAGTGAATTCAGCGATGAAATATGTAACTGCTTGGCCCTTCTCAGCTGGCTTTGGGTGGTAGGAGATGTCAAACTTACCCAGTGCTATCGCCCATTTGATCATTCGCCTCGAAGTGTCAGGACTCTGAAGTATTTGTCGAATGAGGTGATTGGTAAGCACGATGATGGAGTGTGCTTGGAAGTAGGGGCCAAGTTTCCGACCAGACATGACTAATGCTAGAGCTAATTTCTCAATATTGGAGTATTATGTCTCTGCATCTTGTAGAGCCTTGCTAGCGTAGCAGACAGGTCGTTCGATACTACCATCCATTCGAATGAAGACGGAACTGACTGCTGAAGCCGAGACAAACAGATACACAATTAGGGTGTCACCAATTTCAGGTTTAGAAAACAGATGGGCTTTACTCATGTACTCCTTGAGGTTCTTAAATGCTACGGCACATTTATCAGTCCACGCAATATACTACTTCCCTTAAGTGCTTTGAAAAAATGAGCGCATTTGTTTGTGGCCTTAGAGATGAACTTGGTCAAGGCTGTCACCTTGCCAGTAAGGCTCTAGATGTCTTTTTAAGTTACTGGTTATTTCATGTCAATGATTGCTTTAATCTTTTAGGGGTTAGCTTCAATTCCTCGTTGGCTAATCATGAAACCCAAGAATTTTCCAGAGCTCATGCCGAAGGCGCATTTGTTGGGGTTCAACCTCATTCGATACTTCTTCAAGATAGAGAAGGTTTCAGACAGGTTGGTGATGTGTTGGTTAGCATGTTTGCTTTTGACTAACATATCATCAACATAAACTTCCATGCTCTTCCCAATCTGTTCAGCGAACATTGAATTGACTAACCTTTGATAAGTCACCCCTGCATTCTGTAGGCCGAATGGCATGACTTTATAGCAATATAGTCATCTGTCAGTAGTGAAAGCCGTGTGTTCTTGGTCCGAAGGGTTCATGAGGATTTAGTTGTACCCTGAGTAAGCATCTATGAAGCTCAAGAGTTCACACCCTGCTGTAGAGTCTATAAGTCTATCAATGAGAAGAAGAGGAAAGCTATCCTTCGGGCATCCTTCGTTTAAGTCATTATAGTCGACACACATTCTTCAAAAGATCTTTTGAAGCAAGAGACTTTCCTTGGTCAGATTTTTCTTAACAAGGACCACATATGCTACCCACATTGGATAATTGACTTCACGAACGAAGCATATGCTTTTGAGTTTTTCAACTTCTGCCTTCATTGCCTCATATCGTTCAGCGTCATAAGATCTTCGCTTCTGTCTCACCGGCTTGGTCTTGGGAGCAATACTCAAGCAATGACAGATGATATCAGGAGAGATGCTTGGCATGTCTTCGTATGACCAGGCGAAGACTTCAGTGTTCTCTTGCAAAAAAGATATCAATGTTAACCGAATGGGTGGTGACAAAATGGTGCCAATCTTCACTCTACGGTTCGGATAATCTTTTGAGATAAAGACATTCTCCAACTCTTCAGCGGGTTGTGCTAGCTGGGTGAAAGAGTCATCTCGAAGATCGTCGGGTTGACTGTTACCACCATGAAGATCCAAGTTGGCTTCGTTCAAGCTAGTCTTTATAACTTGGTCATGTATAGAAAATGTTTCTTTGGGCACAAGCAAGTGTTCTTGCTTGACTGAAGTGTTGTAACATGATCGTGCACTAAGTTGATCTCCTCTGATGTAATCGTTGCCATAAAGGGTTGGAAATTTCATCAACAACATATGTGTGGACACCACGACCTTGAGATCATTGATGCCCGTGCGCCCAAATATGGCATTTTATGTCGTTAGGCAGTCAACCACCAGGAAGTTAGTGGTGATGGTAGCTGTGTAAGAGCATGTACCGATGGTGAAGGGTAAATGTACGCTCCTTAAATGTTGCACGACATCACCGAAAAAGCTTATTAGAGGAGAAACTGAGTGATCGAGTAAGTGTTCAGCTACATTAAGTGCCTTGAAAGCTTCAACAAACATGATATTGAACTAAGCCCCTGTGTCTACCAGGATTGGTCGTACATCAAAGTTGGCTATGTGAGCCTCCACGATCAGTAGGTCGTTGTGAGGGTAGGTGATACCTTTTTCTTCCTTAGGGTAGAAACATATTGGATCCCAGTTAGGCTTTTGATACTTGCCTCCCCTGATGTTTTTTACGTGAAACACTTGGTGGGCAGGCCTCAAAGTTCGTTCACTGTTTTTCATGGCCCTATTGGAAGATTCAGATACGGGTGTGCCGCCGCTTTTGGAATATATCACATTCACTTAGCGTTGGTTATGGTTATCCTTTGAAGGGTGAAGAAGGAATTGATTAATTTTTCCTTCAAGTGCTAAAGCTTCAATATGATCACGGAGGGTGATACACTTATCGCTATCATGGCCGTTATACTCGTGGTAGCAGCAAAACACACCCGTGTTCTTCATGGACTTGTGATCCGACTGCCTAAGCTTTGGCTTTGGTATCAAGTGAGCTATACTAGGGTAAATGGCCGCACCTGTGGTGTTCAAAGGTGTGTACATCTCATATCTCAGGGTAAGGCCTGTCTTGACACGTGTTTGGCCCACTACGTTGACTGCCTGAAGGCGGGCATTATCGTGGCGATACCCTTGGTTATCGTGATAATGCCTCTTACTCTTCTTACTAAAATGAGACTGGTGAGGATGGAAATCTTTCCTCTTACCCTGAGGTTGATATGTCTATTGTCTTGGCGAAGCATTAAGTAAGACAGGGAGGGGCGCCGCTGCCATTTGGAAGGTTGAGGTCTTCTCATTTGGTTGGGTTTGGCTCTCACTCCCTACTTGTTGATAAGGGGTGGTTGTAGGAGATTTCCCTTGGTATGTCATTGCCTCAGCGGAGGCGTGGTTGTAAGCTTGTGTCATCACTTCATAGTACATCTTCTAAGTGTTTGCATTGATCATGTACTTGAAGAAACATTCACGTAGGCCTTGAAGGCGGTCTTATCATCTGCCTTAGCGCAACGAGAATATTCATGGCTGAAGCGGCCGACATACTTTCGCAGTGACTCATTCGGCTTCTGGCGAATAGTGTACAAATCATCTGCAGAGTGCAAATGATCGGTGAAAGACGACAATACTAGTTTCCTCAATACCTCAAATGAGTCTACCGTCTCAGGTAGAAAACGACAATACCAGTTTAGAGCTCCACCAGAAAGGGTGGAAGGGAAGATGAGATATCGATCTTCATCGGTATGCATCTGGTATACCATGGTGGACTTAAAAAGATTAAGGTGTTCAATCGGATCCTCACTTTCAGTGTAGAGTTGTAAACCGAGTTTCTGTTTTGTCTTCGCTTGAAGTGGGTGTTGATGATCCTACTTGTAAGAGGGCCAGGCCTGGGTTGGTTCCAGTCAGGTATCTCGGCCTGACGTTCAACCTTTAACTTGTTTACTTCCTCAATGAGCTGAAGGATAAGGGGGGTCCTAAGTGGAGTCATGTACTATTGGAGTTTTCTTATGTAAGTTTCCATTACCTCTTAAAAGTAGGAAAATTTGATCAAAAACATGTGATTTTTCTTTGGACTCGTCGTACTGACTTCTAGAGCGAGTCTGTCGGAATACTTATGGGTCCTTTGTACCTTCATGTTCCTCTGGGACCTGTCGCTCTTTCCCTAGATTGACAGTCGGCCTGGGTCGTGGGAGGGGACCGAATCTTTCAGAAACCCTTCGATCATTGATCTTCGAGCTTATATGGATGGGATTCTCTCGATGTTGTCTTAGGAAGTCTCGACAGTCGTGATAAACGGATTTTGATCATTCCACTCCCTCTGCAAGGAGGTGTCTTCCTCCACTTCTTCCGCTTCGAGTTGAAGCAACTGGGTTGAGAGAGGCCTCATGTTGGTCAAAACCTTGATGATTAACTTGCTCCTCATTAGGAACAATCATGTTGAAGATTGGTGACCCTCTGTGTTGGGGGGCACCCAGTTGATGGTTGAATTCCACGGAGGCGATGAGCTCGTGCGTTTGAGTATGCCTAGCCTTATGAAGTATCTCGAAAAACTTCTCATACTGCTCCTGGAGGACCTCATTCTTCATTATTATCATGTTGTTCTGAGCCTACAACTCTTTAACTTTAGCTTGAAGAGCAAATTTTTTTCGTTCTTTCTTTCGCTGCCTTACACTAGGCGTGAAAGGGGTGTTGTTCTGTGTGCTGTGGCTTTCTTTGCTCCCCATGTTGGAGAACGATGCCTGGTCAAAAGATAATGTACGAATGGTGGAAACCAGCTTGACAAAGCTGAAGAAAGTAGGAATAAGTGTGTTTCCCATAGATGGCACCAAATGTTGATGCACAAAATCAGCCAGGACTTTGGTACAATAGAAAGTGTTAAGTTTGTGACCTTCGCTAGATTACTCTGGTCACCAGTGTGGATAAGTATGTAAAGAGATAAAGATAAGGAAGTAAACACAAGATCTACGTGGTTCACCCAGATTGGCTACGTCCACAGAGTAGAGGAGTTCTCATTAATTGTGAAGGGTTTACACAAATATATAGGTTTAAGCTCTCCTTTAGTGAGTTCTAGTGAATAGTTTAGTATAAATGACATTAGGGATTGTTGTGGGAAAATGATCCCCTTTTATAGAGGAGGGTTTCTAGCTTTGTTCTAACATTGATACGTGTCGTGCTGTGATTGGCCTCTGATATCGACACGTGTTGCGTTGTGATTGGCCTCCTGGTTAGAGGGAAAGTCCTGTGGGTCCTCGACGGTATACTGTTGACCGATGCTCAATGGTTTCAGGATTGGTCAAGCATGGTACAAACAAGTTTCATAGTGAAATTTTTGGGATTTTGGTTCATGTTTTTATTTTAGGTGCTTGGATACAATGTTTATATTTATGTGATTGAAGGATTACATGGATTTCTAATGATTCATTGAACATATTCATTTTAGTTTCAGTTATTACATTACATTTACTCATTTCTTAGTGGCAAAGTCAGTGTACAATATTTATCTCTTCTGCCAGTTGAAGAAGAGATGTAACACGATGTACACTGACTTTACCACTAAGAACTTTTTCCAGGATATAATGATAGTCAATTTCAACATGTTTGGTCCGAGCATGGAAGACACGATTGAAGGCCAGTGCAATTGCACTCTTGTTGTCAAAGAAAATCGCATGAGTTTTAAGAATGGGAAAGGAGATATCTTGCAAGATCTTACATATCCAACTCAGTTCTGCAGCTATATTAGCCAGAGACCTATACTCGGCTTTAATAGAAGACCTTGCAACAATGCATTGCTTATTTGCACTACAATATATAAGATTAGGACCAAGGAAAACACAGTAGCCACTAGTTCAACGTCTATCAATAGGGCAACTTGCCCAATCTGCATCAGACCACGCAGTTAGGCTTTGATAACCCTTAGTAAACCATAGGCTGGAATCAAAAGTACCCTTCAAATAACGAAGTATCCATTTGATTGCCTGCAAATGAATTGTTCGAGAAGAATGCATATACTGACATACTTGGTTAACATCAAACACTAAATTGGGTCTCGTCCATGTGAGATATTGTAAAGCCCTAACTGTTGATCTATAAAACTTAAGGTCGGAGAGAAGAGTACCTAAATGATCCAATTTTGCATAACCAACAGAAGTGGAGCAAGGCTTGACACCAACCATATCAGTTTTCTTTAACAAATCAAGAGCATATTTAGACTAATTAAGAAATAGACCTATAGCAAATCTATGAACATCAATACCCAGAAAGTAGTCAATATCACCCAAGTCTTTGACAGGAAACATAGTTTGTAACTGAGAAATAATGGAGTTGCAAGCTGAGGTAAAGCTACCAGCGATGATGATATCATCTACATAGACTAAGATAAATGTGATGGTAGAATCCTTTTTGATAAACAAATTGGTGTCAAAGTAGGAGGCTGAAAATCCCAATGATAGAATGGCTTTGTAAAATGCTTCATGCTAGGCCCTAGGTGCCTGTTTTAAGCCATAAAGAGACTTTTTGAGCTTGCAAACATGTTGTGGTCTGTTTGGATCAACAAAGCCAGGGGGCTGGATCATGTAGACATCCTCCTTTAAAGTACCACGCAAAAATGCATTACTTACATCAAGTTGATGAATAAACCAGTCAAAGGAAACTGCAATGGATAACAAAAATCTTATAGTTGTAGGCTTAGCAACCGGACTAAAACTCTCAGAGAAATCAAGACCCTCTTGTTGATGAAACCCTTTAGCCACTAGCAACTGGACTGAAAGTCTTTCATTTCTAAAGAGAAATCTCCTTATTAAGAAGTAAGTCATGTAGTTCATCATCAACAAAAGTCATACTCATCAGAAAGATCAGAAAGCATGTAGGCAACAAGATCGGATTCAGAGATTGGATCACTAGCCACAGCGTGTTTATCAAAAATCTCCTTAAGATAATTAACGTAATCGATCATCGAAAAGTCTTATTTCTGCATAGTTTGGATCTTCGAGAGTAAGCTATGTATATGAGTGCGAGAGGCACCAGAAAAACGACCTTGAGATATTACCAGAGAGATCTGGAATCATCC
This sequence comes from Pyrus communis, assembly GCF_963583255.1. Classification (NCBI taxonomy): domain Eukaryota; kingdom Viridiplantae; phylum Streptophyta; class Magnoliopsida; order Rosales; family Rosaceae; genus Pyrus; species Pyrus communis. The sequence goes on from NC_084810.1 coordinate 6,935,238, forward strand.
ATGCCAATTGTCAAGGGAAAGAGATCTTCAAATAAGGTCGAATTGTTCCAAACCATCAAGATTTGATCTTGTTCACACCAAGTCTCATACGTTGGATTAGGAACTCAAGATCAGAATAAGCAATCACAAATTAAGGAGGACACACATCAGTGCCATTGACGAGCCCTAAAAGCTTGAATCGTTTCAGGATAGGGATGAAGAGAATGCGCCAGGTGATGTAGTTGTGACGAGTGAGTTTTGTCGCCAACATACCGGTAATATTCTAAACGATAATCGAAAAGAGAGATTGAACAGACGGATTCGTAACATTGCCATGAGAACCAGACGAAGCAGTTGGAGAATAGGAGTTTGCTGAGTTGATCGCAATCGCCATGAAAAAATCAAGAATGGAGAAGAAATTAAAGAAATTAGGATGAGTAGGATCTGTTTGGAAGACGAGAAACGGCAAGAAAGTTCAAGAAAATGAAAGCGGTAGATAAAAGTCTATGGACTATGGCAAAGATACCATGTAGAAACTCATATCTCTGTAAAAGAAAGGTTAGAGAAAAAGAGAAAGAGGGAATTGTAAAGAGAGAGAAACTGTTGAATAGAATGATTTCATTACCCAAACATAATGTGTACAATTCAATATAAATAGATACAATTAGTTATGTTACCAACTATACTAACAAACTCTAACAGCTAAGAAACCTTTTAATCAGGTATAGACTTAGTTAGTTGTCCTATTGTATCTTTAACACAAAGTCCATGAGGATGAAGCTCGGAGTCATGCAGGATTTCATCTAAGTGTTAAAGGTGTTCTTATTTGTAATGAACGGTCAAAATTATAACATCTTAACGGTATATAGCTTGACACTTGTGTTAGTTTGTCATGTTTAAATTAAACCGTACGTCTTGCATGTGATCATAGTCATGTTCTTGTGTGAAGGCAACGACTCTAATGGCCGGCTTTGATGTTGAGAATCTAGCAATTGAATCCTACGTGATTTTGTGAGCAACAAACTCTATTTTCATTTCTGAGTATTATCTGTAATCCCAGGTCATCTCTGAGCTCTTCAATTTCTTGTTGAAATTCATACAAGATCAACCCTAAAATTTACCCAAAAAATACTTAAACACTAACATGGCCCCAGAGCTTGGTTCGAAGTGAATCAAGGGGCGTGAATCTATGTGTGATTTTGAGTTTTCAATGAAGAATTCAGGTGAATTGAGCTGCAAGATGGTTGGATTTAGTGCTGAGCTTCGAGCTCTAGTCTTCAATGGCATCAACTATGAGTTTTTGGTGCATCAGGATGAAGACAATCTTCAAATCCCACAATTTGTGGAAAGTTGTTGAAGAAGGATTTGTGTTACCTTCAGATGAGAAATTAACTAATGAAAAGCAACTGCTTGTTGCTGAAGATTTGGTTACTTGCGATGCAAGAGCTTTAGGATTGATCCAAGGAGACGTGAGTGATGAGATCTTCCAAGGATATTGCTAATCAAGAAACTGCAAAAGCTGCTTGGGATGTATTGCAGCAAGAGGTTAAAGGTGATTCTTAGGTAAAAACAATTAAATTGCAAGGCATTCGTCGAGATTTTGAGTATGCTAGAATGAAGAATGGTGAAGCATTGTCTGATTACTTGACTAAACTGTTAACGCTGATAAATGAAATGAAAATGTATGGTGAAGAATTGCCTAATAAAAGAGTTGTTGAGAAGATCTTGATTAGTCTCTCGCCTCAGTATTATAATATTGTTGCTGTGATTGAGGAGACAAAGAGTATAGGTGAAGAACTACTGAATGTCTGGATGGGTTGCATGTTTAATATACGTTCCAACTTAAGGATCCAAGTAGAATATATTTTTGGAGAATCTAACCTTCAAAGTATGCATGTATAAGTCATAAGTAACTGAGAAAAATATATAGAATTGTTAAGGTGACGGCGGAACTTTAGTATCGTATAAACTTGATCTTTTCAAACTGTATCTTTTACTTTGCCAGCTACTTTTGCAATCTCTTTTATTGATTTTATTTCATTGTCTTGTTATTTCAATTCATAATTTCAAATCTTGTTCTTTTGTGTTAAATAATTAATTAAGAATTAGTTTAAATACAAATTATTCATATTAATTCCTATTGAAAAAAAAATTTATTTGAGCCGTTTATACAACTATGTTCTCTTACAAGTATTTTTAAGTGTTTTTATCAAACTAATCATTTTTTTTAGTCAAATCAACATTAAACAAAATTTAATTAGAAACTAATCACTGTTTACATCTAGGAAATTGTATTGACTTAAATTTATGATATATGTATCACAAGTCACGTTTATCAGGGATCCAAATTTTGTATGAGTTTGATGCCATACCATGATTAAAACACATATAGCTACATTCATAATTTCTAGGAGAAAGGGAATCCCTCATAAGCAATCCCCAATATTTTTCAACATATCCAGCTCCTAAATATGTATATATATTCAACCATAGTACGGAATCGCAACTGCTTTAAGTGGGTACTTGCTATGTATGGTTGAACCAGTAGATTCAGTCATGTCTACGTGCTCTTCTACTGTTGCACCACCAGGAAATTCCCAGTCGAACTTGGGCACTAAATTCGCCAAAGCAATTTCTTTGATAGCCAAGGCATACTGAACTCCTGGGCATCCACGTCTGCCAGCCCCAAATGGAATGAATTGGAACTCATTTGCTTTATAATCTATGGCTTTATCCAAGAACCTTTCTGGCTCATACTCATCTGGTTTGTCGTACGAATTGGGATCTCTTCCAATTTTTCAAGCATTCACCATAACTTGTGTGTTGGCCTTAATGTCATAGCCGTTTACTTTCGCATCTTTAACATCCTAGGCAACAGCAGCGGAACCGGAGGGTGTAGGCGAAGAGTCTCCTGGATCACTGCTTTCAAGTAATGCATTTCGACCAAATCATCCTCCATAATTATGTCTGTTTTGTTGCAGATTATTTTCCTTACCTCGTTCTGCAATTTTTTCATGCCATTGGATTTCTTACAAGCTCAAACATCGCCCACTCTAGGACTGTGGATGTGGTATCAGTGCCCGCAGCAAACATGTCCTATAAGAGTATATCAATAAAAGTAAATAATTCCTCTAACATAGCTAGCTAATATGACTAATTACATACTACTGCCTGTCAGGATTTCATGTGCCTATTCGAAAAATGAAAATATATGATCAAATCCAATTACGAATGTTTTTTGTTTGATAGCACGAATTTTTAATTCCAATGTGACATGACCGCATAAAAATTAATTATACAGCAACATAAGGATAAGACTGAGTAAGAGAGAATGTTAAATATAATACCAAGACGGTAGCCTTTATGGTAACTCGATCAATCGATAGACCTGCAGCCACGTTTTCTTTCTGAACTGAAAGCAAAACGTCCACAAAGTCCTTTTCATCCTCGCTCTTGATTTGACCATCATCCATGTGCTCTTGCACAACTGTATCTAAAAACTTGTCGAACCGTTTATAGCCAGATTGTGTAGTTCAGCGTCCAAACCATTGAGACGTGTGAACCAAGCAAGCCATGGAATATAGTCTCCAATATTCACACGTCCAATTAACTCTGTCAGATCCATGGAAATCTCTTTAAACAGCCACCCTGCTTCGTCATCATTGTTGTACTTCCTCCCCACAGCCACTCTACAAATAACATCTCGAATAAGCGCCCCAAATAGTTCAGTTAAATCCACGACTGATGTTGAGGAGGAGGAGGAGGAGCCCTAGGACTTAAATACCACCACACTATTTCTGGTGTAGCCGATGTGGGATCATAACATTATACCACCCTTCAGAAGACCCGACACTCACAACGGCTCTTACTCTTGTGGCTTTCACTTTTAACGGCGGCGCACCCTTGGGTCATCCGGTTAAGGTAGCCTTTTCCAGGTCACCCCCTCCTCAGCGTCAGGAACCTAGTTTTGATACCAATGTTAGGTACTCAAGCCCAAGGAAGAGCCCAACCTAAAAGTTTCGCTCTTTTCGTAGGGTGAGAGAATAGGAAACCAAATCCATGATGAACGACATACTTAATCAGTGCTCCTCCTCCTCCTCCTCCTCAACATCAGTCGTGGATTTAACTGAACTATTTGGGGCGCTTATTCGAGATGTTATTTGTAGAGTGGCTATGGGGAGGAAGTACAACGATGATGATGAAGCAGGGATGCTGTTTAAAGAGATTTCCATGGATATCAGAGTTAATTGTATTACTTTTTTCTCCTCTTTTTATTTATTATATGTGAGAAGACTTCACAAGTGGCTTGTCAAATAATAAAAAAAAAAAAATCTTTAGAAATTTAGAGGAGTAGCGACAGTCCATTGCAAAAGGCTTTGTGGACATTGAGCCTAATTCTTGATAGGTATCAGATCTAAAGTCAGCTCTAAAGGGTACAATAATTTAAGGGTAATTTGATACTGGCGAAAGGAAATTAGGCAAGAGCACTAACAAAAGGGAAATATGGTGTTTATGTTCAAGTTAATGGGTTTGAAGAGAAGAATTTTGTGCATTCATCCATATCATTTTTCTAATGTGCTTTAACTACATAAAAATAATATACTCATGATTATATATATTAAGGTATAATGTCCCTACTGATCTTTATACTCACCCTAATTAAATTGGTGCAGGTTCGGAACCAAAGAATTAAGTCTTGTGTTAGAGATGATACTTACTGTATGCTATGTGTAAATATAAATAAAATAAAGATCTTGGTAGTGTTTGTTCTTTGTTTGAATAAGGAACAAGAAGCTTTATGTAACTTTATTTAAAGTATGCTTTGTAAAACTTGTTTGGTGAATAAATGTGAATTATGTTTGAACAGGTTTGATAAATGTGCAGAAAGTATTATATTAGTAATTTGAAGAGTTATCTTGACATATGTCTCCGACAGTGATTTGTGATTCAAGTTTAAGAAGAAACGGCTTTTTACATGAGTAAGAAAGAAACTCTTTGGCAGCTAATATATTATACTAATGGTATCACCACTGTAATAAATGATTTCTGTGTCCAATTCGTACACGGCAGGAAAAAAAATTCAGAAATCAACAAGACCAAGTAATTTAAATAGAGTTATGTTATTTAGAGACGTAATATTAGCACACTTGCCGAAACAATTTTTTATACAAGTGAATCCTATGTTAGTTAAACTTATACTTTCGTTTTTGTACACGCACATTGAACGTTACCGATGATGCTCGTTGATACTTCTGTTCTTTTCTTTTTTTTTCTTTTTTTTTTTTTTTTTTTGTATTTTTTTTGGACTACATCGATATTTTTACACTAAAATGAGAGGAGTTTGACTAAGCCACATAATAGACAGCCAAATTTGGTGTCGAATTCGTCATCTACAAGATTCAAACCTAAAATCTCTCACTTCTAAACGAAGAGGAATTCTACCAAACAGTAGTACTGAGTGGCACACTAACACTATACAAGAATTTCCCAACCATTAGCTAGGTCTCCTGCATTATTATGAAGATAATTACCTCTATACATATAGCTCCTTCATACGTTATTGGATTTGAGGTTCGTGTTAAAAGTAGTATAAAAAAAATTATTATGAACACTCTTTCGTTATATTTCGGAGAAATGATTTTTACACCCCAATTATCCCTGGGGGTTCGCATTCTTTTTTTTTTTTTTTTTCCCTCTAATACATGTGTTGAATAAAATATTATTAACTGAAAGACTTTTGCATGGTAGCCGAGAAGAAAGACGTTTGCGTGGCGGCCGAGACAAAAGAAGTTCCCCGGCATATCAAAAGATATATTAATTTTTGTTACTAAATCAAGTCAATAACATATACGTATAAAGTATAAGCATCATTGTTGCATTAACATAATCTTCCAGTTAGAGAAAGAAGGCATGTTGCTTCTGGTATTGGATATTGAATATTGATCGCTAAATGAAGCAATGACGAAAGACTCTTGTATTTCGTCATTGCTTCATGGCAAACACCAAAGTGAAAGAAATACTTTGTAAAAGCAAAAAATATAGTGACAAAAAGATCAAGTAAAAGAAACCCTACATTATAATTACATACAACTCTATCAGAGATAGCAAAGGATAGATGAACAGAATCATGTATACATAGCGGTAACACGTTCGGTGGTAGGGAAACACATTCTGCAGCGGCATACAAATGCCGGCCATCCTAAGAACAACAGTGATCAAAAGCGTTCCATTGAATGAAACTATAGGGCTGCGTGCTATGCATCATGAATCTATTAAAAGAAAAATACAAGCTGGTAAATTCTACTGCTACCTCTGTATCTTTATTTTCTATACTCAGTGCCAGGCAGAAGCCGATACTAAGTTCCTGTCCTTCCATCCCAAGAGCATAGCGCCGTCCCTCTCCACCAGTGTATAATGCTCCGAGTAACACCTCAGTAGACTCCTAATGACAGAGTTTACATATGAGCTCAACGGGTATTGCCGAAACCCTGCCATTGTCAACCTGGACTTCCACTTGCCAATGAGCTCGTGGCGTTCCACCCTCTCCTTCCCCTCGCAAGCAATGACATTCACAATATCTCTCGCCAAGCAATGCTGCTCCACATTGATTCTCTCCTTGCTGCTCCTTGGCAGGGCCACGTCAATAGACTCGAACATCGCCATGTAGTATTCAAGAGCTTCCACAAACCTATTGAAGAAAGGGGTTGTGTTTGTGTTTGATTCTTGCTCCACCAAAGTGGTTACCTTTGGATTCAGAGACCTCACTGTTCTCAGCAGCCCATCCCTTGGATTGTTCTCATCAACGCTCTCATCTGGTGTGTGATGAAGCTGCAGAGGGAAGTTCACAGCAAGAGCCTCTCCGGGCCTGACATCAAGCATGTCCCGCGTGACATTGGGTGAGAATACTGGAACTCCATGAAATTCAACTGGGATGTTAAATTTGTCAGAGATGGCTTTCAACCGTCTCCCTACTGCCTCCAACCCATCACCACGGGCATGTTTAGAACGAGGATCATCAATACCTGTAATTCGTACATGGGGAGCCCCACCGGGTCTTGCTGCAAGTGCTTGAAGGAGAGTGACCCACTGACTTCCCTGGGCAATCTGGAAGTCTATAATGTGGATGCGGTCCTCATTTCTGCATGCCTCAGCAATGGCCCCATTGGCTGCCATGTAACCAAACTTTAAGTATGGGCATATCTCAAACAGAATCTGCATGTAGGACAGCAATTCGTTGCTCTCAGGCTCTCTACACCTAAGGGCATGGTAAATATTGGCACCCGATATCTCCTTCCTTGCTATCAGCCCTTCTACCAAGTAAGCTCCAAGTCGCTGGATTGGTTCTCCACTGATAGACACAGCTCCTCTAGCCTTTTCAATCAACTTTTCAAAACCATCCATGTCGTTGTTGGAGAGAGCTCCAGCACATGCAATCAGCAATTGCTTCAGATTACCTGCTGGCAAACCCTTTAGAGATGCATCATCTATCACTTTATGACGTTTCTCAATCTGAACTTCACCCAACTGCCTTTGCCTAGAAACAAAGGATGTCTGGCGTTGAACTGGTTGTGAAACCTGGTGCTCCTGGATCCATGACATGGACCTCTGCATCTGCCTTCTGCTACTTTCTCCAATATAAGTGTTTGGTGTGGTGACTGCTTCTTCCTCGTCATCAGGCCCCATTAAAGCACTCTCCAATTCTTGCAAAGTTTGTTTTATATTCTGGTTACTATTTGCATCCTTTAAGGCAGAAGTGCTACCAGAATAGACCTGCAGACCGTCTCGACTACAGTCCACCGAAGGGCTTAATCTTAACTGATGGACGTAACTGTTTGTTTCAAATGAAGAGGTACAGGAGGGGGTGACTCCTGAGAGATTCTCGGAGGAGCTGCGCTCCTCCTGACTGTCGCTCAGTGTCGTAAGAGAGTCGGAATCAAAGTGAGTCAAAAAGGGTGAATTTGGTGAGTTGCTACTATCAAATTTCAATGACCCAAGTAACCTTTTCCGTAAAGATGGAACAGTGGGAAGTGGAGCTGTATATGAGAATCCTGCACCAGTCGCACCAAATCCAAAATGCTGGTCCATGCTACGAGATTGGCATCAGCTATTCCATGTGAAGAAATCCGACCGCACAGCTTATCAACTAGAATAGGGTCAAGCTTTGTGCTTTCCCCAGAAACACTCTTGGCAACCCTTGTGAACTTTCAAGATAACAGAATAAACCTGCAATATTGATACAGAAAAAGGCCCATTAACTAGAGATTCTGAGGGAAAAATTGCAGATAACCGAACCTTGAAAAGCAGAAATTATAACCAACCCACAATCTTTCTTTGCCTCAATGTTTTATCGAATCAATAAACATCGAGAAAAGTTTTAAATCTTAAACGAACTTAAATCAGAATAAAGAGTACTTGAGCTACCCTTTGGAAGCATAGGAAGCAACGAAATGGGCCGCTTCGATCGATAGAATGGAATATTACTTCAGCAAGTGATATCTCGTCTAAGAAGTCCAAGTCTTCCTACCCTTCGACAAAAAGAATCCCAAAGAAGGCAAAGGCCTCTAATTTTCCTAAAGCATCACTAGTCCTTCTATCGATTGGTTAGTCAGGAACAGATAACCAAATGGAGATTGATTCAAACTGGCCGAGACTAATCGGTCTCATCAATCGAAAAACAGAAGATCAATTGACCCGACACCAGGAGAACACAGTTTATAAAATTATACAATTGACAAACTATGTTAAGGTATACAATTTATAAAATTTAACTTCCATGTGAATCAATTAGGAGTAATTTTCCATTTGGGACCAAAAAACCAATATCAAAAACAGTTGAACGATTTTACAAAACCCAACACTTCAATTCACAAAACGCTCCAAACCCACTCACCCTCTGTTTGTTTCCCGAGAAAGTGATAGAAAACAGAAGAAAATTAGAAAATCCCAGGATTTCCTCGCTCTATGCGCCACCAATCAACCTACACGCTCCAATCAAAGAAGCCCAATACGAGCTACAACCTCAGATTTTCCCTTTTAGCAAAAAATTATACCTAAACAAATCAATTCAAACATATACATATCTACGAGCAAGCTAATTTGTACGAACAAATACCTGTATTTTCTCTTCTGGGCCTTCTGGGTCGTCTGGGTCGTCTGGGTCTTTAGCTTAGACAGCAAGTTTTGGTAGTGGGTAAGCTCTGGTTCGGTACATGAATCAGTTTCGGTCAAGTTGTGGGAGCTCTGAATTCGCTGAGTTTTCTAAAGTAGCAAATGCTAGGCTTCCAAGGTATATATAGCAGAGAGAGCGAGGAGAGAGAAAGAGAGGGGGTTTGACTCTTTGACGGCGAGTTTGTACGGAAGTAACGGTGACGTAAACAGTGCTGTGTAAAATACTGAATTACTTGAATGACGATCATCTTTTAATTCTTTTTGTACAGATTCTGAATATTCTTAAATTATATTAGTTCATCGTACATTGTTCGATTAGAAATTATTTTAAATTAAATATAAATAGTGTTTGACGAAAACTGACTGTATGATATACAATGAACGAACACGATTTAAACATCTCCATGACCCTTGTAGAGAGAATTTGGAAAAAATACTCTAGTAAATTACATAAGTGATGATGTCATAGTAAACGGAGAGAAAGGGGTGAGGCGTTAGCGCCGACCACACGTTCCAGTGTTTGAACAACAGAACATTCCTAGCTTTGGGTTCGTTGAAAAAGTCATGGGGTGGTCAATACGCGCTTCTTCCCAGCAAGTGGACGCTCTGGACATGTTGGTAAAAGGAAATGATGATATGATTGAAAGTTCGGAATTTCCTAGCATGTACCGGTATATATAAAATTTTGGATTAGGATTATCTTCCTTTTTTTTCTTTTTTTTTTCCTTTTCTTTATTTTTTTAATTATTTGAACAGTCACGGTTAAATCACGTCAATATCTTATATTAATTTTTTATAGTAAGAGAAAAATAAAATAAGAGAATGTGAAAGAAGAAGATGAAAAGGGATGAAAAGAGTTGGGAAGAGAATTCTAGTCCAAAAATTTTAGTGTCGTTTTTAAAAGGCAATACTAGATCTTGTGATTGAAGTAAAATGTTTACATCTGACGGTAATATGGCTCTATTGTAAACCCTCGAAACATTATTGAAAAACCATTGATTCAAATTGATGTTGCAGCTAGCAGATGTTATGGATTAATCACTGGCCGCATATTGAAATCTTTCATTTATTTAGTGCATATTATATCTTGAGCGAGATAATTTCTCATACATCAAGGTCTCAGTTGTTAGAGATGATTTATTTGGATATGACTATTACATATTCAAAACATCTTGATAGAAGAAATTGATGAAATTTTTTTTTTAATTTTATTTGAAGGTTACTTGTGAAAAAAAAAAAAAAAATTTCTCCCCTTATTTTACTATTTTATGAGAATTATTATGAATATCTTTTCTTGTGTTCAAATTAACAAAATAAGGAAGTTGACATTTATTACTTCTTACAAAATGCTTTTAAAATTAATCCGTCGTGGCCATGGCTGCCAAGTCTGGCATGCATAAACATGAGGACGACACCTCTCCCATGGGGCCTATAATCAATGATATTTGTGCCGTATTTTTTTTTGTTTTGGTAAAATGATATTTGTGGTTTTTCTGCAATACTTTTCCCGAATTCAGCCACATTAGACGAGATGCAAATCAGGTGGCCCATAAACTTTTCACGTGCCTGGATTGGAACCACCGGATATAGTTGCAAATGCTTTGATTGAGGACAAGTCTATTTGAATGTTTTTTATTTACTTTGATTTTTTTTTTTCTTGATTCCGCATTGAAAGTTCGGGCCTGTTTTTTTTTTTTTTCAAAAATCACACCTTTAAATCTTTTATACTCCTGTACTCTTTTCTCATCTCATTCATAAATGTCGTACTTTTTATCAAAACATAAAAATCGTAGAAACTACAACGGAGATATCATGATAAAATTTTCGTGAGCTTTTTGAAATTAAAAAGAAAAAAAAAAAAAACTATTGTACTCTTTTAATTGGATTTGTTGTTGTTTCACATCCCGTAGTGTCAAGGTCAATTTGAGAGAATGGATGTGTTGAAAAAACAAATTGGGATAGCGATAAAACATGACCAAATATAAAAATATTGTTTTTTCTAGCTTGAATCGTCTAGAACCGTGGGTTGAAAGCAAAGATTGTTGAGCTTGAACGAGTAAACATAGTTTGACTGGAGAAAAATTTGTCAAACTTGCAGACTTTTCTTTTCTTAACTAATTTAAAAAGTAAAACCTTATTAATTAAACATAATTAATTCAAAAAAATTAAGGTCAAAATAAAGATTTTAATGTTCGGTGTGACTTCAATGCTAACACTTAGGGTCATGAGTATTTTAGCAATTAAATTTTATTTGCACAACTGTTAAATTTTATATTTTTAATATCATACATTTTTTATATCATTCAGTGCTACGTATCATTGAAAAAAATTTACTTATATCTTTTATGGGGATAATGTTTGTTGAAAAAAATGGTTCAAATTATGCACTCCAAAATTCCCCTTCTCTGAGTTGTGATTGGGAATTGCTCCCAATCTTGTCCCGTGCGTTGGAGATCGGGACTCGGGAGGAGTTTTCAATCATGCTCCTGGTCGTGGTCTCCATGGTCAGCAAATATGGCGGTGGATTTTGTCGCAAGAAATTTTTCACCCGAGATGTGCGGCTTAGGCTGGGTGGTGACACCTCCATCTTCGCTTGTTGGTATTTTGAACAAAGATGATCTTCCTTGTCCTCCGTAGATGGGGTTTTTTTTTGTCTCGAGCAATTGGGATGACGCTGGAGTCCTTTGTGGCGGCGTCTGTTTTTATCCTGGTTATCTTAGTTTCTTCTGGGTGAGCTGGGCTCCCCTCTGTTTGTTTCTTGGCCTTGTGCATTGCTGGTTCATTGAATTGCTTGTTCAACCAAAAATTTCGTCTCAAAAGGTCAACAAGGTCTGGATCGAACATTAAATCGGCATGATGACTTTTTATGTTGTCTACTTTTTTATATTGACTATCGAAGTGGCCAATTGTTTCTTGGCCTTGTTCTACTTTTTCGGTTTTCTTATCATCTATGCAAAGTGTTTATTAAATTTGTCTAATCATCTAATGTTCATTTAATAGATAGACGAAACATGTTTTTCACTTAAACACTTAAACAGGTGAAAATAATTTAATTTGATTGATTTTTTGTATAATTGATCTGTACGGCATTATTATACAAGAAGTAGCATGTCCGATTATCAAGCAATATTATTTAAGATTGTAAGGGATGAAAAAAGTTAAAGAGATATCTATCTCAACATGTTTCGATTTGAGTTAACTTGTATCCAAGTTAAGGTTTAGGGTGATGTGAGTGGTGACAGCTGCAACTGTCAAATTCCCATCAATGATAAATCGTGATGATTAAAGTTTCGTTTAGCAAGTTCTTTGATTAACTAAAAGATTCTAGATAAAATATTTTGAAATCAAATTTTAGTAAAAATAAATTTTGAAAAAAAAAACACTTAAATGATTTTAGTAAAAGCACCTAACTGGTGTTTTAATAAAAATATATGTTAATTTAAAAAACAGTTATCAAACGAGATCTAAGAGCTCAAAGACCTCCCATGAGCATTTTATGCAAAGTTTAGTTAATTAAAATTGAAACTAATGGCTAAATACAATGCCCACGACACTAATGGAGCATACGCATTGCCACGTGGAATTTGAATCTTTTTTTTTTTTTAACTTTTTGACATGACTTGGCACGCTTTAATAAAGCAAAGTTTACATCCCACGTTTGTTCTCCTTCTCCTAACCTTCGTTATCTTTTACTTGCAACCAGCAACTAGCAACTAGCAACCAGCAACTCAAGTTTATTGATACTAACATTGCCTACATTTTGTATGTATGAACACATTTTTTTAGAAAATGTAAAGAAAAAAAGGAAAAGAGAGAGAACGTGGAGAAGTGGAATGTTTTTGTTTTTTTTTTTTTTTTTTAATATTAAAAGTATTTTGACATCATGTGCACCTTCAATAAAAAATAATAAAATTTGAACTTATGAAATTACATTATTGTCCATCATTTTTTTTTTGTGATAGAAGACTAATTTATCTTTTCATCGTTACCGTGTTCTCTCCAGACGGTCATCTCTTCCAAGTCGAGTACGCGCTCTAGGCCGTCTGTAAGCGTAACGCCACCGTCAGCGTCCACGGCACCAACACCATCGTTCTCGACGTCGAGAAGAAGTCCACCGCCAAGCTCCAGGACTCCAGGTACTGAGATCATACACACAAAGTGCTTTCTTTGCTTTGATCTAACTGAGGAAATTTGAAGTGGGCTTTAGGGTTAGGGTTTTTTAATCGCATCGATTTCTAATTTTTTATTTTTTTATTTTTAGGTTTCAATCGCTGCAATTGGTTGAATGGTGCATTGAATTGAAATTGAAACTAATGGGTGAGTTGTTAATTGCGTCATTGCTGTTTAAGAAGAAGAAAATGTCAATTTTACAGTTAAATTCCAGGAACAAAAAGCTTGGTGGTTGGGTTGGAGGGGATGGAATGGTGGAGCCGTGGAGGGGTGTCGGGTGGGGAAGACGAAGGGGTTCTGGGTTTTTGTTTTTTTTTTTGGGTTTCAATGGTTGCAGAGGAGAGAAGGGAGGGTGATGTAAGTGCAGAAGAGAGAATGGTTGTAAGTGCAGGAGAGAGAATGGAGGGAAGGGGTGCGGGTTGCAGAAGAGAGAAGGGAGGGAGAGGGTGCGGGGAAGAAGGTGGGTTTGGATGTTTGTTTGTTGTCGTTTTTTTTTTTTTTTAATATTGATATTGACACGTGCCGTTCAATAATTGTCTATATAAGCGTTACGTTATCAGTTAACAGAAGTTTTAATGGAAAACTTAACAGATGTATGAGACTGTCCCAAATTTAATACTTTAGGTATGACTCTGGGACGAAAAAAACTTTATGTACTAAATGTTAAAAACCATGAAACTTGAGAGTAGTAAACTGATATTAACCCATATAAATTAAATCATGTGGTTGTAGATTATTGAATTAGTAATTAAGTGTCGTTGACGTGCTCATTTCTTATTGGTGATACATCATTTTATTTACAAATTTAGTCTAAAAATTTGATCTACCTAACATTGTCCATTTTAAAATAATAGCATCACGAAAACAAACTATGAATTTTCCTGATAAATTGACTTTTCTCTTTCAACTTAGTACAGCTTGATTCAATCTTTTCTTTTTTAAGTGTAATTTAAGGTAGCTGGCAACATCACTTATACTATAAAAGCTTTTTAACTAAATGGTCTTTTAAGTTTACATAATTCTTCATTTTGGTGTCTTACAATCAAAATCGATAAAAGTGATCTTTGAGTTTTGTAAATCATTTTGGTTATTCGTAAAAAATATGTCAATATCCTCGTTAAGTGAAATGATTGGTTTGACCAAAAAAACTCTTAAAAATATGGTCACATAACAAAGATATTAATAGAGTTTCACGAAATGACCAAAATAATTAACGGTGGACAAACTCAATAACCATTCTTATCGATTTTCATTATCAAAAACCGAAATAATAATTTCAGAGAATTTTTTTATTAAAAAGCGTAACATAAATCAAATTTGGTTGCATACGTTTTTTCAAACTAGCGCATGCATGTTTCAGTGTTGGTAGTTGGTGTAATGGACTCCTGTTGTGTGGTTCATATTATGCGCATGATCCATGCTTTCTTCTTTTCCATAATATAGGCTGGAATCTATTTTATACCAAGAAAATGTTCATAATAGATGTGGATTGAGTTAAATCCAAAATATATAATGGGCATATTCGGATAGTATGTAAAATGTATAGTAGTTTATTACGACATAAGATTCTCTGTCTATTCGTAAAGATTGCGGCCGAGTTTGGTTCCATTATCTTATTAAAGTTTATTGAGAATAATTTCGGGAAACCATATATTTAGATCATATTTTATAAATTGTATAACGTGGTTATTATTAATTAACATGTTTATTTTTTATTAATAATTTATTATATGATTTACAAATGTAATCTAAAAAGTTGATCTATCTTTTTTTTTATCTTTTTTTTTTTTTTTTTTTTTTTTTTGAGAAAAGTATGATATTCATTAAGCAAATCAAAATATGTACAAACTGAGGATGGTGTGCATAATGGGTCTCGATAAAAATCTTGCCGGAGATTTCAACCTAGTTGAAGGAAAAGAGCATCCCGCACAACAAGAACATATCCTCAAATGAACAATAATATGAGTTACAAAGACTCCTCTAATAGAATATCCCGGATCAAATCCGGAAGTTCCTCAAACCAAACTACCTCCTGAGTACTAGTAATCCCCATCCAAGCAAGTCGATGCACTACCAAATTACCTTCCCACAAGATATGGCTGACCATAATAGTGGACCACTCCATAAGAAGGCAATGCAAATCATTTATAATAGGATTGAGCTCTGAACAATCATCCCCTTGACCTTTCATGGCTGCCAGCACCAAAATATCATCACCTTCGAAGTGAATCTTCATTCCTGTCATACCTAGCATCTTCACCAACAAGACAGCTCTACGAGTTGCGAGAAACTCAACATGCAAAGCCGAGCATGGTCCCTGAATTGGTCTTGCAACTATAGCAACAAATTGCCCTAAATGGTTTCGGATCACCACTACAACACCTCTTCCCCCGATTTCCATTATGACTCCATGCTCCATCGAAATCACATTTAAACCAACCCTCAGCAGGTCTCCCCTATCTCTGATTCTCTTGTTTAACTTTTCTAGTTTCTGACTTGTGCCATTTATGGAATTTCTGCAACCAACCCTCTGCTCGAAGGGAGGCAACGCCTTACCGTTCTAGAGTATCTCATTCATGTGTTTCCACATATTCCAAATTAGCATTAAACAAAGCTCAAACCCCGAATTAGAGCCATGCAAATGTAAATTGGCTAGCCAAAGCATAAGAGACACACACTGAACGGTATCTACTCTTAAACCCAAACTTTGAAACAACACCGCTCGCGCCACATTGTAATCACGCAGCACATGTTCTATTGATTCCACTTGACCATCGCAGACAACACACAAATCCTCAATCATCACTATTCGTTTGCAAAGATTTAATCTTGTAGGCAGAAAATCCAAACATGCACGCCAAACACAGATTTTCACTTTCCCTGGAACACAAGCTTTCCACAATTTCTTCCAAAATTTCTCGCCCCACAGCATTAGAATAAGAAGAGGAATCAATTACGCCCTCACCACTAGCTGCCAATAAGCCCCGTGCGACATGATAGGCACTACAGACAGTGAACTTCCCATGACGTTCATAATTCCATATTCTACGATCTATAGTATCCCTTAAACTTAATGGAATACCTCTAATTAATGCCACTTCCTCCGGGGAGAAAAGTTCATTCAATAATTGAACATTCCACTGTTTCGACTCCACCCAAAAGAACTTGTCCACCGTGGCATCAACATCCCAATGCATCAGCGGCGGGGTCAAAATACGAAAACAAGACTCCCTTGGCACCCACTCATCGTGTCATATACGTACTCTCCTCCCATTTCCCACATGCCACCAGAGGCCTTTTTGAAGCACTGGTCTTGAAGCTGCGATACTTTGCCAAACATATGAACTATTAGAATTCACCCTCGCTTCAAGAAAATTAACCATGGGGAAATAACGAGCTTTAAAAACACGGAATACAAGAGAGTCAGGATGATGAAGGAACCGCCATGCTTCCTTCGCCAACAATGCCTAATTAAAAGCATAAAGATCTCTAAATCCAAGACCTCCCTCGTGCTTAGGCTTGCATAAGTACCTCCAATTAAGCCAATGAATTTTCCTTTTGCCCGAATCCCCACTCCACCAAAACTTACCTATCATCAAATTCAGTTCCCCACAAAACGATTTAGGAAGAAGGAAGCATTTCATAAAATACATAAGTAATGCCTGAGCCACCGTTTTCACCAACAATTCACGTCCCGCACTACTCAGAAGTCCACCTTGCCAACTTTGAAGCTTTTTCCACACCCTATCTTTAACATACGCAAAAGTTTCCTTATTCGACTTCCAAATTAATACTGGCAAACCCAAATATTTATCATGAAACTCCACTCTCCTCATACCAAGACAATTCGCTAATAACTATTTGTCATAGCTAGTAATATTGGGATTGAAAGAAATACAACTCTTTGCAAAGTTTACCGCTTGACCAGAAGCCATTTAATGCGTTTGCAACACCTGTTTAATATTTTGACACTTACTAGGAGTACCTCTAGCAAAGAGAAAACTATCATCCACGAAGAATAAGTGGTGGATACTAGGGGCAGCCCTACAAACCTTGATCCCCTGCAAATCTCCATCAAGTTCGGCTTTTGTCAATAATGTCGATAGTCCATCTGCACGCATCACAAACAAATATGGGGATAAAGGATCCCCTTGTCTTATACCTCGTTCAAGACACACATAACCCATCGGATCCCCATTCAACTTAAGGGAATAAGTCACCGTAGTAATGCACAACATAATTGTACGGATCCACCTATCAGAAAACCCCATGCGGTGCATCATAGCCTCAAGGAATTTCCATTCCACACGATCATATGCCTTGCTAATATCCAACTTCAACGCCATGAGACCATTAGATCCTGAGGAACGTTGATGCATATAATGGGCCACTTCAACAGCCACCAAATAATTATCAGAAATTAATCATCCCGGAACAAACACACTTTGTGTAGGGGAAATAACACGAGGAAGGATAGTCTTCAACATGTTCGTCAATACTTTTGCCACTATTTTGTACAAGACATTGCACAAGCTAATAAGGCGTAGTTCTGTTCGATGTAACATCCTTCACTTTAGGAATTAGTGTGACATGGGTATAATTGGTTTTCCGAAGGATATGTCCAGAAAGGAGCATGGACCGTACCCCATTGCAAACATCAATACCGACCACCCCCCAATGCTTCTGATAAAACCCCAGAGACATATCGTCAGGGCCCCGTGCTTTCGTAGGATGCATCTGAAACACAGCCAACTTAATCTCCTCATCCATGAATGGGCTATCAAGATAAATGTTCATCTCCTCAGTCAATGAAGGCATGATATTACATAAAATGTCTTCGAAGTTCGCCACCCCGCTGGAGCTAAAAAGCTTGGTGAAGTAAGAAACCACAATCTCCTCCAAGCCCATACGATCCTCAAGCTAACCCCCGTTATCATCCAATAACCCATACAAGCAGTTACGCTTTTGTCTCCTATTAGCTTTCTGATGGAAGTATTTGGTATTTCGGTCTCCCATTTTAACCCAATTCCCTTTTGAACATTGTCTCCCAAATTGTTCCTCTTGTTCAAGTAACCTATTCAACTTACCAATAAGCTCCTTTTTCTGTTCAATAGATTCCTCCATGAAAGGTTGACCCAACAAACTCGTAAGCTTGTCCTCCACTTCCCTAATCTCTCTCGGTCCTGACCTAGCATTGCTCTAGGCCTAATTATTAAGCTTCATTCGTGTCAACTTAATCTTCTTAGTGACCTGAAACATTGGCGATCCCTCCACAACATGGTTCCACCCCTCTTGTACCACTTCATGACACCCCTCCTGCATGTGCCAAGCTTCCTCATAACGAAATTGCTTCTTATGACTTGGACATTGCAAGTGAGCCCTATCTGAATGCAAAATTAGCATCTCTCCTTTTTTTTCTTTTTTCTTTTTTTGTTCTTTTCTGTTCTTAGTTTATGTATTTGGATTCCCCTTCCTATACAAACTCCTTTACTTAAATGCAACATGCTCTCCCTTCTTAGAGATTCTAATGTTCATGGAGTTCCAACATATTTGTTGAGTAGAAAATCTTGTTAAAGATGTTCTAGCAAACTGTGGACATACTGTATCGAATATTTGTGTGGTATTGTAATTTTCTCAAGTTGGTGGTTCTAAAATCAGCTTTGATAATTGACAGTTACATTAATGTTCTTTAACAATTTAACGTGACATGTTATATTGTTCGTTTATGATCTAAATCGTAATTTTACTTTGCAAAAGTCAAACTCTGGATGGATTACAATAAACGTTTAATCAATAATCATAACAATATCGTCCATATATTTTGTTATGGTATAGATGCAGCCATGTGGATACGTACGACAGACAATGAACTTGAAGGAGAAAGGTCAGAATCAATTTATCTACCCCAATCATCCAACCTTTATCCTTAAAATCTGCAATCATACATTTGTCCAAAAGAGCAGATATGATTCTGTTCAACCAAACCCTGAAAATCACGTCAGAATTCTGTCACGCTTTCCATATGTCCAAATAACACGTATACTCCGCCCTTTTGGCATGATCAACAAATTTAAACTTTAATCTCATGTTACTTTCACCTTCTTTTGATTTAATCTGTATTTTTTTTGTAAACAACCATGAACTAATGATAAACAATAACTTTACAGTACTTTGCTTTTTGCGGAATCAAGGATTAAAAGGTTACTTATAATTAAGGACTACTAATTGAAAGCAAAGATTTGAATGCATCCGATACTTATGCCAAGTAAAGATCATGAACGTTAACTAAAACACTTGTAGTACACAAAAGGGATAGATAAGCATTAGTTATCAAGTGATTTGCTTTTGCTTATGACTTTGGACAATCATGAACACCAACTTCCTCACATTTTTATGTACTATCCTCGTTCACACTACATGCAATATCAAAGTTACTATGTAAGGATGTCAAAGTAATTAAGTGTCGCGACTACTATACCTATTCTCATGAAATAAGAGCAAATTTAATATTAACATCCTGTCATCGACATGCTAATCACGCTAGAATTAACTATGCATGGATTATTAATTAGATAATTGAATGAAAATTTTTTAGGGTAACTCACATATTGTCACATGGTATTACAATTTACGTGTTATAATATGAGTGACGGACAAGTTTATGTATATACTTTCAAGATAGAGACTCAAATAGGTAAGTACTGTTAAATTAAAAACATGTTATAATATGAGTGAACTATAAAACTACATTATGTCATGATGGCAACACAAAAAAAAATTTCACATAGAAGAATGACGTTAATCGTGGAACGTGACACAAGAGAAACTTTTTATCCCTATCAATCCATTACATCTTATATACAAGCAATCTAAAAAATCATAATTCTCTTAATTAGTAAGAATGATCATAAACCTCAAATAAGATAGAGTAATGAAAAAATTATTTTACAGACTAGAGAGTTTAGTGTCTAACATTTAGGATTAGAGTTTACATAGAAGGACTCCCCAAACTAAACAAGAAATAGTAACAATTGAAGGTTACACTAATTGATTAGTACAAGTGCATAATATATGCACTATTGTGTCCCCAAGTCCCAACCCTTATTCCAATTTCCTTCAATTTCCTTTGTCTTTGTATACACTATTGGGTCATGATCTGCAAAACATAGTGTTTGGACCTACTTTTGCACGCACTCGACCTATATACTCTAAGTTGTTGGATAAAAAAATATCAAGAATCATGATTCGTTTTCAGATAAAGGTTGAATCAATCTAAGTTCAGAGTCCTAGTTGAAGACAGTGAGACTTGGCGATGGTAGAGTTTCGACCAGGAATAATTCCTAGTATATTCAGAGAACTTGCAGTGGAATTGAAATATTATAAGAATTTAACAACTCGACTTGTGAAATTCACCCCTATAAATACGAGGTTTTGCAACTTAGAGAAAGGCTTCAACTCAACACACAAACTCAAATGCTCTACGCGAAACCTTGCTTTATGCAAAACCTTCTTACACCTCTGAGAAAAATACTAATTATCCTTAACCCTTTGTCAGCACATCCTTAGTTTAGATTAACATCACTGTATTGGCAACCTGCGACATGTTCAATTTGGATTAACACCACTAGAGCCATATAATTAGTCGATGGAGAAGTACCTTTAGTTTGGATTAACAACACTACTTCAAGTTTGGATGTTATCTATCCAATTGTCATTCGACGAGGAATCTTTGATTCTTTCGCCGAACAAGGTCACTTCATTATAGCTCTCCAGCAAAGTGAAGCATTTATGATAGGTAACTCTTATGTGTACTTCGGAGTCCAATATTCAGGCAATCGAACAACATTCACCATAAAGACGCTTATATCATTTGAGCATCTTTACCTTTACAGCCTGATATCGATTCAGGTCTCTTATATTCTCACGAATATAGTTGAACCTGTAAAAGATCCTGAATTTTACAGTGAATTATGTAACCATATCTTTAGGTTCTAGAATCCTAGGCCGAGAGTGTTCTTTCTTCAGTCGTTGCTGCTCAAGTGAAGAAGTCAGTAGTGTGCGTTGAGTGCGTGCAAAAAACAACTTTTTAAAACTCTAAGAGTTAGTTTGGTATTCACGTGCTTGTTAAAATAAAATAAAATAAAATAAAAACTATTTTTGCTGTGTTAAGAGAATAAACAACTGTAAAATAAAGTTGTTAAGTGTTTGGTAAACCTTTTTTGTAAAAAATTTTAAAAAAAAAAAAATTCTAAACGTTTGGTAAATTTTTGTATAAAACTGCTATGAATATGTTAAATGACTAAAAAAGATATGATATTGAATGTGATATAATTATTGTCAAAGAGAATAATAAAGAGGCAAATATTGTAATTTTGTAAAATGTGCGTGGGTATATTTTTCATTTCAAATTTCATTAAATATGCACAGTTCACTGATTTGACAAAAAAAAATAAAAATAAAAAAAACATGTTTTTAAAAGAATGATAGACCATGCTTATGCTTTTCTTTTCTTTTTTTTAACTATCATTGATATCAGTTATCTTAAAAGAAAACTTTTTTTTTTGTTTTATCAAACACATTTGAAGTTTTATATATTTTAATAAACTGTTTTTTCTAAAAGCATCATAATTCCAAATCCGTTCTTATTTTACTTGCATTCAAAGAATAATGTAATTAGATGAATAATTATTCGGTTTACGTGCCACATGGCTTTTAATTTCTATTGTCATCACACAGATTCAATCACGTCATGGCACCGGCCACTTTATTTGTTCCTTCCCATCTTTGGGTCTTTGGATAATCTGACCAATATTCACGTGCTTCCTGAGTGTTCATAACTGGAAGTCGGCACATATAAATTGTATTTTCCAATCTCCACATAAATTGAAAAAAATAAATAAAATATATATCGTACATGTGGTCAACCTTGTGAATTTCTCAATCATTCTGTGCGTCACACGGCAAATGAAAAGCCGGAAAAGCCAGACAAAACTGTAGACCGGGAGGGTGCGTTCCCATTTCTCATAGGCCTCCAGGGATACAGTATTAAATCCGCACGTGATTAAAAAACGAAGTATCTATCTGTAATTACGTTGGCATGCCACGTCACCAGTGTGTCAAAGTTGATGTGATGGAGCAGCCGGATTCTCTTATGAAAATTCGGATGATGAATTAATTGTATCTGTTCATCGTGCGACTAAAAATTATTTTAATATAAATAATACTCAACAAAAATTAACTGCACGATGTATGTTAAATAGACACCATTAATTGATCTTTCAGATCTACACACAAAAAAAAAAATTCGAAGAGAATCTTCATCCCAAGCAGAATCGAGATTATGCGTTTAATTATTTGTTTATGTTAAGTTTTGGTTTCCCACCTGGATTGTGCTGGAATTTTCAAATTTGGCCATATTCCGAGGTGTCACTTTTGTTAAACAAGGAAATAATTAGTTTTTTAGCACATTTCAACGGATAATTTATCTTTCATACATGCCATGAAGAACATTTTTTTATCAAATAATGTCGTGAATATTTGTCTCATATAATTTTAGATGAGTGGATTTTTACACGTTTGTTTACCTTTTCACATAAAAAGTTAAATAAGAATGTTTGAGAAGTGAAAAATAACGTGTTTATAATTACTCGAAACTTAATTAAGTATTAAAAAGTAGGAAGTTTTAACGAAAAATCCACAGTACTATTCACTTTAACGAAAAACTACATTTTAATACTAAAAAGTCAATCCTAGTACTATTCACTTTACCCTTTATTTTATCCTTATCATTCAAACTCAAAGTTTTCAAATCATTTTTATTAGTTTTCCTTAAAAAGTATGATGATAAGTTAGACCAACTTCCTAATAGATTTCTTAGCAAAAAAGCAAAATGTTTAAGGATTTAAAAAAGAAATTAACATGTTAATAGCAGTAGGTAGGACCCTACTTCTACTAACATCGCAGTGGTCTACAGAGTTATCAAATTTTATGGTGTGGATTTTGAAAATCTAAGTTGTGATTTAATCTCAAATACGATATTTCGTACGTGTAAGAGGAGCATATATGCATGAGGTCCACATGTGTATTGTGAATGGCATACACGTGTGCTGTGAGTTGTGATTAGCTAGGGCTAGAGTTCGCAAATTAATCTCTTGGACAGTTAATGAGTACCCGTTTAATTTGATATCACTATAATATAGATGTGAGATTGGTAGTGGTAATAATTGTGTAAGGTGAAAACAAACAAAATAGGTCTTAATGGATACCTGTTGATCAGGATCGTCTATGAGATTTCGAGAGTCCTGTGCGAAATTTATAAAATGACTCATTTTTAAGATATATATATATTTTTTTTTAAAGCAGGACAATATATTTGTACTAGAAAGTAATAACTTAAATCAAAACAAACTTTAAGACTCACTAATTGTAAGTTTACAAATGTCATTGAATAATAAGTAAAAAAAGTTACAAACATAACATTCACTAAATAAACAAAAGTAGTTCAATCTTAGGCAACCAAATAAGAAAAAAAAAAACCTTCAAAAACTCTAACTTCAAAGTTTCACTTGAATATATAGCATTATTATATAATAAAATTGAAAAGTAAAACATTTTTTAAGGTGTTATTGACACTCCTAATATCTCATTGTGTACCCCAAGTTTTTATATTTAGAAAAAAGAAATTTACACTTATAAGAAGTGCACTATGACATTTTAAAGTGCTAATAAAAGTAATTTTTTTTTAGTATATAACATTATTACATATAAATATAAGATATCGCCACTTAGTACTACGGTATAGTAATATTTCTTTTCACTTGTAAATAACAAATCTTAAGTTCAATTCTCGTCAAAGATGAATTTCAATTATATTATTGCTAGTCAATTATAAAGTTTAGCCCGTTCTCCACCCTCTTAGTATAAATAATCATTTGTTCAAACGTTAAATACAAAATACCAAATTTTTTAGGAAACCCTATACAATTGCACTTTTTGCTTCCTCTTAATGCCATCTCTACCGTTGACAATCCAAATGATTAATTTACCACCTCTAGCTAAGGCACGGTTTATTTTCTTTTGGAGGTGGCGACGGTGGAGGGTAATAATTTAAAAAAAAATTCAATTTGGTATGAGAAAATTTCTGGTTCCCCATTCGTTGAGAAGGATGATTTCAATTAGAAATATGGGATGGGCAAATAAAAAAGGGGGAGGTCTTGTTGGGTTATTGTATGACATTTATCCGATGGGCCCATAATAAATTAGAAGACGTACAGAATTCTAACTGGACAAAAGGGCCGACCAAGTTTCCAACCCATATCTGAAGCCCGCATTTAAAAACCCAGGACAAACAATAACGTTAACCAAAAACGTAACTCATGCACAATTTGGTGATGACAATGATGCTATCGAGGGCTAATTACAATTAGTTTTGTAGAGAGTGTGAATTTTATGTCAGAAAATTAATTTTTTTATACAATTATCATCTCGACGGTCAAATAATGATTATATTAAATATATATGTTCATATGAATTATATATGACCGTTAATAAGTATAATAAATACATGTAAATATTGTAGTCAGTCTTTAAATGATGTTCAATCTATCCCCTTAGTTTTTTTTAGGTACAATCTATCTCTTTAGTTATCAATTAATTTTAATAGATGTTCGCATTTTAATAATTTTCAATCCAATTTGACGAAATAACATTAGATAGAGATTAACAAAAACACTTTTGCCTTTTCTTTTTGTTGACAACGAAAAATCATTTTTGTAATTTTCACTCTGATTTGATGAAATACTAAAAGAGAAAACCCGAACAAAATCAATAGAGTAAAAGGGAGTGTTAAAGTGGAAATCAAGCACTCTTGTGACCATTTTCAACTGGATTCGAGACTCCTCCACCCTCTTTCTCCCTCCCCCCTCAGAACCCACCTAACTATTGATAAAAAAAGGCGGACATGTAACCACTTTTATATCCTTTTTGAATCGACGAGATCATGTCGCGGTGACCCTTTACTACAATGGTGAAAAGATATTGAGGCATTGCATGATAGAATGAGTTCAAACTCCGTTAGTGACTAATATAACAAAATCTATGGTTTGACAAAAAAAAAAAAAAAAAAAAATTCAACGAGATCATGTAAGTTACTAATGACATGCTCAGATGACGGCTTTCTAAGAGTTTGTTTGAATGTACTTTTAAATGACTAAAAACGCTTTTGGTGAAAATATTTTTGGAACCAATCCTTAGTAAAAATGCAAGTAAATCCTGGAAAAGCACTTAAAGTGCTTCCCAGAAGAAGCACATAACTGGTGCTTCTTACAGAAAACACTTAAATTGCTTTTGAAACCCAAAAACATTTTCTCTAAAAACACTTTCAGTTATTTTAAAAGCACATCCAAAAAAACGTAAGTGTTATGGGATTTAGGCTATAAATGAACTACACAACACTAGATTAAGAGATTTTGGGTTTGAATAGATAGAGAGATTGAAAATGCACTACATTAGTATTACCAAGCTACTAATATACAGGATTTCCAAATGACTTCTTTATAATTCGATTACGTGTGTTGCATCTATTCATTTGAAATCCTTGCATTTAATAAAGCAAACTTTAACGAAATGCTCCTGGTACTGTTCAATTTAACGAAAAATCATATTTTTACATTAAAAAATCAATCCTAGTACTATTCACTTTACCTTTTATTTTATCCTTATCGTTAAAACTCAAAAATTTCAAACTATTTTCATTAGTTTTCCTTTTAATAAATTTAGGGTTTATGTATCACAGTAAAAAACTCAACTCTCCATGTTATTTAAAGTTTAAAGGTCTTCGATTTTCAACTAAGAATATATGGCCTACAAGTTTGGTTTGGTTTCTGTCATTCTCTCATAAATTCAATTTACTACATCCAACACCCAAAATAATTAGGTAACATTATTTCAGTTTTGAAAGTTTAGAATGTTCTCTAAAGTTGAGTATTTAACGAAAAATCACATTTTTACATTAAAAAGTCAATCCTGGTACTATTCACTTTACCTTTTATTTAAACTCAAAATTTTCAATCATTTTTCATTAGTTTTCCTTTTAATAAATTTTGAATTTATGTATCACAATAAAAACTCAACTCTCCATGTTATTTAAAGTTTAAAGGTCTTCGATTTTCAACTAAGAATATATGGCCTACAAGTTTGGTTTGGTTTCTGTCATTCTCTCGTAAATTCAATTTACTACATCCAACACCCAAAATAATTTGCTAACATTATTTCAGTTTTGAAAGTTTTAGAATGTTCTCTAAAGTTGAGTATTTAACAAAAATTAACATTTTTACACTAAAAAGTTAATCCTGGTACTATTCACTTTACCTTTTTTTTTAAATTCAAAGTTTTCAATCCCTTTTTATTAGTTTTTCTTTTAATAAATTCAGGGTTTATGTATCACAATAAGACCAACTTCAATGGTGGGCTAAAAGCTAAATTACGCCTCAAAATTTCCCCCCAAACCCATTCCAACCCAAGGGGAAAATTTGGGCTAAATGCTAAACCAAGGCCAAATTCCTCCCAAAATTTAGCCCAGAAATAGGAGTGGACTCCACCCAATATTTATCTAAATTTAAATTTTTTTAGATTAAAATGTTCATAAAATTAATTTACGATAGTCTACATATTTATTTAAAAAAAAATTTAATTTAACAAAAAAAAATAGCCTAAGTTCATTCTTTAATAATCCCGGACTAAAATTTTAGGCTATACCGGTTGGAGTAGAAAAGCTGTTTCTGGGCTAAAAGCTAAATTTTCCAAGCTAAAATATTTAACTTTTAACCCAACCATTGCAGATGGTCTAAAAACTCAACTCTCCATGTTATTTAAAGTTTAAAGGTCTTCGATTTTCAACTAAGAATATATGGCCTACGACTTTGGTTTAGTTTCCGTCATTCTCTCATAAATTCAATTTACTACATCCAACACCCAAAATAATTTGCTAACATTATTTCAGTTTTGAAAGTTTAGAATGTTCTCTAAAGTTGAGTATTTAACAAAAATTAATATTTTTACACTAAAAAGTCAATCATGGTACTATTCACTTTACTTTTTTTTTTAATTCAAAGTTTTCAATCCCTTTTTATTAGTTTTCATTTTAATAAATTTAGGGTTTATGTATCACAATAAAAACTCAACTCTCCATGTTATTTAAAGTTTAAAGGTCTTCGATTTTCAACTAAGAATATATGGCCTACAAGTTTGGTTTGGTTTCTGTCATTCTCTCATAAATTCAATTTACTACATCCAACACCCAAAATAATTTGCTAACATTATTTCAGTTTTGAAAGTTTAGAATGTTCTCTAAAGTTGAGTATTTAACAAAAATTAACATTTTTATACTAAAAAGTCAATCATAGTACTATTCACTTTACTTTTTTTTAAATTCAAAGTTTTCAATCCCTTTTTATTAGTTTTCCTTTTAATAAATTTAGGGTTTATGTATCACAATAAAAACTCAACTCTCCATGTTATTTTAAGTTTAAAGGTCTTCGATTTTCAACTAAGAAAATATGGCCTACAAGTTTGGTTTGGTTTCTGTCATTCTCTCATAAATTCAATTTACTACATCCAACACCCAAAATAATTTGCTAACATTATTTCAGTTTTGAAAGTTTAGAATGTTCTCCAACGTTGAGTATTTAAAGTGCTTTTGCATAGTTGCAATTTTGGATATATCATGATTACTATATGGAATCAGTTAGACCATTTACAGTAATTTGTTGTTGTGGGAAAATCTATGAATTAAACAAATGAGTTCGATATAGAATATACCAAACAAAATTAATGAATTTCAGACCGTCGTATTATTCTTATAAACGATTGTATGAATTTTGGATCAACGTCTCATTTTTACAAATTATTACACAAACCACGAACAAGAACGTCATTAAAATGAGAATTCAGTTGCAACAAAACTAGTTAGATTGCCTATGGAATGATATGATATATGGACAACTCGAAGAGAAACAAAATCACATGCAGTCACATGTGCTTCTCACATGCCCCATGGACCCCGACCATGAGGACATTTGCTTGCTTCAACCTCATGCTACAATTAATAGGAAAACTCAATATCTTTGCCTCCAAGGTAACTGTGATGGGAGCACACACTAATGAGTTTTGCGTTTCGTTTATATTCTTTTTCATTTGTAAGTAAGAGATTCACATAAATAACAAGAAAATATTATATTTGGATTGAGTTTGATACCCAATTAGTGATTGATCCATTTTGTAACATAACCTAATTCCCCTTCTCTTAAAATATATAGTTGTATAAAAAAAAATTGATCACACGTTCAATGGTGAATAAGCATATTTCAACATGATCTGTTTTGTTATCATGTCTATTATTGGGGGAGTGACACTTTAATTGTGCTCCACTTCTACACAATATAGAACCACTCCGTAAGATGAATTTATCTGCGCTTGTATTATATATTAGGGCTAGAAATCTTGCTTGCAATATATTCAACGTCGTCAAATAATAATGTTGCCAAAAAATACATTGCTAATTGCTACCTAATACAAGAGCAAATTATCCGTACATGCGCTCACGGTTATACCTTTCATGAATGCAATTGTCATGAGATAAGACCTTATGGTAAGATTCCATAGCTTCGTTTGATGTTTAGGATTGAAAGATAATGTGCGTCGAATAAAGAAATGATGCAATCTAAAATTTTGTCCAAATTTAAGGTAGATGATGAAATAGTATGAAAATAATCTCTCACTCAATTCTACTATTTTTTTGGGAATCGTAATATATAGTTTAATTTGTTACTAATCTAGATTAGAGTAGATAAGTTGTGTTTCTACTTTAAACTTGGACAAAATTTAGAAGTTTGTAATCATTTATTCATTCAACGTAAATTGAATTTAGTAAGTTATCTAATGAAATATTTACATTAGAAACTAAACAATGCCAATGGATAAGATCATCCGCAAATCACATCGACCAATAATTTAGCTTAACCTAGCCCTCGCAATAGAAAGGAAATGAATTTTGCACACCACTTTTTTACTTTATGCATATTTTTTTTCCTACAAATTAGATTGAAAAAATCAAAAGATAATCAATCAACATAATTGACTCTTGCAAAAGTTGATAAAGAGTGCAAAATCTCTCATGTCACAGAAAATTCTCCTTTCGAAAACTTTACAGTTGTACACTGGGTCTAGGGACAAGCACTACCTTGAACTTGAAGCCTCCCATTTTGAGCTTTGTATGAGCTCACTTGACCGTTTAGCTAATAATTAACTTCCCATCTAGCATTACTATCGTAATATGACAGTTAATAAAGTGAATAAGTGATCGACTATCTACTCATTTCTACAACAAAACCATCATTGCAAACACTGTTTAGGGTTTAGAACTACACCCCACTAAGGCAATAATTGCTCAGGTAATTGGGCAATGGCAATTATTGCCTTTGTGCATAGTGATTGCATGAGTGTATTTCTATCCTGTAAACAAATTGTTTGGGCAATTGATATTAAAAATTATATTTAAAAAATAATAATAAAAATGTAATTTTATGTTTAATTTCAGATATGATTGCCACTTTATATTATGGTCTAGTCATATTCATCTTCACTTGTAAGTGAAAGGCCTTAAGTTCGATTCTCGTCAAAGACGAATTTCAACCGCATTATTGCTAGTGTGACATCCCACATCGCCCAAGGGAGTGATCCTTATATGTATATTCTCATCCCTACCTAGCACGAGGCTTTTTGGGAGCTCACTGACTTCGGGTTCCATAGGAACTCCGAAGTTAAGCGAGAAGGGGGCTAAAGCAATCCCATGATGGGTGACCCACTGGGAAGTTGCTCGTGAGTTCCCAAAAACAAAATCGTGAGGGAATGGTAAGCCCAAAGAGGACAATATAGTGCTACGGTGGTGGAGCGGGCCCGGGAAGTGATTCGTCCCGGGTCGGGATGTGACAATTTGGTATCAGAGCCTAACCCTGGCCGCGTGTGTGTCGACGAGGACGTTGGGCCCTTAAGGGGGGTGGATTGTGACATCCCACATCGCCCAGGGGAGTGATCCTTATATGTATATTCTCATCCCTACCTAGCACGAGGCCTTTTGGGACTCCGAAGTTAAGCGAGAAGGGGGCTAGAGCAATCCCATGATGGGTGACCCACTGCGAAGTTGCTCGTGAGTTGCCAAAAACAAAATCGTGAGGGAATGGTAAGCCCAAAGCGGACAATATCGTGCTACGGTGGTGGAGCGGGCCCGGGAAGTGATCCGTCCCGGGTCGGGATGTGACAGCTAGCCTATAACTAACCCCAAGATGTACGATGAATGAACACGATTTAAGGATCATCGAAATCCTCACAAAGAAAATCCGAAGAGGATCCTCATTCGAGGATTTTTTGGATTTTGGGGATTGAATTGCGGAATTCCCTTTGTAATTGGATGAGGTGGAGTTCCTCTCAACAATATCAGCCTTTTCTTTCCTTTAACCCAGAAAAGTCCTTGTTTTGAGCATCGTGCGTCTCTTTTTGAAGCATTCTTCGATATTAACAAACATTCTTATATCGATCACTTTATAATGTATCAATTTACTCAATCAGCCCTACATGTCTCAGACAATATATATCGTATCCTCTTGTATATAAATACGTACAAGTTGGCATTGTTTTATTCGTTGTTGGTTGTATTTATATCGATCACATTAAGCCGTCGTGACCTCCACACCAAGACGCACTCTATGTAATTTGGACGTATAAATAAGCATGACCTAGCAGTAGGTATGATTTTATCCACATTTTCAGATTATATGAGGCAACGTCCACCGTATGTTCATGCATATCGTATACTCATAAGTCTAAAAATGTAGCTCCATATATATATATATATATATATATATATGCAATCGAGTCTCGTTCTCTATAAGAAACGTGATTAAAAAGGCAATAGACTAATTGTGTAATAGTTTGTAAATACTTTTAACATTTACATAATCAATGTGTATATGTCTTCGATTTTGGGTACTTATGTTTGATATTATAACCCTAAGGATTTGGATTGTTGCCTCACATCAAAAAATTAAAAAGACCTTACATGTCTTTATAAAAAATAAATTATTTCTTATATTGTCAAACCACATCAATTTTTGCATGTTGTTTCAATTATAGATGTAACATGAGCACATACATATAAGCATATGGCATTCAATTTGCCTCAATATTCGAAATGAACTTACTCTCTTCAAGTAGATTTTCATTACAAGATATTAATTAATCTTCAAAGATAAGTTCCTCCAAAACCCAAGTTTTTATCATCAAATCTGATTATTTTATCCTAAAAATCATGATATCACAGAAAAAATTAAATATATACAAACACTTCTCATCCAGGACAACAGCTATGCTAATATTATTTTAATTACCAAAACATCAATGCTAATATTCTTTTAATTACCAAAAGATGTTAATATTATTTTATTGTTTGAGCAAAGTTGATAATTTTTAGAGATATATTATAGTCAGTTCGTGCCAATCAAAGGTCAAACTATATACACACCCAAACAAGACTGTCTGGTTTTTTATATGTATATATACACACATCTTGGTACAGAATACAGATAGATGCATGAATGAGGTGGGTATTGCAGTTTGCAGACAAATATAATTTCTGTAATTTTTTTCATTACGTGTACTTAATCTCACATCTGATGACATTAATCTAAAGTCATTTTCGTTGAGGTCATTTGTCTAATATTGTTTAATATTCATCTAATTTCATGTTTTTTTATTAGGTGTGTTTGGTTGACAGTTGCTCACTACCAAGTTACCAACCTCTATATTTCACAACCATTTAACTGCCATAAGATCAACCACCGCATATATTCTAAACACATCAACAGAAACAGATGTGACCACCAGTCTTCGCTCTATCGCATATTTGCTTTTCATTCAGTTGCTAATTAAACATGTAATTATGACTATATTGATTAATCAAACTGACGTAGTAAATCCTTGATAAATTTCAAGTTTATGCCTTCTTATTCATCAAATAAATTTATGGTTTTCTAAAATTACTGTGTCGATATCCCTTTTTTCTTTATAATACAAGTGATAAACGCGGTAGGAGGGGCTTTGAGTGCGGACATAAATGCTTTTAAGTTTTTACTATCTAAGTTATATGCTATCTTGCAATATGTGTGTGTGTGTGTGATCCAATATCCTCGTAGATAGGTTGTTGAGTTTCAACTCATGCGTCATGAGTTCAAAACTTCTCTCTTTCTTAAATTATTGTAATAGTTTTGAACCTTCTCCTCCCCTTAATAATAATAAGGGTGACTTTGGATGCGGTCTCTATTTATTAACGTTCTTTGATTGAAACCTTGTTAGTTCTTGATTTTTTATTGAAGTCCCTAAAATTAATGCAATAATGCATTTCTATGTAGGTTATTATAATTTTAATTTAAAATTTGATATTTGTAGTTATTTATATTAATGAGATTTTAAATAAAATTCATAATTTGTTGAAAATATTAAAAGAAATTATACTTTAAATAAAACCCATGATTTGTCATTACTTATATTAATGACATTTTACATACAAAAAATTGGTAATTTTTATACAATGCATTTTACATACAAAAAGTTGATTCATTTTATTCAAAAAAAGGTGATACGTTTTATATAATGGGTACATTTCATATAAAAAAAACAATGGGTACATTTTACACAAAAGAGATGGTACTTACAAAAAAAAAAAAAAAAAGGGTACATTTTACATATAACAAAATGGTACCTTTTTAAAGACAAATGAGTACACTATTAATAAATTATGGGTACAGATGGAAAGTCAAAAAAATATGAGTACAAATAAAAGTTTGAAAAATATGGACACAAAAAGAAATTAATATATAGGGTACAAACTAAAACTGAATAGAAAATTGGCACAATTTTAAAAAAAGGTAACAAATTAAAATGAGTACAAACTAAAAATAAAAATATATGATACAAAATTTAGCCATAAATATAAATATATCAAATGTAACGTTAACACTAAATGAATAATTTAGAAATAAAATTTAATTATCTTGTTATGTAAAATATTTTAGTATTGAAATAATTAATGATGTTTATTAAACCCAAGGAATCTTGATTAAAATTTAAAAGGGAATAAGGTTTCAATCAATAGAGTTAAAAAAAGAGAGATGAAAACCTAATTTCTCATAATAATAAATTGTTTTAATGTGTGTGTGTGTATATATATAGCTTCTATGCTCTGTAAATAAAATCCTTTTTCTGACAAATCTCTCATACAAATTGTGAACTGTTTCTTTATTACCTTATTGGGTAAAGTACATTTTATCCGTTCAGTATTCGGTGCAATTACAACATGATATAACATTTTTAAAATATTTCAATCTCATACATTTAGTATTTTTTTTTTTCAATTTCATACAACCGTTACAAAAATCTATTAAATTAATCGTTAAGTGATGACATGGCAAATATGTGGTTCCCATTTGTGTTGATATGACTGCCACATTTGTACCACGTGGCTAAACACTTAATAACAAATTTAAAATATTAAAATAATTAATTAAAGAAAAAAAAAAACCCAAAATTCCCCATCGTCTTCCCTGAGCCCATGCCCCATCACCCACCCCTTTTTCCCATTCCCCTACCCGAGCCACCCTTCCATCTACACCTTCATCTTCCCTATCCGAGCCACCCCTCCATCCCCTCCACGGCTCCAACATGTTCCCCCATCACTTATGCACCTTTCTCCCTTTCCTTCCAGATGGTGCACCATGACTTGAGGACGGGGTGGGGCGTGGCGGCACGGGTCTTGATGGAGGTGGCGAGGCGGGCGTCGAGGATGCACCTAATCATGAGGGAATGGGAATCCGGGTTCAAGGTGTAGAACTGGGAGGAGATGTGGGGCTCTAGGGAGATGTAGATGGGCTAGGTTTTGGGGTCAGATTTGGGGTTAGGGTTTGACACGTTGTCGTTTTTGTCGGAGGAGTTTTTTTTTGGGGGGGGGGGGGTGGGGAGGAGGAGGGGGACCGGAAGAGGTCGATTTCCGGGGGAAAGGGGGAAGACAATGTCATCAGCAGGAAGTGAAATGGAGGGCGGGGATTCCATGATCTGAGGGGGTTTGGGTTGCGGGGAAGGGGTCGGTTGGGTGAGGGGAGTGTTTTTGGGTTGCAGGTGGGTTTTTTGGATAGGAGGGGAGGTGAAGAGAGTGGAGGAGAGGAAGATGAGTCGGAGAAGATGGGTTTCAGGGTTTTTTTTTTTAAGTGTAAATTGTTATATTTTAAATGCATAAACAAGTTTTTTTTTTTTTTTTTTTGCCACGTGGCACAAGTTTGACAGTCACATCAGCAAAAATGTGGATCTCATATTTGTCACGTCATTATTTAACGGTTTACTTAACGAATTTTCTAACGGATATATGAAATTGAAATAAAATGATACGTAAATGTATGAAATTGAAATGTTTTAAAGATGTTGTAAGAAGTTGCAATCGACTCCAAACTTGAGGAGGTAAAATGTAATTTACCCTTTATTCATTTAAAATAATGTTCTAAAAACAAAAGCATACTATATGAGATAAAATGGGCTAATTTCATTTTTCTTGTTAATTGGAGTTAAAATATGAATTTTAAGTTTCAATATTTTGAGAATCCACTTGAATTGATTGGAACTTATTTATTTGATGTTATGATCGGAATCTTCATAACTTGAACTATTTATAATAATTTATTGAATTAGCTTTAGAATGATCTAAATTATTTAGTTTTAGTGTGATCTACCCCTTATGTTACCAAAACAAAACGTAGATATCTTATGTTTAATATTAGATACCGATTACATGTATTATTTTTCTTTAGACCAAAGTTGAAATGTCAAATTAAAACTCTCCATACGATTGATAATCTAGTTCTCAGTACCAATTTGAAATAGAGTTACAAAACTGGAACAAGTGTGGCTACGTTTACATTTCATGTCAAGATTACAGTGTTACGTGTAAGTTACTCTTTATATGGTATTTATATATTTTTCTCCTTTTCTATAGTATACACGATAGTGAGGATGATAAAATTAAATCTAAGACCACTTGAACAGTTAAACTACAAGCTTCTTCTTAAAATGGCGTTTGTATTATTGTTTTGGGGCATTACATTAGTGGTGTATTTGTTTAATGTAATACTACCTCATTCGGGAGTGAGCCTGATAAACTAAACTAAATTAGACCAGTATTGCTGGTGTGGAGAAACATATGTTGTGTCATGGGCTTCAAAAGTGTCCACTACTAATTGAGATCATTGTTTATGCACTTATCATTTATAAAAAGTTCTATGGTGTTAAAATTTTAAATCGTTTAATCTTAATGTTGTGTTGTTTTATTAAATATCTAATTATTAAAAAGTTCCAAGAAGCAAATGCTCCGAAATATCATAGAAAATTCCTCATAAATTTGTATATTTAAGGGAGTTATACTTATTTGTACACACTTTTGTAAGAAAATATAAAACAACAGATGAAGCTGATTAAATTCATATTAAAAAAACATGTGATGGTGACAAAAACTTAAAAGAAACTAATAAGTATTAAATATTTTATATCTCTATGATTATTCGATACAACATCTTCTGGAGAAGCTGTAGCTTTCTTAGCAGAAAATTGATCATTGACTTTCGTTTATACCTAGTCATTAGCCAAAATATCTTACATATTTTTTTCTTTAAAAAAAATAAAAAATAAGCATGCCTTTACATGCCTAGTGACAATTAAGCCTTGAATTTTGATGCCATATAAACCCAACTTCCTAAAAACTGACAACAAATGGGTTGAGGAGAAGTTGAACTCATACCAAGTCCAAGACCAAATATTCTACAAAGTCAACGTCACCTAACCATAAACTCAACCTAATCCCAATCCCTAAATCCCTTCAAATTAGCCCTTTATTAGGCAACCAAACGCAGACATACAAACCCCTCCTTATATTACTTAATCAAGATCGGAGTAAGATTCTCTCCTTTTTTATTTTCGTCATTTTTTCTCTCATAAATCATATCAACATTTTGTGTTAACTTCTTTATAAAGAGGGAAAGACAAAGTGAAAAATGTGAGAGGATCCTAGTCCATCAAGGTCACACCCACAAATTTATGTGCTACTCGGGACCATTCATGCATCCCGTGAGAATAATTCAGGTTGGAAAATGCTCCCAAATTTACATAAAGAAATCAATGCTCCTTGAACCATGCACCAACCGAGTATTCAAAATTCATCCTATGTCGAGAGAGTTAAGTAGGGATGCTTCTTGCAACGACACACTTACAAGTGAGTAGGATCACTACGTGTAAATCTCAATCGGGTTTCAACCTTTGTGAGTGAACTAGACGTGGAGTGGTCGTACCTATGGCATTCTTCTCTCCCCACATTTCATTACAGTAATACTACAACTCTGACATCTCAGTAACAATTTGGACTTGGACCGATACCATAGGTAACGTATTCATACAAAATCCATCTTGTAAATAACTTGCGTTGACAACCTACGAGATATACCTCTAAGACCAACTTCAATAGTGGGCTAAAAGCCAAATTACCTTCCAAAATTTTCTCCCAAACTCACTCCAACCTAAGGGAAAATTTTAGGCTAAATGCTAAACAAATGCCAAATTCCCCCCAAAATTTAACCCAGAAATCGGAGTGGACCCTACCCAATATTTATCGGAATTTAAATTTTTTTAAATTAAAATGTTCATAAAATTAATTTACGATAATCTACATATTTATTTATTTTTTAAATTTAATTTAACAAAAAAAATAGCCAAAGTTCATTTTTTAATAATCCCGACAAAAATTTTAGGCTATAACAGTTGGAGTAAAAAAGTTGTTTCTAGGCTAAAAACTAAATTTTTCGGGTTAAAAAATTTAATTTTTAACCCAACCATTGAAGATGGTTTAAAAAAACATTTATTTAATTTACAGCTTAAATTGACAGCTTAATAACGTAATATTCGAAGTTGTATTCCCTTCTACATATTTTGTTTTTGTGGCAAACCTCCAAATCCCAAACATTTTTAGAGAGTAGGGAGGCGCGTTTCTTTTACTTTATGCCAGCGGCGACTCAGGGAATTTAAAAAGCAAGGAAAACATACCATAATACTATTCACTCTTTCCTTCTTTCTGCATTTGCTTCCATTACTTTCTCACCACCAACTTGGTTTTTTTCGACTATTTTTTCTGTAATTCCCACCCTTTGAATCTCTCTCAACTCTCAAACCATTTGGTTCACTGTCACTTGTTTTCCATACGTCTACAGAACGTGCTACTGTTTCTCTGCATATACAGGTAGTATCCAAAGCTGTAAGTCGAATGCCATGGTTTGATTTCTTCCTTTTGTTTTTGTTTTCGTTTTGGTTTTTGAATGTTGACTTTCTGTTGTTTTGGTTTCCTGGTCATGATCTGTTGGTGGGTTTCTCTTGAATCCTTGTTTGGTTGCCGAGAAAATTAGTTTGGGTTGAATAAAAGGAAAGAAAAGTGGAAATAACTCTACCTTGGTCCCCTACACTCGCATTTGGCTAAATGGGTTTTCTTTTCTTATGACTATGTTGTACTTTCTTGTGCTTATTTTCTGAGCAACCAAACAGAGCTTTTTGGGTTTGTGGTTGACCCAATTTCCTAGATTTTCTATCATCTGGAAATTTCATTGGTAGCATCTCTTGGTATCTATGGGATCTCAATTCATTTGATTTGGGCTAAATGGTTGGTAGGTCAAGTTATGATATTTCACTAGTTTTGCCAAACATAGACAGTTAGACTGCTGAATTTGCTTTTCCCACTTTAATTAAGCTTTTATTTGGATAAAAAGCTGGTTGGGTTTTTATTCCACCCTGCCCCAGAGAAAAAGTTTCTGTAGTACAAACTGTTATTTTCCCTAAGTAGTGTTAAAGGCTTTTAAATTCATAAATAATTGAGTTAGTTAATGCTTATTCATTGTTGGTTTCCTGTTCAAAATTGGAAATGGGAGCTAGTATTGTACACTGGATTGTTCTTTTCTGAACAATTTGGAGTTTGTTATTTGATTATTTTGATGGCCATGAATTTCGACAAATTGCTCGAAATCGACCTCACAATGCTGATAGTTTAGTAAACGAGTGGCACCTCCTGTTTGCTTTGCTTAGCCTTGATATTATAAGATTGGATTTTGCAGGTCTTTCACTGGGATGGATAATTAAACAGGCAGTAAAGTATAGTTAATGAGATGAAGGCCGAGGCAGCTGTGCTTGTAGTTGGATTATCTGCAGGGGTAGTGATTGGAGTGCTTTTGGCAATTTCTGGATTCTTCTGCATTAGGTACCATAGGAGGCGTTTGCAGATAGGGAATAGCAGTTCTCGGAGGGCGGCAACTATTCCTATTCGTGCTAATGGTGCTGACGCTTGTACTATATTGTCAGACTCGACCCTTGGTCCAGATTCACCTGTAAGATCCGGACAGAATGGTAAATCCTACTGGCTTGAAGGATTTAGGAAGAGTAATGTGGTCTCAATGTCTGGAATACCCGAGTATTCTTACAAGTAATGTTTCCAGAAAACCTATTTCTCTCGTGTCCCTTAATTCTTGATTTAGAATCTTAGATGATGCCTTTTTGTCATATCCTGGTTTTTTTTTTTTTTTTTTTTTTTTTTGTATGAGCATCTTCTGTATGATTAATTCAGAACACCATTTCTTGACTAATATGGTATGTATCGATCATGTTTATGGGAAATGTGCAACATTCTACCTTTAGACTGTTAGTGATGATATGAGTAGACTAACTGGTAATGACTAAATAATGAGCCTGCATGCTTATTTTAAATGTGTGAGTGTCAGATGATCAATCTATGAGAATAGGGTGGATAGCTTGAATTCTTATCAGAGGAATGGTAATCTAATATGCACGTTAAACACAGACACAACACAATCACAAAAGCTTTAAATGCCCAGATATATACTGTGTTTTGCTTCAGTTGTTATGTGAGATACCAAATGCCATACATCTATAATTGCAAATTTGACTAGATAGATCCATACCATATTGTATTCTCGTAAGATGATACACACTAGCAAACAACCCGCCTGCTTCATCTGGAAATTTTTGGCGTGTCTATCTTCTCAAGTCTTAACTGCTTACTGCTCAGTACTCCCTTGTTTGATTTTTTGATGAATTCACAATGAATTTTTAAAGGAGACGTAGCTTATTTTGCACACTTAGTTTTCGA
Organism: Pyrus communis; assembly: GCF_963583255.1. Taxonomy (NCBI): domain Eukaryota; kingdom Viridiplantae; phylum Streptophyta; class Magnoliopsida; order Rosales; family Rosaceae; genus Pyrus; species Pyrus communis. The sequence continues at coordinate 6,974,842 of NC_084810.1, forward strand.
TCTTCTTTCCCATTTGGTTTATTATTTTTTTTGTTAATGGGGTTTATACAGGGATCTGCAGAAAGCAACATGTAACTTTACAACATTGATAGGGCAAGGTGCATTTGGTCCTGTGTACAAAGCTCAGATGTCAACGGGTGAGACTGTTGCTGTTAAAGTGCTTGCAACTGATTCTAGGCAAGGGGAGAATGAATTCCAGACAGAGGTAATGTTTTGTCTGATGCTTAATAGTGTACTAGTTTTATGGTTCCAGCTGCAATTATTGATTGATGCTATAAATTTATTGGATATCTGTGCAAATGTTGGGAGCTTGGTGAAATATAAGGACGTTAGTCCACTAACGGATATTGTTAGGAGATTGCTTGCTGCAGAATTGGAAAAACATAAACGTGCTTATTGTCATGTAATAGTATTCCTTTTAAAGTAAAATATGTAGTCCAGATTGTTTCATCAATTATAGACCCTTACTTTTAAAAATTTTCCCCTTCAGGTTAAGCTATTGGGAAGGTTGCATCACCGAAACCTCGTGAACTTAATTGGATATTGTGCAGAAAAAGGCCAACATATGCTTATATATGTTTACATGAGTAAAGGCAGTTTGGCCTCTCATTTATATAGTAAGATGGGCTATAAACTTCAAATACGTTTGTTTCAATGTAATCTTATAGATTTATCATGCAATATGAACTCCATTAGATATTCATGCACAAGATATATATAACTGAGAATAGCATGGTTTACGTTATGCAGGTGAAAAACATGAGCCATTGATCTGGGATTTGAGAGTTCTAATAGCTCTTGACGTAGCAAGGGGCTTGGAGTATCTTCATGATGGAGTAAGTGAATCGCACTGCGTGAGACAGTGAATTGCATCTGTACCTGGGCATGCCGGCACATGTTTTTATTTATTAATTTCAATTTTTTTTTACTTCAGGCAGTTCCTCCTGTAATACACCGTGATATTAAATCATCCAATATTCTGTTGGACCAATCCATGAGAGCGAGGGTATGTCTTCCAACTTTTCTGTAATAACTATTTCCAACTGCAGATTCCAAATTAGATCATGTTGCGATAAAGGAAATATTTAATTTACTTCCTTTCCAAATATGGAACATTGGTTGCATTTTGGATTACATATATGCGTAACATATTTATTTAAAACAATATAAGGGAGGATGCCCTTTAAGATATTTCAGAGGTTATATTGGTTCAAGCAGGTAGCAGATTTTGGACTTTCAAGGGAAGAAATGGTGGACAAACATGCGGCTAATGTCAGGGGAACTTTTGGTTATCTTGATCCTGAATATATATCTACGAGGAACTTCACCAAGAAAAGTGACGTTTACAGCTACGGAGTTCTGCTCTTTGAGCTCATTGCTGCAAGGAATCCTCAACAGGGTTTAATGCAATATGTTGAACTTGTAAGATCTCTCTCTCTCTCTCTCTCTCTCTCACACACACACACACACACACACATGCATCTGCACAAGTCTCATGCACACTCACACACAGAGGTTATCTAGAAGAAACAGGAACATATGGAATTCCAATATTGAAGTAATTTGACCCTGTGACAATATGAATAACCTAGGAACATAGTAGAGTACATGAAAATGGATATGATGTGTTTGTTTGTCTGTGTGTTTGCTCTCACTATTTCCTCGCTCCAGCCTTAGAAGAAAAATGAAAGGGAAGTCTATCATTTACTTTCTCTTTTTGCAGATGTACTCTTCCACTTATATCCCAATAATGCTGTTTATTTTGCACATCTAATGATATTTCTGGTTGAAAAATAGGCAGCGATGAATACAGAGGGGAAACTTGGGTGGGAAGAAATTGTGGATTCACGTCTTAATGGGACTTTCCATGTGCAAGAGCTTAACGAAGTGGCAGCTCTGGCATATAAATGTGTCAACCGTGCCCCAAAGAAACGGCCTTCCATGAGAGACATTGTACAAGTGCTATCACGGATGCTCAAAATGAGGCACAACAAGAATCACACGAAATCCTTGTCATCGGTGACAGATGAAGGCACAACTGACATGAACCAACCAGAAACCAGAATCCAAATGGCCGAACACCAGAGAGAAGAGTCTGTAGACAGCCTAGCCGATACCTATGAAGTATAGATGGCGGCTTCCCCATTTTTTCGTTTTTTCTTTCTTATTTCTTGGTTTTTCGACTTTGCTTTTTTGATACATGTGCAGTCTGTGGGCTAGAATTAGTGGATTTCGAGTAGTTAAGATTTCTGGTCGAGTGACACAGGATTTTCGGTTAAATATTTGACCATGTAACATATCCTTTTCTCATTCTTCCTCCCTGTTTTGCTCAGATGACAGATTTCTAGATTTATATACCATACTTGGCAATGGAAATGAAGGAAAAGTTGACCCCCTTTTGAACTTATTTCCCAATTATTTGCAGTGTTGCATAATTTACAACTTTTGCGTCTACATTGAAGGCAAACCTTTCACCAACAAAAAAACAAGGTGGTGAACATCACCAATGCAATGCTGTGTGCTCTGCATTGAGCAACCAATGATTGTGCTGTGATAGGGAAATGATCTTGCACTCCCTGTTTTCTCTCTTAGTTCGAAAAGTGCTTTTGAATGACTGAAAGCTTTTTTAGAGAAAATGTATTTGGTTTTCAAAAGCACTTGCTTTTCCAAAATGAAATTAATGTTATCTATTCAAATCCAATCTTAAAAACGAAACGAGGTTTTCGAATCCAATCAAAGTCGTAACCAAACAGCGGGTCAAGACATTAGTCCCATCATACGATTTGGGCTGGGCTTTAGCTTATGCATATGTCAGCCCATCTCGAATCCCATCTTTAAGTACAAAGACCTGCTACTCTCTCTCTCTCTCTCACATAAGCTACTGCTTCTCTGTATTATCCATTTCTGTCACGTTCAGGGTCAAGCAACAAGAAAATGGCAGCCATGGCTGCACTTCAGAGCTCCATGACCTCTCTTTCTCTCTCCTCTAACTCCTTCCTCGGCCAACGCCTTTTTCCCCCAACTCTGTACTCTGTCCCGGTACGCTTACCTTTTCTCCTCCAATTCTTATGTCAAATATAATGATACATACATACATATATATATATATATATTTACACATTTATTAGTTTTTTGCTGCATTTCAGTTCTTTACTCGTAGCACTGAAGTGGGTCTTGCCTAAAATGAACACTCTCTCTTTATTCCAGTGGTTTCTGCAAATTGATGTGATTTTACTTTTCTTTGTGAAATTGAATTCCTTTATTAATATGTAAAAGTTGGGTTTCGAAGAATATGAGAAATGAAAAGGAAATGGATAATTTTTAATCTGTTTATGTACAATTTTGAAGAAACTGCATCTCTGGTTACGGTTCTGACAGTGTTGGATTCTCTGTTCAAAATTCTCCAAGTGGGTATTGTAAAGTTGAATTATTTCGTTGAAAGTGAATAAAAACAGATGCAGGAATTGACTGAGAGGTTTTAGTGGTTAACGAAGGTTTCCGGTAAGAGTGATGCTAGGGAAACCACATTTTGTGGACCACAGTAAGGTCTACAGTCCAAGTAGGTCTCATCTCTATTAGAGAGATTGTTTAGATGTGGTCTACAAAACGCGGTCTCCGTAGCATTCTTTTGTTTCTCAGCGAAACTTTTGCTGCACTTACCATGTGATATTCAAACTATATAAGAATGACAATGTTGTGTGTAAGATTTAGTAATAGGTGTCCTTAGTACTTTGTTTCTTAATGAAACTTCTGCTACAATTTCTTATTTCTATTCCCATTACCTTAGATGACAATGTGGTAATTCCCTAATCAAAGATTTGGTTTTCCGGGTTTATAAGTGGCCCTATATTAGTGGATGACAATGTTTATGCTTTATACTCAGTTGGCATAAAACTGAATTGTATGAAATGAATGTTTAGCTGGAGTGAGCTTTCAGTTTACATAGTCATGAAAGGGCTTTCTGTAACCTACATACTGACCGTGACACACATATCGGTTCATTCTATTAGAATTATTTCATTTCTTTTCATATTTTTTGAGTTACCGCCTTCAGGAGATAGGATCTCATAAAGTTTTTTCACCAAGCGTGTCATGTTTTGATACTATATTTTAATTTTACTAGTAAGTTTCTTAAAAGGGATCTGATATGTTTTCCAAGGCCATATTTCTTCATGGGTTTTCTCTTATGTTTTGTTCTTTCTTGTCATCTCAAAGAAACAAAATTTTATACCGTCCAGGTAATGGAAATGGTTTTTATACCATTCACATTGTAGTTTTGAGTTTGAATTACTCTGATCACTGGGAGGAAAAAGGAGAATCATTTCGTAACAATTTATCTGCTTGTTTCATGCGCAGGCCAAGTTAACAGCAAAGCCTTGTCTCATTGTAGTGAAGGTCAGCATCATGAGTCCTATCTATTTTTTTCTTTATTTTTGTCAATAAGTTTTTTCTGTTGAATACAATCAAAATCTCATGCATCTATGGTGGAATTGCTAACTTACCAGCTTCTAGGAAGTGATGCTTCTGCTTGTTTGAAACTGGATAATATGAAAGCAATCTTTGAGCATGTAATTTGGCTCATAATATCTGCGGACATGCACGACTAAATGGGATATTCTTACAATAGTCACAAAGAAGGCATTTGATTGCAAATTATTCACGATTGGGGTGGAGAGTCTTTTATCTTGATTTCCTGGCTAAACCAAGAAAACGTTATTTCAATGTCTGGTTTACAATTTAGTATCCTTTTCTTTTTTTAAAACTATTTTGCTAAATGGGATATGATATAGCACATTAGGGCTGTTCATCTCCTGAAATATTGCTTTTTTCGTCCTCTGGCAGCTCAAAAGATGGGAGCGGAAGGAATGCAAGCCAAACAGCCTTCCAGTTTTACACAAAATGCATGTTAAGGTTGGAGACACAGTGAAAGTCATATCTGGACATGACAAGGGTAAAACTGGAGAGGTGACAAAGATCTTTAAGCACAACAGCACCGTGATAGTCAAGGAGATAAACTTGAAGACAAAGCATATGAAGAGCAGGGAAGAGGGTGAACCAGGACAGATACTTAAGGTTCTTTTTCTTTCATAAAATCTGTAATCATCAACTTATTAGTTCCTTGCTTGCTAGTTTCGTTTAATTACAAATAAACATTTTAAACTTCATATTGCAGGTAGAAGGAGCCATACACAGCTCGAATGTGATGCTTTTCTCAAAAGAAAAGAATGTAGCAAGTCGGGTGGGTCATAAAATCCTGGAAAATGGACAACGAGTTCGATACCTCATCAAAACTGGTGAAATAATAGACAATGCAGAGAACTGGAAGAAATTGAAGGAAGAAAAAAAGAAAACTGAAGAAGCCGTCACTGCTGCATAAGGATCAAATTCTTACCTGAACGTGGCTGTAGCTTAGAAACTCCAGATGTATTAATATCATTTTGTAAGTTTGTATTAATTCAATACCTTCTTGTGCTTTCGAGTATTGCACTTGCAACAGAGTTATATAATTTTGTTTATTTGTGTTGTTTGAATGAGAAATTAGAATGTTGGTCTTCCTCCAAAACATGCTGGTTATCTTTTATTTAGTTTGCATTTTACTGAGCATGGGATTTTTCTTCAACACTACACGTTTGGTGCTTAGGATAATAGAATTGGCTGACTCACTGGATTCGATGTTGTAGAAAGAACGTAACTTTCAAATTTAGTGAAGCTGAAGGTAGATGATGGATTACGATTGGAAGAGAAGTTTTGTTCGTAACTAATCCAACCAATTCTTTCAATTTTGGACAAAAATTTGGAATTTGACCTTTATTTCTTTCTTCAAATGTACCTTCAATTTTGTGAGTTATTTAATCCAACCCATGCTATGTACCAAGATTCGAACTCTCAAATTCTCATTTTTTCACTTTTAAATTTCTAGTTTCGAATTTCAAGCTTCAAAGTCTTCCCTTATCACTTCATAACATTCCGAGTGAGTGCATGGAATTTCTCTTAAACTTGTATGTCTTAAGATTGAATCAAATTGAAGAAATTGTTGAAAATGTAAAATGTATGAAAGCACAAACTTTGCATATTGTGATTTCGTACTATCATCATACACAAAATAATTCATTTTGAGATTTTGAAGCACTTAAAAACGTTAAGAAATGAGAAAGTTACGACGGAAATTTGTAATCGGCACGAAACAGCTTGAACTTGCATAGAGTACAACTTGTAGAAGCTCGACTGGCCTATATTCGATTCGATAATAAACCAAACTTGAGCATTGGTACAATCAGCTCGTAGAGCTCTTAAGCAGACAATATTTTTTTCACGAGACATCTTCAACTATACTCTATTAAAGAAATTTGCTTAGAAGGATCATTTTTCTGATTTGCTTTTGAAGAATTATGTTCACTTTTATTTTTAAGTATTGATTGACTATTTTCATTTTAACTTTTTATTTCCCAAGACGGAGGTTGATATTATATTCCTCAAGGCTTCTTTTGTTTTTAAATTGGGATTTTCTGCCCTCCAACTTCCCGTACTTTTCTGTTTTGTGTAGTCACGATTAAGCTATGTCAATATTTTATATTACTATTCATTTTTGTCTTATTATCTCTATAAAAAAACAATATAAAATGTTGACATGGCTTAACCATGACCACACAAACAGGAGGACACGGAAAGTAGGAGGCAGAGAATCTACCTCCTTTTAAACTACATGCGTGATTACTTAGCTTCTCACTAAGCTCCAATCATCGAAAAAGAAAAGAACATCTATGTGGTCGTTTCAAAGTACTATTCATAAAAACGGAATTGTTATTATCAATTCAAAAATCTCATTCTATACTCCTCACAAGTGTATTTTTCTTTCTAATTATAAAAAGTTTGGGGTGCCAAATGAGATTTTTGGAATGCTAATAACAATTCCCCATAAAAATTGTATGTTATATTGTTCATGTGTTATTATAGCTCACTCAATAAAAATCATCTAAGCAAAATTTTTATTAAAACGAAAATCGTTTAATCAATTAACTATAACAATTAAATAAACATTTCGTAATATTGCAATTCATTAACTAAACGAACCGTGAAGTCCCAAGTTCGGACTTCTGCACCGTTGATCAATTGATCACACGCAAGTCTGCATCATAATGTTGGACAAAATTAAATATGGATAACGTAAAAGACTTTTCTTTTCAATTTTGGGTTATATGTTATCACAATTGTATGAATCTGGAAGCGTGTACAATTCACATCACATGATGATTTAACATTTGGCAACCATGCATGCATTCACAACACACTCTCATTATCTTATATCTTCACAAGAGAGATGCTAATGAAACTCTTTAAAAATGAGACTCTTCATGAATTTTTTATTATCTCAAATTTTTAACAGTATTTTATAATATTAGCACAAAAGTTGACGTTAGACTGTAAAGCAACAAAAAATCTCTAAACAATTTCACTTTACAATAATCTCCTTGCCATTTCCCGTCTCGACGGTAGTACATTTGTAATTGCTGTAATTTCCATATCTCTGATATAGACCAGGCGTGGAAGTATTTGCTTCCCAAAAATTTTAAAAATGATTTATTAATTACTATCTCCTCACATGCTTTGTCGATTGTCTAGTGGTTTCTTATTATACTATTTTAGGGATATGAATATTATATTAGCTACATGATTACAACATCCAATACTATGATTAATTCAATATATATGTGCGTGTGTGTATATATAGCAGCCTCGGTGGAGGGCAAAAGAAGGGGAGCTATGGCAACATACTGTGTTACCGGAGCTACTGGTTTTATAGGGTCTTGGCTGGTGAAGACCCTCCTGGAGAAAGGTCATATAGTTCATGCAACAGTTCGTGATCCTGGTCTGTAGACCTCTTTAATCAATTAGCCCTCTCTTCTTTTCTTTTCTTTTTATTTTTTCACGCTTTTATTTTCATCCAAGTAGAAAAAAATTATGGCTTTCTTTTTGTTCAGATTTTGTTTGTGGTTTTTATGGTTGACCTTTAAATTAGAAAGGGAGATGAGAGATAGAAAGATGAAAACCGGTGAAAGAACTCTGAGTTTTTTGTTTGGTAGAACTTTGAGTTAGGAAAGAGAAAAAGATGAAATAGGTTAACCGTTATTGTGGGCCTGCCACTAATACAAGATCTTGTTGAGAGACAAGAAATGATGATATTGATAGTTAATTCGTTTCATTTTTTGAGTTGAGAATTAGCTTTCTGAAATTTGCACAAAATTTTTGGTGAGATCATCAATACTTGCATACAGTAGCTAGAAGCTTAGAAGGATCTTATTTGAGTTAGCATCAGGTTCTAATATTGGTATTCTTTAAGTCAAAGATTGTTTTAGCTAGAAAGTTTATGAATATACCTGCCTAGAAGTCATTTGACAACAAGGTTGTTAAACATAATTACATGCATTTTAAATTATCTCAAGATATATGTGTATCAATGAAATTTCTGCACCGTACTATAAACTGTATGGGGTAACCCTTCCAAATAAGAGTTTGAGAATAAATCAAGCATGACATTTTGATTGGTAGACCACGAATGTAAGTTTCTGTCAGCCCGGCTCAACTTACAAGTCTAGTTTATGGTTGAGATATCCTTAATTCATAAGATTGTTTGCAATTGGAAGATGTAAATTTGAGATGTCAAAATTATATTTACATCCCATTTTAGATTTTCGTCATACGTAAATGAAATTCTACTTGAATGAGTAGAGATATAAATATACGATCTCATTTAATTTCTTTCTTTGATTGGAATCCAACACCAAAAGAGGTAAAAAAATATATACATAAATTTAGGTTTTTATTTACATGTTCCGACCAAGATTTTGCATCTCTTCATTGGAGTTTTCCAGCCAACCATGAATGTAAAACACAAATTTCTAGGCATTTTGCATCTCACGTTGGAGATGCTCCAAGCATGCTAATTTTCTTCTATGAATGTTTCAATAAGGGTGATGAGTTTCCACTTAAAATCGCACAGCCAAGTGTCTGCAGCTATTATCATTGTGGACAAGCACTGATCGGTTGAGATTGTTCCGAGCTGATTTGCGACAAGAAGGAAGCTTCGACGAGGCTGTGAAGGGCTGTGACGGCGTATTTCACGTTGCAGCATCAATGGAATTCAATGTTACTGTAACAGAAAACATTGGTAATGCATAACATATGTGCTACATTTTCACTACACAAATAGCACATAGCCCTACACTCTTAATAAACCCTAATTGAGTTCCTATCTAAATTGTTTTTATGTCTAGAGAGGTATGTTCAATCAAATATCATTGAGCCTGCAATCAAAGGAACCTTAGACCTCCTCCAATCCTGTGTGAATTCTGGAACGGTGAAAAGGGTTGTACTCACCTCTTCCATTAGTACTATCACTGCCAAAGATGGCAACGGAAACGCAAGAGCTGTTGTTGATGAGTCTTGCCAAACTCCAGTTGATCAAGTTCTAAGTGAAAAAGCAAGTGGATGGGTAAATGTTTCCTCTCCTCCATATAAATCTCTCTTTGCTTTGTTTTTACAATTAGAAAATACTCAGTAATCTGACGCACATATTAGTCTATCCAATTGAAATAGTCACTATCATTTGACATATCAAACGAGGCCTCATTGTGCATTAAAAACATTCTTTCTTTAATTTACAGGTTTATGTACTTTCCAAGATTCTCACAGAGGAAGCATCATTCAGATTTGCAAGTGAGAATGGGATTAATCTTGTATCAGTCATAACAAGTACTGTTGGGGGCAATTTTCTCACCTCCAAGGTTCCATTAAGCATTCAAGTTCTCTTATCTCCAATAACTGGTGCTTCTGCTATATCTATCTTCTTCTTTCTTTCTTTCTTAAAGAATCTCGATGGCACGAGAAAGATTTGTCGTTGAAATATACAAGTACACTATGTTAGCCTTTCCAATAGAGGTGTGTGACTACAATACCCCTTGGCCATAAGTGTATCAGGATTTTTAATGAGGCGGATGAAAGTATATGACCCATTTCTTTAAATCTCACCCGTTCATTTTATGTTACATTGAATGCAAAATGCTATTATTGATTTTCTGCAAAATAAGAAGTATGGATATCATAAACACAATTGAAGCTGTGGATATGATCTTTCTATGCAGGTGACTCTGAACTTTATGGCATATTATCTGCTGTAAATGCAAGGATGGGATCAATTGCTTTAGTTCATGTTGAAGATATATGCAATGCCCACATCTTTTTAATGGAGCACGCCAAAGCGGAAGGTCGTTACATATGCTTTGCCCAAAGTTGTCCAATATCTAAGTTGCTTAACCATCTAGCTCAGGCGTATCCTTGCTCAAATTCAAACAGGTATGGTACATTTTTTTGTTAGACTTTTCGAGCTGCATACTATTTCCCGAGTTCAAATCTCCCTCTCCGTCGGGTGAGCTTTATGTTCTCAATTTAGATCCGCATCAGATCATTGTTTATATTTGTGTGTGTGTGTGTGTGTGTGTGTACATTGCTAGAGGCAGTTCAAGAAAAAAGGTCTTTAATACCATTTTCTCAGTGACCAAATGAAAAATGGTCATAAATAGTAGGGATGAAATGAGAGTTGATTAATGGACTTAGCTCCTTATTCCTACTCAATGTATATTTTAATTTGCTCAGGGTTTGTAACTCAAATGGTTAACTACTAATTATACGCACCTCCTAAAATTGTACGAGATTTCCCTTTATATACATAATGTTCTGTACATATTTTGCAGGTACAGAGTGATTGAGAAAGAAAATGATGTAGTACCTTATTCCGAGATCTCTTCAAAGAAGCTAACAGATTTGGGATTCACTTACAAGCATGGGATTGAAGATATTGTTCATCAGACAGTTTCTCGTTGTCTAGGTTATGGCTTTCTACCTCCTATTTAGAGTTTAGAGTTTTTCTACGTTGTCGTTAATATAAAAACTTTTTTTTTTTTTGTCCTAAATGTGGACATACAGTGGATGTTGTTCATGATCATATCATTGATAGTATAAACTTACAGTTGTCAATGTATGGTCAACATGATTATCAATACATTGTGATATTTTATCTGCAAGTGCACCTAACCGCAACTTAAAAAGAAAGTTTAATTAAACTAAATCTCTTGTTATTGATAAAAGATGTGGGCTTGTTGGCAAACAGACATTTCCTTTCCTCTGTATTTTCATGTATTCATCTAGAAGCATTTTTAAGGTTCTGTTTCAGGTGTTGCTGAAAAGTGTTTTTTTCTTGTACAAAAAGCACAAGTATTTTTTTTTCTGGTCGAGAAAACAAAAGAAAAAAAAAACACTTGTTTATCTGTTAAATTATATTTGGAAGGAAAAGCCATTTTGGACCATTGAATATGCTTTTGGCAGTACCTAACACACCTTTACTACTAAATATTGTATCCAAGTCAACTGTTTTGGCTAGCCGAAGTGAGAAGCCAACTTGGTTGCCACCTTACACAAAGCTGTACATTCATCTGTGAAACAAATATGCATTCAAGTCAAATCAATTAGATTTAATGCTTTTGGCATGTTCATCGGAGGAGACAAAATGACAGGGAGAAAAGAATCTCGAATTTGGACCCGTAGGCCTTCGAATTAAGGGTGGGCACAAAAACCTTCAAACCACAAAATTGTATCAAATCATATTAAAAAAAATTGAAAAGAATCGTGCTGATCAAAAAAGTCAACTTTGAGTCAAAAATCGAACCAAACCATTCAAACCGATTCCAGTTCCAATTTCAAATGAACAAAAACCGGCTGGAACCGAATCGTTTTATTAATAATAAATAAATAAATTATATATATATACACACATGTTATGATATAATAGGTTGACAAATTAGTTTCATCAAGTTGCGAAGCATTGGATCCCATCCCAATTAGGTTTTACCCACTCACTCTGTCACTCACCTCACCCTCCCTCACCTCACTCACACGGCCTCACCCCTCTCACATCCCCATTCTCCCATTTCGCACATCCGAGATCCGACCCTTACCACGGCCCCTCATCCAAAAATATCAACAATTCACCCATAACCTCAGCTTCTGCGACGGCCCTCATCATCCATCATTCGCGACAACTCACGAATCTTCGTCCTCCGTCCTTCGTCCTTGGTATTTTCTCTATCTTTTCTCATATTTGAGATTAGGAATATGGTTGAGTTCCATTGGTTTTCCATTCTCTTTTACCTGCACTATATATGTGTGATTAACACTATCTAATTGAGTCACTCTTGTCCTACATTTAGGGCCATTTGTATATAGATGGTCTGTGGGGTTCAATAAGGGTGTTTTAAGTTCGTAGATTCTACAGAAATGTCATTGGATTTAATCTACCCCCTTAATTTAGGGCCATTTGTTGAGCTGGAGTACTGCCAAAATTGCTAGGAACCAGTTGACGACTTTTTTCTATACTCGGGTTCAGAGTTATGTACTTTCCTCTTCTTCTATGTGGTTTGGTTGGTATAGTTAGTTATGTGGTTCAGTTTGTGCAAAAGCTTCAGTTGTAGTAGAATTCAAAATTTTAGGAATAAAAACAATTTACTTTTCTTTAATTCTATAACATCAAAAGAAATATACTCACTTATATATAATAATCATCCACCAGATTCCCAAACTCACTTATCTATTTGAGGTTCACATACTTGAAAGACATAAGAAAAGTGCCCCTCTACTGCCTGTAATGAAAATGTGAAATGTAAGTAATATTGATGAAAGTATGATGCTGATGAATAACACCCTATCTCAAATTAAAGTTTCAAGAAATAAAATGGAGCACCAGTAAAAGCTAAAGGAAAAACAACACTCTAATTGAGAACACTATTGCCCAGGGAAAAATAAAGTGTTTAACTGTGCTGAAATTAGTACGTTCATAGCATGTTTACCCCTTCTAACACGATTCGAAGGTTAATTAACAATTTGTTTTTTTGGTTGCTCTGCAGTGGCACAATTGATGACAAAAATCAAGAATCTATCTTCACTGTGAGGAGAAAAGAAGATCTCATTAGTTCATCAATACCAAATCTATGGCATGAATTGACCTCAAAGCTTCACTGTAAAAGCATTGGAAGACTGTCTTCATTGGATTCCTCCTAATAGTTTCTCTAAGGTATAAAATGGTTTAATTGTAGATCTTCTGAGTATGGCTTCTTATCTCTTTCTAGAGTTTCATTTCAGTTAAATTGTTCTAGTAAGAGGTTTGGGGCATGCAGCTCATAGCTTTGGAGAATAGGTTAACAATTAGCATTGGAGCTCAGCTGGGTTTTCTCCTTAATCTTTCACTTTTACATGATACAATTATACAGAAAGAGTGGGTATATTTGTTAGCGGATTCTATTTAATTGTTGTGTAATTAAATTTAAATCTGCAGTTTGCTTCTTCAAACTTTTAAAATTGGGGAAGACCATGCTTCCTCTCTGAAATAAGTTGCTTGATTCTGCTTGCTCTCTGAAATAAATTGTTTGATTTGATTATATGTTGTTTGATTGTGTACAAGAGCTGCTGCTTGCTCTCTGAAATAAACCTGCAGTTTGCTTCTTCATTTTTTTGTTTGTTGACTGACCACCAATGCATATTTCTTTTAGTTCTCTTTTTGTTGACTATGTGCCACTACCAAAGACATTTGCATTAAAAAAGATGTGTTGCATGCTGCTTTATCTAATCAGTTTTAGAAGTTGCATTTAAATGCATGATGATTTGGTGTTCAAATAATTTAGTTTTCGGAACCGTAAACCGGCAAGAACCGAATCGGAACCAATGTAGACCGAACCGTAGGATTCTAGTAATAAATTTAAGTGGAACCACACCGAACTGAACCGTTGATATTTTCCGGTTCCGGTTCTGATTTAGGGGGAACCCACCTAACTGTACAGTGTCCACCCCTACTTCGAATTATACATGGTATAAATAAGAATTCAGTTTTCATGTTCTTTAAGATTATATGTAATTTGATATTTTCTCTTTGTTATGATGCGTCAAGTCTCTTTATTATGAGGTGTATAAGGAGATGTATGATATATAAACGGATCTTTTGTTAGCCGGAAAGCAATTTGTGACGAAATGTAACCTTATTTAAATTCTGATGGCTACTAATGTTTTTCTAACCGGAAAACAATTTTAGTTTGGAGCAAAAACTACATTTGCATTTCCCAAAAATGTGTGAAATGTAATTGTATAGTTCTATTGACAAAGCTCTTTACAGGTTCCCCTGATACCGACTGATGCTTTTATTTTTATGACAAACTATTAGATAATTTACACTATATTTATCTGTACTACAGAAACCAGAAGAATTTGAACTCAAAATCCAATGAGTTAAAGAAAAATGCAATATTCATCACGGTAATTCAGCACTTGTTTACAACGATTAATGTTAATACATTACTGAAGTATTTATTAAAACTTTCTATTGTCAAATATTGTCTGTACAGCCATCAACTCCTAGCGGTGTCACATTTGAGAACCCAAAGCCTCTCTGCCGCTTCCAAATTAAATCACACCCAGAAGTGACATGATTTCTGAATTGGTACAGCCATTGGCTGTCCAGCCTGCCCCGATGAAGACTAAACCGAAGAGTCAATATGTCAAAGGAGTAACTGTCCTCTGCATACAATTAAAGATTTCCAAGTATTGAGTTCATATGCAAATGCAACCCCAAAACCATGAGAGATTTTTCTCTGTTCAAAGCACGAACACGGACATACGTTAATGTTATTATACAAGTAAAGAGATATTTGAAGAAAAAATTCTCTATTTGTATAATGACATATAGCATACCGCCTACATTAAAAAATCTCTCCAAAATCAAAAGCTACCACTCTAAACATTTAATGAGACTTTAAATTCAAGTATTCATTCAATTTCTTCACATCGTGGTTTCAGACGAGTGTTCTGGAGGGGTAGGAAGGATTCATTTATGAGGTGCATGTACCACATTGCCTTCAAAAGCTGTACAGATGCAGACTTTAAAGCTCACAACTAATTACTATTTTGAGCAAGGAGGGAGAGGAGCAAATTTTTTTGTGACGTAACAATATCACGTGATTTTATCAATTTATTCTAAAGCATAGACTTTTCATTAATATATGTTGTAGTTATAATGAAATAGTAACACTATGCGATTGAAGGGGGAGGAGTAAACATTTGTGTGGCCGTTAAAATTGGGAGGCGGTTTTAACAATTCAACCTAAGGCATAAAAGCTTCATTGGCACATGTATTTTGATGAATTAGTAACATAATATGGCATAAGAGAGAAATATGAGTCCCTGACCTTATATGGAGCGATAGCAGCTTATGCACCAAGAGTAAGCACCAAGAAAATCAAATCTCTGACAGGGGAGAGAGCAACAAAGAAAAGAATTTACAGAAAACTATCAATCAAAGAGTGATAGGGATAGAAAAATATAAAACAAATTGGGGCTGGACAGCGAACTTATGTCATGCAATGCAATCCTTCTTTATTTTTATCCTCTGGTTTTCGAGTAACCTTGACATAAACTTACCAACAAGGACCAATGAAGTTAATGCCCTTCTCATCCTTCATATGGTCCCTCCTCCCTTTAAGAATTAGATAGAATCTTTGGTTTGGAAATGACTTTTAAATGATTGAGTAAGAAATAATGTTATTTACACATTTATTTTTATTTTTGACACATTTATTAATTTTTTTCATTGATCATTTTCAATTTATTCAATTCGACGGCAAAATCAAGAGATGTGGATGAGAAGTAAAAGTAAGTGTGTGAATAGCACCACTCTTAAAAAACATTTTTTAAAATAATTTTTAATAAAAATGTAAATTAATTCTGGAAAAACAATTGAGGTGCTTCATAGAAGAAGCCCAAACCGGTGCAAATAAAAGAAGCCCAAAACTTATGCTTCTTGCATAAAGTATTTTAAGTGTTTTTGGAATCTAAAAATATTTTCTGTAAAAACGTTTTCAATCATTTAAAAGTATTTCTCAAATAAATTCTAATTTTTTATTAATTAATGTACTAATAGAGCTAATTCTTTTTGTACTTTGGATTTTCAATAATTAAATGCTCCACTAGCTACCTGTTTTGCACTTTGATTGTTTCAAAGTTGTATGATTACTTGTGATTTTTGTTATATTCTGCCTTCCCAAGGAACTATTGAAATTGATGTTCCACTTCGCACTTCGGGGTTAGAGATAATCACTCATTTTGATGTTATTAATTAGACATTGACCTTTCCTTTAATGCGGGCACGAGCAAGCACACAATTTAACAATTTAATCACTGTAATTAGAGTAATGTTATTCATACCATATTTTTAGAGGTGTGTTAACTACACACCTCAAATTACTTCTCACATACCCCTTGTTAATTTATGTCCGTTGATTTTCTTTAATTCATCTAATTTGATAGCCGAAAATTTAAGAGGTATTTGATGTGTACAGCCGTATCATTCGAAAAAATTTGCAAAACCCAAGGAAAAAAGGAAAAAGATTTTTCGTGTACCACAATCATTATTTAATTAACTAGTTTTTCTTAATTATTTGCTTATTAATTCAAATAATGTGGCTGTTCATATCAAATGCTACCTAAGGTGGTATGATAATATGGTACAAAAACATGGTATAAATAGCATTACTCATATGATTAACTTGAGAAATGTTATGAAATTTTTTATGAACCATTTATAATTTTACAATAATTTAAAGTTAGTATTATTTTAAAAATATAAAATAGCAGAAAATTCATAAAAAATTACACTTAAGAACCTCTTTAACATTTCTCAATAAACTTTAATTTTTTAAACATTACATATTACTTACTCATATCTAAAATAATTAAGTCGGCTAAAGTAATGCCTTCTGCATCCAAATTCAGTTTCCTACCCAATAATTTCGATTGGGAAAGAAATTTTATTTTTCACTCAAAAGCACATTGTTTTTTAGAGTTTTAACGAAAAACTTACTGTACTGTTTATTTTAACAAAAAATCATATTCTTACATTAAAAAGTCAAATCTAATACTATTTACTTTACTTTTTATTTTGTTCTTATCATTAAAACTCAAAGTTTTCAAATCATTTTCATTAGTTTTGTTATTGTCTTTTTGTATGCCCCATCTTTCCCAAACACCAACTGAATAAGCAGCATACAGTTGATTTGAGACTGAGAGAACTACAACTTTAAAATCATAGAGGTTTCACCAAAAAAATTAGAATAAAAAGAGAAAGGAGAGGGATTCACATAACACCACAATTACAGATGTGCTGAGCCATTTTTCACTCGTCCAAAAAAAAAAAAAAGATGAAAAAAATCTTCAGGGTTTGCAGATGACCAGAAAGCAGGGAAGGAGAGCTCTAGGATTTAGCAGATAAAGCTCTTCAATGTTGGAATAAAGCCCCATTTTTCCAGCCAATGAATCAAACCCCATTTGCCCAGCAATTTCCTGAATGTTTTCCAACGGCTTATGAACCCTCCCAGCAATCACTCTGCACACTATCAAAGCTTTCCTTACACTTGCATCTTCCTCCAATACTTCAATTGCCTCAAAAGCTCTTCCACTTGTAGAAGTTGTAAAAACACCAACACCTTGCTTGAGCTCCTTTTTTGCGGAGAACCCGTTACGTATGATCCTACAGACGCTGCATTTCTCCGATACGCAAAGGCTCGAGGATCCATTTAGGCCGAGAGCGCAGGCCACTGTGGTGCCGTAAAACCTCAAGAGCTCATTCCCATCAGCAATGCACCTAGGGTGCTTCTTGGGCAGCTTGCTGGCTTTGATCTTCACAATCTCTCGATACTCTTCGAATCGCGCTAGAGTTCTTTGCATGTTGTGGACTTTGAGCACTCTCTCAATCCGGCGGCAGTGGTTCTCGGATTTTAACCAGCTTGTCCGGCATATTATCTCAACGATTTTTCGAGATGAGTCGCCTTCCATCAGTTCTGTCACTGCCAAAGATGTGAGGATAATGTGAGTGGGAAAGCTAGTGTAAAATCCGGAGTGAAAAGCAAGCAATTGAGAAATCAAAAGATAGTTCATAAAAATCATAACCCTTTTAGAAATGTAAACAATCCCCATATTATACCAAACTGAAAGATCGAGTTTCAGGCGATCAAGTGATACTCGAATCAAAAGATGAACTTGAACCCAAATCCAGTTTCTGCTAGATTCGTTAAACAATGTCTGGTTTAATTTCCAAAGTTAAAGTATATAAATAAAGATACATTAAACAAGTTCAATTCTTTTCTGCTGGATTAATAATCTTTGCACATTTCCTCTTTTCCCAGCTTGAAAACAAAAGGTGCTAATATTTTTGTGGACGTAAACATATGGTACTATGAGCCTAAGAGGATAAGGAAAAAAAATATAATAAATTGGTCAGAAAAAGATTTACGATCTGTAAACCAATGTGTTCATATTTCTGCGGTCAGAAGAATTTAGACACAAGTCCTAAAGGGATAAGGAAATTTGGAATATATGCAGTAGAAAACACTCAAGAACAACAAAGAAAAAGGGTTGGAAACATGGAATAAACTAAAGAATTGTTTAAGTATTCAATAAAATTTTACCAAAAATCAGAGTTTAATTAAGTTTCAGCGAAAGGGTAATTTCTTACCAGCATGTTTAGAGAGATGATGAGCTTCAGCAGCATCCCATTTGGTAAAATGTACTCCACATTTGTGGCAAGTAATTGCACAAGAGCCATTAGAATTTTCTGTGTCGAAAGAAATCCTATTGCTTTGTCTAATTCCGCCAGCACTTCCAGAAAAAGCAGAACCCTTGAAGCCAGCATGCCCTTCTGTACCATCAGCAGAAGCCAGAAAATGGCTTTTTCTTGGAGGAGTTGAGGAAGTCCTAAAAGATGGATTGAAGTAGTGCATTGTGGGATGCCCACCAGGACCAGGTGTCCCAGGCTTTAGGGTATCCATAAACGTTGAACCACCATCACCGCCACCGCCACCGCCGGCGCCATTGTTGGCATTTCCACCCCCAACACCGTCATGGAAGCCACCAAGGCTGGTGGTGATTTTGAGCTCACACCTTGAGTTGCTCAAAATTACTTCATGGGTTATTGGGTTGAGAAACTCACTGCTTCCAATGGATCTTGGGCTGCAATTACTTGGTGGCCTTTCCATATGCCTCTTGCTTCCATGAATCACATCCTTGAGATTTGCTATGGATCTTGAGCACCCTGATCTTCCTCCTCTTGCCTTTCTTGTCAAGATTGTACTCAGTTGCTTCCTGGCTTTTGGAGCATGAACATCTGATGGCTCTGATTGGCAGTGCAGAGATTTCTTCAGAGAGAACCATACTGTTGGCATTTTTGATTAATTTGGTGATACCCTTTTTTTTGTCTGCTTCCTCCAAAAGTACTTTTCAAACCCTTCCACTTTTTTCTTCAAGTTTTCTCCATTGTTTTCAAAAGCAAATCATCACTCTCCATTAAAAGCTGGAAAAAGTAAGCTTGGATGCCAATCACTTCCTCTTGAACTGCAACTTCTAACTTGGCACACACCTCCCTTTCACTCAAACTTTAACTCCATCCCACTTCTAGCAAACCCAACCATTAGTCAAGAACTACCCCCCAAAACTTTTATGAAATGGATATTACTTTATAAAAATAAATAAATAAACACTGAAAATATTGTAGGTACCATCATGTTTTTTTATACTCATTCAAATGAAGCATTTTGGAAGCTTCTTCGAAATTGGTTCATGCCTCAGAGTGGGAAGATTTTTTAAGTACCAAGTATTTAACCGATACTCCACATCTTGTAATATAAATAAAAGAAATAACAAATTTTCTCGTGTTTGTACCGTTTGAATTTGGGATATTTGTAAAAACCTCTCATCAAAGTAAAAGAGAGAGGTGTTCACAAAATCGAGAATAACTTATATAAAAATATATGATGTTTTAATTTTATATGTATTATTTTATGTAAATTTAGCATTACATAATATTAATTTGTTAACTGAGATGTCGCATAACAGTGAACATGTCCATGAAACAGTTATTCATATAAATAACCATAAAAGTTCAAATATTGGGAGTCTTGGAGCCATTCGCCAAAACCCTGGTCAGGATTCAGGAACACTAATAAATGGAGCATCGTTAGTGAGGAAGGTACACGTGAAAGAAAGAGACACTAAACCCTGAAATCTGAATTGGCATTAATTACATGGATTCTTATGAATCCGGCATAATATCTTCTTTTTTTTTTTTTTTTTCCTTAAGTTTAACCTTACTCTCTCTGAGTCACTTGGTCTGAATCTGAAACAATTTTTATGGTTGTACCACCAAACAAAATTATTAGATGGTACAAAATTTGAACGATCGAGTCCAAAGCTCAGTGCCCAATTTCTGTCCCCACATTTGCCCCATTTTTTTAGTTTTTTGGTCAAAGGAAATTTTATTACTATAGAAACACACATTACAACAGAGGCATACACACATTAAATACAACAACAAAAAAAAAACCTAAAACTAAAGGAAAACAGACAAAAGTTCCAATAACAGAAAGCACATAGTTTCTGCTAGAAACGTCCATAGCCTTCTCCACCCTCTGAAACAAGTCCACCGCCCGATTCCCCTCCTCCGTCCAGTAACGCCTCCACAGATGCCACCTCCAACCACAAGTTGCTACAAGAGCACAACCATAAACAAGGGATAATCAGCAGCCAAGTGAGAAAAGCCGACTATGAGAATGAAGTTCGCGAATACCCACGAACGACTCTGTCGAAACCGACAGATTACAAGGAGAAAGTGGTGGTGGTTGTACCACCCGAGCTAGAGCAACTGCCGGAACTTTACACACAATCTCTGAAAGAAACATGGCTGACGATAAGATCAAAGATAGGTAGGGAAGAGGTATACCTTCAAGAGTAGAGGAATAGAGGAGACCAGAGAGAAAATTGAGAAGAGATAACTGTAGAAGCAAGGAGAGAAGAAGGAAAAGAAAGAAAAAAAAGACACGACAGCCGACGCCAACCGAAACTAGGGCCAGTGTCACTGGAAAAACCTAAGATTGAAAGAGAAATACTCTTAGGAAAGAGAAAAAGAACTCTCACTAAGAAGAGAATTTTCCCACATTTGCCAATTGGCACAGTAAAATTGAAGACCGATGTGAATACTGACTAATGAGTACATTTTCGTACCTTCCTATGGATCCATGCATTCATAGAATTGGTGAGTTTACAAATACTAAAAAGGATGAGAATTGGTAAAGTTAGATCATTAGTAAAAAGAAATGGGTTTTTTAATTTTTTATATCACAAACCCGATGTATGGGATGCACCAATGTTCAAATAGTTAAGTTGTGATTGTGATTGTTAAAAAGTCATTTATTGTATCAGTGCATCTTATACACCGATGCATTGTAGAATTTTTGAAAAGAAAATTTATTAACTTCTTCATTCTAACGCTATATGATTACCTACTTGTGTTTTGGTGATTATACCATGTTTCTGTCTAAAACCACGTGGCCTTGAGTTATGTTTAGCCATTAATGTAGTTCACCAAATTATATATATTAATTACTTGCAAATGAAAATAAATAAAATCATGCTCCCATTTGCATGTAAGCATAAATATCAGAAGAACAAAATTAAAGAGTCGTTATATAACTAATTTGTTTTCGTTTTTATTTTACATGAAGCTAGAAACCAGAAATTATTGTCAACGAGCCCTTAACAATGCTCATGTGTACATGGGGTGTAAATAGAAGCAACATTTCCTCAGGAACAACGAGTAATATGAGAGACTAACGCTATATTTAGATGAAGGAAATAAACTTGAAATTTTTACAAAAGTCATAATTTGTAAATTAATATGCATCAATTCTGTTATTTGGATTCATAAATATAAAATTTAGAATTTCTGCGTGGAAAAAAAAAACTTAGAATTTAGGACCTTCAGTTCTCAAATTTAAATTCAATGTAATAGGTGCCATTTTCAAATTTCTATGAGTGAAAGTTTAAAAATAACAAATTTCGTATTCAAATTTCATTGTTCATTTAAGTTACCAAATAAGAAAATTCACAAATTCTAAAAAATAAAATTTCGTCATTTCAATTTCCTTCATTTTAAAATTCCTAAATACTCTTGTATTTCCTCATCCAAACAAAGTGTAAAAGATTAGTAGCAAAAGATATAGAACTTGAGTGCTTCTCTTTCTTTGAATTCTTAGAAGAAACCAATTTTTTGGATGGGGATTCTCTATCCTCTCTTTTTCCCTCCCCTCCCTCCCCTCTTCTCACAATTTTTTTTTCTCTCTCTCTACAAGATAAAATCCTAAGCGTTCAAACAAGAGTGGAGGTAAGGGAAAAGAAAAAAAGAGGGTCGAGAATCCTTATCCCAATTTTTTTGTTGCGGAAAACAAAGAAACAAATAGCGGAAAGAGAGGAGATATAAAAGGCAACGGAATTGGTGCGTTGTGGTGCTCCGCTAAAACAAAGAATCGCCCAAATGCACCCAAAGAAAAAACAAAAACCAACTGACTGTTTCTTAGGTTTGATTTTGCCAAAGGCCAATTTAAACCACATTATTAATAGTCTATTGTGAAGCTAAGCTCACTCTCCTTCCCCCTTAATGTAAATAATATCGTTTGTTTATAAAAGTTGGGATTTCGCAAAGACAATGATCATTTATTAGCTTTGACTACTGATTTAAAAGGAGGTGCAATGAGATTAAATAGAAAGGGTATACCGATATTGCGTTTCGTATCACTAAAATAAAAATATATATAAATTTTTTGTTTACGTGTCTTTATTTTATTGATTTGGAATGCCATATGACAGAGTACTCTTGTCATATAAATAGTTCTCAGTGAAATGAGGCCATAACCAAAAACTTACAAGTTATTTTAAATGTTAAATTATATTCGGGTTTTTTTTTCTTCACAATGTTACCCTTGTAGCATTTTGAAGGACTAGTCAATTGACTAGATAAACTCATTCGATGCGTTATGTCAACAAAACCTCCCTCCGATTAGGAACAAATTTATGGTGGTTTGACAAGGCTAAATTGCCTTGTGAAAAAGTTTAGGCAAATTAGATCTCACCACCTATTTTATTAATAAAAGACATGACACAAATGCAAAAAAATAAATATTTTCTAGGCATTTGCCTCACCAATTGCATTATCTTTAAGTAGTCACATAGAATCTTTGACACACCCCGTCCCGAAGGAGGGCATGCTGGCCGTCACGTGAGAGTGACGTAACCATTTGCACAGTTCGGAAGCTTTAAAATATACAACTTCTAAGATGAAACACCCGAAGGTGAGTCCTTATTTGGTCCATTCTGTCAGAACACCGTTGAACTTCCTCGTAGTCACCACACATTTGCAATTCTTGAACCTGGAGGGGCGCAAAACAAAGTTGAGTGGGTCAGCAAAACGTACGTATTCAAAACCTTCTTTTCTCTTTGAATATACTAACCCCTCGCCGTAAAACAAATATAGTTTCCCAGAAAATAAACATATATACGTATGTATAGATATGTCAATCATGCTCCATGATATGCCATTCATGCTCACGATATGCCATTCATGCTCACAATATGCCATTCATGCTTGAGAATATGCCACAACAGAATCTCATAATCAAATATAAATGCTCAAGCGTAATTCACATCAATAACATATAATCTAGTAGCCGGGAGTCACCTAACGTGACCTGTACGGCTGCATCTAGAGCTCCAATCTCAACTCAATATCTGAATCTGCACACGAGTCGGAACCACCTAATGTGGTCTGTACGACAGGACTGGGTGTAATATATACGCTCTAGTGCTACGATCACGTGAAGACTGTGCGAATAATCGCGGGTCACCTACGAGTCGGAACCACCTAATGTGGTCTGTACGACAAGGCTTGCACCTACTTGGATCCAAGGCGAGCGTGTGGTGCTGGTGAACATCACGTGAAGGACTGTGCCCTGGCCCTGGGCGGGAGCACTAACACCGGGGGTGCAGATTATGAGCTCTCTAAACATCTCAAACTACTACTGCATAACAACATGAATACCACTTACCTGGCACTTACCTGTGCGTCCACAACACCAAATACACATATATAAATGTATGCCACTACTAATGCATGTGATGATAGTATTTCAATCGTAGCTTACCTGGGCCTCCTCAGCACCATGCAACAGTATGCATAATTATGGTAATGCACATATTAAAATATGATGCATATATGACAAGATATTTAATTCGTATTTCTTTTAAAATACGTTTTCTGGGAAATACGTCAAGCATACGTATATATATATATACTGAAAAATAACTGCCCACTCACTGATCACATCGACGTCTCATAGGTCCCTGAACGTCCCCTAGCTTGGTTACATTCTTCCTCTGTATAATTTTCACCTATACAAAAAGTAACCAAATTGACGTTATTTAACGCACATACACCAAACATTCGTCCATAACTTTCTCATACGTTGCTCAATTTGGGTGTATGAATATACCACGGTGATCTACACGACGTCACGAACGCGTGACAATTTTCAGAACTCAATTTGGAGCTCTCACGCGCCCCCACGCGCCCTGTTCACGCGCTGCCCACGCGCGCGTCTTCTTCCTCGCGTCGCCGGACTGGTTTCGCCGGAAATAGTGTTTTGCCGGAATTTCTGGGTAAATTTCAAACTGTCATAACTTCTTCATTTCTTAACCATTTTCGACGTACTATATATCAAAATGAAGGTATTGACGAGACGAACACATCCATACCTGTCTCGACCCCTAACTCGCCGTGGTTTCGCCGGAAAAAGCCCCGAAAGCTCCGGCCAGACTTTGAACTTGTCATTCTCCTTGTTCTTACGTCCATTTTTCACGTAATCTATACCAAAATGAAGCCCTAATCATAATCTACCACGTTGGACTAGTTTTAGGGCCTAAAAACAACGGAATCAAACTTTTCCAAAAATCATGAAAATTCGGCCGGACTTACAGTTCGTGATCCCGACGTCCAAATCCTTCAAACGAAGCACTCCGAGCTTCCTTAGGACCTCACCAAGCTTCCTATAAGCTTCAAAATCCCAAAAAACATCAATCTTTACGTGTGCATGAACAGTGCACACGCACAGTGAAATTGAAATCCATGTTTTCCGAAGTGAAACTCACCTGAAATTGGTACCATCGTGTTCGTGTGGTCCTCAGGAGTACGATGGTGGTCTTAGATCCTTCGTTGGTATAGTTTTGGGGTGGTTTGTGGGTGGTCCGTGTGAGTTCGAAGGAGAGAGAGAGCTTACAGAGAGAATGAGAGATTTGTGAGGGAGGAGAGAGAGAGACAAGATACGGGAATGAGGGAGAGATTTGAGGGATGTGGGGTTCCTACCCAATCCCCAAATCATCAAGTTACAACATATTTTACGCTCCTTAGTCCCGTTTAAGGGCATTTTCATAACTTCACGTCCTCGGAATTAAAATTCCGGGACGGGTTGTGACAACCTCCCCTCCTTATAGAATTTCGTCCCCGAAATTCCAACAACCAACTTAGTCATCTAAACTCATACAATAGCTTAGGATAAATCTCTCTCATCCAATTTTCCTTCTTCCACGTAATTTCTTCCATTGACTGCTTTCTTCACAAATTCTTTACCAATTACACTGTCTTAATTCTCAATACATTCTTTTTCCAATCCAATGTCGTCCTTGGTTCCTCAACCAGTCTAATCCGGATTAATTCTCAACAGTTGCACCGGAACTCCATGTGACGAATCTGCCACCTAGTGACAATGCATCGAAATATAATACATTATGCACCTTAGCCAATTTTGAAGACATCACTACTTGTATCGATTCCTTTAGTGGTCAAAAACGGTCTGATGTGTTTAAGACTTATTTTGTCTCCTTTCCAAATCTCACTATTTCTTTTCTTGATGAAATTTCTAAAAATGTTGAATCATGAAACACATCATGCTCTTACAAACTCTGGAAGTAAATCAAGCAACTTCACCTACTCTTCGATGATCACATAAAGTTCGATGTACTTAGGACTTAATTTGCTTTCCTTTCCCCAGCCGAAACATACTTTTCTAAAGTGAAAACTTCAAAATTTTAAGATCATCTACGTTAAACATTCGATTAGTGACATGTTCAACTCTTAATCACTATTGCCATTCCTGACTACTCTCAGGTTAAACTTAATCACCTGAATACTTTGAGAAGACTTATCCATAGTTTCAGGGCCTACCAAAACTCTTTCGTGATCGAATCTTCTCTATCCAGAAGTATTTCTTCCACAAATCAACAAAAATCGACACATTTCATGGTCCTTATGGCGTTACTTTAGAAACTGTGCAACCAACATACTTAAGAAACTCAGCAGTTCCGTAACCCAAATCTCTTCTCCATAAAACATATAAGTACTGTTGCACTGTGGTTGTTACTCAACACTGGAGTAAATGTACTAACTTGGTACATTGATCAACTATCACTTCAAGTTCAATCATAACCATCCTATTCTCGAACTCAGAAATCTTTCTTTTTCCCTTCTTTCTTTGCCTTGGTTAATTCTTAATTTTCTTCGTCAACCATTTGAGTCTTGAGTACGACCTTACTAAAAAGACTTAACTTGAAAATTAGCAATTACAACTTCTTCTCAAACTTCCATTCTCAACTTTACTTCAGTTGATTTCCGATCCACAAGAAGACAATCTTGGCAAGCGTGCCAGACATTAATTCTTACTGTAGTCTTCTCACCAAGTGCATCAGCTAGAACAATTTTACGATCACCCTGGTCGTACAATCATGTTCATTAAACAATTCAATCCATCTTCGCTGCCTTATATCAAAATCCTTCCAAGTAATGGATATTGGAGACTTTTTGGATTCGTAAAAATCTTGCATTCTTACCACAATAATGTCTTCATAACTTCACAGCAAGAATGGTAATCATGACTTCCAAATCACCAGTAGGGTAATTCATTTCATGAGGTTCCTTTCGTCGTGAAACGTATGTAATCACCCTAACATTTGCATCAACATGCATCCCATACCATTCAAGAAACATCACTAAAAATTTATGATTACCACTAATCTCTGGGAATACTAAAATACGTGCATGAGTGAGGAAATACTTCAGTTGTTGAATCCTTTGCTCACAATTTCCTTCCCACTCATACATAACCTCTTTTCTCAACAATCTTGTCAATGACAAAGCAATGACTGAAAAATCTTTCACTAACCGTCCATGATAGCTTGTTAAGCTAGGATAACTCCGAATCCCAATCACGATTCGTGATTGTTCTAAATTCTCAATTTCTGCTACCTTTTATGAATTCACTTGAATACCTGAAGCAGATATAATATATCTCAAAAATGCTACTTGATTCATCCAACATTGGCATTTGCTAAACTTAGCATACAATCGACGTTCCCTCGATCTTTGCAATACCGATTTAAGATGTTTAGCATACTTTGCTCTAGTCTTATCAATCTTTTCAATAGCAACAACAACAGATCGGTCTAGATATCATTGGAATACTTCATTCATCAAATTCATAAAGTAGTAGATGCATTCGTCACTCCGAATGGCATCACCAAAACTTGAAATGACCTTAACGAGTCCTGAAGTTATCATAAGGGCATCCTCACCAATAATCTTCAACTAATAATATCCAGACCTCAAGTCCATCTTAGAAAATATACAACCACCTAGAAGCTGATCAAACAACTATCAATGTGAGGTTACGAATAACGGTTTTCAATTGTTACTCGATTTAACTGCTTATAATCAAAGCACAGCCTTAACGTCCATTTTCTTTCTCACCGATAAACTGAGGTTCCCCCAACGTAATGTACTAGGTTGAATAAAAACCTTTATCAACCAATTTCCAATTCTCTTAGTTCAAAAGGTAACATTCTATAATATATGGTTTGTACCTGGAGACAAATCCATAGTGAACTCTACATCTTTAACTGGCGGCCATCCAGGTAAATTCTCAGGGAAAACGTCCGGTAAATGTTTGACTACTCCCACTTCTTCCACACTACTAAAAGTGACATCTCTTAGCACCACATGAGATAAGTATCCTTGGCAGCCTTTTGATAATAATCTCTTTGCTCTCACAGCATAATTAACGGTCTGCCTCACTTCACTTTGCATACTAACAAAAGTAATCTCTAGTCATCC
Organism: Pyrus communis; assembly: GCF_963583255.1. Classification (NCBI taxonomy): domain Eukaryota; kingdom Viridiplantae; phylum Streptophyta; class Magnoliopsida; order Rosales; family Rosaceae; genus Pyrus; species Pyrus communis. The sequence goes on from NC_084810.1 coordinate 7,002,971, forward strand.
AGACCGATGGAAAATAACATATAATCAATTCAACATTCGGCTATAAACATAGCTCATACTCTTTCATTCTAATCAACTCAGCCCTCGGCTGCATATATAACTCATCATATCATGTATATAACATAATATGCTCTAGAATAACATCGAAATCTACAATCTAATGAAACAAAAATAGCTGGCAACAATACATACTCTACTAATACTGAGCACTCTAAATAAGTACGATACTAACATAGGATAACCTATCGGTTTACTTGCTTAACGAATCCACGAATAAGTTATTAATATTACGGTCTGCAGCCCGCAATACTGATAAATCATCGTTGTCTCGATAAGTAAGCAACAACTCTCGAGGGTGTAGTATTACTATTTTGCCACTCATTGGGAAATACATACACACGTCTCAACCGCGTTTAATTAATACTTTCTAGGCAATAACATTAATAACGTAAAATTTCTACATTATTACCAAATAGACTCTAGCTAAGTCATTAAGAATAATTATCGTACTCCTAATCAAATCCAAATAATTCTGAGTATCTTGCAGTGATGTGTGGTTAACACATCCCTGGGCTTATTGTCGTCTCCCACAACCTTTATTAGTGTAAATACTTCGTTCGTGTACACCACGGCCTAACTGACCATAATTAATAGATCCAGGAACTTGCTGGATCGGCGCCAGTTATGGCAAAGAAAACTGCTAGGGCTTCTGTTGGTTTTGGACATAATTTGCAGTTCTATGTCCCATCTATCCACTTGTAAAGTGTCCACTGCTTTCTTGCCTACATTCTCAAAGGTGTCCATTATTGTACCTACAGCCCAAAGGTACATTTCCTTTACCAAAATCACCTTGTCTCTGAGATCTGGGATTACCAATACATCTATCACTTCGCTTCTGGTCAATGACATTAAAACCTTTGCCAAAAGAACTAGAATTAGCTTCACTTCTTTTGAAGCTCTGAATCTTTCTATATTCTTGATATGACGAATCATTAACTTTATCGTCCTCTTTTGATTCCCATTCTTTTATCATTCTTCTTTACTCTCGCTGAACATGTTCTCAGAGTCCTTAAGGCTCAACAACATCTTGTATACTCCTGTTTCCACCAGGATACAAGTTCATAACTCAAACCAGGTAGTCGTCTCAACCCTTCTGTCAAAAGGAAGATTCCTTTGACTTGCATAATCCAAAACATCTTTTCCAATTGGTTAATCCATCACTTTGCTCCCTCAGGTTCATCATTTCATAAGGTGATTCAAATTCAACTCATAATCCATCTTAAAATGTCCCCTTAGATGATATATTGAATCACCCAAAATAATAGTTTCCCCCAACAACTAAATCAGGGAGACTAAGTTCCTTTAACTACGTGGTTTGCTACGAGGCGGTGTAGTTCTGACAGAATTCACTAGAACTTCTCAAGATGTCCAAGATTGAAACTAGGCTCTGATACCAACTTGACACACCCCGTCCCGAAGGAGGGCATGCTGGCCGTCACGTGAGAGTGACGTAACCATTTGCACAGTTCGGAAGCTTTAAAATATACAACTTCTAAGATGAAACACCCGAAGGTGAGTCCTCATTTGGTCCATTCTGTCAGAACACCGTTGAACTTCCTCGTAGTCACCACACATTTGCAATTCTTGAACCTGGAGGGGCGCAAAACAAAGTTGAGTGGGTCAGCAAAACGTACGTATTCAAAACCTTCTTTTCTCTTTGAATATACTAACCCCTCGCCGTAAAACAAATATAGTTTCCCAGAAAATAAACATATATACGTATGTATAGATATGTCAATCATGCTCCATGATATGCCATTCATGCTCACGATATGCCATTCATGCTCACAATATGCCATTCATGCTTGAGAATATGCCACAACAGAATCTCATAATCAAATATAAATGCTCAAGCGTAATTCACATCAATAACATATAATCTAGTAGCCGGGAGTCACCTAACGTGACCTGTACGGCTGCATCTAGAGCTCCAATCTCAACTCAATATCTGAATCTGCACACGAGTCGGAACCACCTAATGTGGTCTGTACGACAGGACTGGGTGTAATATATACGCTCTAGTGCTACGATCACGTGAAGACTGTGCGAATAATCGCGGGTCACCTACGAGTCGGAACCACCTAATGTGGTCTGTACGACAAGGCTTGCACCTACTTGGATCCAAGGCGAGCGTGTGGTGCTGGTGAACATCACGTGAAGGACTGTGCCCTGGCCCTGGGCGGGAGCACTAACACCGGGGGTGCAGATTATGAGCTCTCTAAACATCTCAAACTACTACTGCATAACAACATGAATACCACTTACCTGGCACTTACCTGTGCGTCCACAACACCAAATACACATATATAAATGTATGCCACTACTAATGCATGTGATGATAGTATTTCAATCGTAGCTTACCTGGGCCTCCTCAGCACCATGCAACAGTATGCATAATTATGGTAATGCACATATTAAAATATGATGCATATATGACAAGATATTTAATTCGTATTTCTTTTAAAATACGTTTTCTGGGAAATACGTCAAGCATACGTATATATATATATACTGAAAAATAACTGCCCACTCACTGATCACATCGACGTCTCATAGGTCCCTGAACGTCCCCTAGCTTGGTTACATTCTTCCTCTGTATAATTTTCACCTATACAAAAAGTAACCAAATTGACGTTATTTAACGCACATACACCAAACATTCGTCCATAACTTTCTCATACGTTGCTCAATTTGGGTGTATGAATATACCACGGTGATCTACACGACGTCACGAACGCGTGACAATTTTCAGAACTCAATTTGGAGCTCTCACGCGCCCCCACGCGCCCTGTTCACGCGCTGCCCACGCGCGCGTCTTCTTCCTCGCGTCGCCGGACTGGTTTCGCCGGAAATAGTGTTTTGCCGGAATTTCTGGGTAAATTTCAAACTGTCATAACTTCTTCATTTCTTAACCATTTTCGACGTACTATATATCAAAATGAAGGTATTGACGAGACGAACACATCCATACCTGTCTCGACCCCTAACTCGCCGTGGTTTCGCCGGAAAAAGCCCCGAAAGCTCCGGCCAGACTTTGAACTTGTCATTCTCCTTGTTCTTACGTCCATTTTTCACGTAATCTATACCAAAATGAAGCCCTAATCATAATCTACCACGTTGGACTAGTTTTAGGGCCTAAAAACAACGGAATCAAACTTTTCCAAAAATCATGAAAATTCGGCCGGACTTACAGTTCGTGATCCCGACGTCCAAATCCTTCAAACGAAGCACTCCGAGCTTCCTTAGGACCTCACCAAGCTTCCTATAAGCTTCAAAATCCCAAAAAACATCAATCTTTACGTGTGCATGAACAGTGCACACGCACAGTGAAATTGAAATCCATGTTTTCCGAAGTGAAACTCACCTGAAATTGGTACCATCGTGTTCGTGTGGTCCTCAGGAGTACGATGGTGGTCTTAGATCCTTCGTTGGTATAGTTTTGGGGTGGTTTGTGGGTGGTCCGTGTGAGTTCGAAGGAGAGAGAGAGCTTACAGAGAGAATGAGAGATTTGTGAGGGAGGAGAGAGAGAGACAAGATACGGGAATGAGGGAGAGATTTGAGGGATGTGGGGTTCCTACCCAATCCCCAAATCATCAAGTTACAACATATTTTACGCTCCTTAGTCCCGTTTAAGGGCATTTTCATAACTTCACGTCCTCGGAATTAAAATTCCGGGACGGGTTGTGACAATCTTTTTCTACAAATCAAGTACAGAGGGTCATTCACCTAAATGATCAATTACGAGTTACATTTTACTTAAAGACTGTTGTTATTGACATTCCAAAAATCTTGGTCTGCACTTGTTTTTATACAAAATTTCAATCATGTTTTTATAAATTTAAAGTATAAAATAACTTTTCGGAAATACTAATAACAACTCCAGTTACCCAAATTATTTGTAAATCTCTATACTAATCACACTTGATGATGAAAGGTTGCCAACAAAATGTTTAAATCATTTAAAGGCACGCGAAATGGTTGTGTTGGGGAAGTGCTTCAACCAATTTAGTGGCCTAGCCCATTAGAAGCCAATTTTTGGGCCTTCGACTTTCATATTCCTCTCGGCATTTTTATTGGGCCAAATTTCAGCAACAAGCCGAAGTACACACAAATAAGTGGGCTATTACCCTTCACTAATTTTAATATTATTTTAAAAAAATTTCAAAAGTAAACAAGAGTTCTTAACTAAAATGCTACGGAACTGCATTTTTTATTTTTTGTTTTAGAATTTTCCTGTAGGATAAGGATTACTCCTGCCTATTAAGATTATGATTAGTTCTTTACAAATAATGTGTTTTGTAACTCAGTTGACACAAGTCTAACAAGATGTAGTTTCTTCGGGTTTATAGTTTTAAGCAATTTTGTATGTTTTTTTTCGCTTTTCAATAATGTTTGTTCGTAGTATTTTGATTTTCAACCGCTTCTTTTCTTAATCTCCTTTTCTTTCTTCATCCATTCTCTCGTTTTTTAAGTTTTGCTGGGTTCATTTTCTCTTAATTTTATCTAGATCAAAATTTTCCTTTTGGTCAGCGAATTTACGATTGCATAAATTTTCTTTTCGGTCAGCAAATTTACGATTGCATCAACTCGAGATAATGGTTAATAGAATGATAACATCAATACCGCAAGATGTAGGTCTAATATAAAATTGCACTTAGATACCACTTAGTACTACGGAATAGTGGTATTCATCTTCATTTATAAGTGAGAGGTCTTAGGTTCGATTCTCGCCAAAGGCGAATTTGAACCTCATTACTACTAGCCCATTATGAGACTAAACTCACTCCCTCTCTCTTAGTATACATAATATCGTTTGTTCAAAATTGCACCTAGTTAGATTTGAATACTTTATTTAGTTAAAACATAATTTTGAAAATATAAAAGAAGATAAAAATTCTCATAACTAATGCAACCTACCCTGAAAATAGGATAGATTAAGATTGAAAAAGAAACCCATAAAAATAAAAAAACCGATCATGGAAAAGAATAATGAGTAGAATAAGAATAAAACAACAACCCAATATTTAAAGGACTGTTTGATAACCATTTCTTTTTCAGTTTTTTACTTTCGATTTTTTGTTTTCTCTTTTTGAAAACTGAATATAAGGTGTGTAAAGTCTAGTTTCAAGTGTTTGACATTCCTTGTCAAATATTGTAATTGAACCTCACACATGCTCAATCTAGCTTTAGAATATACTCTGATTGTGGGTTGTTGCTGCTGGAGGAAATGTTCAAGAAGTGGCACATTTCATCTCAAAATGTTTGTTCATGCATGTGCATCTCATATCTCTATTTGTGTTGCATTCTGTCTAGTTTAATTGTCTAGTTAGTTTTGTGCACTGACTTCCAGTTGTCTAGGCACACAAATTAAGACAACCCACTTGGGTTGACTGACACCTTTATGTTGGTAGTCAGTTTCTGGCCATTGATCTGCTTAGATCTCTTTTGCAGCCGACAAGTGTCCTTAGGACAAGTTGGCTGATAGAAAATCTGATTTACTTGGGTATATTTGTTCTCTAGGATTTCAGTTTAAACTTAGGGGTTTAGAATTTATTTTGAGAGAGAGAGAGAGTTGCCATAAAGGCTTTGAGCTTGCATCTTCTCTATTTATGAAACTTTAACTCCCAAACCTTCCTCATGCATTAAACACTCAATCATTGTGTATTAGAGTTGCATTATTTTAAGGTTTTGCATTAGAGTCTTGGTCTGGTTTTAAGCTATAAATCCGGTTTTAGACCAAGCTTTTGGATTCAAGTTAGATCCTTCCTTCGATTGTTTGACTGGAGAATCTGACTGGTCATTTAAATCCAGATTTCATATGCATATCATAAAATCATATCATATCATCGTTTGTGTTAATCTCGGTGCCACAATATGATGAGCTCAGGAGGAGCTGCCACTTTGTGAAGACTGAAGGAGTCCATCTCGTATAAGGTAAGGTTGCACAAAGGTAAAGCTACTCCATAGATAGGGATCTAGGAATTGGGCTTGTGTGATCTTTGTATGAACCTTTGTTTACACTAATAGATTAGACTCAGTGGAGAGTCTTAGGTTTTTTTAACCCAGAGGTGGGTTTTTTCCGGCCAAAAATATGTTGTGTTTGAGTTATTTTTATTGTGTCACACATCTCACATACACATACATGATACAAATATTTGTTGAACATTTAAATGGTATGTACTCACAATCTTACCTACTTGACACATTAATAACTTGCAACAAACTGCATCCTTGTTGAATATGATAGTTTTTGGGAATTGAAATTGGTAATTGAATCTTCGATTTATTGACTAACAAATCTATCTTAGTTGACTAGCGGGCTTGAATAGTCAATCCAGCGGATTATAATTTTTATATACATGATATTCCACTTGGTGCCAATTTCAAGGTGAAAACTTAAAATCAAATTTTAAAAATTCAAGAAAGTTGTTTTTAGTTTAAGGACTAAGTGACTATGGATTATGTTAATGCTCAAAATTGTAAAGTTAACAAACTCAGTTTGATAACATGGGATGGGCTGATAAGAAGCACTGAAACTAAATGGACTAAAAGATGTAAGTGGTTCACCTCTTAAAATTGGGCTACATCCACTGTGTGGCTCTTAGTATATTGATTTTAAGACTAAATAACGCCCGACAAATACATTCACTCAATTCTATTTGATTCGTCTAACCCCTAGGTCTTTACCCTTTTATATAGGCCTCACCCCTTTGAGGCATTTCTAACTGACATTTAATGTGTCAACCACTTGTACTAACTTACTGACAACTTTTCAACCATGTGGTCTGGCATTTGTTGACGAAGTGACTTTCTAGCAGTTAGATGGCACATTTAGGCCCAGGTGGCCTAAGTGTCCTGTTTGATCTATCTTGCCGAGCACGGCCTCAAGTGCCTTTATGTCTCATTATATGCCTCTGCTGTCATCTGCATGTTGTTGAGTAGTCCAAATAGCACTTAAGTAACCCTATTCTTGGAGACTTATGTCATAAAGTTGTCAGCGCGCCCACGTGTTCTTTACTGTCTGGCAGCCCTTCTCTTGTCTCGGTCGAACTGAGCATACAGGGCGATCCTCCCAAGATTCCTTGGGCCTTAGGCTTCTTGGCATTTCCTTAGGTGATGTGGTCATATTTTCATATATTTTTATCATATATTCCCTTTGAATTTTTGTATATTCGAATGGGTTAAATGCACTAAACTCTATTGTTTTAATTTATAGGCATTCAGTATTGGACTTATGCAAAAAAGAAGTGGAAAACGAGCTTTTTAGGTGTCTAGAGTAATTCCAGTGGAGTAAGAGGCTAATTAACTGCACAAAGGCATGCATTACAGTAAGAAGATATGATTGCAACAATTTTGGAATCAAATGAATATGGGGATACTATTCAATGGAATTTAGGAGAGACTTAATTTCTAGTTTTATTATTTCCGTTTATTTTTCCATTCCTTTGATAAGGACTTAAAGTCCTTTTATGCTTAGGAGTTTTAGTGATCTTTCAGTTAGCCTTTAATTCCCTAGTTTGCCATGTGTTGTATATATGGAGATTGATTCTCCATTGTAAAGGACACCAGCCAACAAGTAGAAGAAGAAAAAAGCACAATTCTACATAGAGGTTGCGGCAAGGAAGGGCAAAGAGGGAGGAGTTTTCTTTGGTTTTTCTTTCTTTTCTAGGGCTATGATGTATCTAATCATGAACACTTAATTGCCTTGTGGCATTTTTATTATCAAGTTTTTCTTTCTCATTGGTATCTTTTGCTAATCGTAATGCACTTGATTTTTATTTAGATGCTTGATCACCATCTAAATTTTTGTTAAGTAGATTTGATGCAAGTTAGAGTATATGCCATACTTGGGTTTAGATTCTTGCAATTGATACCATAAACACATATTTGTAGATGTCTTGCAATTAGGGTTTGTGTGATTTTCCAACGATTTCCATAGAGCTTAATGGGTTCTTACTTGTTTAAATTCATCTAGATGTTAAAGAGGGTTAACAAGTAAGGATACTTTTGATGCAACTAGATGCCATGGCCATTAAATAATTTAGGGAAAATTGATCATCAATATCGGGGATTTACTTGAGCATAAAATATTAAGGGAATTAAATAGAATTGGTTATGGTGAATTCAGATGATCTAGGTCTTTTTTCTTATCTTTTTAATTTTATTATTTCATACATTTTATTTTCAAGTCATATTTCATTTTTAGTTTAATTCAAACTCTCTCTCTTTTCCATTAAAGCTTCTCAATTACAATTTGTTTCAATTTAGTTAGTAAGATTTTTAGAATCAATTCGATCTATGTGGAACAATATTTGTGTTTATATGCTATACTGTCATTTCTTTTGTATACTTACAAGCACAAAAATTCAAGACTTAATGAGCCTAATTTCGATTATCTAATTTTCGAAACATTGGGCCTATGTCCTTGAGCGAACCTGAATGGGCCCAGCATTAACAGATTACAAGTTTACTTGCTCTAACCTTGTTTAGGACATTGCTTCCATATCTTAAATCATATGGACTCATTCATAGTATATATCTTTATAATATAAGGTCAACACTCATGAATAAATTAATCATACCCTTTTATTAATTAATTAAAATGGAGTTGTTACATAATTCCAATATTACGAAATTGACTTTTAGGGCACAACTTCAACAGTATCGACATAATGTAGGAATTCATATAAATTATTACATATCTAAGATTATTGATAAAGTATATTGCTAGCCTATTGTCAGGTTAAGCCCACTGACACACCCAACCTAGGATGTCCACCTGGACCTCGAATTAAGTTGTGTTGGCCAACACTCGAAGGGTGACGAAGCCATAGAGTGTAGTGATGTGGAAAATATGAATAAATTTAAACCTAAAAGTGCCTCAATATAAGAGTGTGCTTGTGAGTGGGAATGAACCTAGTTCACATGTGATGTTAGAGTATAAGTAAAGTACAATAAAAGTAGAATGAGAATTATACCATCGAGAGTAACCTTTTATACGAAAGCTCAGTTACTAAAACCTGGAGGGGGCGAAAAAAAAGGGTGAGTGGGCCTAAAAATAAAGCTTTGTAAAAACCTTTTCGAAAACATAATAACCCCTTGCCATAAAACAAGTATAGTTTCCAAAATATACATACTACGTATAGTATGAAAATACTTACTGTAACTAGCAATATCTCAATAATGCAATATATCACAACATTTCCTAAATAAACACATGACGTCCGTAATCACATTATCTTGCATAAGCAACCGTATCATATCGAGTGCTCATCGACATATGCTGACACATGAGTTCATGCAGAGATATTCTGACATGAACATGACTGGGTGTAATAATGATTTACGCTCTAGTACAACAATCACGTGAAGACTGGCGTTATGCGCCTTACATACGAGTCCTAATTTCTTATAGCAATTTAGGACAGGTCTGGCACTTACAATGGAACCAAAGTGAGTGAGTGTACGGTGCAATGTGAACATACACGTGAAAGACTAGCCCTAGCCCTGGCCCTGACGAGTACTAACACCAGTGCAGTACACTATGATCAAATAACGTAAATATGATCATGCAACAGTAAATCGATAATTCACGTCGACATAATACTATTCATTGTCGTAAATATAATTAAAGCATCCTGTAATAATATGCATACCTGTGCATCCCATAGGATTTATAATGATCTCATAATTTTCATCTTTACGATAATTCTTAAAAAGTCAATTTAATTATGGCTTCACTTAGAAAATGCATTAATAATATATGTATGGAAACTCAAATAATATATATACTACATAAAAGAAAAGACTTACTCACAGATATTTGCGATGTCACATCCGTTCGGGCTAAAATAGCAGAGTTTCCGGTAGTAATCGCACATAAACATAATATTGGATCCTGTAAGTAAAATTCAACTAAAGTGATTAAATTTGAGAAAAATGGAGTGCGGATTTGGAATCAGATGGTCGAAATACGCTAAGAAATGTCCCTGACAAATTTTGTAAAAAGTCAACGGGAAAGTCAATAGTTAACCCTAAAAAGTCAACCAAGCCACCCTGACGATCAACTACATTAGAAGTTTAGAATTTCACTAAATGGATGTCAAAAACAGACTTAGGACGTTGAAATTAGTTTATGAGGGTTTCCGAGAAAATTTCAAAAAAGTCAACACAAGGAATATTTCAGAGAATATTCTTAAAACATTATGAGCCCATTTGGAACTAGGTCAGGTTGGAACATTGGCCCAAAGGTTTGGGCTAGGTTTGGGCCAAGTTTGGGCTTAGGCCTTGTTTTCTTTTGGGGTCACATCGACCCCGTCCCCGTCGAAGGTTCGATTGTCAGTTTCTTGGCTGGTTTGGCCAGGATAAATTCCCAAGCTCTGATAGAGCTCGATCTTCAACCATTTCACTCTAAAATTAAACCAAAATAAAGATGAAAAGATGAGGGAGTCAAATATACCATACCCAAGTAAAATAAGTGCCCGGAGAGGCCTGAGAATTGCCTGCAAAAATCACGGTTGTCACCGAAAAACTAAGAGAGGTCTCCCTGAGTTGATTTCTGCGCTAGATCATCACCAAAACATGTATACAACTCAAAAATTGAATCAAAATGTCAAAGAGGAAGCGATCAAAGGTATTCAAGTCTTACCTCACCGAAAAAATTTGAGAACTCACCGGAGTTCTCCATCCTCTATTTCTCCGGTTTGAGTGCGGGCCCGAGGGTTTAGTTTCCTCTGTTTCTCTGGTTTGAGTGCGGGCATGAGGGTTTAGTTCAAATTTCTGGGCTTGGGGAGAGAGATAGGATGAGGTGATAGTTTAGGTTATGGTGGCAGTGCTCGCTGGAGTGGAAGTGTGCCAGTGATGGTCTCGGTGGTTGCAGAGGGAGAACGAGAAAGATGAGAGATGAGGGAGGAGAGCTCAGCAGAGGGTTCGAGAGTTTAAAGAGATGGGAAGGAAACCACGTGGTAGGAGAAGAGTGAAGAGTTTAATGTGGGTATGGGCCCCCCAGGCCTGATATATTATTAAAATAATTAAAATATCCCCACAGAAAATATTATAATAATGATATATGAATAAAATAATTAATAGAAATATATAAAATATAAAATAGAAATTTTTACAAAAGTAATTTTGAATTCATAGTTTTGTAAAATCTTCATCGTAATTTCAATTTTGATTCCGCTTGCGTTGACACATTCGCATCGTCGAGTACTTTGAGAATACGGTAAAATAGTAGCTTGTACACATCATGAAATGACGATTAACGAAAATCAACAATCTCGTCTCCAGGGAATTATCGTCAATTCACTCTTTTAAAATTAATGAAGTTGTAAAATTAGGGACGGGTTGTTACAATCTACCCACCTTAAAAAGAATTCATCCACGAAATTTGAAATAAGTTGTTATACTAAAATAGTGAAAAGATAGCTGAAAAATATATATAAAGAAGATATCAAGTTAGAGCGGTTGCATAAAAGAGAATGTCATTCTGTCACGATTAGATTGCAATGATTCCTCTTTCATGCCTCCAAACTCAAACTTTCCTTCTCCTTCAGTACAATACTATAATATAATACCTTTATAAAACATAGAGTCAAAATATATATATATATATATATATGTATATGTATAATAACATCACGTCAAAATTACATATGTAATAACATAAAGTTAAAATAATTGTATTGAAATCAAAAATGAAAATAGAAAATTTTTTACCTTCGTATTTGTAGTGTCACTGTCACATCCCGGCCCAGGGTAGACCACTTCCCAGGCCCACTCCACCACCGTAGCACGATATTGTCCGTTTTGGGCCCCGACTACGCCCTCACGGTTTTGTTTTTGGGAACTCACACGAGAACTTCCCAATGGGTCACCCATCATGGGAGTGCTCTCGCGCGCTACTCGCTTAACTTCGAAGTTCCCATGGAACCCGAAGTCATTGAGCTCCCAAAAGGCCTCGTGCTAGGTAGGGATGAGAATATACATTTAAGGATCACTCCCCTGGGCGATGTGGGATGTCACAATCCATCCCCCTTAGGGGCCCGACGTCCTCGTCGGCACACCACGACCAGGGTTAGGCTCTGATACCAAATTGTCACATCCCGGCCCGAGGCAGACCACTTCCCGGGCCCACTCCACCACCGTAGCACGATATTGTCCGCTTTGGGCCCAGACTACACCCTCACGGTTTTGTTTTTGGGAACTTACACGAGAACTTCCCAATGGGTCACCCATCATGGGAGTGTTCTCGCGCGCTACTCACTTAACTTCGGAGTTCCCATGGAACCCGAAGCCAGTGAGCTCCCAAAATGCCTCGCTTAACTTCAAAGTTCCCATGGAACCCGAAGCCAGTGAGCTCCCAAAAGGCCTCGTGCTAGGTAGGGATGAGAATATACATTTAAGGATCACTCCCCTGGGCGATGTGGGTTGTCACAGTCACGGACTCCGAAGATATGCGTGTAGTGTTTTTAGGTTAAGCCCAAACAATAAATAAAAATATTAACGTAGACGGGCCTACTTGCCCACTTGCTTAACAAATCCAACGAATAAGTTATCGATATTACAGTCTGTAGCTTGCAACACCGACAACTCATTGTTGTCTCGATAAGCAAGTGATAAATTCCCGATGGTACAATATTACCATCATGCCCCCCATTGGGAGATCTCAGAATTCGAAGACTTGACGATATGCTTATGCAAGGTGATCAAATGTATGTACCAAATGTGGAAGAACTGAAGAAAGAAATTCTCGATGAGGCATACCTCAGCTTATGCGATGCATCCCGATGAGGTACAAGGTCAAGCAAGGCTAGGCGGCTACGATCTGACTATGTATCAGTGAGTGGGCATTTGTTTATATATATATATATAAAGTTTATGGTTTCCACAAATGCTTTATTTCATTTTAAAAGTGCTATTATATTGTTGAGATTTATTAATTGTCATGGCATGTTCATATACATTTTACCTACTCATCATGCATGCTTGCACCGGTGTAGTACTCGCCTGGGTCAGGGTCAGGCTTCACGTGTATGTTCACATTGCACCGCACGCTCACTTTGGATCCATTGTAGGTGCCAGTCTTGTCCTATGTTGTAATAGGCAACTAGGACTCGTATATGATGCGTCTATCGCCAGTCTTCACGTGATTGTAGTACTAGAGCGTATATTATGATTACACGCAGTCCTGTTCATGTCAGATATTCTTTGCATGAACTTGTGTGTTAGTATAGATTGATGAGCACTTGATTTTCTTATGCCACGATTGAGATATTATGATTTATTGTGTTTCTGGAATTATTGATGGATTACATTTGGTTTCATACTTATATGTAGTATGATTTTCTGGAAACTATACATGTTTTACAACGAAGGGTTAGTATGTTCAGAAAATAAATGTGTTTCATAAACCTTTGTTTTTGCCCACTCACACTTTCTATTTTTCGCCCCTTCAGGACTTAGTTAGCTGAATCTTCTGTGGCATACGAGGAATCTCTGGCAATTCTGAAATCTACCTAAATAAATGTAAGAGCTTATTTCTGGTTGTATAATAAGTATCTTAATTAGATTCAACTGCTCTACTTATGTCGTATTGTCATCTATGCTTTGACTATTTATGTTTTATGGGTTCTTCCCACTACTGCACACGCTCTTTATTAGTTTAAATAAATTATAGCTTTGATTTAAATTTATCCATATTTTATACATCACTTTTCTTTTGGCTACGTCACCTTCGGATGTCCACTAGTATGCCTCAACTTCGTTCGGTGTATGTCACCTAGGGCTGGGTTCGGTTCAAAACTATTCGGTTTTTTGCCAAAACCGAATTTTTTGTTTGGTTCGGTTCACTTCTTTTCTGTTTTTTTTCGGTTTCGGCCCAAATTGGTTTTTGCATGAAAATTGTTTTTTATTTTTTTATTTTATTTTATTTTTTAACTGGGCAGTCAAGAGCAGATGGAAGCTATACACTTGATAAGGGTTTTGATTATATGACTGATGATCGGGAGTGGGGTTTTTATTCTATGAATGATGATCCGGAGTTGGACGATCGGCCATGGATCTGGCATCATTGGGTGTCAGTACGTCTTTCTTGTTGTAGATCTAAGAGCTCTCACTGAGAAAACACATGCATGTGTTAGTTCTTTGATTCTTCCATTAAAAAAAAACCAATAGAACTAAAAACCAGCCACGAGAGATTTTTACCTTGAGGGTTTGTTTTTGGGATTGATCTTCAGACGAGGTCTGCAATTTCGTTTGCAGAATATTACACCCTTAGAGGCTCTGTGATTTTGGTTGCAGTGATGAGATTTGTGCAGAGAGAAGAGAAATAGAGGCATGGGTTGTTTTGAGAGAGAGATGACTGATGGAAATGTGGAAGATAGTCGTTTGGCTCTGGGCTCAAGATGGCACTTTGCTAGATCTCAGAAATGGGTAGTCGTATGAGGCAACAGAGAAATAAGAGAGAGAGAGAGAGAGAGATTTTTGTGTTTAGAAAGCAAGTCCATGTGCTTGATTAAACTTTTGTCAGCAACTTTAGTTATTTTAATAATATAATAATTACCCATTACACATTTCAACACATATACTAAGACAAAGAAAGAGAGATTTTTGTGTTTAGAAAGCAAGCCCATGTGCTTGATACAACTTTTGTCAGTCAACTTTAGTTATTTTAATATAATAATTACCCATTACACACTCCAACACACACACACACACACATATATATATAATATATACAAATATATATCCAAAACAAATAATTAAATAAATAAAAAAATTAATTTAATTAATTCGGTTCAGTTTTTTTAATTCGGTTCGGTTTTTTTGTTCAGTTTGGTTTTTTCGATTTCGGTTCGTTTGGTTTTCGATTTTTTGAACCCACCCCTAATGTCACCCACCCCCTCCCCTTAGTGTAGATAATATTGATTATTCAAAATAAAAATAAAAATTATTGATAAAGTATATTTTTACATGTCTATAATTAGTGTAAATTTGCAATTTTAATTCTAGAAGTGGTTTAACAATGAACTAAGGCAAGAAAACACTTGTGGAGCCTAAAATAATCCCAAATATTCTAGAGGCAACACGTCGACTTTTATTCATAAAAAGACAAGATTACCCTCAATAAATGGGCAGACTTCTCAGATGTTCCCACGCGTAGCTCACACCCTTGGAGGTCTCAACAGCTAAATACGACTGCCCACAGCTCACCTGCCATTGGCAAGGAATTAAAGATAAGGATTAATTACCCAAATCCTATCTTTGATACATTCCTAATTGAAGATTGATTCCAATCAAGTAAGTAATCCTAATTTAAATAAATTAGGGATAATTACACCATTATCTCAATATATTATTTCCTATTTAAAATCCTGGAAATATTTAGAGAATATCTCTCCATTAAACACTATATGGCCGGCCCTAGCCCTATAAATACCCCCATATTCTACCAAATTTTGAGAGCCTTTGGAACCCTAAAAAAACTCTAAACACTTTACTCTCTCAGAGAAACTAACTTAGGCATCAGAGATCCGTTGACCTAACCCCCCGCCCCTCCCCCCCACCTCGTGGGCGCGTAAGGCTTAGGTCTCTGATCAAAGGTGTTGATTGTTTTGTAGGTGCATTTTCGTCAAGACTGAAGACGGCGAACATTTGCATTGACAAATTGGTGCTTTCATTGAGAGCTGATTCAAAACACTTGAAGAAGTTTCTCGCATTTGTTTCTTGAATTTTCTTTTACGTTGAATTTCTCACACGTCATATCAATTAATTTTTCCTAGAAAAGTTTCTTGATCAATTCCTGGAGAAAGAATACAATGGTAGGAAATTCAGAAACTACGACGAACGGAACCCCATACGTGCAAGGATTTGGATCGGAGAGTGGAGACGAGGACATAGCCCCACGAGGAAGATCCTCAAGGCTCAATGCGACGGCAGGAGGAGCCCCACCGCCGGGGAGTCGCGCCACTGCCATTACTACCGTAGCCCAGCAGCCACGACAAAGCCACCAGGCCATGACACCATTGCCACCGTCACTGCCCTTTCAACGCCGCACCCTACCACAGCAGCACAGTAAGCCCAAAACTTGGTAGCTGCCACAGGAGCACAGCATGCCCAAGGCAAGAGGCCCAACCCATTGCAACAGCAGGCTTAACTGCACAGCAGGCCTAAACCCGAGCCGAGAACATTGCAACTGTTGCCAGCCAAGCAGCTCAACGGGCCCAAGCCTAAGTCACCCAGCCATCAGGCCAAGATGTGGTAACCCAGCGGTTAGGAGGGCCCATGGCTATGCAGGCCCAGGGTGAGCAAGCGCAGCCCCAATGAGCCCCATGACTCGCTATGACGACCCGGCTCGCAGCCCAATCTATTATAAGGCTACCTCTACCTCTAGCGATCCAGATACCGACCACAGGTCCCACGTTCGATTCAAGGTTACTTACACCCCACTTTTCTGCAGGAATACCTGTTTGGGCTCAAGCATTGTACCTGCAATCCATAGAAAACACATAAAAAAATTCATCAATGAGACAAGTCGTGAACCAATTTTCATCCATTCGTAAAAGTAATTCAAACCAAATGTCATAACAAACTTGCAATCATATTAGGGGCTTCAAAACAGCCTCTAACTACTAAAAATTAGTTACACATAATTCTCAAATTAAACCAAAAGAAAGACATGAGTTTGAGAAGATAAAACCGAGAGAAGAGAATGCCAAGATTTCATCCTTCCTTTCCTTCCTTCCCCAACGCAGCAGCCTTCCCTTTTTCCCTTGCTTTGCTTCTTTTTTTTCTATCCTTTTTTTTCACACTTTTTCTCCCTTTTTGTTGCTGCAACCTGTAGGTCTTTTCTTCTTTTTTGCTGCCACTTTTTTTTCTCCATAACTCACCCCACTAACAGTCATTTAGTGATGACAATAAGTGGGAGGAAATGCTAAAACAATTGTAACTCTTTAGGCAACCTTTATGCCCATTACTCTCACTTAATTTTTCATTTCCTCTGATATTTGAATAGGTGTTAGCTGGCTTGTTCTTGGCTGCATCAGTTTTGGCTGTTAGTTTTATGGGATTTATTGCTTTCAATGCTTTCTTGTCAGTTACAAACTGCTCAGCCTCCTGGGAACCTTTCAGTGTTAGAACGACCATAACTTTTTCTAGAAAAATGATATTAACAATCCGCAAAATTCTCCAGAAAATAGACATCCGTAGCTTTCCAAACACATAAGGCTCATTCTCTAATTCATTCTGAGCTGTCCGCAACTTTCTTCCAAAGTCAGCTGACCTGCACAGGCAGTTTTGACGAATTTATTACTTAAAATTCCACTTGTGTTATTTTTCTTTTCTTTACTTGACAAATCCTACAAAACACAAAAACAAAGTAAATAACTCAAAAATATAAGGAACTAACTAAGAAAAGACAAGTGAATTTGATATAAAGTATATATAAATATGAGCTTATCACATTGACACTAACGACGATGCCCTCTATAGAGACATGGCTAACCTGAGCAGGTCACCCTTTACAGACGAGATTGAGCAGATGGAGCCATCGCGAAAGTTCAGCCCGCCACATTCAACTCGTTTAGAGGAGATGAAGATCCGGACAGGCACTTGATGCACTATCGAAGTGTCATGACCCTCTACGCCAACAATGACGCTCTTATGTGCAAGATCTTTGCCACGACGCACCAAGGCGAGGCACAAGACTAGTTCCATACCCTGCCGCCACACTCATTCCGGAACTTCAGCGAACTTTCCTTGGTTTTCACTAAGGAATATTTGTCTTATCGCTCAATCAAAAAGAAATCTGACCACCTCATCAACATGAAGAATGACTCGAATGAGTCACTCCGCACTTACGTCAAAAGATTCAAGGTGGAAAAGGCAAAGATTGTCCGATGCGAAGATAGCATTGCATGTTCAACTTTCCGAAAAAGGCTCTCAGCAGATCACCTGCTTTTCAGAGAATTGATTATAGGCAAGAACCTGTCCCTGGCAAACTTTTATGCTTTGGCAGAAAAACACTCCCTCTGAGATGAAGAAAAACGCTCCCAGAAGTCACCTAAGCAGCTACGCAGAGTTGCAGAACTGACTCAGAAGAAGGTGAGCAATAAATCGATCAACATCAAAAGTAGACCAAAAGACAAACGCAGGGATCGATCCCCAGCAAAGGGAGGCACAACGCCCAAGACATACACCAAGTTCTTAGTCCCGATCAGCCAAATCCTTCACGACCTCAAGGACAAGCCATGGTTCAAGCCGCCTCCACCTATAAGGGGTGACACCTCTAAGATGGACCAGACCAAATACTACGCATTCCACAGAGGTCCTAGGCATGCAACCAATGATTGCACCATATGGAAAAGGTACCTTAAGCAGCTCATGAAGGAAGGTAAGTGCGACCATTATGTCGACAGATTAGCTGCCCGACCAAGGCAAAAAAGAAATGCCGATGCCGAACCCACAACTAAGACAATCTTAATCAACGGAATCTTTGCTAAATCCGAGCATCTGGGGGCCACCAATAACTCCAAAAAGAAAGATCTAGTAAGCGAGATCGGTTAATCAGGTTCAAGCTTCACTTAGGGAGTATATACTGTACATGGACCAATTGTCAGCTTCACTAAGCAAGACGCTGAGGAAGTATACTTTCCCCACGACGACGACCTAGTAATTTTTGTACAATTGGCCCACACCATCATTGACATAAACATGGTGCATAACGGCAACTCAGTCAACCTGCTACAACTGTCAGTCATCCAAAAGATGGGCCTGGAAAGCACGATCAAACACAAAACAGAGGTCTTAACTGGATTCAACGGACTCACCTCAACTGTTATTGGCACTATCATACTCGACGTAACCAGTCCACCAATTGTCTCATCGCAGACCTTCAAGATCGTTAGCGACCCATCTCCTCACAATGGGATATTGGGCCGACCCTGGCTAGTGAAGATTGAAGCTGTGACATCGATCGAGTATCAGAAAATCCGATTCCACATTTCAGGATGAGCAATCGGAGAGATAAAAGGTGACCAGGCCATGTCTAGGCGATTCATTGTACAAGTTCTCAAAGAGTCGAAGAAGAAATCTTTCGCTCCAACCGTAGCAGCTGAAGTACAGAATGACGACTCTATGTCCGCCCAATAGCAATCACAGCAAGCAGGTCAGGAATATGGCATTAAGGCCAACAATGCCCTGGTAGATAAATCAGGATGGAAACCCGAAGAAGAAGCTGAGCACATCTTCCTTGACCCTAAGCAGTGGTCAGGCTACATTGAACACACATCCAAAGAAGATCTAAGCGATCCGGATATGAAGTCCCCTACTACTCTAAAGGAGATCCAAAGTCTGACTTGACGAGCAGTTACACTCAGCCGATTCTTCTCGCAACCTACCTACCGATCCAAACCGGAAGCAGCAGAGAACCCATACATTTATCTGACGGTATCAAAAGTAGCAGTAAGCTCTGCCCTCATACAAGAAGAGCTGGGGGCCAATTGCCTTATTCTACATATCCAAAGCTCTCCTTGTTGTGGAAACCAGATACCCGAAGATTGAAAAACAAATTTTTGCACTAGTTGTTGCAGCTCAGAAACTCAGACCCTAGTTTCAAGGGCATCTGATCATCGTCATGACCCATTACCCACTGCGATCAATTTTGCACAGTCCAGACGCTTCTCAACAAGTGAGGAACTTGGTCAATACGGCTTAGCATACCAACCCCGCACAGCGATAAAAGCCCAGGCATTGGTAGACTTTATAGCAGAATTCACCCCAAGCCTAAAGGATGCAGCAACACAACTCGAAAGTGCCCCGGAGGCAGCCGAGCATGCCATAGCCGTACCTGCCCTACCTGATGGAGATTTTGGCGTTTGCAAGGCAATGGATCATTCAACCTTTAAAGATTGGGAGCAGGCCTGGTTTTCACTACCCCAAACAGCTTGATGCTTGAACAGGTGATCATTCTGAGCTTCAAAGCATCAAACAATGAAGCGGGGTATGAAGCCCTACTAGCAGGTCTTCAATTGGCAAAAGACCTAGCCGTGAAGAAACTCGCTATCTATTCTAATTCCCAGCTGATCACCAACCAAACATCAGGGGAATATGCAACAAAGCATCCAAAGATGACCCAATATCTCGAGAAGGTACGAGAGCTACTAGTGACGTTCCAGGCGTACACACTCACTCAGGTTCCATGAGCAGAGAATGCCTACGCAGACGCACTAGCAAGCCTAGGCTTCGCATTAAACCATCAGCTCAGGTGCTTCATCCCAGTCGAGTACTTGGAAAAACCAAGCATAGATAAGGAACCTGCAGTTGAGGTGGCGCAGATTAGCACAACCTCGAGTTGGCAAGATCCCATCATCAATTACATAGTTAATGAAACACTCATCACAGACCGACTGAAATCTAGAAAACTCCAAATGAAAGCATCACGTTATTACATATGGAACGGCATGCTCATTCGAAGATCCTTTTCAAGACCACATCTTCGCTGCCTATCGCCTCTTAAAAACCTGAAGATTCTTAGCTCAATCCACGAAGGCATCTGTGGAAACCATTCTAGAGGCCATTACTTGGTGCAAAAAGCTCTCAACGCTGGCTATTATTAGCCAACCATGCATCAAGACACTAGGGAGTATGTACAAAGGTGCGACAGCTGCTAGTGCTTCAAGCCCGTGCCCGCACTACCTGCCAACGAACTCCATCTACATATGAGTCTATGACCATTCATGCAGTGGGTGATTGACTTGGTAGGACCAATGCCGCATGTTACTTGGGGCAGAGGCATAATGATCATAGTGATTAACTACTTTATAAAATGGGTTAAAGCCGAACCCATGACCACAACTACCCAGACAGACATAGAACGCTTAATATGAAAGAACATCATCTGCTGCTTAGGCATTCCACACTCCAACGTCACCGACAATGGTCCACAATTCGTGGGTAAAGACTTGGCGAAGTTCTTCGAAAAATATGACATCAAACAGTAGATGTCCATGCCCCGATATCCATAGGGCAACGGGCAGGCCGAGACGTCTAACAAGACCATCCTCAATTACCTTAAGAAGACCCTCTCAGATAAGAAGAGCAAGTGGCCAGACGAGTTCCCTGATAATCTACGGGCATATCGCACCACCAAAAGGCGAGCAACCGGTGAAACTTCATTCTCCCTGACGTATGGTTCTGAGCCGATCATTCCTTCTAACGTCATAGTGCCAAGCATCAGCACTATACTGCCGAACCTCAAGCAGAACGAAAAGAAGATGGCCACCAACTTAGAGCTAGCAGAGGAAGAGCACAAGAAGGTTTTCACTTGCATTGCGGCCTATCAACAGCATCTCCTCTACAGCTAGAACAAATGGGCAAAAATCCGGCAGTTCTAGCCAGGAGACTGATAGAAGCATATTTATGCGACTTTGTTATCTTATTTCATTGCATTTACTTTGTTAATTTATATTTATTTTGGAAATTTGAGTTATTTTCGTATTATTGTAGGTCCAATTGTTAAAGATGACAATAAATGGCAAAATAGAGCAATTTGGAGCAGTTTTGGACTTGGATTGGATAACACATGTGGATAGAATATGGGCTGGATGGTTTTGGTGTTTAACATGTGCTAAACATGTGCTAAAATTTGGAGGAATTAAAGTTGAGGCTTGGAAGACAAGGAATTACACAAGAAAGAGGAATCCTGGTTGGAGAGGAACATTATCTTATCCAAGCTTATCCAAGCTTATCTCATCTTATCCAGTCTTATCTTATCTTATATAACCTCATCCAACATTATCTCATCTTATTTCCAACTGCAAAAGGAATCCTTGTCATATTCTAAATAATTCCCATCTGATTCTAGGAGTCCTAAGATAATTCAAATACCCTAATCCTTTTTCTCCTTGGGTTCAGCCGTGCCCTTTGCCCTATATAAACAACTTGGCAAGAGTATTATGCTTTTCATAGTTACGAATGTTTCGTCAATGCTTATGATTTTCACAGAACTTTATGATCTTTGAGATGTATCTCTATCATGCTTTTCATAGTTACGAATGTTTCGTCAATGCTTATGATTTTCACAGAACTTTATGATTTTTGAGATGTATCTCTATCATGCTTTTCATAGTTAGGGAACTTAAGAAGAATAATTTGGTTGCGTCGCTGAGTCCAATTCAATGAACCTAGGAAAATCTAAGAGTTAATTTGTCCAGTTCACAGTTAATTTGGAGCATTGTCATTCATGGTTTATAGAAATAATAACTGGAAATTGATATAAATATGTTTCATGTGTGGAGAACAATCTTTTAGCTATCCTCTCACCCATATTTCATTTACAACTTAATTTACTTGTTGCCCTTTACTTTTGTTTTGATTAAATTCGTCCAAAATCTCCCCCGCATTGTTTTAATGTTATTTTAACTTAGTTTTCAGTTTATAAGTTTAGTTTGTGTTGATTAGCATCCCTTCTAATCCTCATAATAGAACGATCCCTACTTGCTCATACTACAATCGTCTAAATTATATGGTTTAATTTGTGTGCTAGTTTATACCACATCAGAGACTTAGTCTTCAGAAAAGCCTTCATCACCACCTGACAGGAAGGCTCCAAAAAGATAGCTTTCATCTGGGAAGGTCCGTACAAAATCAGCTGAGTAGACAGAAGGGGCAGCTACACCTAACCACTATGAGCGACAAAGAAATCGACAAGCAATGGAATGCTTATAACATAAGAAAGTGCTACGTGTGAACCGACCTCCCACTACTCATTGGACAATGTTTAAGGCGAAAAAGTTCAAAGACTCAAGCAGCTCGATGGACAAGACCTTGCATGCTAAGAATTATCAGTTGTTATGACATTGTTGCCTACGAGCAAAGTTAATAAAAGCCTTTATCCTCAATGAAGATTGAAGGAATTATTCGCAAGTTTGGGCCAAATGCATAAACAAACTGACCAACTCCCGCGATAAGCAAAAGACACCCGCTGCCCGGTAGACATGGTGCAAGACACCCGCTAACATGGCGTAAGACTCCCGCTACCCTGCAAACATGGCGTAAAATGTACGCTGCCCTGCAGACATAGCATAACCAACCTTATGACAAGCAGAATACGCCCTATGCACGTTCAAACATGGCATATTTGGAATATCCAGACGTGGATGGGTGGTACGACTGATCGGTTTGGCCTGATATCAGCGACTACATGAGTCGGACGACTCCCAGAATTGGCCAAAATAGTCCTTCCACTGGAATAGACTTAGCCAACTGAATGATGCAATTCTATGGGATCCGAGGTTTCTAACCGGAAGAGACGCTAAGTGCAGGACCCCTACCCATGAAAGAGTTCGCGTGGCAAAATAGTCTGTTATCGACGCGCAAATCTTCATGAAGTGGCTTGATTTTAAAGTGTTGCAATACTAGTTAAGTGACTTGCAGGATCAAAGTTGCGACTCAGAAGGATATGGCCTCTGAGGAGCGACTTCGCCCATACCTCACGCCAAAAAAGCCTCGGAGTGCCAGGGATGATGACTGAAGTGGTTATGCGGGTTGTCTGGTTCTGTAAGTAAGACACTTGGCTGATAACCCGACGATTAAAAGCCCAAGGTAGCCTGTAAGCCGAAACTTACACCTACCATAACTACGCAGACTCGTCTGCTTATTTACAAGCAGCACTTCTGGCCGACGGTCTATGGTTTAAGTTTTGATGGGACAAAGTCGAGTGCTATGACTATAGCAGCTACGCGGACCTCCTCTGCTTTCTACTAGAAGCACGAGTCCGGCCGACGGCTCTATACGTAAAAAATCTTGCGACATGCCCCCGGAGGGCTAAAGCTTAAGAAGCTACTAAAGTCGAATGTCATGACTATAGCAGCAACACAGACCTCTTTTGCTTCCTATGAGAAGCACGAGTATGGCCGATGTGTCTATAAGTCAAAAATCGCGCAACACGCCCTGGGAGGGCTGAAGCTCAAGAAGCCACTAAAGTTAAGTGTCACGACTATAATAGCTACGCAGGCTTCCTCTGCTTCCTACGAAAAGCACAAGTCCGACCGACAGCTCTATAAGTAAAAAATCTCGCACCATACCCCGGGAAGGCTAAAGCTCACGAAGCTACTTAAAGCCGAGATTCACAACTATAATAGCTACGCGAACTCGCCTGCCTCCTATGGAGACAACGAGTTCGGTCGCCAGCTCTATAAGTTGGAAATCCCGCATTTCTTCCTTTTGCAGGTAAAGCTCTAGAATACCTAAAGCCAAAACTGAA
This sequence comes from Pyrus communis, assembly GCF_963583255.1. NCBI lineage: Eukaryota > Viridiplantae > Streptophyta > Magnoliopsida > Rosales > Rosaceae > Pyrus > Pyrus communis. The sequence goes on from NC_084810.1 coordinate 7,027,293, forward strand.
GCCTAAAGTGACCGTGTGAGTCAACTGCTCCATCGAAGTAGCCAACTCAAATGCCCATCCTATGGTAAAATTTTGCAAGACACCTCAAGCAGGCAAGGCTCTCGAAGCCCTAAAGCCAAAACTAAAACCTAAGTGATAACGTGGGATCAACTGCTTCATTGAAGTAGTTCACCCTGCCTCCCGTCATACGGTAAAGTTTTGCAAAAGACATGGCAAAATAGAAAGATGAAGCAAAAACAAGGAAAGTTGTTTATTAAATTTCGAGCAAATTGATAAACCGACTCAAATACCAACAAAGTTCAAGCAAAGCAGAACAAAAAGGAAAAAGAAAAAAAATCATAAGTCTAAGTAAAAAGACTAGTCCTTAACAACTTGCGCAACCACTGGTTCCTTGACTGCCACACATTCAACAGCCGTGCCCTTCCCAGCAGCTCAAACTTCCATTAGCTCATCCTCAGCCGCCCCTACTTGGATTGCCTAACCCTTAATAGCTCCACTAAAGGCAACCTCAAACGAGAAATCAAGCAGATCAACTGGAGAAATGGAAAAAGTCTCGAAGTCCTTATCAAAAAACTCATAATCTGACGGCCTACCCTGAAGATGGTCTATATAGCCAAGCTTGTAGAAATCGGCCTGACAAGAAGCAAGTGCCACTTCGTGACCAGCTTTCTCATTCTTCAGCTACACATTCTCCTCAACAAGCCCAATGTGAGCATCTTGCAGCTCATCCGGTTCTTTTTTCAGGTGCTCACTTCAGCATGCATAAAGATAAGCTCATCGTCCTTGGCAAAGCATGAAGATCGTAGCTCCGAATTAACACGCTCAAGGTCCTCGACCACCAGAGAAACACGACTGACTTCCTTCTCTGTATCTTCCAACATCGCCTGAGTCGTACTAAGCCTAACATTCAAATGGGCAACCTTCTGATGAGCGATCTCCAACTGCAAAGAAGTGGGAGCAGAGACATCAGACCCCTTCAAAACGGCGAGTTCAGATTTGAGCTTTTCGATATTTTCAGCAGCCGAGTGAAGCTGAGCCACCAATGCCACTTCGACCTCCTTAGTACACTTGACATCATCCTAATCAACGCGCATAGACTCAGCTGCTAGGATCAAAGTCTTATGCATTGTAGCAATCATAGAGAACCTCCTCGAGTAGGCAGAACACTTCGTAAAAACGTCTGAATGGACGACAACTTTCCCAACACTGTAAACAAACTTGGCGCATGCATCAATGTTCTCAAGCAAGTCAGCCTCCAGTAGCGCATAAACTTTGGGAAACTCTCTAACCTCAGACTCGGTGGATATCTCACAACTACCCGTGCGAGCAGATTTCCTCTTCTCAACATACGAGTTAGTCACGAAAAGAAGAGCAGGCCCAGACGCCACCTTAGCAGTAGAATCCACCTTCCCACTCTTCATAGTGGTGAGCCTCTCAAAAGCGAAGCCAAACTTAGCTCCCAACGGATGCTTCGATACAAACTCGAACACCAGAGACACCACCGAACTCTTCCGTTAGGCAAGTCTCTCAGCAATGGATGCGATCACCTTTAGAGTAGCAAGTTTCTTAGGCTCAGGCTCAACGATCATCTTTACCCCCTTGGGGGAAGTTGGATCAATGACAAGCTTCTCAACAACAGACGACCTCCCGCGAGCAGCAGAAGAAGTCATCGGCTTCTTTTTAGCTGAAGGCTCACAGGCAAGTGAGGAAGATCTTTTCTTTCCACCTTCAATGGCAACAAGATCTACAGCAACGATCGGGAAAGCCAACACCTCGTCCTTTATTCGATTTATCTTTTCCTTCGGAGGCAGACCACCATTCTCTCGACTAAGAAGGTTGAGCAGCCAGCACCACTCACAGTACTTAGCAGGAATGCCCAAGGCGACGTGTTCTTTCTTCATATCTGCCAAAATCTTTGGAGTTGAGTTAAACTCCACAAAATAGAAAAGGTGATCAATAAATTGAATTGTGGAGCAGTTCAACAAAAATTCAATTAGGACAAGAATGAAGTAGTTCATTTACCATTGATAAAGGTAGTCAGGACATGTAGCTCAGGAGAAGAGTCAGACTCCCACTCTCTACTCACCTCCAAGATGTCTCTCACCCACTCATGATCACCTTTGCTAGAAGCATCGAACAACCTATGACGAGACTTCAGTTGCCTCGTACCTTTCTTGTGGATGATTTCAAAGAAGTACCATAACTCATTAATGGTCAAGCCAAGATCAAAGAACTTGCTCAAGTTTGAGAACCCCAACATCACACGAACTGCATTTGGGGAGCACTGAGCAAATGCGTATTTCATGGAATAGATCACCTCTTGGAAAAGACGCCGCATGGGAAAAGTGAATCCCAACACAAAGTAATATGGATGGAATTTGATGGCCCTCTTCCTAGCAGATGCACCATCACCGCATGGTTCATGACCGCTATCATCTTTCACCCGCTTGACGCGAACCCCTGACGGAATCGCATGCTTGTACGCCTCAAGAAAATCCCTAAACAACTCTTCGGAATTGATCTTGACATGTGTAGCCTTAAAGTAACCCACCTTGCCAGAAGAACCACCTTGACAATACAAAGGTGAAAGATATTCGTCACTTCTATGGTCAGAGGATGACATCTCAAAATCTTTGCAAAAAGTACAAGGAAAAATATTTGGAAGGCAGCTTGCACAAAAAAAAAAAAAGAAAAAAAAAAAGGGATATATGTGTGTGTATGTGTGTGTGTGTGTGTGTGTGTGTGTGTGTGTGTATATATATGCGCAAGGAGCAGCATAGACGCAGCCCACGCCGCACGGCTCAGCGAAGGGGAGGCCCATGCCTCCACCTATCTTCCTTCCTCCGCGCCCAGCGCACTCCAAACAGGCTCTAAGGCCTTTTGGCCAATCTCCTTCACTCGCTCTCGCCTGCTACTACAGGCCCGAGCCTGCTTCTCCTAACTTGGCCCCTGTAAAGCACATTCAGAAGGGCTAGAGCCTTACGACTCGCCCAGCCCAGCGCCTCCGTGCACTTGCCGACCGTGTCACACCACTATGCTACCCATTCACGCACACCAGCCCACGACTCTATGCCGTGTCTCACTCACACCACCTTGGCCTCCGCCAAGCCAATTTTTCAATTCCCAAGACTCCCGAAAATTCAAGAAGAAGAAAATTCAAATTTTTCTTACCTTGGTGCGGCACGGAGAAGAAGAAGAACAACGAGAAACGACTCTTTGCAAGGGCAGGAAAAGAAGAACGCCAGGGGAGGGGGAATAAAAATTTCCTCTGGCTTCTCTTTCTTGTTGGGATAATAATTGTTCTCCAAATTTATTTAATCCCCTGCTTAAGGCAGAGTTAAATAGGTATTGGGGATAATTATTTTCCTTTACCTAGAAGAAATCTATCTCCAAATCAAGAAAGAAGATCAAGTTCAAATTGGGAAACAATTCTGCAAGCCTAAGCAGGTTTGGATTCCTACACCTACAATCATTTTCCTAGTGCAGCACAGTAGGTGTGTGAACATTTGTGGAGCCTAAAATAATCCTAAATACTCTAGAGGCAACACGTGGACTTTTATTCGAAAACGACAAGATTGCCCTTAATAAATGGGCATGCTTCTCAGATGCTCCCACGCGCAGCTCATACCCTTGGAGGTCTCAGTAGTTGAATACAACTACCCACAGCTCACCTGCCCTTGGCAAGGAATTAAAGATAAGGATTAATTACACAAATCCTATCTTTAATACATTCCTAATTGAAGATTTGACTCCAAGTCTCCAATCAAGTAAGTAATTCTAATTTAAATAAATTAGGGATAATTACATCATTGTCTCAAAATATTATTTCCTATTTAATACCTTGGGAATATTTAGAGAATATCTCTCCATTAAACACTATATGGCCAGCCTTAACCCTATAAATACCTCTTATTCTACAAATTTTGAGAGCTTTTGCAACCCTAAAAAAGCTCTAAACACTTTACTTTCTTAGAGAAACTAACTTAGGCATCGGAGATCTGTTGACCTAAACCCCCCCCACACCCACCTTGTGGGCGCGTAAGGCTTAGGTCTCTGATCAAAAGTGTTGATTGTTTTACAGGTGCATTTTCGTCAAGACTGAAGATGGTGGAAATTTGCATTGACAATACCTATATCAAGGGTTAAGCAAACTTAGACTACATCGACATAAGGTTGTTTCATATTACTATAGTTTAAAGTTGGGGAGAAATTGGCACCAGTTTTAAGCTACAGTGGATTTGGATTTATTTTTATATATTTACCGTTTTGCCATTTGTTGCCTTGGGTTGATTTTGTGTGCTTTCCATTTTGTTCCTGCCAAGTTTGTGTTATTACTTCTTCGGCTATTGTCTCATAAAATATATATACACTTTTTTTTTCTTCTTCCTCATCTTTCTCCCTCTCGCTCATCCCCGACTGCGACTCCAACTCCCCGCTCTTCTCTCTCATTTCTCTCTCGCTTCCCTCCCACTCTTCTTTCCGCAACTCACTAGGTACACAGTGACCGATGATGATGATTTCAACGATTTCGGCAACGGCCGTCCTCGAGGTTGATCTCAATCGATTCCTTATCACATCAGGTAGCTTCTAGATCTATTGCATGTAAGCATCTGCTTCAAATTTCTGAATTTTAGTAAATTTTTCATAATTTGTAGAATTCTTCCTTTAAATTCTAGGTTTTTGAAAAATTGTTCACTGAACATTTTATGTGACTTCATTTTATCAGAATCATTTATTTAAATTTCCCCATCTCATATGTCTTTATGATTTTAGAAATTCTTTTATTAATTATTACCTATTTTTTTTCATATTCACTACCTATAAAGAAATTTTGATTTTCTTATCTATTGATTATGTTTTGAAGAAGTTGTATTAATTTTCCTTTGGCTGGAAATTTGGGGATTTCTTAATGTACAATGTTAATATACTGATTTTCTGATTGTGGGGTTTTGCAGGGAGCGCTAATGTACTGATTTTATGGGACTAGAAACGAGATGTTGATTTATCTGGTATTTATTTTATTTATTTCCCTTTTTTTGTTTAATTGTTTTTTTTCTAAATTTAGGCTTGATGGACAGAATCTTGAAAATAACAGCCCCTATGCACATTGCAATTATTTTCCCTTAATTGATGCATTCTTCATAGTCTCCATGAATTGAGCATAGAACTTAGATGCAGAGGGTTGCGATGGGAACTTGAAGACATATTTCTTCACCGTGAATCTTTACCCAGAATCGAATTCTTAGTAGAATTTTGTATTGCAGTAGTCCACATTATCATTGTGTATTGCATGGTAGTTGTGTATTGCAATATTACTCCACAATATTTAACATCTCAGCTTACAATACGCAATGTTTTGCAATTGTACATGTAATTTCGTATATCCAACAATCATTCATGTATGATAGTCATTGCGATTTTGTAATCAACATGCATCAAACTATATTAATCTTTCGTTTGATATAAAAAATGCAATTAGACAATAAAGAAAACTTGTTGCAAGTTTTGACATCATATGTCAAATGAACACGAACCTGACTGGAGTATACTACGAACTTAAACGCACGCATACGGAATTTATGACGTGCACTCATTAATCAAAAGCCACTTATATTGTAGACAATATTATTACGGACAAGGATTGTTTGCCCTCCCACTTCTGATGCCCTCTCGTGCTCTTCTGTTTTGTGTGGTCACGATTAAACCACGTCAATATTTTATATTATTTTTTTTACAGAGATAATAAGAAAAAAATAAATAGTAATATAAAATATTAACATGATTTAACCGTAACAACATAAACAGAAAGGTACAAAAAGGCACCGAAAGTTGGAAGGCAGACAATCTTTATTCTATTATTACATTCTCATGCATCTCATCTTGTGCAAATAATATAACATTATTTGAGTTGTCAATTTAATGTGTGGTCATTGCCCACCTGATTAAAATACTTGCCTTAAATAGTGTAAACCATCTTTTTCATTCGATTATTCCCAACAATAGTGCTTTTACTGTTAATCAAATAGTAAGTGTCAGTATATATGTGGTGTTTAAATTATAGTAAAGAATCCACATACTTACAAAACCAGATTCCTTGTAGATTCCTCTCTTTCTTTTTTTTAATCTACTTTTGCTGTTATTTTTATTTGTAATCATACTATTTCGGTTTCGAGTACTCTATTACGGCTGTAATTCCTTTATCTTTCGTAAAGAGACGGATTGTCTGTCCTCTTGTTTGGTGTATTTTTCATCATTTTTTATTTTGTATAGTTATAGTTGAGACGTGTCAATATTTTATATTGATTTTTTTTATAGAGATAATAAGACAAAAAACAATAAGAATATAAAATGTTAACGTGGCTTAACCATAAACGCACAAATAGGAGGAGATGTGAAGGGCACGAAGGCAGATTGTCTATCCTTATGTTTGGAACCCTTCACATCCCCTCTTATTTTGTGCGGTCACGGTTGAGTCCTGTTAACATTTTATATATATTTTTTTTTATAAAGATAATAAGACAAAAAACAATAGAAATATAAAATGTTAACGTGGCTTAACCGTGACCGCACATATAAGAAGAAATGAGAAGGGCACCCAAACAAGAGGGCAAACAATCTACCTCCCTTTCGTAATGGGCATTGGCATTAAGTTTTGTACCTTTGGAAAATTTTCAGGTTTTAATAGCTGCCCCTAACAATGCATCGACGTTTTTGGACAAGGAACAAGTACCATTATGCTTCATTGTTTCAAGTTTCTACTTTTTTATCTGTAAAAACGAATTCAATTTTCCTAAATTTATTGTTATTCGTTTTCCAATTTTCTTTCTTCTAGTCTTCTAAATTAGTGCAATTTTGCATCACAATTGTTGCATAGGCGACTGTTGGATGCATTATCTCGACATTAATATTCAATTGATTTAGTTTTAAGAGTTTTGTTATATGTCTCTGATTTTGCATATAATTATGGATTGTTTGATTGGATTGCTATATCTCTTCTAACTTGGAAAATTCTTGGAGCTTGCGCGTGGACTTAATTGTTAAGTAGTTTCTCATTTCACGAAGGTAGTACCTTAAAATGTTAATAAAATGCAGAGTGAGTTGGAACTTCCATGTTCCAATTCCACTTCAACACCTGTCACAGCTGCTAATTTCGGATTTAGGGGTTCGAATTTTTGTCAAGTATGTGATTCTTGCAAAAGAGTTATAAATAGAGTTGTAAACCCCACCATTGAATACCTAGTATAGTTGTACTTATATATATATATATATATATATATATATATATATATATTCTTTGCATGTTTTATACGGTTTTAAACATATGTAGCATCACACAGACATACTTTTTTTAGTTTGTTACTGTAATGAAGAGAGTTACATTTACATAAAAAGCATGATTTCTTTTAGAGATCAGGGAAATACTCTTTATGTCCCACTCATAACTATAACTTTTCCATATTTATCTATCTATAGTTACCGACTTACCGTCTTAGTTATGCAAAATTATATTTTATGGCTAAAACTTACCTAACAGGTCTATAATTTTTGCATGTAAGTCTCTTTCTCGTGTTTTAGGCAAATAGTTTCAGATTGAATTCAATTTTTGTAAAGATTTTTTATGAATTGAGACTTACAAAATAAATTGTTTAGATCGTTGAAGTTCGATGTAGTATGAACTTGACAAAGATTTTCTATATATATACACACACACACACACACATAATTTGTGTGCGTACAAACTTATGTACCCTATATTTGATAGCTTTGTTCCTATACATATATCTATTTGTGTACCTATATGTACGTATGTGTATGAAAGTTACATGTGTTGCCTATTTTGGTTCGTCTCTTCAACAAAATGTAACCAGAACAGAAGGTTATAAACTCTCTCACTCAACGAATCCCCGCCGTCCATATTCATCTAATCGACGGCTTCCGTCCTCGATCCGCGTACTTCAACCCATTGGCTCACATTCAAATCCCAACCCTATAAATACCTTACAACCATCTCAGTGCTCCTCCGTAGCATCTGACTGTCTCTCAATCACTTCTCGAATTGTTCTCGGAGGTCCATCAATGGCGGGTCGTGGGAAGGCTTTGGGATCCGGAGCCGCTAAGAAGGCCACATCGCGGTCCAGCAAGGCCGGTCTGCAATTTCCAGTCGGTCGTATTGCTCGTTTCCTGAAAGCCGGAAAGTATGCCGAGCGTGTCGGTGCCGGAGCTCCGGTCTACCTCGCAGCTGTCCTTGAATACCTTGCCGCTGAGGTATAACCCCTCTTTCTCGATCTTTTAATTCTTCTTTATTTGTATCTGCATGTGTTTTTTTCTCCCTTTTTTGTAAATCTAGGTTTAGGGTTTCGAATTAGGAAATATTTTGTTTCAATTTAGTAATTCTGTGCAGAAATTACGTATAGAACATGAAAAATGTGAAATTTTGCTAATTTGTTCTGCATCTGCTCCTGATCAACCAATTTTAGGATCTTGGATCTAGGTTTCTTCTTTTCTTTGAATTAATTTATTTTATAATAATATTATTCATTTATTTTATTTTTGGCTGAATTAATTTGGTATTCTTTTATTTTTCGTATTCATGTAGGGGGCTATGAACTTAATTTAATCGAATTCCTCATCCATTAATCTTTAAGTTATGATCTGGAGGTCGATATTGTTGAGGCATTGTTCAATTTTTAAAAATTAGGGTTCCTTTTGTTTTGGTTATTTATTCTATCAAATTATAATTTTATTGCAATTATGTTATTCTTAATTGTTTAACAAAAAAGGAATGGTTATTTTTAATTGCAAGTTTATTGGACTACTGTGATTGAAATTTATTGATGGTCGAACCATATCGATTTGAATGAGAATTTGTTCCTCAACGTGCTTTCCCCTCCAATTTAGATGTTATTGCGGTTAGGGTTTGTGCGACTGGGATATTTTCTTTGGTTAAGTTATGATTCTGCAACTGAATTGATTTTCAACTTTCAAATTCGGGTTTTGATTCTAATGTCGTTTCAATTTGGTTGATTTTACAGGTTCTGGAATTGGCTGGCAATGCAGCAAGAGACAACAAGAAGACTCGCATTGTGCCGCGCCACATTCAGCTAGCTGTGCGGAATGACGAGGAGCTCAGCAAGCTTCTTGGGGATGTGACAATTGCAAATGGTGGTGTGATGCCCAACATTCACAACCTTCTGCTCCCAAAGAAGACCGGTGCCTCCTCCAAGAACGTCGGTGGTGATGATGACTCTTAGATTCAAAACAAAATGATGATCGTTGCCGGACTAATATGTTAGTTCTGCTCAGTAGGTCAAAGTAGGCTATTGGGGTCTCTGTTTCTGGAAATGTAGTTGGGTTTTAGGGTTAGGGTTGTAGGTTAGTAATGTTTGTGAATATAATCATCTTCTAGCTTCTTGATAGATAGAAGATTTTTGTGGGAATGTTGTTTGCGTTGTTTTTTTTGGATGTGTTGTTTGTTGGTTTAAATGCGTAATGACAATGCTTCAAAGTTTGAGCATCGTATGATTCTTGTGCTGTATTGTTTCTCAGCTTTCACTCTTTCACTTGTGCCATGGAATTGTCATTACTTTGTACCCGTGGTAGTGAAATTTATTCACCTGAAATCTTTTGCACTTTACATGATAGTGAAACCGTTAAAACGGTGTCAATGTTGCGGAGTCTTGAGGTGTTCATGTCGATGAAGCACTCGACGCTGCTGCCATGGTGACAACTCATATTAATGGTTCACGTCTGATTCATGTTTTGACCGTATCGTTTTCGAGTCGGATTGTCCTGTTTCCGAACCTATGTAATAAAGTCGTGATGAAACCCAAGTGCCACTGCCATCCTTGTTTGTCTAGCACTCAATTGAAGGGCGATTTTGCAACAACTGTTTGGTCCGGGATCAAGCAGCCATTCCACCACCATATACCTCAGTAGTCACTACTCGGTAGAAAGTTTCAGTATAAATATCATACTCCAACAGACTTCACAACTTTAAAAATTCATAGTAAACGATGATAATCTTAAATCGAGTACCATGAACAGAATACGGCTTTGGTTTTGTTAGCTTTGTTATAAATCCTGCTACGATCAGACTAGCAGTCACAAAAAACGCAAATGCTTCTACCCTAAAAAAGAGCAAATATCCATGACTATACCACTTGTGACATGTTCATATGTAGATCAAATTTTCCGTTACATGGGAAAGTTGCGGTACATCAGGTCCGTACTTCTTTCCAGGGCCTAGATATCACTAGCAGCCTCATTCCTGCAAAAACACACTGACTTAAGTGAGTGATTTCCATTGCACGATAATTAACTGATAAAAAAAAGCTAATAATGGATTAACACACACCTTTTTAACGCTTCCGCTCTGCCCGCCACTTGAATACAGGGTTGGATGTTGGGGAGACAATCTCATCTTCACGTAGTTTGCGTTTTTTACCCTTTTTCTGTAATTTAGACGGAAACGTATTCAAAACTATCCACGGACAACCAAACTCCCAGAACTAAGCAAAGAAATTTAGATGTCAATACCTTTAATTCCTTCTGCATTGCCATATCCATATAGATTTTCTCCAACTCATTGACTCTCTTACTCCTTGCTTCGAGCTCTCTGTAGGAACCAGCTGTTTTCCTGCACATTGAAAACGACAATATAAGACTTAAACAAAATAATGATATCGCGCTACAAGAATCCTTACTGACAATGAGACAGGAAGGCAGATGCAAGAATTATTCCACAAATTGAAAGGTAGCATAAGAATAACATGAATTTGTTAACATGAGTGAGCTACCTAGGATTCAGGAATACAAAACCAGCATTCTCAACCGAAATACAATTCCAACTAGCACCTAATAGTTGGGCCTCGGACCAACTTCTAATTTATTTCAATTTCAATTTTGCCAAAGAGCTGTTTATCCCATGCAAAGTTGGGCTTTAGTTGGCATAGCAGCAAAGAGCTGTTTATCAAACCGGTTAATAACTTAATATACAGAACAACTTCTGCGAGATAATTTTTTTATTTTTTTGCCATATACTTGTAACCATTAAGATTTGTTTATACTCTTTTAGGTCAGTTGGCATAATCACAAATCACAATCACATACAGTATAAAAGCCAAGTTGCAGCCTTTAGACTAAACATTAAGAGACTGGGTTTGCTTAGAACCTTTTCTCTGTTACGAAACATTCTAGTCCAATTCACTTCACGATTGATGGCCTGGTATCACAAGTAATCTTATTGCTTTTAGAATGCAACCATGCAAAGTGCAAAGGGATCACTGCACAATTATTCTTAGATAGCAATAATGCCAAGATCTTATCACCATAATCGATGCATAGAAATGCATAATTGATGCAATATTGATGAAAATCAAAAGACCAAAACTTCCAGGATAAACCTAACTCCTCAATCTGTCCTCTATCACTGAAAATTTTGTTTCTACCTTTTTATATGATCAGGAATGTCCTCAGAAACCGGCATTTTTCCACTTCTTGAACGTGATTGAATTTCTCTAGCCTCCTCTCTGCCAAAAAAAATAATTAACAATAGATTTTTTTAAATGTGCAAAACAAGATAAAACATATTTGGCAAATGGGAACATAAATGACGTGAAATTAAGAAACTACTTTCCTTCCCAACTCTTTCACCCAGAGTGGTTTCATGTGAATTCTATAACATTATAGGTCTTATCCCCATCTGAAAGAATTGAAGAATAATGTCTTCCCAGGAAAAAATTAATAACACTAAGAAATTAGCCTAGTGTCCCCAGTTGAAGCCATGAGGATCTACTCTACTATAACTACATGGGCCAGAAAGGAGGTAGTTTGCAGATTTGTAATAGCACGCTTATTGTCCTTGTATCACTGTATTTCTATGTCCCCTTTCTCGGGGCCATAATAGTTTTTGTAGATATACTCAAGTAAACAGGATGAAAAACTTTTCATACAAGTCCAGAACAGGATCAGGAGAAACACACTTTCCATTTATTGATCAAGTTTTATGGATGCGTCTTCCCATTTGTTACAGTATTCCTTTTCAGTGTTTGTATGGGTGGATGTGAAACTTCGGGTTCATGTAAACTAGATATGTATTTGTGTTTGTGTGTGTTTTATGTTGTGTACTTGCTTAGAAACAAGGGTTAAAATCACTCTAGATACTTTTGCCTACTGATGAAAAAACCAATTCAATGAACATGAAAAATATACATAACAAAATCAATTAGAACAATGGAAACAGACCTCTGTGGATAATAAGGGACAACAAAGAACCAAAAAATGGTGAAAATGGTCTTTCACCATATCCAGTCTGATTACAAATAACAGCAGCAACGAAAAATTACAAATTAAAAAAAATCCACTAATTCAGAATTAAGATTCTCCATGGATAGAAGATGTGAAGGAAGCTCAAACCTGTCTTCGGCAAAGTAAACGTGTCTACTTGAAGGCCGATTATCAAGAGAGTGCAGTGTCGCAGTTAACTTTTCAATTTTCTGCATTAATTAACACCATAATTAGAACCAACATGTTAAATTCATAAAACCAACTGGTAGACCATAGCTTCATGATATATATTTATAACCTTTTTCTCACTCTGCACTTTCTGAAATATGTATCCAATATCTTGGGTCTTCATAAGCATGAGCTCTTCTGGAGTATACTTGTTTGCCTGACTCCTGTAGTAAAAATCCATATCACATGAGTAGCAAGTGTGAAAAAGGAAAACGATATAGAAGAGTAAAAGAGAGTTTTATGTTACTCTAATTTATGGACTCCATTAACAGTTCGTGTCTTGATCATCTTGAAGTTGAACTCATCTGGGTTTCTGTAGAAGGCTTTCTGCTTCAGTATCTGTTGAGTGAAAAGACAGATGAGACATAGCCTAAGATGTATACCATATAGGAAGTTAAATTACCAGACTATTAATAGATGACGAAATCCAAGGAGAAAAACAACAAAGCCATCATAAATCTACCCGTAAAGTCTCCTCCTTTTTGTGATACGCTTTCGCGCGCTCAACATAGTCCTTGTGCTTTTCAAGAAGCCCAAATTTTTTCCTCGATTCCCTATAAAAAATTTGGACCCAAAACACAAAAACATTAATCCCATCATCTGATTCAAAACAACATTATCCGAAAGTCTAACAGCGAAAAGGAATGTGGTCACTCACGGTTGAGCTCGCTCCTTGTGAGCCCGTCGGCTAACAGCATTCCTTAAAGACGACATGCTGAATAATTCAAAGCAAACACCACAAGTTAACTGCGAAGGTACCACTAATAAGCTGTGGAATTACAGATACAACAAATATTCATAACCATGTCAAACAAAATTTGATAAACCACAATGTCGAACAATTAGGGAAATTAATTCTTGGGTAAGTTCCAAGAGCTCAAATCTTTACCCGTCTGACTACAACAATTGAATTGAATTGAATTAAAATCCTAAAATCTAAGCAGCAACTAGGTTGTTAAAGTTGAGCAATTTGAAAGATGAATGACAATAATAAAGATTAAAGCGAAACAAACCTTGACGATGAAGAATTGGGATTCCTGAGCAGCCCAATGGAATTCCGAATCCCTCCTTACTCTTCAGATGGTGGAATTAAAGCGCAGGCAAAACCCAAGATGGAGAACTGGCCTTTGGAAGACGCAGACTAAACCCTAGAAAATGATTAGGGTATAAGAATTGGTGATTACAACTAAGGAGGAGTGAGCAGTGGTTGTGTGTGGGGCGGCCTACGGCTGCTGGGTGTGCGTGTTCAGATGTAATTTGGTAAAATTGGGTTTCCAACTTTCCACACGACTTTTCTTTGTACTTCTTAGGTTGAGGGCGATAATAAATAAAATTAATTTACGATACTATTTGTACTATATTTTTGTATTATATTTTCATATTATTTTAAGTGGCATTTAATATAGGCAGCCACATCATTTGAACTAATCAGATTTTTAAATTTAGTTCATTATTTAATAAATTAATAATTAAGAAAAATTAGTTAATTAAATAATGATCGTAATATACCAAGAGTCATTCTCCTTTCTTTCTTTGGGTTTTGCAAATTTTTCAAATGATGCGGTTATCCACATCAGATGCAACTTAAAGTGGTATAGAAATGTAATACAAAAACATGGTATGAATATCATTACTCATTTACGATATGAAAGAAAATTACATTTTAAACTAATTTGACGAAATTTATGTCTACACACTATTTTTTACATTTTATTTGGAAAAAAACATCATAATTATTGGTACTGAGTAATTATGGTGAACCGACAACTATTTCTAATTTGATCCATTTTTATTCGTATGACTAACCCTTCAAGGCAAAACTACATAATCGACGATTCTGATTATTAGTATGCAAGATTGGAAAGGACGTTCACATATTTCTTGAATGGACAGGATTGTCTACCCTCCCACTTCCGATGCCTCCCATGCTCTCCTATTTTATGTGGTCACGGTTAAGCTACGTCAACATTTTATATTGTTTTTTATAGAGATAATAAGACAAAAATAAATAGTAATATAAAATGGTAACATGGCTTAACCGTGATCACACAAACAGGAGGACATGGGAGGACACCGGAAGTGGAAGGGTAGACAATCCTTGTCCTGAATGAATGTCAAGTATTCTCACCTAAAAATTCTCCGACGATCTCAAGAAAAATGGTTCTCAGTCCACTATGCCTCTTTTTTTTTTTTTTTTTTTTTTTTTTTTTTTTTTTTTTCAACCAACAATATTTTTTATACTAAGAAGGAAGAGATGGGCTTAGCCTCATGATGGGCTAGCAATTCACCTTTGGCAAGAATCAAATCTAAAGCCTATCACTAAAATAATATTAAATGACACTATAATACCTCTTTAGTACAGTTGCTTTATAATTGAGGGTATTCATGTTATTTTCCATTTGTAATTGAAAAAAATGGCACATGCATCAAAGAAATTGAGGAGTCATGGTTGTCCTCATCACTCTTCACGCGATCAAGTTGGTCATGTGATTATATAATAGGGTGAACTACCAATTTAGTTCTTAATATTATATTTGAAACTACAATATTTAATTTTTCGTCAATTTAAATCATGTTACTTGCATGTAATACACATTGGATGGTAGATTGGTAGTTTTTCATAAAGAAATAATGTATGGAGTTAACTTTGTAGGGTAAATTGGTAGTTTTTCATAAGAAATCGTATAAGTTAACATCCGAGGGTAAATTAAACGTCAGATTCGTAACTTATATGAAATGTTAAGGTCTTATAGACGAGAAAATGACAGCATCACACTCTAAAATGTGTTAAATGACTTAAGTTGATGAAAAATTAGATAAAATAGCTTTGAATATAATAGGAAATTATCAATTTTTAATGAATTTAGAGACTTAATTTACCGAAAAAATAATTCAAAAAACTAATTTTCACTGAGAAGATAGTTCAGAGACTAAATCAACACTTCACTCTATATATTATAAAATCGCACAAACACTTTCTTTTCTTATCATGGGTTGTATACCTTTTTGTTCTTTTACCACGCATCACGTGATATAATCCTGTGATGTGTGATGATGGATAACGTGGTATACACCTCGGGATAGGATGTCTTTCCCGAGGCCATGAGATCGTTCCTTACAAGCGTTCTCTCGACAGTAAATTTCATTCCCAAGAGTAAATTGAACAATTCTATACATAACAAAACTACCTTGCTACACCTTTCACTCCCAAAAGGTCAAAATTATGAACAAAAGAAAAAATAAAATACAAATAATGATAGGTGGAAGAACAAAAAATAGGAAAAAATCACTTAAGTCTAAATCGCTGCTGCGGACGTTGGGCTTTCTGAAGGCAATAACGTTGTTTTGTCATGAGTTCATTCTCAGCAGGACACCAATTTACAACGAAGGTTGCTGTACCATGGCGATGTTAGGTCCAGTAGTTACAATCACTCAAGAAATTGTTCGCCTTTTGAATGATGAACAGCCACAGTTCCGTATAGTATTGGTGTTCTGAGACTCTAGTCCTGTCGTCCGCCTGATCAGTGAGGAGTCATTGATGTACAGAGTCAGCCATGAGTAGGTGTCAAACATCACCGGAGGTACCTTCCAAAGCGACCGTAGGTTCAATCCAGTGAAATTCCACTGCAAAGAGAAGGGCATGGTCCGCAGGCTCAGCTCTTAACTCCCTTTCACTTATCCTTCTGTGATCTATGGATATGGATAACATCTTGACAAGAACCAAGAAAGCATTTGTTGTCGAAATTGTACAGTGATGGTCACCTGAGAAGATGCAAAGACAAGAATTTCTTATTTGGTATCCTTAACTCGCTTTTTTACTAATTAAATTGCACGCGCACGCACACATGAATTGAACCTCTATACAATATAAGAGAGATTATCTTTCTTCAACTAGGTTTAGAACATACCTTCTCCAAATAAAATAAATTAACTTTCATCATCTGAACTAGAATTATCCATTCGTCGATCTTGGATTTTCGGGAAAAGCCGCTTATGAAGATCAGGAGAAGGAGGCTGCCGAAGATCGGAGGCAGATGGCATTGTTGAAGGCTGGCGGGGATCAGAGGAAGGTGTCTCTTTTTTCTGAACTTTTGTCGACTTTTTTGGTGCCAATCTTACCTCTCTACAAACCTTATCTAGCATTATTAGAAAATCTCGGACAATAATAAACAGTCGTAAGCCTTCATCCTTCCCTGCATTCCCATGAAAGTAGTCACCGGTGCTCTTCACCAGAGCCATGATTCTCTTTTCTTCCTCGAGGAGACCCGTGATATCAACCTCAGCATTCTGCACAAAACTCTTCAGTGCTTCATGGAACTCACTATCTTCCCCTGAATCTTTCATGTCCGTGTTCAGGAAGTCCCGGATCTTTATCAGTGAATGACCAAGTTTGGCAACAGTTCCTGTTAAGCTTTCAGAATCCAAAACAGATGCTTTTCTAACATTCTCAAGTTCATTGCTTAAACCTGAAACTTTCTCAAGTCCAAGACTGCGATAGTGTTCTTGTTCTTCTGTTTCATTGGAAGTGTCCTCAAGGAGATCATCTGTTTTGACGCTAGAGAAACTCCTGTTCTCTTTTGCTGTACGAGCAGCTCTGACACCCTCAGAGCGGATTATTTCCTGAACAACAAAGTGCAAAAGCGTTGTCTTGCCATCTATTCCTTTAACATCTGACAATTTCAAGAGTGTGTCAAGTTTGAACGCTTGTGCTCCACCACGAAATGTTCCGTCGTTCATGCGATTTCCAGTTTTAAGAACAGCTTCTAAAAGCTTGAGGAAAAGCCGGCTGCTTCTCAGTTCCTTACATGCAACCTGCCGTAGAAATGAGATGCCACATGATTTAAATATTTTTTAGAGCAACGTTTCAAGATATGGACCAAAAAACACTCGCAGACAATGTCATGCACATACAAAAAAATGATAGGTTACAACAAGAAGAAACTGCACCCCATTTTAATATAAAATCATAGACATTTTTTATATACGCTGTAAAAGTACAGTCGTATACACCCTCATGCCAGATTATCTCCAGGAGTCTCCCCCAGATGCAGATAGATACTATATCTCCAAGAGTGCCCAAGATGCAGATAGATACCATATCTGACGTCCCAAGGACAGTATGGTCTGGGGCATTTGAGCCGTCAGCATTGCTGATATGACTAAGCCTAAGATATCTAATAGATATGATATTGTTTCGCCTCAAGAAAGCTATCTAACAGATAGTTTTAATATGATATTGTCCTTTTCTTCAACATGTGAATATCATTAGCAATATAAAAATGAAATCTGAATAAACTCGTCATCGAAGAAGTGATGTGAACTTCAACCATAAGCAGACCGTACAAAATATCTGCGAACATTTTCCAATCTCTTCAGCAGTCTCATCTAAGGAGAAATAGCAGTCATGGGACATTTATCATTTGAGCTTGTAGATGAAGTAAAGCAAGAGTTGGGGTCCAAACCCCACCAGAAATAAAAGCGACCACAGGTCTGCCACTACATAAAGTTCTCAACACATGTGCATAGCGGCAACCAATCCCGTCTGTACTTTGCAATCATGGCATTCATTATTCTCATGTTACATCAGACTTATTCATGCTATTTCAACTGTACATTCTTCTTTTGCGATTGGCATTTGGCTCTTTATCGGTTTAGGTTTTCAAACAAGGGGTGTTCATTCTCCATTATCAACTGACAATTTGCACAGCTCAAAAGACTGTCTTTGTAGAGGGTAGGAGAACATATGAGGCTAGCTTAACATAGATCTGCACTGTGTTCTATGTTTAATTGTTTGTTAAGGTTGTATAAACATAATTTAGGTAGCTCTTAATTCTTTTTAGCACTTTCTGAACAAGTGGAAGTTAATCTAAGAAAATTAAAAGCATGCGTAGATGAGCTATGACACGCAAAATCATATAAATGATGCAATTCAGAAACAGTACCTCTAAGGTCGCGAAAGACTCTTTAAGCTGGGTGGCCTCCTCCTGAAGAGTGCACATAAAAAGTAATGCTTCCAATCGCTTAAAAGCAAACGGGATGTCAATCAAAGCTTTCAGGAACCGCTCAGCGGGCCCAAGTTGAGAAAGTGGACCATTGAACAGTCTAAGCTTTAGTTCTTCTTCTTGTGTCGGTGCCATCTTCAACAAAGTTTCTAAGAATTCTGAGGGAAGCTCATTTCCTGATCCAATTAAGAAAGTTAAACGTATGTTAATGGCTGACTGTAGAAACGGTCTTTATTAAGAATTCTTTATATGTTATTCTATTAGTCAGACAAGATGTTCCCTCAAGAATTTTGAGAAGATGCTCCCATAAACAAAGTGGCCCCCCAACTTTCAATTGCATCAATGTGACCCTTAAAGTCTTGTACCATGCATAAAGGTGGCTCCAGACTTCTGATCCTTCAATTCCTGTTCAAATCAATCACATGCAAAGCAGATGACCAAATATTGAGGGCAGTTTTCACTTATGGGTTTCAAAAACAATGCTTTTTATTCTTAGTCTACAGTGTTTGATTACATGGTTAATTAGTTCAATTAGGTTTTTTGTAACGTTTGTTTAGCATGTTAGAGTACATTGACTATATACTAGATTGGGAAGAACAAGTGGAGAGAGAAAGGGTGATAGAGAGGAGGGGGCGAAAAAGAGACAGATATGTCCTTTGTAAATCTTCAATTTAGCGTCTAATATACTATTCTACTACTTTCGACAAAAAAAAAAAAAAAAAAAAAACTCTTCTACTTCTAGCCCTGAAATTACATTATGTGCTTGCTGCTTGACAATTTTTAAGTGAAAAACTAATGGATCAGAAGCCGTGGGGTACATTGATGCATAATCCCTGAGTTTGGGAGGCATAATGATGCATTTCAGTGACCAATTTAATTATCGACAAACAGTTCAGGGGGAAATGGTTATAAAAAGCATAATCATAAGCAGAGTGAACAAACTATCCACGCATCAAGATGTACAGAATCTCTAGTCTACCAGCTGCTAAGTCTACCATAAAATTTTAAAGATAATACAACAGAAAAACAACAAATCACAACTACATCAAAGATTGATGCCGTCCAAGCTGCGTGAATGAGAAAGAAAGGTATATCAAGTAAATCAAAACACATCAAATCCTAATAACAGACTTTGTCCCACAAGCCCGTCAGCCTTCACTTCCTTCCCTTAATCTTCAGAAGTTTTCTTACTCCACAAGCACTAGGTTAATTTTTTTTCAACTAACATGCTGTACAGATAAGTGGACAAGTAACTCCTCAAAGAAAATGTTTCGCCAAGAATTTGCAGAGTAACATTAGCCCTAAGTGCATCTGCCACTTGAACTGACCTAAGTCAAAACTTCATAAAATTACAAACTTGCAGGCTTCCCTCTAGGAAATTCATACATCCCTTCTAGTACATTTTATTTCTACACACTGTAAAATGACGAAAGGACAATACTTGCATATTATTTAATGCCATGGAAAGAAAGAAGGAGAGAAGTTACCTTCACGAATTGCATCACAGACTTCTTCTATGGTCACATTCAATGCCCGCAAAAGAATTGATAGATTTTGTGCCTTTTTGGGATTAATAAGTTGAATGAGCTGGGGCGTAGGATTTTGGGATGAAGACTCTTTATTAAGTTCATTTTTGTTTTTATCAGCAGCGTTATACCCAAAGAGAGTTTCAATCATATTTTCATCGAACCTGTAAAGAATCACATTGTTTTCAGACGCTTATAATATCTAATGATTCATGGGTCACAAAGAAGAAAAGGTAAGAAAACTGCGACTTACTGGAACGATCCTGATTTAATCTGATGCCAAACCATTGAGTGATCCGGGTTTGCTAGAACCTTATCCCAAAAAAAGGGCTTCAGCTTGGTTTTAGGAGCATCACCATCAGCCTCCGATCCAGCATCCGGTGGACGTTTTGGTGCAAGAGGTGGAGGTCGAGCTACCTTTGAACCAATAGCCATTGCTGGAGGTGGCCGAGGAGGAGGAACGCCACTCTTTGGAGGTGGTGGGGGGCGAGAGCCAGCAGGTGGTGGGGGATGAGGACCAGGAGGTGGTGGGGGGCGAGGACCAGGAGGTGCTGGAGGAGGTGGTGGGGGAGGGCCTGCACTTCCTGGGGCTTTTAAAGCAGCAGGTACAGGTGGCGGAGGAGGAGGACTAGCCCTGCTGGGAGGAGGCCTAAAAGAAGAAGGTGGTTCAGGTGGGAGAAGCTTTGCTCTGCCAGGAGGGGGCTTCAAAGGAGACATTCCAGGAGGAGGTGGTACTAGTCCATTGATATTGTTGGGCGTGTCAAACTTGGAAGCACCTCCAGGGGATCCTAATTCTGCAATTTCATTTAGTGAAGCATTGAGAACATGAGACTCGATGCGAAAATGCTATTAAAGATTAGGCCTTCCAGAGATGACTTTGAGTTATTACCTAATGATTGATGGTCAAGCTTCTCTTCTTTCATTGAATTTCCCATAGCATAAGACTTGTATGAAGAACCTGAAACATCAAAAATTTCAAAGAAATGTCAAAATGGAAGGGCTCCAAACAACTGAAGATAATATAAACAAGATATCCGAGAATTATACCAGCAGCATCAGTTAAACTCAGGCTAAGGAGGGGCCTCTCATCATTTTGTCTACCCTTTTTCCCATTCCTACAGATTTTAGTACAACATAAAAAGAGCAATGCTGCAACAATAAATGTTACTGATGCAGTTATAATAACAGCTGTAACAATTGTTTTACGTTCATTTCGTCCTTTATGTTCCTGTATATTTGAACCAGAAGCTGGCCCTGAAGCTTGAAGACTCGAATTTATGGGATCCAAAGGAAAAAATGATTCTTGTCGAGAATGGCGTGTAGACCTAGGACTAGAACTTTGAGAAGTGGAAGGTGCTAGACCAGGAGATAGTGCTGGACTACGTTGAGAATATCTTGGTGCAGAGGCTGGAGAAGGTACATCAAGAATGCTCTGAGGCAAATCACTAGCCAAATTTCTTCTTGGAACATAAGGTCTGGGAAATAGGGACTCAATATACTCGGCATACCAAATCTTAGAGGCACCCTCTTCTCCAGAGACACTGAACAAGAGATTATGTTTTCTTAAACAATCTGAAAGAGTATGTTTCACTTCAGGATGCAGGATATTAATAAGATTTTGAAACTCTTCTCTTCCCAATAACCGAGTTTTTGAATTAATTTCCTCTGTGCCACTAGATGTTTCATCTGCTAACCATAAGTCAAAATGTTCAATAGCTTCCGTCAAATGGATCAAATCTACCCTGCAACTTATCCATAACAGCTGTGCCTGCAGGCCATAGAATTTCATATGTTTTAGTGTCAACTTTTGCAAAAATGAGCATATTAGTGAAGAATACAAACTTTACTGGTGAAGGCTGGTGAAAGTGAAGCTTAAACACATCAAAGTATTATTTTTCATATAAATTGTCTTCTGGTAAGGCCTTGTATCTGCAATATATAATTTGTTAAAATTACCAAGGCACCGCTTAAGCCAAATACTACTTCTGGTATCGAAATAAGTTACCCCCAAACATTCTCATTAAATTAACATAATCAAGATAAATTTCAGTAAAAAATAGCTTCGTCCCTTAAACATTTCATAAGCTCCACACGGACTTCCACGAACTCAAAAGCTTAGACTTTTTAACCAACTTTTGAATCTACTTTTCCATCCACAAATATGATATGATGCTCCCCTACTTTTGTGATCTTTATATAAGATGCGTCTATATAAATTTAAAAACGAACAACGTTATAACATGACCAAATTTATCATGTATTGAATTAATCTACAACTCACTAATATGATAAGTTATCAAGCTGAAACAAAAAGAGTTATTTAGTGTGTTACCATGTCCCCATCAATCTTTCCAGTTGCTGGATCAACTAGTTGACTGAGAAAAACTTCCTCTGTGGTTCTGCTCTCCTCTGAGCTCATTGATGCTGAAGCACACAGCAGAATAACAAAAACAATAGAACGACTTGTCTTCATAAGACCCATTTGTTGTCAGATCGTCGTTCTCAACGTTCAATATCCTTCTCATTTCATCAATCCCTAAACCTCTCATAACCAAAACCCTAGAACACCTTCATCACGCAAAACCCACACAAAAGCTTCAAACTTTCACGATTTGGCACCAACCCAATTCGATTACCCTCAAGAAAACACCTATAATATCCCTATTTCCAGCAAATACAAGCAAATCTTCACCTACCCACCAAATATTTTCTCATGAGAATTTGAACTCTGAATACAATAGGAAGATATTCAACACCAAAATTAAGGAAAACCCAGAATTTTCCTTCTTCAAAGCAGCCAAAATATTGAACCAAATCACAAAAAATTCAAAACCCAGAAAGAAACAGACCAGAAATAGCTCATGGGGAGCTGAAAATTTCAATATTCGCCTTAATTTCCTTGAAGAAAAAGCCCTGAAATTGAATAAATTTCCAAATGGGTTCCAAATGTCAAATGGGAATGCAAAAAACAAAGGCTCCTCGTGCGAAAACCTTATATAATGCTGACCAGATCCACCCAGAGGAGCTTAAGGAATGTTTTGTCAGCTTTTAAATTCGTATAAAAGACATTGGCGGTATTGACCAGAACATGTCGACAAAGGTTTTAAGTTTTTTTTTTTTTTTTTCTTCAGAACGTTTCTCGTCTCTTTCCTTTTCCTTTTCCCTTTAATCTTTAATTTTTTAAATTTTTGGTAGAAAATTCCCCCTCTTGTACCACAGTACGTGTGTGTGTGCGTGTCCAGATTGGAATATTATCATTGTCTTATCCACTAATTTCATTTCATGTAAATGACATTGAAATTTGAGTTTTTCCTTTTTTGATGACGTTATAAACTTAGAGTATAGCATTTATGTTATCATTTTTCTCATTTTAATGTTTTTTTTTAAATGATTGATAAAAATTATTAACGTACTTTTTAAAATGAAACATGCAATTTAAAAGTATTAATTCTTGACACAACATGATAACTTTATTTGAAAACACCACAAAATAATCATGTTTTTGTTCGTCAAAATCTTGTCGACACGTTAATGTAATTGTGCAAGATATTAGCACGTATATGACACATATAATCCTATACCATGAGATAACCCTTTGAATTTGAAGTTGAAATGATACGTTTAACCAATTTATTTGATGTGCGACTTATTACTATGGTCTACTGACATTTATCTTCACTTATACGTAAAAGGTCTTAGGTGCAAATTTTGAAAATGATAAGTTTGCAACCAATTTATTCTCTCACCCCTTATGGTTTTTTTTAATGTAAACATTATAAAAATATAAATTACACCTTCCAGCGTCAAAGACACTAGAGTTGAACGAGATGCAGTTGCAATTTAAAATTTTCTCATTGAAATAGACATGCAATGGTTGGTTAAACCATAACTATGTTTGTATGTTGATTCCTTACAACAGTTGAAAGCATGATAATATTTTAAACTTTTAGATTTAAACTAATATAATTCTGTAGTTAATTTACATTTGGTCCTCAAAGGTACTCAAAGCAGAATTGATATATAATAGTCTTTTAAGCGAATCTTCAAGAGAACGGTTTTGTTTAATCCACCGGCAATCTTCGAGAAGGTCTCAAGGAAGAGACCACTTAACTCTTGACACCTCCCAAGTGCTAAGAAAGTATGGTTTAACCCAAGGGTTTAGGGGCCCCTTGTTTGGGCCTTTGTCACTCATTTAACCCAAATTGGTTTAAGTAACATGTCCTGCATAGGCCCAATTTAAACCTGGTTTATTTTCTAAACTTTTATAGTCTCATTTGAATAATAAATTTAATTTATTTATTTATTCAAATCTTAGTAATTTACATTTTAATTTTTATATCACTAGAACATATTTCTTTTAGCTTTCGTATCCGTTAGTTTCTAATTGACAAGGTAATGAGATTAATTCGACTCTTTGATTATTTTAACGAATTTAAAACTTATTTTAGTTTACCTTAAATGATAATGATAAGTTATGACTCCAGGATATCTCATGGACTACAAGCAACACCTAGCCGGATATCGTAGCCCCCAAGCCAATTTAGGACAATGTAAAAAAACCTATTCAACTAGAACTACAATGCAATACAATAATTTTCGAATAACCAATACTCTTACTCTTTTTCTTTTTTCTTTTTTTAATTTTTTTTTAATTTTACCATTAATAAAGAGAAGAGGAAGAGTTCAAAACTATTACTATAATTTCAGGGATCAAAGACTTCGGGATCCAAGACACATGGGTAAAAACTCAATACCCTACTCACTAGGATATTAGACGACATGCAACCAATACTCTCAATCTCATCAACAACGTAATACAACCTCAAATGTGATGGCCCATTTACATTAAAGATCCAAACCTAAGTCTTTCAATACTTGTTATCGAAAATTACTTTAAATTCCCGCTGAAGGATTTTTAGAACATTGTGAGTATTCGACTTACTCGGAGGTGTAATGCAGAATCACGAAATCACAAACCTATCCGCATGACAAACAATGATAACTTAGGTTTAAGGAGAAATTTGCATTATTACAACTAGAGAGTTACTTGCTTGACATGTTGATAAAACTCCATGCAAGAACTCGATTGATTATGTGCAGTATCTAACCACGTACTTACATACTTATCTTAGTGTCAAAACACAAATGACAAAAGAATCACCATTATCTGTTTAAGAGGATGCCATTTCCAGTTAGGAAATGGTATTGAGTAAAATAAAATAAATAAATTGTTGTATCAAGCCCGTCAATTAGGATCCTATCTTGCAAGAGTTATGAGCTCTCACAATTAGGCAGTAAGTCAATATCTATTTTTATCTTCAACTTTAATAAAAACGCTACTATGTCCGCCCACCTATCGAGAAATAACAAGAAGAAAAAGAATTTACAAATAGATTACTTTGCTCCACTTGCTGAATTTTATGTTCCAAGCAGAGAGTATAATTGCCTTATCGAGCACCGGAAATAATTGCCTTATCCTAGCTGCTCCCATCATACTTCAGTCAGTGGGGGATGAAGATGATGAATCACAATACAGGGTCAATTATTCTAGCATTTGCAGCAGATATTAGTCCTCACCTTTCATGATAAACTGCACCACCCTTTGTGGCTGTGTCCCACTATCCAAAGTTGCCCCAGAATTTCCCAGTGGGCTTAGAAATTCAGCATCAATCATGTAGATACTAATCCTGCTTTTGGAAATAGCAGCTCTCCACAGAAGCTTTTTTTTATTTATGGGAGGAAGTGCAAACATTTACATTTATGGGAGGAAGTGCAAATATTTACATTTAGGGGGCGTTTGTTGCGCCGGACTATCTCGGACTGGATTAGCTTCAAGGACTAAGCTGGACTGGCTTAGACTAGACTAAACTGGACTAACTTAGTGAAGCGTTTGGTGCAGTATTGGACTGAGAAGCTGGATAATAACAAATTCTAATATTATATTATTTAATATATAAATTATTAATATTTTATTATGATCTTATCTTTTTCTCCATCTTTTCCTACCATTTCCGTCCCACTCTTTTCCTCTTCTCTCATCGTCCCACCTCTCCCTCTTTTTTTCCTCTTAGACCTCTCAATTCATGTCTCTTTCTCATTCCTGGTCAAACTCCTTATTGATTCAAGTCTCTATTTCTCTGTCCTCCCTCCCTCTCTAGCTATGCGTTGTTCGAACGGAACCTCACGGCTTCAATTTTCCTGACGAGTTGCAGGTTTCCCGATGTGTTTTCCGGCCAACCCTCATTAAATTGGATGAAGTTAGCACCGCTAAAAAATTCATCACCATCCCTGGACCGAGAACTTAGCTTTGAATGCTCGAATCTGTCATGGATTTGAAGAAGCCCAAACAGGCCGAGACTTCCAGGCCATTTTCCCGCCACATTCGACAACATTTTAGCCTCGATTCAGGTAAAATCGTAATCTTGTCACTCCCAGCTTCAATTTGGTATATTTTATATGAAAGTTGGTTGTGAAATGGATCTGAAAGAGAGTCGGAAAGTTAATGATTAATTTAATCAAGGTGACTGGAGATGACGAGGAGTCTGTCGGGAGTGGTCGTTGAGCATGACGAGGACGAGAAAGAGAGGATAGTTTTAGCTAGTCCCATGGTTATTGGGAGGTCTCGCTAAGACCTCTTAGTGAAGGGTTTTGTCCATGCTAGTCCCCTTTAGTCTCATTAATGTTAGTCCCAGCATGGAACAAACACAGTATTGGACTAATAGCTAGTCCAGTCCAGTCCAGTCTAACTTAGTGAGGGCAAACAAACACCCCCTTACATGACAGAGAGAGATAGACACCCAACAGATGTAAATGTGTGACAAATATTCCTTTCCCACAACCTTAATGAGTACCAGATCGGGATATTTGTGTCTAAAAAGCAAAGGTAAACTCCCTTATTGGAACTTTAATACACTTTAGTTTAGATGGAAAAGAAAGGTAGTTTGCATGGAGAACAGCACAATGGGTGTATTTGATGTAGCAAAAGCGAGTTTAGGTGTATACAGTTTAGGGTTTAGTCTCTAATATAATAATGGCAGCATGTCCTTATACACGTCTAAAATGTAACGATCACATGCGCTTCTACGTCATTCATTATAAATTAAACATGTGTTACATATCCATGGGAAATGATAGACGTGAAATGTTGTGTGTTAGAGAATATTTCATGTGAGAAGATCTAAAAACTTTGCACTTATTGTCAATTTATTTTAAATTGGACACTCGCATTCTAACACATATTCATGCTACAAGAAATTGGTCCTTTTATCGTGTGTAGTCTATGGTGTGCAAATTATCCGTGCTGTTAATAATATTTTTTAGCATAAACTTCTTGTGCACCTTAAATTCAGTTTAAGGCACGCGATGTGACCAAAAAAAAAAAAAAAAAACCAATTTTGATGTAGTGATTACTCCATCGGCACTCATCTATGGTTACAAAATAGTCTTAGAAATGGATCATAACTTCTTGTTTTGTATACCAAAGAACAAAAACCAACTTTGTGTCGTTAGAGACAATTGAGAAAACATCCATGGTCGAAACAAAAGAAGAACATGTTACGTACTTAGCCTTTGGGCTGCCATAATTGATTTCTTCACACCAATGAGAAAAAATCTAGAAAAAGAAAATATTCCAAATAGCTTTCCAGCCCTCCAAAATATTATCGGCAGGGAATTTGTGCTCTACTTTTCTCAAAAGTTCTTCTCCTTCAGTATAAACACCAAGCAACCCTCTAACCTCTCTCCACCATACACTCAAAAGTTGATCTCTCTAGCTCCTCCAATCTTCTCCAATGACTACTACTACTACTACTACTAGGAAGCAGCTCGAAGTCGTAAGAGACGATCAGACTCCGCAGAAATGGTGTGTTTTATTGAGAGAAGATGTGTTCAGAAGATTCATGGCTCAAGGCAGCACAAATCCAACGGTGCAGAAGGTCTTTGGTGGTGCATCTTTTTTCTGTCCTTTGCTGTTTGGGAAATTTTTTGATCCTTCTGATGCCTTCCCGCTGTGGGAGTTTGAGTCGGATATCTTGCTGTCTGGTCTCAGAAGCTCTGGCCAAACCTGTATTGATTGGTTTCAAACAGATCAAGACTATGTCCTAAAAGTAGAACTACCAGGTAAAATTTTCAACTACTTTTAAAATATTTATTTTTCAGAAATTAGACTTCTTAATTTCCTAATTATGATTTAGATTTAATGAACCAAGAAGACTGCATCTGCAAGTATTGGGATTACTCCTTAATTCATGAATAACCCTTTTAAGACAAAGGGAGAAGACTTTATTTTCAAAGAGGTTGCTTAATTATGAGTTATAAGGATTAATGAATATTGAATGGGGTTTTTGGTTTCTAAAAGGGGGAGGGGGTTTGGTACATCATATGGGATCAAACGCATAAAATCTTAGACCAATAATTAATATACGTGTATTAAGTCAGTTGATTAAGGCACATTACTCGTGTCTTTGCACTCAAATTTAAATCTCCTACTCGATGAATTATAATCAGTTTAAAATATCATCAGAGGGAGGGTGGTGGTGGTTGTGGGGGGGATGAAAAATGCAATCGCAAAAGGTCCCCAAAATTTTTTGTCATCTAATATTTATATGTAAATGCTATATATTAAAAAATTACTTTTATCAGCACTTTAGAATTTCGTTGTGCACTCTTTATAACTGTAAATTTTTTTTCCTTCTAAAACAACACCCTAAAAAATGATTTTTTTTTCCCAATTTTATTGTTTAATAATGTTGCATATTCAAGTGAAACTTTAAAGTTAAGTTTTTGAAGCCTTTTCTTGTTTGGTTGTTTAAGATTGAACTACTTGTGATTACTTAGGGAATGTTATATTTCTAGCTCTTTTTACTTATTAATTAATGACATTTCTAAACTTACAATCAGTGAGTTCTAAAGTTTATTTTGATTTAAGCTATTGTTTTCTAGTATCAATACATTGTCCTACTTTTTTGGAAACCCGATCTTAAGATGAGGCCTTTTATAAATTTCACACATGATTCTAGCAATCTTAGAGACGACCCTGATTCTAGCAATCTTAGAGACGACCCTAAATATCATGTCAAAATGAAAAAACCCTAATTAGTTATATTGCCCCTTTCACAGCCTAACTTACTAGCCCAATAGCCTTATCAGACTCATTACGGTTATATAAATGGGAAAGGGATCCTCTCCGGATCCCTTCCTCCTAATCCACCAAGTCCGGGGATCCGGACCGTTGAAATTTGATCTAACGGCTAAAGTTATTATAACTTTTAAAATTTCATCGGCTCGGATCCCCGGACTTTAGGGATTAAGAGAAAGGAATCCGAAGAGGATCCCTTTCCATATAAATGAAGAGTGAGGGACAAGGCCTAGAGTCCAAAAAGGTTTTAACTATAAACTAAATTCACGAGAGCAGGGAAACAAAATCTTTGATCCACATAACTTGTAGCTAAAATATTAAGAGTATTCTACCCTAGATCCGATGTTTTGGATTCATTTCTCAAAGCCGAAATCACTAGTGTAATGGTTTGGTGAAATAGGAGAAGGGAAAAACAATGTTCAAGTGTATGCTGAAAATGGAAAAGTGGTGGAAATAAGTGGGCGGTGGAAGCAGCAGCAAGGAGGAGAGTCCAACTCCTTGAAGAGCACAAAGGATTGGAGAAGTGGGAATTGGTGGGAACATGGTTATGTTCGGAGGCTTGAGCTCCCACAAGATGCTGATTCCAGAAGGATAGAGGCTTCTCTCACTAATGACCTACTTTTGGAACTCAAAGTTCACAAGATCAACAAACCCTTGGATTCTCTAATGACAATGCAAAAGATAAAGATCCGATGTGAGTTTAAAAACCTAAACATAATATTTGTGGCTTCTTAAATTTTGACATACCTATAGTATACATATGTGTGATATGATGATGTATTTTTATACAACAGAACATTTTTTTACATCTATCATAATAAATAATTTACATGAAACAAGTTTACCGTTATCTTAATATCTCAGTCCAATAATACAGTAATATTTATATGTTTTTCTTCATGTAATATAGAATTATTATATCAGAATGTCACGTGGTAGTGAATCCGTTTCAGCAGCTCTCCTAAGCGTAATTATTTAGCATATTATAATTAAAAAAGGAAAAATGACAGGCAATGGGGATGTAGCTCAGATGGTAGAGCGCTCGCTTAGCATGCGAGAGGTACGGGGATCGATACCCCGCATCTCCACTGTTTTTGCCTTTTTTCATGTTTATTCAGACGGCTATTAGCTTGTTGTCGTATGAATTAGCTCACAAATAGTAAACGACGCTAAGGTTAGCGAGTCACAGACGGGAGTTTCAGTTAGACGACAATAAATTAGCATGCAAAGGTATGTGATTCTATTTTTTTTTTTTTTTTTTTTTTAATTTGATGAAAATCCTATTTTCTTTCTTTGTACCAAAAAAATGTGAGGTTGTTTCCTTCCTGTTTTAGCCTGAAGAAAAGGGAACGAGAAACTATATGATGTTGATTAAATCGACAAAATTTTTGCTTAATTCAAATATACATTTGATAGGATTTTTATCATCTGCAAAAGTAGAGATAAAAACACTTAAAAAAATACTTGTAAGAGTACAAAGTTATCGTAGTATGACAGTTCAAGCAATATCGTTCTCCATAGGAATTAATTGAATAATTTGCATTTAAAGTAATTCTTAACTAATTATTTCAAACAAAGTTTGGAAAAAATTGATTTTGAATTTTAAAATAACAAAAACGAATTTTGATAAAAACAATTAAAGAAACCAGTTTGAAAGAAAACAATCTTAGAAAATAATGATACAATGATAGTTCCGTCATCATCTTAATAATCCTATGTAGCTTTACCAATTAATTATAGATTACACATGCAACTTTGAAGGTTATGTTTTCCTTATGCATATTCTACTTGTGGCATTCAAGCTAGAACGTATATCAAACATCTAATCGTCTATGACATTTAGATCAAATATAAACATGCATGACTATTACACTTTGTGAAAACCCTTAAAAAACCATGTAACCCCTAAGACGTGTCATTCGCCTTAGTTGAACTTACAAGTATTAACCACAAGAAGCATTCCTCAATTTCAGGGTGACATGCCAATAGAAATTACATCCAATTACTTATCTAAACATCCTAATGGTTGCGAATCATTAAGACACAAAGACAGTTTAAACATAGTGATTAATAATTCAAGGCATGCATGCATAATATCATAAGCAATTAAATAAATACTACATATTCATGCTAAGGCTCAAGGCATAGTCCTAACAAACGGAAATTAATTACGAACAATCATAAAACAAAATAATATTAAGAACAAAGATAGAAAACACTTTATAGGTAAAAAGTCTGAAATTCTCCAAAATACTACGACCTCTTCTAATAGCTAAATAGCCTTATTTATACTACTACAAAATAAAACCCTACCTAGAAAAGGTCTTATAATACAACTAGGAAACATAATAAAATAATAAACTAGCAAATAAAAGGTTTCTATTTGAACTGAAATTCAGACTCTAAAAAAAAATCAAACTTTTGACCGACCAAATCAACTCTGATTTGGTCCCAAAATGTCTCTTTTAAAGCTTGAGATGTCCCTAACAAATGCTCGTAAGGAATCTTCCTCAAAATATGTCATCTTGACCTTCAAAATACCTAAACATCCTCCAATTGGAACCACTCCAAAATTCATCCATTTGATCACGTTTTACTCTAGAGGAAGTCGAACGTCCTACATTGAAAATACAAAAAATAAAGTATCAAAGTTCTACCAAAATAACTAATAAATTAATACTAAAATTATGGTAAAATATATAGTATATTATCAACTCATAATGTAACATAAGAGTACGTGACTGTTAAACCTAACACATGTTCAACTTTTATTATGAAATGTGAGAGTACAAGATTGTTAGGTCTCACACATAAACAACCGTAAACTTTAATTAAGTACCGTTTGTGAGAGCATGTAGTTGTTAGGTCTAACAAGTAGATAAATGTCAACTAATTATGTCATGTTAGAACACATTATTGTTAGGTCTAACACATAAATAATCATCATCTTTTATCATGAAATGTGAGAGTACATGATTGTTAAGTTTAAAACACATAAATAATCGTCATCTTTTATCATGAAATGTGAGAGTACATAACTGTTAAGTTTAACACATAAATAACCATCAACTTTTGTAATGTTTGAATTGCGGAATTATTTTATTGTTACATTATTTAGGCCACAAAAGCCCAATCAACCTAATAAAAATCCACATAGCAAACACATCTAAAACTAACAAATCATGAAAACCCAAACCAGGCCAACTTTCTATTGGATTGAATTTACAAATCAAGGAGATGGATTTGGACCATAGTTGTGAATGATAAAAACTCGATTGTAATTAGACTGGGTGAAGCATACTCTAAGTTGAGTCAGATGGAAGACCTTATCAATATGTAACTAGTTAATTGCTTTATAATATTATACCTATAAAACAAGTGATAAAAAAAATGTGGATGTGATAACAAATTAGGAACGCAGGTCCTCTCCAGAGCAAAAGAAACATGCCAAACTCCTACAACAGCTACCCTCTCCTTACGTTGCTATCTCCTTCTCCTCTCACCATCTTCATCAGATCTGCATTTCTATGAAGATTCAAGCCTCTACAGTTATCTCTCTTTTTTATTCTGAGCAAAATCCAGTTCTCAATATATGGGGAAAGCAAATAAGAAAACTTGAAAGATAGTCGTGGAGCCTTTCTGAGATGAGGGAGAGAGCGAAAGGGTGAGGGATTCACTTTGAGCCGTACGATTTTATGTGAACGGTTTAAATATTTTGTTCGGAGGTTTCGAAAAAACTGCTCCGAAGAAGACCTAGTTCCCAAAATTAGGAGTACCAAGACTAGCGGCAATCAAATAATAATTTTAAAGCGGACAAATTTTATGGTTTATCAATTAGATCAACAGTCACACATAAGAAGTTCTTTGTATTTAATAGCACCCGAAACTGTTCTCATACGATTGTCCATGATGCCATATGTGGGCGATCAAACATAACATGCCTCTCGTTGAAGCTTACGTTTTTGGTTCAACTAATACCAAATTGACAAAATAAGAAGACTCAATCAACAAGATATGTCACCACTCAAACATTTTGATTAATTCAACATATATGTATTATACTAAGCAATCCCCTCTTTGTTTCGTAACATATTTGTTGTTAGAAATGGGTGGTTTATATGTAGTATTCAATTGACTTTGTGCATATCATATTAAATACACTGACAAGTTCTTTATTTACAATTTAAGAATGCTATTGCTATATTTTAGTGTTTTTTGAATCTTGAGAAATGCTCAAAAGGACTGTTTTAAAGTGGAAACTCCATAAATTCTCTGTCACATCTCATAATTTAATGTTAATTTCTGTGCTAAGATAATAAAATATTGTACTAAAAACATAAAGTGACAGACAGTCCATCGAGAGCAAGGTTCTAAAAGATGTTATGCGTTAGTCGGGCGGCGAGCTGGAATCTCATGCATAAGCGGCTAGGCGGATTTAAGTAAATCTATTATATTTTGTGTAAATAAGTGTTTGTTTATATTTAAAATATATGTAATTTCATTAAAAACTACAAAATAGAATGACATATATATTATGAAGTATTGGAACATAATAAAAACATAGGGAACAAGCATATAATGTGTGTTTAGTTAAGTACTCAATAAATCTCTTACAATTTATTTAAAAAAAAAAATACAAAATGAAAGTTATCTATTTTCTTCTAAGTGTGTCGCAACTTAGGCTAGTGCCTAGGCGGGCTAGATGTGTGCCTTAGTAGGTCTAGGAGCCATTTATTAATTTTCAAAAGTCTAGACGTTAATCAAGGCGATGACCATCACCTAACGTCTAGACAGGATCTAGGCGGCGCTAGACATGAATTTTTAGAACAGTGATCGAGGGTCTCATTTTAAGAAATCTAACTTAGCATTTCTCTTGAATCTTTGATTGAAAATGTATGATTTGTTCATCTCATGCAGGCGGACACTCCAAAGTAATCCAAAAATCGTGGGACACCGTACAACGCACAAGCTTGAAGACCATGATTTGTAAACAAGTTTTTTTATGGTCAATCAGTTCATTGGAGTTTGCAGCCGCCCAAGCATTTTGAAATTTTTTATTTATTTTATTTAATGCTTGGATAATTGGATTAGGGTTCGAGTTGGCATTCACAAAAGAATAAACACTTGCCAACAACAATAAGAGACAAATATTAGGTCTATAAGAAAATATATGAAAAATTGGTTAACTACAATTTACACTTTTCAGGTGTGAGATGGTTTTAAGATGAATTATAAAGTCTTAATTTTCTCACATTGTACCATAAGTTTTTATATTAATGAGTTTTTGGTCAATGGTGCAATTGTGACTTACATGTCAATCCATATACAAATTTCACACTCATCATATCATCAACTTACGAAAAATAGAACTATCAATTATGCGAAAAATGTAAGCTAATACAATTTCAAATTTTCAATACTTTATGTTGTAATATGAAAAAATTATTATGTTGTAATATGAAAAAATTAAGGCTATATGTCCTATTTCAAAAACGAATTCAAAATTAAAGGGTGTGCTTTATATAAATGATTGAGGAATTATATACACTATATCTTCTTCTTTGTGACAAAAAGAAAAATATGCATAGTTGATAATACAAACCAGACGGCTTAATTAAATATAACTTAATCTAATTAGATGCATAGTTGATAATACACACACACACACACACACACACACACACACACACACACATATATTGCTAATAGTGGCAAACTACACATGCAAATTTGGTCCCCAGCAATTATAACGACATTTTATTGTTAATCCTTATTACGTTATGTTGAAGTAGGTTGTTGCTCCCTTGGTCAATTTTTTTACTTGAATTATATTAATTAAGACACAGGAAATAGGGTACTTTATGTTTAAGAATTAAGCTATATCACCATTGTTCATTAATTTTTACTAATTAGTAATTAATCAATCATATAAATTTAATTATTTACTATTTGACCACGTGCACGCAATTCATCATTGACAAAGCAAGTTACATCACGTGAATGCTCACTAATTATTAAGTTGCATACCGTATTCATTCATTCTCTTCTTTATTCACGGCTTCCCTTTATTTAAAGTAAGTAATTTAAAATGCAATATATTCTTTTTCAGCATAAAATGCATTCTTTTGAAACAAGCCAAGCCATACCTAGATGAACATTATTAGTTGTTATTGAGAAATGAACATGGAACAAATAAGCTCTTAAATAAATTTATAAGATTTTTGAGGCTTTTTTTTCCCTCTTGAAAATGAGAAGAAAAGAGAAAGAACGTATAGAACCTCAGATACAAGGGAAAAAAAAAATCTCAAATTTGATCAATTGAACACAATTTGAATTTTGACCAGTGGGTTCATTCTTAACTAAGATCGATCGATATATTGAACCTAACACTTAAATAAATCTCATAATCTCCAAAGTCTATATGTGTATATATTTTAAAATTTGACTGATGTGCACGGTGCACCGGCATGACATTATGACGCCTCAGTGTGTTTAGTGATTACATTTTACTTATTAATTAAAAAGGCAAGCTATGAACATCAAAATAGACAGAAAGAACATAATTACCTCTTTATTCCCTTTG
This sequence comes from Pyrus communis, assembly GCF_963583255.1. NCBI lineage: Eukaryota > Viridiplantae > Streptophyta > Magnoliopsida > Rosales > Rosaceae > Pyrus > Pyrus communis. Next base: position 7,063,053 of record NC_084810.1, read on the forward strand.
GTAAAGTCACCAATCCATATTTAATCAGCAGCTTCTAAGCAAGAAAAGTCATCATGAATCATGATAGCGCATATATCACCTTGAAATATGATATCTTTTTCTTTTAATTAATCATTATATAAAACATTAGCATAGCATGCACGTTTGGCATATTATCTTTAGAGAGAGATCTAGTTTACGTGATAAGTCTTCAATAGTTCAGATTACTAGGTAGTCTGACTTTATATTCATTAGATTGGCAAATAAGTAAAAATATTGTTTTCACAATTCAAACTTGACCATTCATTTCCCGTATTATTGTAGAAAATCTACTAATTTATGAGAGTAGCTTAATTATATAGAACGAGTTTACTAGCATCATGATATCTCGAATAAATAATGCAATGTATTATTGGACTCGAGTCATTATAGTAGCAATATATCCATAAAACACATGATATTATATTTATTGGTCAAACATCATAATGATGGTAAACACATGATATTATATTATTAAACTGATACATCATAATGATGACAAAATGAAACGATGGCTATTAAAGAAGCTTCCAGAAAAGGACCATATAATTATCATCAGAAAGTCACCGACGAGAATGCAGCTGAGCACCAAGAAACGAAAAAGCAATATTACCAACACAGCTAATTGCACCACACCACCATGCATGATGGGAACTTGTCTCCCTTCGTTTGTTACAAAAGAAAACTGGTAGAAAAGCTTTTCCGGGAAAAATTATAAAAGTGAAATACTTGACCTTCATTTGACGCAAGGGAAAAAGATAAATACAGTTTTTTAAATTCTTAAGGTTTTATCCGGGTGGAAAGTCAGGGAGCCAGAGCTGGCCTTTGGTTGCTTCAGCTACATCAAAAGAGATCATCACATACACACACACACACACACACACACATATATGTACATATATATTTATTTATATATGGTTGCCAAGAATATGACAATTACTATAAGAAATTAAGAAATTAGTTGCACCAAATGTTTCTTTAATCTAAGAATTATCATCTAAAGTTGAATTATTGGGTTAATTATTAATCATTCTTTGTGTTTTAAATTTGATGAAAGATAAAATACTACATAATCATTATATGTAGGTCTCCTAACTGTACCTATAGCTCAATTCCCTACCAAACCATGATGTAGAAATATAAGTTAGGCCAAGTTACTAATATTTTTTTGTTGAGATAATTTTTACAATGCGCGAGAGTTATAATAAAGAGGATAAAAATGTGCCCAGTGAGGGAGGCTGACTAGAAACTTGACCTCCAATTTTTTTTTTTTTTTTGTTTTTTTGTTGAATTGGACGGTTTTGAATCTTTAACCTAACATACTCACATACATCCTCACCACTAGGAGTACTTTAGTGACTTGAAAAATACAGTCTTTCAATAGAACGTCCAAAATAAAGTCAAGTAACACCTCAAACGACTCAATACAATCTACAATAGAAAAAACATACTTAATCAAGCCAATCAGAGCTCGCTTGAAAATTGTGACATCCCACATCGCCCAGGAGGGTGATCCTTAAATGTATATTCTCATCCCTACTTAGCACGAGGCCTTTTGGGAGCTCACTGGCTTCGGGTTCCGTTGAAACTTCGAAGTTAAGCGAGAAGGGGGCTAGAGCAATCCCATAATGGATGACCCACTGAGAAGTTGGTCGTGAGTTCTCAAAAACAAAACCGTGAGGGAATGGTAAGCCCAAAGCGGACAATATCGTGCTATGGTGGTGGAGCGGGCCCGGGAAGTGATCCGTCCCGGGCCGGTGACATCCCACATCGCCAGGAGGGTGATCCTTAAATGTATATTCACATCTCTACTTAGCACGAGGCCATTTGGGAGCTCATTGGCTTCAGGTTCCGTTGGAACTCCGAAGTTAAGCGAGAAGGGGGCTAGAGCAATCCCATGATGGGTGACCCACTGTGAAGTTGCTCGTGAGTTCCCAAAAACAAAACTGTGAGGGAATGGTAAGCCCAAAGCGGACAATATCGTGCTACGGTGGTGGAGCGGGCCCGGGAAGTGATCCGTCCCAGGGCGGGATGTGACAATTTGGTATCAGAGCTTAACCCTGGTCGCGAGTGTGCCGACAAGGACGTCGGGCCCCTAAGGGGGGTGGATTGTGACATCCCACATCGTCCAGGAGGGTGATCCTTAAATGTATATTCTCATCCCTACTTAGCATGAGGCATTTTGGGAGCTCACTGGCTTTGGGTTCTGTTGGAACTTCAAAGTTAAACGAGAAGGGGGCTAGAGCAATCCTATGATGGGTGACCTACTGGGAAGTTGCTTGTGAGTTCCCAAAAACAAAACCGTGAGGGAATGGTAAGCCCAAAGCGGACAATATCGTGCTACGGTGGTGGAGCGGGCCTGGGAAGTGATCCGTCCTGGGCCGGGATGTGACAAAAATGCTTTTAAAATATCTGACAAATAATATAATAAGTGTTCATTCAAATATTCGACATGTCTCTCACAATTTATTGAATAAATAAAATGCAAAACAGAAATTATCTAGTTTTCATCTAAGTAAGAGTGGTGACCTAGGTGGTCTAGGCGGGTGGCTAGACAGGTTTAGGCGTTCTTTCTCATTTTTTAAACACATAGGATTAATCCTAGTGGTGATCAACTACCTATTGGCTAAATGGAAAGTAAACTACCCTAGACAGGGTTTTTAGAATACTGATGCGCACACTATACATGTCACCTTTCGTCATTCGGTCGACAAATTTAACAAGGAGAAAACTTGATATAGGTCCCATTTTTTTAAGCTAATATTAGGAATAGTTTAGTTTATTAAAATAAGTCCGATTCCTTGAATTTAACGATAAGATTTACTATAAGAATTAAATTTCTTTCTAATTATCTCTCTAATTATTATATATATATATATATATATATATTTTTTTTTTGTTATTTCTTATTCTCCTTCATGCTCTACACCCCCAATTCATAGGTGTGATTTTTAATTTTTATAATCAACCTATATCAAAGGTTAATTGTATTTATCTACCTATATGACATATTATTTTCTACAATCAATCTGTATCCAGATTAATGTGTCTTACTTGTAGGTACATTATGTTTTTATACTTTTTAGTCAGGTTTCATATCTCGGTCATATATATAATATACATTAATATGTTTGTTATTATATTAGTTTATGTTATTATGTTAGTTTGTTGTTAGAAGATATTAAGTAGATTTTTCGAAATTAGAAGATGCATGAAATTATAAGTTTTAATTTATTTATAATATTTTAAAAAATATAAATTTATTATAAAAAAATAAAAGTGGAGAAAAGATTATGCCGGACTTAACCTAATAGCTATGTTGATTTTTAGACCAAGATCTAAATGCCTCTTTAACAAATTGAATTTTATTGCAAGTACCTCACATTTGTTATCACTTTTTACACCAAAAAATGTAGTTAAAATAAAAAAAAGGATAAATTAGGTTGCCATCCCTCATTTCTCCTTCTCATTAATTGAAACATTATTCCTTTTTTATTTTTGATCAAGGTCCCTTGACTTTTATTGATGTCATTATTTGAATATTAAATTATTTTACAAGTCATTATATGTCAATTTAAAATGGAAAAATTATTAATCATTTTCAAATATAATATTTTTAGTTTTTTTTCTTCATATATTTCTATTTATAATTTGTATCCTTTTTTTTTTTTTATAACTTATAACAATATTCTTTTAATTTTGAATTTTAATATGTACCCATATTTTCCATTTAATTTGTACCCATATTTTTGAATTTTAATAGGTACCCTCATTTTAAATTTAATTTGTATCAATATTTTTTATGAACATACCCATGCTAATTATATGTGTTTATTTTATATTTTAAAATATATAAATTATTACTTGCACTGTATTAATAATTACGTGGGTATATATTTTTTTTTGCTAGAACTATGTGAAGAACAAATTAGTCTATTATTGATTTTTAAGTAATTGTTATATTTGTAACAATATTATTTGGATTTGTTTAAATATCATAATTTGTGGAATATCGAATGCATAAATACATGAGTTAAATCCCTTAAATGATGCTAGGGACCTTGATCAAACTATTTAAATAAATAAAATCTTATTCTAACAACTAGATTAATTAGGGACCCGAATAAAATGACCCATAAAAAAAGTGCATGAAACCTAAAAATCAAATTGGGCGCCTGGTACCGCAATTCAAAAACTTTCAAATACCAACGACCAACGGCAGTAAAACCAAACCTTACCCATTCCAACAAGCAACAGCCAATGATTAAATGAAATAATCACTACAAAAATCGAAATTGTACTGTTTTTTATTTATTTATTTAAATTTAATACAAAAATGTAAAGATTTGTTTTCCCTGAGAAACAACAAACGCATAAAGAATTCAAATTATATTGCGGTCTCTGGGTTTCTTGCTTGTAGATCATCCATCTTCCTGCTCGGTGAAGCAACGGCTGAGATTTTATTGTTAGCTTTGAACGCAATCCATGGCCCCACACAGCATCACTTTCTGAACTCTCTCTCTCTGCTTATTCAAATAGTTTTCAAGAGAGAGATTTAGTAGGCTTCATTTCCCACAAGATACAATACAACCCCATCCCATTTGTTTGTCACATATGGGTTCTTGGAATCCGCGCTCCAATTTGTTTACTTGGTGGATTTTTGCTTCTGGGTTTCAGCAGAAAGAGAGCTAGGGCACCCAATTTCGCACTCACGAAACGTTTGGATCACTTTTCACTTTTGGGTTGCTTTTGTTTTCACCGTTCTTTTCTGGGTTGTTCTTGAAGATTGTTGCTTTTTTTCTTGGAAGTGTTGGGTTGGTGAGATGAAGTATTGAAGTGGGTATCTGAAAAGTGGCGAAAATGGTGGGCACTGCGCAAAATTGGAGGGTCCGGCACGCGTTCTCGGTGGTGAACGGGGGCCAAGACTTGGGTCCGAGCAGCGCTCCGGCGAGTAATGCCGGTTCCGAGAGCGGTGGTATTGAGTTTACCAGAGAGGATGTTGGCGCATTGTTGAATGAGAGACCCAAAAGGAAGGACAGATTCAGTCTCAAGGTCTGAGCTTTCACTTCTTAATTTTATTTATTATTATTAATTTTGTTTGCTCTCAGAAATTTGAATGAATGATTTTTTGAATTTTTTTTGGATTAGTTTACCTGAGATGGGTTTTGGGTATTTCTCAACCTTATGGAATTTTTTGTTAATTGATTATATAGGAAAAATGTGAGACACTAAGTGAGTATGTTAAAAGGCTGAAACTTTGCATAAAGTGGTTCCAAGAGCTTGAGGAAAGCTACTTGTTAGAGCGCGAGAAGTTAGAGAATGATGTACAAGTGTCAAAGCTGCAACGTGATGAAATGGGTATGAATACCATCTTTTGTGTGTTTGAATTCTCAATGAAGTTGTTTACTAGAGTAATTATGTTTGTTGGATTGCAGGGATCTTACTGAAAAACAAGGAAGAAGAATTGAATTCGATTATTGTGGAGCTCAGGAAAAACTATGCTTCTTTACAAGAGAAATTTACGAAAGAAGAGTTGGATAAGATGGTAAGTAGGTGGGTTTGATGTTCATTGTGGATGAGTTCGATTAATTTCTGTAGATTATTCAATGTTTGAAATATGTCTGTCAGGCTGCAATGGAATCTCTCACTAGGGAAAGAGAGGCTAGACTTGAAATTGAGCGATCACAAAAATCCCTCTCGGATGAGCACGCGAGAGTTCAAAGAGAGCTTTCAAGTGCTACTCAGAAGGTAAAGTAGAATGTGCATTCCTTTCCTTCTTTTGCTTCCATGTTGACTGGTATGGAGTTTCCTTACAAATGCTTTAATCTGAAAATTGTTCTTTTGGGAGCTCTGCAGATAACTTCACTGAATGATATGTACAAACGATTGCAAGAATACATTGCAAGCTTGCAGCAGTACAACAGTAAACTGCACAACGACCTCTCTACAGTTGAGGAAGACTTTAAGCGTGTAGAGAAGGAAAAAGTTAGTATGGTGGAGAACCTGAGCATGTTAAGGGGTCAGCTTTCAGTGTCCAGAGTGAGTTTCTTATCTTGAATTGTTTCTATTTGCATAAGGAATTTCTCTCATTATGCATCTACAAATCTGACCTCCGTGTTCTCCTAAGTAGGCATCTATTGAAAATTCTACATAGGGTGGTGTTAGTTGTATGTTGTATGATTCGCATTATGATCAAATGTTCTTGAAAAAGATCGTACATTGTTCTGTAGTTCTGACTTTTGTGTCTACAGTGCATTTTAGATGGGTAAGAAGTGGGTCAAATAGTATGAAATTTAAAGTTGGGTTTCCCCTTCCTGCATATTCTTTCAAATCTTTGTTTCTGAAAATGAACTGTTTCAAACTTTTATTTGATGGATGACATACAGCAAACTCAAGATGATGCTATAAAGCAGAGGGATGCTCTGGTAAATGAAGTTGCATCCCTTAGGATGGAGTTGCAACAAGTGAGAGGTGATCGGGATCAACATAAACTCCAAGTGCAGACCCTAACAGCTGAATATACGATGTACAAAGAATCCACCGAGAAATCTAGTTTTGAGCTGGATGACCTCAGATCAAAATACACTGAACTGGAGGTCATTTATATAATTCTATCTGGTAGTTCTGTGGGTTTTGTTTCCGATAGTGTTTATTAACATGCTATAGTGGCGGGTATTCTTCAGGTAAGATGTCTGTCTCAGAGTGACCAGATAAGGACATTGAAGGACCAACTAATGATTGCAGAGGAGAAAGTACAGGTGATAATATCTGGTTCTTTTGTGACTCAGAATAATACGGGTTATCAACATTGTTGATGGGGAATGCAATGTTGAACCACTTATTCATCATGTTGATTGAACGTGCTAAGTATAGATATGTTTTCTTCCAGATGTCCGACTTATCTACAATGGAAACAAGAACTGAATATGAAGGGCAAAAGAAACTTATTAGTGAGTTACAGACTCGCCTGGCAGATGCAGAATTCAAACTTATTGAAGGAGAAATGCTGCGTAAAAAGTTGCACAACACTATCTTGGTAAATCTTTTGCCTCAACTTTTTTATCTTTACATTTGCTTTCAGCTTATAAATTCTCTCATTCTATAGGAACTAAAAGGGAACATCCGTGTATTCTGTCGAGTGCGACCTTTGTTGGCGGATGAAGACTTAAGCCCTGAAGGGAAGGTCATCTCTTATCCAACATCAATGGATGCTCTTGGACGGGGCATTGATTTAGTGCAACCTGGTCTGTTAAGCAATAGTAGATAGCTTTCTCTTTTAGGCTGTCCTATTCTCTGTTATTCAAACTCACATATTGCCTGTATTTGTCATCAGGGCAAAAACATTCTTTCACATTTGACAAAGTTTTTATGCCTGAAATATCACAAGAAGATGTGTTTGAAGACATTTCACAGCTTGTACAAAGTGCTCTTGATGGTTATAAGGTGATTAAAAGTTTGTTATCTTGTTTAAGTTACCATTTTCATTTCATACAAAGCAATGCCTTTATCGTTTAGTTTTCTCAATTCCTTTCCAACTTTGTCTTATTAGTTTTGGTAGAAAAGCTTTCAATTTGTAGCAACATTTAACTTTATATGCATGTATACTATATGCTTCATCTATGATCTTTAAAAAAAATTTCATTCAATATGTGAAGATAGATGCATCCTGTATATTTGTTCGAATGTTATCACATTTTTGTTTCCTTTTTTACAAATTGATAACCTGATGTGTTGGCAGTGCAATATATGAATGTATCTGGTGCATAAGCTTGCATGTATGTGCTTTTGCGTCTTTAGGAATTAGGAGTGTATATTGTATTTGGTTAGAAGTGCATATTCTTTTGCATTCACTTTATTGGTTTTTTATATATCCCTTCATCGTTTGAATTGTGCACTCTTAGCCTGATGATAGTGGCTTCTTGTTTCAGGTTTGCATTTTTGCCTATGGTCAAACAGGATCAGGGAAAACCTATACCATGATGGGTCAGCCAGGAGATCCAGACCAAAAAGGATTGATTCCTCGTTCATTAGAACAAATTTTTAAAACCAGACAATCTCTTCAACCACAAGGTTGGAAATATGAGATGCAGGTGAGGGGAATCTCTCTCTCTCTCTCTCTCTCTCTCTCTCTCACACACACACACACACACACACACACACAATTAGTTTAGTTCTGTGAATGCATCAAATGAATATATTCATTTCAGATGTAATTTTCTTTTTTGTTTGACAAATATGTGTAGGTGTCGATGTTGGAAATATATAATGAAACTATTCGTGATCTGTTAGCACCCAATCGATCATCTTCAGATATGTTGCGAGAAAATGGTACTGGTGGAAAGCAATATACAATCAAACACGATGCAAATGGGAACACTCTTGTCTCTGATCTTACCATTGTGGATGTGCGCACTGCTAAAGAGGTCTCATATCTCTTAGAACGGGCTGCACATAGCAGGTTTCTATATCTAACTATTGACTCCTGTTTTTTTGTTGGAGAAATTTGGTTGTCTAAATACAACATATAACTAGTCTTCCAATGCATGTTTCTGTATCTTTTTAACTTTCCCCAGCAGTACTAATGCTTAACAGTGGGGATCTAACTCTAACTCAATGAAAAATGGAATTGCTGATTTTGTTTAAAGGATGAAAATTGCTATTGAAAGAAAGGCGCTTACTTATCTTCTACTTTGTTCCTTTCAGGTCTGTAGGCAAAACTCAAATGAACGAGCAATCTTCAAGAAGCCATTTTGTTTTCACACTACGAATATCTGGTGTTAATGAGGTAGGCAACATCCATTTTCTCTGCAGATACTCTTCTGTATGCAAAAATTAATTTTCTGGCTTTATCTTTTTTCATATTTTTGTTATAGTGTTTACTTTTCTTAACTTACCATCTCATTGTAGAGCACTGAACAACAAGTACAAGGTGTCTTGAATCTTATTGATCTTGCTGGGAGTGAACGACTTTCCAAGAGTGGGTCAACGGGGGACCGACTGAAAGAAACTCAGGTATTTTATGAAAACCTTTGTAGTCAATTTCGTTTATATGTTACTTATTTTTCGTTTATGGTAATCGTTTTTTCCCCTGAAATCAGGCCATCAACAAAAGTCTGTCATCTTTAAGCGACGTAATATTTGCCTTGGCAAAGAAGGAGGACCATGTACCATTTCGGAACTCAAAGCTTACATATCTTCTTCAGGTTGTTTACTTGTTTAAGTTTATTTTTAAAACATCCCATCGTATCTTCTTGAAAGGTAAAATTCTAAACTCTTATGAAATTTTGACCAGCCATGTCTAGGAGGAGACTCAAAGACATTGATGTTCGTAAACATTTCTCCCGATCCCTCCTCAGCAGGTGAATCACTCTGTTCGCTTCGCTTTGCTTCACGGGTAAACGCTTGTGATATTGGGGTTCCACGACGTCAGACCAACATGCGGCCTCCAGATTCACGTATAAGCTATGGCTGATCTTTGATCGAAGATTTCTTTTTTGATTTAAAGTAACCAGTGGTTTGTATTACGTTCCAGTAGTATCATAAAGCGAAGTTTGAGAGTGGTTCTAACATAGGCTTATCTGTATAGTGAAGAAATAGGGCGTGCATCAGTACACTCGGAAAATTCTCTATTCAACTAGTGATTTGATTGAGCTTCATTTCTCAGTAATTTTTCCTCTTGAGTGTTCTGTAGTAATGCTTGATTGCTTGTTGTATGTCGATGAAGTAAAACTGACTAGAAGCGGAAAACAGAGTCCGTGTTCCTAGTCATAAGCTCGAAAACTCATAACTCAACCATCATGTACAAGTTCTATGCTTTTACATTTGCAGATTCAGTTTGACAGAGTATGAACTTACACATCGGTACAAATAAATTTGCAGTTGGACTAATATGCTCTATCAGATGAACAGATTTTAAGAATTCACGCCATTCGATCCATGACCTCTTGGAGAATAACTGTTGTGTCTTTATAGTATGTTTCTGTCTGAAGCAGGTCGCGCTGCTTCACGGCACCATCAAGCTGTTGACATATTGGAAAAGAGTTTAAACATTTCTCCAGCGGCAAACAATCTGAATTAAGTTCATTTTAACGTTACCTTTTCGACCGTGTCAAATAATCTGTTAGCAAGATCAGTAAGGGGCTGTTTCTCATCCACTGGAGCTGCAGAGATTACTCGATCGAAATCAAAGTACATGAATGTGGATTTTAGCCGCAGATACCTTCGAACATAGTTTAATGTATCTTTTGCAATCAAATCCGCCATTGCCAGAAGATCAAAAGCATATTTCTTAAGCCTGAACTTCCTCCCTTTCGTTCCAATATTTGCCATGTAGAGTCCCCTTTTCAGAAAAGATCGCGTTCCGGTCTTCTCATTTGCAATTTCTGCATCAAAACACATGGTTGGAGTGAATGACAATGCAGCAAATGTTGTAACACTAAACTGCTCTGTACGAAATTTAATTTACTGTTTTCAGCAGAAGGCACAGGCAGAGGGTCGTCGAGCCAGAACCCGTTGCCCTCAGCAAGAGAGACACCATTGCAGCAGTTTCCAACAAGTGCAATAGAGGCAAGGCCTAATGCAAGTCTTCTTGTAGTTTGTAGTGGCTGTTCCTGCAAACCTTCACTTTTCTTGCTCATAAAGCAAATAATGCTCGCTTTCTTTTGGGTTGTTTGTAAGCTCGGAAACCTTGGAATGACCGGCAGTGTTTCGGAGACTCCCTTTAAGTTTGCCAGGCGAGACATTGCAGAAGAATTGGCTGAGAAAATGGCAGTCTTGAGCAAACAGAGAGCGGGTTGCCAAGAATTTGAGCTCTATCCTTGTGCAAATTGCACGTTTGCTAAGGACCACCAGAAGGATATCCTCAGGAGAAGGGATAATTTGGTAATTATATACGGCCCGATATATGCTTAAGCCCACATGGGCCCTTACCAGAAGATTATGCAAACAAATTTTTGGCATGACGATATTATCTACATTAAGATGTAGAAAAATGGGCTAAGACTTACATTGGACTAGTAATAATGTGATTCAAAATTTTCTTTTGTGTGGTCAATTTTCGTTAGGTACTGTTTATATTTAATTTTACATAAAAATTTTAAAATAATTTCTAACTGCATAATGTACGATAAATAGACACAATTGATTAATCATTTAAATTCCCACAATTAGGATCTGGATGGGATCCTATTCCGACCACAAGAGTGGTTGACTTCCACTATGGCACAAGTCCTTGATTTTTTTTTTTTTAGGGAACTTTAACCAAAAGCTCCCTGTACTGTTCGCTTTAACGAAAAATCATATTTTTACATTAAAAAGTCAATCCTAGTACTATTCACTTTATCTTTTATTTTGTCCTCATCGTTAAAACTCAAAGTTTTCAAACCATTTTCATTAGTTTTTTTTTTAATTTTTTTTAATGGAACGCGCATTTTGTCAGAGAAAAGATTTTCACCAACCATTTTGCTTTTGGAGTAAGATTCTCTCTCCTCTTATTACCATCTCCTTCCATCCCCTCTTCTCACACTCTTCTTTTTGCTTTATTCTCTATATAAAAAATTCAAAACAGGATGTAGATGTAGCGTAATCGTAACTATTTAAATAAGAGGGAATGAAAGGAGAGAGAGAGATTAGAAAGGGAGATAATCCTACTCCTTTTCTTTTTCTTCACATTAATTTTTATCCTTTAATTTGTTTGGCTTTATTTAATTTAATTGCCGAAAAGTAGAGAGAAGTGTATAGAGAGAAAAACTGATTCGTGAAACCCATTTCACTTTTATTACTCCATCTTCCCTTTCCATTTGCACACACACATTTTAGTTTTGATCAAATGAAAAGAGAAACTTGAACTTGGATTGTTTTCAAAAAGGATGTCGTCATCCATATATATATTTTTATTTTTCATATATTTCTCTTATCTTCTAATTGTTTGATCGATTGAATTGAAGAAATCAATGGATAATAATTAACATTTCAAAAATTAGGAGGAGACCACTAAATGAAGAGCTACATAAAGCGAATATTTATTGTTTTTTCTTGAAAGTAATATGCAAATTATCTATTCTAAAACTGAGGAGCAATTGACTGTTCATTGGGCTACAGTCAATTGTTTGCCCCTCGATTTCACGCTATTTACAACAAAACCATCAGATCTGGGCTGGGTTAGGAAGGTAATTCCCAAAAGTTAGGTGGTAATTGTGTCCGTAGGATTGAGCCGAATTTCACTTTATTTACAAAATTGCCATCGCCTTTTCTTTCCCTCTTTCTCTCTCCCTGCTCTCTCGATAACCATCCATCAAATCCCCCATTCTTCCCTTTTCTCACTCTGTAACCCTAGCACCGTTTCTCTCTCATTTCTCTCAAATTCGAGACTTCTCTCTCCATTCTCTCAACCTAGCCCCAGCGCTGCTCACCCCATTCCTCTTCATAATCTCAGTTAAATCCATCGTCATGGGACCTTCTTCCTCAGACCTTCATGTGTACGTTACCTTTTCATCTAAATTAGGATCAGGGTTCTGAAATTAATTTCCCCCCAATTTTCCCTCTCTCTTTGCAATGGAAGAACATCCATCGTCTTCCTCATCTTCTTCTTCTGCTGCTGCTTCGACCAGTAGGAATACTTCAGGCGGTGCTGCTGTTGCTGCCACTGCCGCTATGACGTTTGAGAGCTTCGCAGGTTCGGGAGGAGGACGATGACAATCAGTGCTACCAACACACCCATTTCTGGCATCCGGAGCTGGAGCAAAACCACGAAATCGGCACTTCGTACGGTGGTAATATGCCGATGAGGTGTCAACATGATTACATATGACACGTGGCGTGGTCCTGCATCATCGCCCTCCTCACCTTCTGGTTCTTTGGTTTGTATCCAATTGTCAGATTATATTTTGGAATTTTGATGGCAATTCATTATTTGATTATCCATAATTTGATGGTAGTTGGATGTTCTGCAACATAACCCCTTTTTTTTGCTCTCTATAAAAGTTGTTTTCGTTCTAATTTTACCATTTTCTATTTTTTACTTATAGGCCTGCTGCTTTTGCGGTGAGGAATTCGAAGGATATGTGCTTCTGAGCAATTCCTAGGCACTAATCACTCACCATATCCTTTTCCACTTACTGGGATTTTCTTAGTTTGAACTATTTTCTTCAGTTTAATTCAAAACTTAATAGTTATTTAAAGTGTTTTATTCATTTTTACAATTACTCTCATAAATTGTACCTGATTTGTGGTTTGGTGGGATTGAGGTGATGGGGACGATACGTGAGGTTGCAGCCATAAGATATAGGGCCTACGCGCGGGGTTTAGGGGTTTCACGGGGGGAGAGTTCCAGAGGGAGGGGGTGCACACGTGAATTGCAGAGGGAGAGGGAGAGGGAGAAAGAGGGGGAGTAAGGTTGCTGATTTGCTATATTCAAGTTCTTTATTTATTTATTTATTTATTTTTGTTTTTTGTGACAGGTTGAGAATGTGAAAGCTTTGCTGGAGGTGGAGGTGAGAAGTTTATTTTAATTCATGATTTATTGTTGTTGTTGTTTTTTTTTTTTTAACTTTATTTTTATGGGATTGTGCTGTTCTGGGGAAACAATATTAAATTGAAGTAAAGTTTAGATATTTCTGTAATTGGGATTTAGAGTAAGAGATGAAGAACTGAAAGTGATTGCAAAATTAAAAGCTTAGAACTTTTTTGATTTGGAAGCTAATTTTAAATTCAGTTAGCTGATTAATTAATAGAGAAGCGTATAATGAATGTGTGATATGTTTTTCACTGCATATGAGTAGACATGAATACTGCTTCAGCGGCAGCAGCTGCTATATAATGGTAGGGAGCTGAAGAATTCTGAGATGCTGGGTGCTCTTAATGTCTGAGATGCTGAGTCTGCATTCTACGTAACTTTTCTTGCAGTTACATGCTGATGAAATATAATTGAATTTTTTTCATTCCCTTCTTTTTTTGAATGCAGTTACATTTATATGATGATTTGCAGCATATATTCATCTTTTGGTTTCTAATTCTTCATGCAGTCTAAGCCATGAAGGATTTGATAAACCCACAATTGATAACAATGTGCGGCCGCACCAACGGTTTTGGACAAGGGGTGCCCGAGATAGGATTTAGGAGATTTGGTTTAGGGTTTGCGGAGAGAAAGAGATAGTGGGTGATGGTGAACAGGCGCAAGTATGGTCCCTTAGTCCGGGATTCACTCTTCATCGTCCATACTCTGTTGCATGCTCAGATAATTGTCTTTCAATTATATTTTGTACTAAAATCTCTGTTTTTTTATTGTTTCTTGCATTTATATCTGCGTGAATGTGCTGATTGAAAGCCCAAAAAAAAAAATCCAAATCTTTTTGTACTGTTTTGTTAGGATAGGCAACATGGTTTTTGGGTTTTTTTTTTTTTTTTTTTTTTTTTTTTTTTTTTTTTTTTTTTTTTTAAATCGATTGGGGGATTTTCTGGCCGTCTATTTATTTGTTTGCCCTTTGGTTTGTTTTTCATTCTGGGTTCCCCTCTTTCATTAGAGAGTACAAAAATTCCAAGGGTAAACATCCAATCCCTTGCTTCGCTTTTCTGTCCATAGCCAAGAATTGGTGAAATAAGTGTGGTTCTTGGATCTGCGGTCTGAAACAAGAAAATTGTCTATTCTCTGTGCCAACTAATGTATCTGTGATTTCTTTGCAGGACGCTACTGCAACACTCAAGTCCGTTTGGAAAATGGAGAGCACACGACTTAAGGATCTCGGACCCAAGGTAAAATTTAATAATCTCTGGCTCCCTTGACTAATGTACGCTTGCATGCACTAGATTTGTGAATTTTAATTATGCATTTGCACTCTCTGTGCCAAAAGTTTTTAGATCCGAAGCGGTCAGGATGAGAACGATTTGGAGCAAGTGACTCAAAAAGTTAAAATTCGATATCAAAATTAATGGAAACCCATTGGTATGATTTCTTCATCTGAAATTTTTGATTGCCCAATTGGTTGTTTCATCAATTAATTGTGTGCAAACGTTTGTGTAATTTTTTTGCTTCTTCCAATTAAATGGTAAGATCAAATTAAGCTAAGAACTTTGGATTTTGTAAATGTTGTGTAATTAAATTATTCATATTATCAATTAATTTTGATCAAACATTTCTGGGTAGTTGTTAATTTCCCTCAATATTTGATAATAATTAAATTAAAGCTGAGAACTTTGTATTTTGTTCATTACCTGCCGTAGATTTTACTTGACAGAGAAAATGTAGTTTCCTTGATATTATTCATGTTTTGTTTTCTTTCAGATCCGGTTGTAATGGGTCTCTTTGGAAAAACAATTCTTAAGACCAATTGTGAGGTTTGTTCTTATATAGTACATGAGTGTCTTTATAATTCTTTTGCACAGTTGTTAGTATTTGTTGTTATGATTGGTGTTGTCCTACATTTTGGCCTGAAGAAAAGGAGACACTACTTTTGATAAACCATATTGAGAGTGAGGGAATCTCCTTTGGACCTGGTCATGTTGGAGTATATTTCTACTAACTTGGTACACTATGGAAATTCATGGACTCTTTTACTTGCCCCTTTTTATATGTATTTGTTAATTACATGACAAAGTTTTCAATCCGCTGCATCGCGTGGGCATGAATAAGGAATTGGCCTGTTCATGGCTACAGTAAAACAAATGCCCCTCGATTTCACCTTATTTGCAAGAAACCCATCAGATTTGGGGTGGGTTGGAAGGGTAATTATGAAAAGATAGGAGGGTAATTTTGTCCGTGGGATTTGGGTGCCCAGCTATACACGTGTTGGGCTGACCATTACATCGGGTTGCATTCGTGGGATCAACGGCTGTGTGTGGTGGGATTTGGTGAGGGGATGGGTTAGAGAGAGCCTTTAGCTTGCAGGGAAGAGAAGGATGGAGAGAGAGAGAGCATGAAGAATTCCACTACTTCTCCTGAATGAGGGTTAGCTGTGCAATTCCAGTTCTCTCTCAAAAAAAAAAAAAAAACTCTGCTTTCGTCGCTCTCGACTTCTGCTTCTATCTCACACAGGGTAGGGTTGCTATCGGTCAGAAGGAATGGGTGTGAGATTCGGTGAGAGGAAGGAAGGTGAGGAGCAGGGAGATGGGCTCAAATAAAAACTTCCCCCCCTTCATAACCTATAGACTCAGCACTCATGGAATAATCATGGATTATTGTTGAGGTAATTTGATTGTTTCCTCTTTTGTAAGTTCTTTCTGTTAGTTTATTGTTTTTGAATTTTAATTTTTCTCTTTTCGGACTTGGAACAGTCGCCCTCGGGTGAGAGAATCATGATGTGACCATCATATTCTCTCTCATATCTCTCAACAACGAAATCGCGCAAGGCTTTGTCGATTTATGTCAACTCCAACCACGGCTAGCGTTGGGTTAGCTATCGACCACCCCCTTTCCACCTTCTTTTTCTTCTTCCGCTTCTCCCTGTGCATTCCAGTTTGATTTTAGCTCAGGTACGAATAGTGGAGTGAGAGTGTTTGGTTTTTGGCTTAGCTGGTCTCACCTCTAAATTTTCAACCTTTACATGATTTTCCCAATTGAAAAACCCTAGAAATTTCTGGGTTTTACTGTAATTATTTAAATCATTGTCAAAAATTGATTTTTTTTTTCTTTTTCTTTTATGTTATGTAATTCACACTGGGGTCTCTGCATATGTATATGGGTTATCGTAGGAGAGTCTCAATTGGGGCTCTCAGCAACATAAAGCATCGAGTTTTGTCTTCAGAAATTCAAGACTCTTTTGTATATATTGGTGGAAATGCAGAGATGGGTGCTCTTTGTTGCTGCCCTTGCGTTGAGGAATTCCAAGAATATGCGCTTTCGAGCAATTCATAGGCATTGCTTATGTCTGAGATACTTCTTCCACCAGCTAAGTAGGTATAAAAGCCATGATCAACTCAATACTTTGTCGGTTCTCCCATTCAGGAACTCTCCTAGGAAATTTACATAGTTTTCTACTATCAGATGCATTTGGTTATATAAATGTTTTAGATTTATTGTCTGAAAAAGAAAGGGCAGTGGACCATAAATTGGCATGTCAATTGGAAACTGAGGAGCCTGATGCAACTAAACAAATCTGTCTGCTTTACTTCTAAAAATTTGTAATGTTAATGATGGCTACAAAGTAAACTGTTCGAAATCATCTATCAGTTTTAAGTTTCGGCCAATGTACTTGAATAGAAAGACATTTTCAAGGTTATTGTTAAATGAAAATGTTTTGTTTCTTAAGCATATTAGAAAAAAAAAAAAAATCATGTTTCATTCTGAGTTCCTGTTTTTTCCCAGTATGTCTAGAAGTATGAATTTTCCTTTTGATTGATTATACTACTGTGTTCTCTCTCTGTAATTTCTTTTTTTTCAATTTACAACACTTTTAAACATTGAAGAAAACCTAGGATTCTGTTTTTTTATTTTTTGTGTCAAAAAACCAAGGATTATAGTAAGGTTTTCAATTTACAAATGGTTTTTCTGTTCGGATTTTCTTTTTGTGAGTTTTGTGTATGAATTTGTAGCATGATCTTCCACTGCATCATCCAAATTTTGCATTTGTAAATTGTCAAAGAAAAACAAAGTATGAGGAAATTATAGGAGATTGTGTCGGCTTTGGCCATGAAGGATATCAACAGATTGTTCCCCCATATAGGTGATTAATCGTTTTTCAGTATGTGTTCTATTGGGATGAGAAAGTGAATGAAAAAAATGATTTTTTTATTTGTTGGTTGATTTGGGTATGGACTATGTATTAAATTATTATTTTATTTTATTTTTTTTGGAATTTTGTGTAATGTGTAGAACCAGCAATGCAAGAGCAGGATCTGATCAGTCATGCCCGAAAAGAGGTTTGTTTCTCAAATCACATTCATGAGTTTGATTATTAATGTAGTTTGGAAGGCTCTTCAACATGATTTTCTATTTTCTCCTTTCCAGCATTCTCTTTTTGGTTTTTGGAGTATGTATGTGATTTATAGTTGATCATAGAATAAAAATTAATAAACACGAGGTGCAGCAATTAATTTGCATCCTTATGACAACACATGTATGAGAGTGCATTCGATTTCAATGTGTGCATGTGTGACAGGATGTGCCTGCTTGCTGCTGTTTCTCGCGCTATTAATTTTTTTTGTGTGTGTTGATTTGATTAACAATTCAAGCGTATCTTTATTTTGTTGGTGTGTGTTGCTTAGCAGCCAGTTTTATATATTGGTTTTTTTATTTGGATTTATAGCACTGAGGGTATAGGTGAACAGTGAAGCGGTTTGTATGGGCTCATGTATCTTAAACATGTTGTGAGAAGTGAGGATTTTGTTTGAGTGTTTTAGACAATCTGAAGGAATATGTAGATACTATGATTTGGGGTTGCTTTCTTAAACCATGATAAAGCAGTCCAAGTAATTTTAACATAGATATCATTTTTTATGTAATGCATGAGTATATGAAATGTTAAGACGATAATATATCATGTGATTTAAAATTCAAAGAGAGACAATGAACCGTGTTTGATATTTTGTTTGTCTTGATTCGTTTAAATTTGGGTGTTTTTCAGTTGGATTCATGGGTTTTGTTTAAGATATCATTTTTGGTTTATGAATGGTTTGCCAATGCAGAAGTTTGCATCTTTTCTTTGTTGGATTCATGGGGTTTTCTTAAGCTTTCAAGTTTTTAGTTTTGATCAAGAAATTTTGGGTTTCATTTATTTTTCAAACTCGACACTTTTTTGTTAAGATTTTCTTTATACTTCAGTAACTGATTGCTTCTTTACCTGTAAATTTGACTTCTGTAAATTTTCAGGTTGTACCTGCAGCGAAGCGCGGACAATTTTTCTAGTATACTCTATGGAGAAGATGATTCGAACTTAATGGCCAAGTGACCCACATTTTCGAAATTTTCTTTTAAAGATATCATCCAATATTTTGGATATATTTTCTTGTATCCTAATCTTGTGAAAAAAAGTTCAATGCATTATAATTTAAGGGTTATCCACTTATTAAGGGTAAGACATGGACCAACCATTCAAGCGAGAAAACTGATAGGACAATCACTTCAAATTTATCTAATTTATGGGAAGGAAAATTCAAACTTGAATGCAAAAGGTGGACCACAAACAACGGGAGAGAGGATCCTCGCCGGATCCTCAAATCACATCCATCCATTGTACATTGTGCGGTTAGTTTTTGTCAGGTACTGTTTATATTCAATTTTAAATAAAAAAATTTACAATAATTTTTGACCGTATGATATATGATGAACAAATGTAATTGGAGGATCCCAAAATCCTCACAAAGAGGATCCGGCGAGGATCCTCCTGGAAACAACGGGACACAATTACTGGTAGCGGTACCATTGACCTTCAACATTATGATTGTTGAACTCGTAGAAGGGACTATAGTAGCCACAACAAAATATCATACCGTTGAAATCACTAGCAATCCCCATAGCTTGACTTACAGTACATGATGAGCGACGCAAAAACAATATCTTGTTTCCCAAGTTTTCAACCCTAGTCCAATCTTTTCGTGACCAATCAAACCGGTAAATATTCCAAGATCCATAACAGCCACCAGCTTCATTATCTACTGCCAAAGGCAGCTTCCAGCAAACTCAACTAGGAAATTTTGTGAACTGTTTTTAGAACGTACTCTTCGGGAGGCAGAAGAGTCCATGATCATCGACCAATAACCACGTGCCGCGTCAAAGGTATCCAACGTTAATGAAGAAGAAGAACCCTTACAAAGAAGACAACAAAAAATTCCATCCACATAGGCCACGTCCCTAACTTCGGTTGATCTTGAATGTTCGAATTTATAAACACTCCATCTTCAGTCTTTTGAGGTTACATGTGCTTATTCTAAAATTTTTGCTCTTGGGTTTATTAGTTAATTTAGTTTTCGCGATGAAAATAGTTTTTCACCACGGAAATAACACAATCAAGACAGGTTGGAGCCGTAGTGAAGGTCGCTACCAATGTACCTCTTCTCATGTGGAAAGCTAATGGAGGTAGCTCTATAAGCTCGTTGCGAAAAGGACTATAGAAAAGGAATGTTGTAGCTTTCGGCTCAAACTTTGCAAGTAACAACCAGCCATATTTCCAAGCACAAAGATGTGTAAACTTATCCGTAAGGCTCAAATGTATCACGTTTGTAATCGAGAACCTTTCCTTAGTCGACAAACCAAAGAGGCGAGCTACGGTCAAGGTTTCACCATTATTTTGGCTACAGCAGTAGTAAGAAGTTAAAGGTGGGTGAACTGTGCGTTGTTGAACCCATCCGTAACAGCTTGCTTATTTTTGCATACCGCACCAAAGCGAACAAAATAAACATACGAGAGACGTTCAGCCATTATGTGTAAGATATCCGTTGATAGATCAGACCATTCAGCCATAGGAGAATATGTTATTTCTTCCAGAACTCGACTATGAAAAGACTCTTTCTACTTGGAGGCCGTAAACGCCTACGAAAAGATTGCTTGGATTTATCATAGTTGTAGCCAGGGCTGCTGCCCTAGGGGCTCATTGTAATTAAGGTTTTTTTTTTAGTGAAAATAAACTAATTGCTCATGAAGCCCAGGCCCAAACGCAAGTTTTTTATTTTTTTATTTTTACTAAAGATACACTGAGCAAAAAATTAAAAGAAAAATTAATGGAAAGAGCTTGAAAACTTTGAGTTTTAACGATAATGATAAAATAAAGAGTAAAATGAATAGTACCAGGATTGAGTTTTTAGTGTAAAAATGTGATTTTTCGTTAAAGTAAACAGTACCATGAACTTTTCGTTAAAACTCCCAAAAATAAATTCGCATCGACTCGTTGTCCACAAATCAACTATTTATACATAAGCCACTAAATCATGAATAAAATTTGGATGCTCAACTGTTGATGAAAGCCCAAACACGTAAAAATTGAGTGGACCAAACATGTAAAAATAAAACAAATTTCTCTTCCCCGTGAGAGCTTTTCTCTTCCCTGTGAGAAACTTTCTCACCATTGTGTGAGACCTTTTCGTTCTCTTTGATTTGCGTCGGCGCCGGCCCTAACTTTGGTTAGGGTCGGTGCTAGTCCCATGTTTTTTAAGTGTGTTTTGTTTCGGTGGTTTGCTTGGTTTCAGTTCTTTCTTGCTCTTCCTGTTGCCTACAAATTTTCCTCCCATCCCTAGCAATTTTCTCGATCTTATCCTCTATTCTGTCCTTTTGCCTTTGATTTCACCTTTTTGAGACTTAAACCCCCACACCCCCCCTCTCTTTTATTTCATAATCTTTGACTCAACCAGCCTCTTTGACCCATACCCCCTCTTTGATCTATACCCCTCCACCATCTACATCTTTTGGTTTTGCCACCTCTATCCTCAATTTCGGTTGATTTCCGCCTCTGTTTACTGCGCTTTGTCTAGCCTCTTTGACAGGGTGTGTAGAGTTTTAGCTCGGGTACTTGCACCACCACCCTTTTGACCATTATTGGTCCTACCTGTTGTTCACCCTTGTTGGTGATGTTGCTCGTGGGTTCTCCCTGCGCGCTTCCTTGTTCCTGTGGCGGCGGTTCTTGCTGGTTCTTTGAGAATGTTGCAGCATCTTGCTTCACCAATTCAGGGGTTCTTGAAGTTGTAATCTTAGGTGAACATGTTGGGAGGCAGTTCGTGAAGATTGTTCGGTGGTTCTTTGGCAGTAGCAGGAAAACTAGTCTCCTAGGGTTTTTTTGTTTGTTTAGTTTGTGTGTGCTGGGCTCCAAGGGTGGGCTTGGGGCTTTGTCTTTTGTGTGTTTGTGGCCCATTTTTGTTTGTGCTTATTTTGTTTTGGACCTTTGTTGTACTTGTGGTTCTGGTAATGAATTTTACTCTTTATTAAGGACTTGTGGTTAATAGAGTAGAAAGTATGATAATATATAGGGGTAAACTATAATATAGAAGTGATGGAAAAGAATGACCAATTTTGTGGAGGATAGATTGAATGGAAAATGTGAAACTGGCCTATAACTATTTATCTTGCTCATGCACTTTTTCTTGCTAAATGTACTTGTTCTATAGCTTCTTGTCTGTCTCTTTCATGGATTAAATAAGCAAGAAATTAAAAAATTATTTATCGTAATATAAGAAAAATTCATCTACCATCTCTCGCTTACTAGTTTAACTTGTTTTATATTATATCCTAGGTGGGCTGAAGAATGCTTGATAGTATCACATTCTCTTCATATATCATTTCTAGGTTCAAAGTCTTATTATAAAGTGAACAACAAAGTTTAAATGTGCACTTTGTTACTCCGAGGCTTTGAAAGGATTTAATCACTACTAGCTACAAGGAGCCTAAATATCGTTAAATATAACAATGTTGAATGATAGGAATTCGAGCATAAGACTTTGACTGCAAGACTAAATTAAAATCCAAGGTACGAGTCTCAAGCAACCACCATAATGATCTTAAAGATCATTCAAAAGTGCACAAGTCACAAACCACTCACAAACATACGAAGAGAAATCATTCATTCCAAATCTTCTTCATCTAAAACAAAGGTAATATCATTTTCTTCATTGGCAAGTCCAGTTGAAACTCGAAATTTTGAAGTAAAGAAATGTGAGAGAGGCGTCTATGGCTGCGTGAGATTTGCTGGCTATCGCTGGTCTGCTCTCATGCTCTCTGTCTTTGTGTTCTTTTACGCGAACGCGAAGTATGAGATAGACACGCCAATTTGGGCTTTCAAACGCATGTACATGCCAGTCAAATATATTACAGACAAGTAACATTACCTAAATGAAGTCAAATTCTAATATATATCCAAACCTCAATCAAATGTTTCAAAATTGTATATCATTCAATGTTATAAACTCCTAAAAGTTCTCGAAGAAGAAAAAGGTTAAAATAATGTCCGTAATATGACATAATATATAGGTGAATAAAATTTAGATAGACAATTGAGCCTGACCATATATGTAAGGGGTTGAAACCAAGCCTTCTCTCTAGTACTTTTGATGAAATACCCACCTGCCTTCACCTCCACCTTTGTAGTATAAGACTCGTACCGATCCTCCAAGCTACGACAAACTATGTTTGCAAATTCAGTAGCCTCCCCCACTGCTGGACTCACAATTGCTTTCGATGTTTTGAATAGGTTAGGCCAGCAGAATATAAACACTACTCGATTTCCCAAACTTTCAACTCTACTCCAAGAATTTTGGAGATGAATCAAACCGGAAAACATACCAAAACCTAATCGGATGATAATTTTGGACACAATAAACCGCCAATAAGAGCTCCCCATCAGACTCAACCAAATAATGTTCCACTGGATTATAGAGAAAAGGTTGTCTTGGCACGTAGGTTATACAATGTTAAATGTTTCTAGGCTTGAAGTGAAACATCGAAGGCACCCAAGGTAAATGAAAAAAAAAAGCATCCCCACACCATAGACATAATATAAAATTCCAACCACATATGCTACTAGATTCAGTTTGATCAAAATCATAATTTCCACGTATACAACTCCAACTCCTCTCTGTCGAGTTCTATGTGCTTATAAAGCGATATCCTTGATAATATCTTATGTTGTCCCATAGGACAAGGATGAAACAATCAGGAGAAGTTGGAGTGGTTGTAAACCTTTTCATCCGTGTACAGATCTAACGGAGGTATTTCCAGAACCTGATTGCAGAAGGGATTAAAATAAAAGAATGTTGTCCTCCCGCTATTGGACGAATTTTCGACTTTTGAGAAAAGTAACCAACCGTGTTTTGAAGAATGAAGTCGAGCATTGGCAATGAGCCCTCCCCCTTCTTCTCCTATTAGATGCGTGCTTCCAATAAATAAGTTGGATGACAGATCAAAGAGCTCTAACGCCTTCACGGTTTTACCATCGACCTTCTTGCTCCAAGGTGACACACTATGTAGGCATGGTGATGATTGCCTGTTTGCACTCAGTTGAACCCATTCCGGAACAGCTCGCCAACTCCTGCACACCGCAGAAATGTGACAAAGATCAAGATGTGAGAGATGTTCAGCTACTTTGTTTAACATATCAATTGGAAGTTCAGATCATATTCGAGTCATAATAAAGTATACTTTTCTTGATACGGTGATATTCATTACTTAATATAACTGAACTACAATGGGGGATTCAAATTTGTCTACGAGGAGGGATTCGAACTTGTCTACAAGGAGGGATTTGAACAGAACTTTGCTCTATCTTCAGAGGAATTCTTTGCTCTAGCTTCTAAAGGAATTCACTCATCTGTATGTGTGCATGGAGGACTTTGCGGCCCTAGCTAGGGTTGCAAACTTCGCTTCATTTTACACACAATAATAAAAGCATGATGAAATAAGCCCAAGCCCAAGCTCATGACATTATTATCTAGGCCCAAACCCAGCACCCAGCACGAAGCGTGAGATGCTGGTTCAATGACGAAGGCGAAACACACACCCAGCACACAACCCACTCCACCTGTGCTGTGCCATCAATCCCCACATCATCATCATCAGCACACAGATTCTTCTCCGCCCCCGGTTTTCGTTTCGAGGGTAGACTAGTCCACAGCCGGAAAACCAACATTTTTTTTTCCGGCAGCCTCCAAAGATGGTCTCCCCGGAAAACACCAACTGGCTCTTCGATTATGGGCTCATTGACGATACTCCTGTCCTGGGAGGGAACTTCGCTTGGCCAGTTCAGCCCATCGCCGGTTCGTCCAGTGTCAGGTACTTTCATTTTTTCTGTAATTTTTTATTAATCAATTGTAATTTTTTTACTAATCATTGATTAATTCCTGCTTTGTGCAATTAATCTGACTGAGACGAATTAGGGTATTTTTTTGGGTTTTCAATTCTGCTTTTATTTTTTGGGTTTCTGGATAATCTCTGAACAATTGGGTCCTTTTTGGTTCATGGGTTGGGACTGAGTGGCTGGAATTTGCTAATTTCAAGATACTTTTTTTTTTTGTCTTATTCCCAATCTGTTGTTTGGGGTTTTGCTTGTGGTTTTGAGTGTTTGGTTAATTGGGTCTGGTTAGGACTGGGAAATGTGTGTAGAGAGAGGCTTAGATTCAAGCTGGTTACTGATTGAATGACTTGAGATTGTACTGTGTTCTTTGTTGGTGGGAAAAAAATATGGAATTTAACCGATACAGCCACATTTTTAGGGTGTTTGGCTGAATAGAAGGAAAAAGCAGCTTTTGTAAGAACAAAGAAGTGACTTCTCCAACAATTTAGGGATCTCTAGCTTTACTGACCAACTGCTTGTGCTATAGGATTTGAGCGAGACATTTGTGGGACGAACAGTACTTGTCCACTAACTGGAAGTTTTCTTGGAAGTTACTGTGAGAGAGATAACATGTCAGTTTGTTTCGATCACTTGAAATTTTTTTCTATGAATTGTAACTTTAGCGGATTACATTTGCTGAGTACTAGTGTTGGTTGGAGTTGTGGGGGTCCTCGGTTATTTTCTACCGAGAGACGAAGATGACTTCAGCGGTGGGGATTTGTGCTTTAGGGGTAACATTGAGTTCTTTTTGCAGTGAGGGTTCCTGATGACAAGTGGTACACATATACGTGTATATTCTTGCATTTCCGTATAAAGGTTTTACAGTTATAGTTAAGCAATGACCTTTACATGTACTGCTGGACCATTTTTTGAACGACTGTTTACAGAAGGCTTCAGAGGCTTGGTTTACATTGTGGATTCGTTATTTGAGCATCTATTATGTTGATGAGCTCAGAAAGGTTTGGTTTAATTGTATGTACTTTTTGGTCAGTTGGAGGTGATAGAGTTCAGAAATGTTTTGAATGTTTGTGTCATGATCTTTTTTCTATTGCGTAATGTTTACTTTGTCCTATGCAAGGGTTTGTATTGTTCATTCATTTTTAGTTTGGGTCGTGTTTATGGTTGCTCATTTATTATTCTATGGCGACTTTATCTATTCTGTAGTGTTGAACTTGATGGGTCATTGGGGGATGCAGAGGGACTTAAGGAATCTGGCTCAAAAAAGAGGTACAAACTTTGACTTTTTCTCATCAAAGAAATCAGAATGTGTAACCGCCTCAAAAAAATTTGTTCTCATTGACTCTGTTCTGCGCTTTATACCTTCTCACGTTTGACCCTTTTTTTGAATGCCTGTGCTGCCGTAGAAGAGATTATAGATTTGTGTTACAGCAGCCTTTGTCGAGGATTCTATACGAAATCTTGTAATCAGCTCTTCAATCACTAATAAGCATGCTTATTTGTTAGTGTTGTCTGGATCATCTATGAACGGTTTTTCAATCGCTGATGATAGATTTCTTTCAATTTCGTGTTAAAACACCTCATGTCATATCTTGACAAATTATCATGTCTTGAAAATCACTGCCTGGAAGTTACATTTTAGCATTACAATTGAGTTGATCAAGGCTAGTAAGTTCATTTCAAATTCATCTTATTCCAGCTGTCTTCCTCTGTCTGTTGCATTTTTCTCCTCGCAGGGTCAGAACTGAATCATGCAGTGGAACAAGCTCCAAGGCATGCAGGGAGAAGTTGCGAAGGGATAGGCTAAATGACAAGTACTCTCTTTTCTTCTCCGCCGTTTATTTGTCTCCCCTTCTGTCCCCTCTTTTGGGGCAGGCTTGTCTTCTCGCTTGACACGTACCAATAATAGGTTTGTGGAATTGGGCTCTATTTTGGAGCCTGGAAGGCCCCCCAAGACGGACAAGGCTGCTATTTTGGTTGATGCTGTACGAATGGTGAATCAATTACGTGGTGAAGCCCAAAAGTTGAAGGACACACATTCAGGCCTCCAGGAGAAGATCAAGGAATTGAAGGTAAGCCTTTGTGTTATCAGTTGATAGGACTTACCGGCTTACATAAAAAAAACTGCTGATGTGACAATGTGCAAAACCTTTTTTTCCCTTGTGCAGGCAGAGAAGAATGAACTTCGCGATGAGAAACTGAGGCTGAAATTGGAGAAAGAGAAGTTGGAACAGCAACTTAAATCCATGAATGTCCAGCCCGGCTTTTTACCTCCCCCTCCTGCAATTCCTGCTGCATTTACTGCTCAAGGCCAAGCTTGCGGAAACAAGATGGTGCCTTTCATTGGCTACCCTGGGGTTGCCATGTGGCAGTTCATGCCACCTGCCGCGGTGGATACTTCGCAGGATCATGTACTCCGCCCACCGGTTGCTTAAGTCGGTAACGTCTAAAATTGATTGGGGTGATTTGGGATAACATTGTCCCAAACTAGTGTATTATCATGTCATTGGTCGTGTACTTTTGTTTAACTGTCTACTAACTGAATTTGGTGGGTGACTTGACTGTATTTGCAACTGCAATTGCAAAACGAAACCTGGGTACTTTTTATGTATTATGCTGGTAATATTTACATGTAAATCGTATGAACTAATAAGTTATTCTGGCAACTTCTCGTTACCAATTTTTAGGTATTATAGTTGTGCGGATCTGCAAAATGGGTTGACCTTGTATAATTTTCCAGCACCAAGCACAGTATAAATTAGGATGCTCATGATGTTATGCATCGACTCAGGCATTGGATAAGGACCTATATGGAATGGATTCACTGCTATTGTGGCGTCTTGGTCCAATAATACAGAAATCGGGGCACCATGTGATAGTTCGTGGTGTTGAATCTATTTCATGCAACTTGCTCTCAAAAGATGGGCTGCTCTTCGGACGACTCCATCCCAATTTTCGTAGTCTGTATGCCCACTAGCAGAGCTCCTATGTAGATAAGAGTTGCATTGTTCGTCTCCAAATAAAGAGCTACTTTCACTGGTGGTGCGACGATGGTAGCATCACAAATTGATTACACGTTATCATGTAACTTTGACATAACAATGTATAATTGATACGAAATACCGTTGATTTGGCATTCAGTTACATCGAAGTTCTCCGAGAAAACTAGGAATTAGAAATCATATTACAGCTGTGGTAGAAACTAGAAAGGTGAATTAATAAACTATCGCAGAAAAAAGTTAAAAAGTTAACAAAAGGTGGAAGTGCTTTTACAACCTTATCTTGAAGTGCTTCTGGCAAAGTACCTATTTCTCTTTCAGCTTTCTTCCCCTACTCTGTCAAAACGCAAATGGCTTCCCACCTTCTCAAAATCCACACACAAACCATCCAAACCCCAAACCCACTGCTACCAACCCACCCATTCCCATTTCCCAAACACCAACAAAACTCTCACATCTTCTTCCCCTCAACCCTCCACCACAAACCCAAAATTACCCCCCTATCCCCACTCTGCTCCTCCTTATCCTCCTCCCCCACCCCACCAACCTCCAAAGAAGCCGCCATCCAACAGGCCAAGACCTGCCTCTCCGCCACCCTCTCCAAGCCCCTCAACAACCTCCGCCTCACCACCAAGCTCAAGAAGCCTAAACAACCCCGATTCCGACTCGAAATCCCCGTTGCCGACGACTCCCCGGAATCCCTCTCCAACCTCGCCCTCCAGCTCTTCCAAGACCTTCCCATCAAACGAAGATCCTCCAAAGTCAACGTCTTGATCATATGGTCAAACGCTGCCTTCGCAGAAGCCGCAGTGAAAGCCTTTGGGGATTCCCCTTCGAGCCCGGTTGAGCATTCGGACATTTCCTCCATCGCCAACGGTGATACCGGAAATTTGAATTCTGCTGACGTGGCGGTGTTTTTGGCGCCAGAGGGAACCCAGCTGGCGGTTATAAAAACGGTTACTGATTTGCTGTTCCCGAGGCCGGTGGTGATTTTCAACCCCAGGTGGGCGTTCGAGGAGGAGGCGGAGTTGGGCGAGCTCGGCGGGTTCGTGGATTCGTTTGAGGTGATTTTTTCGTTCATGGGTTTGGAGGTGAAGGGGCTTTTGAGCAGCAGGAGTGGAGTGGTTTTCAAGTGCGTGAGAGATGGGGTTGTGAGTGGTGAGAAATGGGCCGTTTTTGTTGAAGAAGAAGGAGGGGAATTGAAGATGGTTTCGACGTTTAAATCGCGGCCTTCAATCGGTGAAGTTGAGAACGTTTTGTATAATCTGATGGCCATTAATTCGCCCGTGACGAAATCAGTGAAGTTTTTCAGGGATTTGGTGTCGAATGTGACCGGAAAGAAGTAAGTTTTCTCCAATGACTGTATTGTATAATCTCCGATTGATAAGTTTTGAAGGTGTAGAAGGTGTTTGTTGAATTGTCTGAGTAAGTTTACTCACTTGTGTGTCTGTGTGCTGAGCTCGCGTCACGTTTTTTGTTGCTTACAAGGTAAGACCGAATCATGACGCTCTCCTCCCTTCGACCATGCTTTTCTTTTAAAGAGCTTGTTTTACGTAGTCAAGCAATTCATAGTTCGATGTGGTTATAAGGATCTGATCTCTCGATGTTGTCAAGAAATCCGACATATTGTCTTATGGACTGTCAAAATTCCCTCTCGTTGCTCGTGTATCCTATCATTTGTCAGGTCGCAGTTCTCATTGAGCCTTAGAAGTACGTTGTCTTGCATTTTATTGCATGTTCTACATCTAACATCTTGTCGTTAAACAAAACTACCGGAAGTTCTAATCACAGCGTAAGGGGAAAAAGGAAAGAGGAATACAGAGTGATAGGTGAAGGAATGTGCACTGAGGGAAGAGAGTCCTGCTGATCAGATGCCCGGTGCTGTTTTTTCATCTTGCATTAAGAAGTATTGAACGCCATGAATTGGGGAAGAACTTTCTCTCATTTTCCTTTGCCTCATATACAATACACTCTTTATCATCAACATTTTCGACATATTCCTCTGAAAACCCAACTTACGTTGCCATGATATGACAGCTCTTGATGAATTTATCTGAGAAATCGACATATTTCGCCCAAAATGGCCGAAGTTTTGGAAATGCAATTTCTAGCCAGGGCTTTGCTCTCCCGTTGTAATGGATGACACCAGCACTCTTTACATCAGCAGAACTTGTGTTTTCCTGATATCCCAGTCCCAACATGTGCCAGAACGGATCAATAACTTGGACATGACCGTGGAATGCTATTAGGCCGGGGGGCAACGTTCCTAGGTGCCAAAGGCTCAGGTCTGATTTCAAGTTCTGCATAAAGATACGAATCATAAAATGGGATGATTTAGAAGATGGTAACGCATTATCTCGATAAATTCTTCTTGCGAAAATTTGAAAGCTATAAAGTTGAAACTTCTCTCACCTGTTCAAGCCAATGGTGGTACGTAAAGCTTATGTTGGTTTTTCTCCAAGCATCTAGGTCGAAGATGTTCATGCCATAAGCCCAGGCACATGCATTGGGGTCGAAATTCTTTGATATCAAAGGATGAGAGAAGTTCAGATAACTCCTATACCGCTTTGACATCACAAAGTTATCTTCTCCGTTGCATGTCTCAACTGCTCCATTGACCTTTCCGTTCATTTCGATATCCCATAGCGGTGAAAGATCAGTTTGAACTACTATGTCGTCGTCCAAGAACACTATCTTATCAAGACCAGGAAACAACTGCATCGAAATTTAGTGTAGATTAGCACAAATTGTAGGCAAAATAAGCTTATAGAAGCATTATAAGCTGTCGTAAACACTACTAAACCATAGTTAACATGGTACCTCGGGTAGATGTATTCTGATATGATTCATCAGTGAGTTGTACTTGGGACTAAGTGCTTGCAGCTTAGCTGCAATAACATTAGGCTTCTCAGTATTATTCTTCACAATGGCCGATGACCCGCCTCTAAACTGCGACCTCACCCTTTGGTCTTTCTCCATTGCTTCCAAAACTGGCACCTTCCCCTTTGTAAACCAATCGAAATGGTGCAACGCCTTGACCTCAATTATGGCAGGTGACAACGAATGCAGAGAAAACCACGCTTGCATCGGGTAATATGTCTTCCTGTCTGTGATAATGTGGAGGACAACTTTGTGAGGGCGCAATGAGTTGCGGACAAGGGACGTGGCAACAACGGAGGCAGCAAGCACATTGTCGGAAGCAAGGACAAAGTGGTAGTAGGAGTTGTCGACGAGGGCAGGGACGAGTTCAGCAGAAGGGAGCTGCAGGCGAGCAGCTGCATTGGAGGCGTGCTCGTTGGCCAACCTCAGGGCTAGGCAGTGAAGCTGTTTAGGTATGCTGCTTGACGCTACATGCCGGTACAAGTACTCTTGGATTTTGGCATTTCGGGTTCTTTGCTCAAGAAGTGTGACCTGAAAATTTTGCACTGTCTTATTAACTCAAGATACTCTTGCACTAAGTACATGAGACATCATTTGGTCGAAATTTGGTGACCCTAGAGTTATCGGATTTTTATTGCCGATTACATAAATGTGTTATTGATTACTTTTCGGAAAACTAAAATATTGAGAAAAGAAGTACCATTTCTCGGAGCTTGACAGCAAAGGTCGTTGCGTCTGATTTTCCGTCCTTTATATCAACCATAAATTCGTCTAAGGTTTGAGGAATATCAGATCTTCCTTGTAATTCATGCTTGCCGATGGGTTCTTCTAATATTTGGTATATTACTTCTGGGACCTTTCAGAAATTAATTACATTGTTACATACAAAAATAAAATCAAAGTAATTAAACAATATCTCTTCAACCAGAAGTTGGGATTACGAAATTACCCTTGATTCTGTTCTTCCCAAAATCTTTGGTCCTAGTCTTTTCCCCAAGCAACCTAATCATTAAAACAATAATTATGACTTACAAAATAAATATAAAAAATAATGTGTTTAATTACCACTTAATACTATAGTCTATTGATGTTGTTCTTCACTTGTAAATGAGAGATCTCTTATTCAATTAATGTGTTTGATTAAAAAAATTGTACACGACCGTTCAAGTACTAACTAGTTAATAATATTAAAAAAAAAAGTGAAATGATGAAGAAAATTAACATTTTTAAAAGATCAAGCCTACAGCCAGAGTGGGATGGCTTCAAATCATTATTATTGTATTAAAATACAGAGAAAAGACACTTCAAAACAATTAAGAATTTGTTAATTTTAAGAAAAATTAAAATAAGAGGAGCAAGCCTACGTCGATCAACCAAGTTAGCTTTAAACATTTATTTAAAAATAAATAAATATAATAAGAGATTATATTAATTTTTGTATATAAAGAAAATATGATTTATGTCTGTCAATCCACATATATACTTGACAATCAAGATCATATGAAATTTTCAGCTGTTCAACAAACTTAATGAGAAAATTACTGAGGATATACCTAATTATAAACAAAATAAAATAAAATAAAAGGGAGTGCAGGTTGCTGTCTTCTGCTATTCATCTGATGGCTCGAAATTTATGGGTTAAAAAAAATGAAAATTAGTGTTGGGATAGATTATTATGCTGCGGAGACAACAGTTGCAAGCAGCACATTTATCATATCCTGAATGGAGCTTTGAGCCTTTGCATATAACAGTACCATTTAAAATAATTACAGATACTTTTAAGGTACAATTACTCGTACATACAAATTATAGGACTATATTTTCGAGAAACACTACTTTTTTATTTTATTTTTTATTTTATTATTATTTTAGAGAGAAGCAATATCTATGTGATAGGTGATGTCATGAAATTTTAATATTTTGATTTGCTTATTTTTTGGCTAGATTTGTTGAGGTTTGAGATTTTATCTCCTGGAAATAATTCAAAACTAGTGGAGTTCCATAAAATGTATTTTGTATTTTTATTTCTATAAGTAAAACTCCCTACTTTTAATTAATTTGGCATAGTTCAGTAGATTGGGTAGCACATGACCAAAAGAAAGAGAAATTGTAGCTTTGTTCTTGAAACTTTATACTAATTGGAGCTTGACACTTGTGACATCTTTAAGTAATGATTTTTTTCCGGATAATTTCGTTAGAATTTTGATCTCTTATTTTCTACGTTAATCCTTTTCTTTTCTTTTTTACGAAAATTGTAACGTAGTTACTTAAAAGACTATTGATTTAGGCTTTAACTAGTTTAAGAACTAATACTCATAACTTTTAATTTTAGAAACCGAAGCTCCAATTAAACTAAAATTAAAAAACTAATACTCCAAATATCTCTAAAAGAAAATAAAAAGTTAAATGTTATAAGTTCCTCTTGTTGATATAGTGATTAGAATCTTTGTTATCCGAATAATTTTTCCCTAGCAGATCATTGTTTGTTGCCAAAGACTTAATAAATTAAACAAGCCAATTGTCGATCACCAAAGTTTATTATTGTATTATTATTTGCCTGCAATTGATTTTTTCAAGACAGAAAATGACATCCTTGTATATGAAACCTAGATAATAACCAAGTACTTTGAACACCCCATGATAAGTCTCCCATGTATATCTTAACTATGTACTTTGTTCTTTACCTTTTGTATAGGAATTATTTTCTTATCTACAAGATTGTATTTAATTTCGACATGTTATGTTGTTAAATTCTAAATATGAACTGCACATTTAAACACGAATTCGCTAATAAATTATTTAGGTTGGTAATCGGAAACCCTGAAACCAAAGTTGCTAGAATAATATTAGGTTTGAATGTACATGCACATACCTATTGAAGAGCACTTGCTTTCTCCGTCAATGGTATCCACAACAGTCATCACAAACACAAACCT
The DNA here is from genome assembly GCF_963583255.1 of Pyrus communis. Lineage (NCBI taxonomy): Eukaryota > Viridiplantae > Streptophyta > Magnoliopsida > Rosales > Rosaceae > Pyrus > Pyrus communis. Next base: position 7,096,584 of record NC_084810.1, read on the forward strand.
GAGAAGAAAAGTGAAGAACAGAATGGAGTAGAAGAGCATCCGGTACGAAAGCCGCCTTGACCCGACTTTCACCTTGATGAACTCCCTAACTCCTTTCCCCGGAAACACTGTGACATGCCTCAGGCTGGGTGATATGTGAAGCTGCATTTTTGTTGTTTTGCTCAGGACACCGACAAAACTAATACATACACACCCAAAATGTTGTAATTTTTGGGTGAGAAATGGCAAATTCCAGTCTGATCAGGCAAACAAGGACAGAGTAGAATTGCAAGAAGCAATGTCGTGTAAAAGGAAGGGTTTTGATGGGGGGGGGGGAGGGGGTGTTAAGGTAGCTATCTGTTACCTAACCTTGCTTAGTTTTTGGGCTATAGTATTATTATACATGTTGAGAGATATATGAGGAGAGGGTTGTTAAAGAGACAGAGACATGGGACTGGTCGTGTTTGCTTTTCTGGTTTTGGGGGTTTGGCTTTGTTTTGAAGGAGGGAAGTTGTGGGAGATGAGAGAAAACAAAATTATAATTATAATTATAAAAGATAACAAAATAATAAAGCATTCAATGAATGTTCACTTTTTCATTCGAGGTTTCAAATTTAATTATATATAGATTATATATATATATATAATACAATATATTAACGTATTCAATGTTTGGTTTGGTGTTTGCTTGGCTTTGCCTCCACATGAGGTTCTTATTTCAAAGAGCTTGGACTGTGAGAAAGAGAGTGTTTGACAGAACTGGGCTTCTACATGGAAAATGACTCTTCCTCTCTCTCTCTCTATGGGCTTTTGGTTGTTGGAGTGAAATTGCAGGAACATTTTGATTCTTATGTATATTTATTTTCAAGCAATTGTAATTTGTAAAAATTTGTAATTGCCTCATTGCTAGTTTTCCTATTTGTCATTGTTTGAACTTTGACTACCAACTGCATCAGTCTTGGTTAAGAGTATTTGTATTTGCACCCGACTTATTGAAAACAGAAAAGGAAAATGGGACCTTTTATTGCAAAACTCATAGATGGTATTTATTTTTATCTTTTCCTTTCACATAGTATGCACACTTTTGGGCAAGGTAATTTTGTTTAGGGAATTTTAACAAAAAGCTTCCAGTACTATTCACTTTAACGAAAAATCATATTTTTACACTAAAAAGTCAATTTTGGTACTATTCAATTTTACCCTTTATTTTGTCTTTATCGTTAAACTCAAAGTTTTCAAAACTTTTTTCATTAGTTTTTCTTTTTATTTAAGGAGACTTTGGATGCAATCCCTAGTCACTAGGGATGACAATGATTGGGTTTAGAGATGAAAATGCTATATCCATCCTCATAACCAAGAAAACTAACCATATTCATAACCGCATATTAACCATTGAGGATTATCCATAACCATATCCACCGAGTAATAGATTTCCTATATATTAACGGTTATATCCATCTTCGTCAATAAAAAAAATTATTTATTTCGTTGTTGAATATCCACATATAAGTCATCAAAAATATAACAATACTTCCTGGAGGTACTCATGATAAGCCAAATATAATAGCAAATTAATGTATATTGGTCCCATGAAAATAGCAAAGGGATGATAAAAGCAAATACAAATGCCATATGGGAGAAAACGAAACAAATTATCCAATAATTCCAATACTTGTGAATATCTTTCCGCCTACTTCTGGAATAGAGGTTGACACTACCTATGCATGTAAAGCAATCAACAATCTAGTCAGTAACATAATAGGGTTGTAAATTTGCTCGAACAATTTGAGCCGACTCATGTTTAGCTCGTTCAAGCTCAGTCCTTAAGTTGAACGAGTTGAGCTTGAACAAAATATTAGGATCGTTGGAAAAAATGAGTTGAGCTTTTGAAGGGAAAATTTGACAAAATTAAGATCATTTGAACATCATAGATAGAGTTATTAACAATTAAAAGGCAGAAGTAATGAGTCAATATTATATTATATATTTTACCCTAATCTTAGTATAATTTGGTAATTATTTTGGTAGAATTTTGATATTTTGCTTTATATTTTCAATATAGGACATTCAACTTCCTCTGAAGCAAAACATGATTAAATAGACGAATTTTGGAGTGATTCAAATTGGAGGATGTTCATGTGTCAAAATTTGGGATTTTTCTACCAAGCGGTTATTTTCTGGCGATTAAATAAAGGAGCAGTGCGCATTGCTGGAAAGTGACAGTTCTGGGCTTAAATTGCGTTTTTGGAGCCCAAGATGACCTCAGATGGGTTCGTGGCCTTCTAGAGAAATGTTCAGAATAGTTTAAACTTTCAATCCAGCAATTTTGGGCCAGTTTTGGAGCTGATTTGGATCCAAAACGTGGCTATGCAGATTTCTAGGCGAATTTACCAAGTTAATTTAGGATTATGTTTCCTAGTTTATTTCAAGTTTTTATGTTTCCTAGTTTTATTCTAAGACCTTTTACTAGGATGATTTTAATTAGAGTTGTATAAATAAGCCTTTTGGCAAACCTAGCGGTTTTTTTTTTTGGGTAGAACGTATGCAACTTTTGGGAGAAGATTTTGGCTAGAGCTTAGAGATTTCAAGACTTATATTTTCAGGTGTTTTCATTCTTTTTCTAGTTTAATACAATTATGTTGATTTTAATTATAAATATGCGTAACTAATTATTTTTGTTAGGGTGAGGCCATGATCCTTAGCAAGAATATGTAGTCTCTTTAATTTTCTTATGAATTTATGCATGCAAGTTTTGGATTGTTAATCATTGTGCTTTAAACTATCTATTTGTCTTAGTGATTCGCAAATATTAGGATATTTAGAAAAGTAATTTGATGCAATTTTGGTGGAAGGCTGTCCCTAAAATAAACTAAGGCTTCTTGTGGTTAACATGTGTAACTACATAGGATGGACAACACATTTTAGGAGTTATATGGTTTTTCAAAAGGTTTTCACAAAACTTAATGAGTCTTGCATGTTCACATTCGATCTGAAAGCCACAGACGGGTTGCATGTTAGATATACGTTCTATATTGGGTGTTCCAAATAGCGCATACTTTAGGAAAACCTAACCTTCAAAATATACATGTGTAATTCATAAGGAATTAGAAGAACTACGTAGGATTGTTAGGGTGACGGCGGAACCCTAGTGTTTTTCCAAATTTGTTTCTCAAAATCTTTTCTCTTTGTTTTGTTTCCTTTTTAATTGGTTATTAGTTGCTTTCCCTAAATTACTTTTATTAAATTTTTTTAATACTTTTAAATTCAAAATCAACATTTTCCAATCTTTACTTTCAGATAATTAACTAGGATTAGGGTTTTTCATAAATTGTTTTAAATAATCCTAGCGGAAAACAACCTTGCTTGAGCCGTTTATACTACAACAACCTTATTCTCTTGCAAGTATTTTGTGTGATTTTATCACTACTTTGGCAGGTGGTAAAATCCCTATCAAGAAGCATGTTCATATGCACTCAAAATAATTTTTAACCATAAAATTCAAGGCCTAGTAGTGTGGTAAACAATGACTCAACTCAAATTTACAAGAAAGAGTTGAAAATCCATTATACGTTTATAGATTTCTCTTTGCATACGCAAATGCTAATTGTCCAAGAGAGAGCTTTCATCCCTTTACTTCTTTCTCCATGGATTCATGATGAATAGAATCTCCAAAGTTTCCAAGTGAGGGAACCTCTAATTTCTCCTTACTAAGGAAAGATGAGAAGAGGAGATAAGTAACCTAGAAGGAAGATTGATGCTAGTGAATCTTCTCCTATAAGCCGGCCTTGTAGAGAGAAAATGAGAGAGAAATGTTTCACAATTCTGCCTAACAAAACCCTATAGTGAGGCTAAGGTTATAACTCCCCTTCTATAGTCCCTCAAACTTGAGTCACTAAATGAGAAACCTAACCCCCTCTTTCTATAGTCGGCCATTGGGCCTTTATGCCCTTTAACTTTCAGTTTGTCATAAACTTAAGTTAATGAACTTGACGGTTCAATGTCCAAACTAACTCAAGGTCTAATATGAACCTATTCGTTTGATTGATGAACTTATTAATTAATCCTAGCAATAAACAATTAAATCATTTAATTGTACTTACTCAATTCTATTGTACTCTTCAATCTCTACCTTACACAGTGTACAGTTTATTAGGTTCTAATTAGTGAGACAGTTAGCGATTAGAACTCTTACTAATTGATTGTGAATTGAAAATTATCTTTTTTTTCAATTCTCTCTTTAATGAAGATTAGTGATTTCTAATCTTCAGGACTTCCACAAGTCATGAATGACACCTAGTAGTATGTCATGGCTACTCCAAATAAGCATAAGAAGCTGAGAACCTATTTAGTTGAAATTACAATGCAATACGGTCATTCTCTAAATCAATACTTTTGATCACGTTGTTTGGTTGATAGTTTATTCATATCTACTATTCAATGTGATTTTCTTATTTATGATTCTCGTGAATCTGATTTGGAATACACTTCCTAAATCATATTCATGTGATATGGCCAGAGACGCTTGAATCATATCATAGAATATTCTTGTTCAATAGTTGAAGGTTAGAGATCTCTTGTTGTACATTCACATGCCTTTGTGAATAAATCAGTATCCCAACAATGCCCTAAGCAAACCCTGGGCTTATGACGCATCATCGATTGACCAAAGATATATCAACAAGACAATTGTGGTGTCTCAAGTCAAAGGACAATTTTGCGTTATCCTAATTAGTGAGTCCTCATATCACATGAGTACAAGAACTTCTGTTTGATTGTGTTCAGTGAAATCACTCTTTATTAAACACCTACATACTTGCCTTATTATCTTTTACTCCAATGACTCGAGATCAATCGCTCTTTGAAGAGAGAAGACGTAGTATGTACTAATCTTAGTGGATTATCAATGCCCAATTGACAATCCTATAATTAGGAACATTTAGAATATGAAAAGTCTCGTGAATCTATCCTCTCTATTACATATTCCTTAGACTTATTATTTAAGCGTATAACATTTAATGAGATGACAATAAACTTTTCTCTTAGATCAAACTAATTAATTTAATATGTGAAATGCCTATAAAATCTTATCTCTTGATTAGCCTTTAGGGCACATCTTCAACAGCTTAAGCTTTGGTATGTTGGTACATTCGGCTCACAAAACTCATGAACAACTCGTATCTTTTTATCTGTTTTTTTTAACAAACGATAGGATAATCTACACTAGATACATTTAAACTACGGGAAGGGGAATTCGAACATGAAACCTCAGATGCAAAAACGAATGCTCTTAACCAAGTACGCTACAAGCCACTAACTCGTATATACTTTTGTTGGATATGCAATTCAACTTATTATTTATGCACATATCCTTGCAATACTAATATCAGCAGCTTGGTATTATGATAATTTTATTAGAATTTGATGAAACTTAAGTCCAACTAAACTTAAGCTTGAACTTATTTAAAGAATGAGCTGAGAAAAGCCAATCAAGAGCTCACGTTTAATATGCAATCATTTTTAAGTAGTTATCTTATTATTTTGTGCTCATACACTTGCAATATTAATACCAACACTTTGTTACTAATCTATTTATTAATTTTTTATGAAAATTAAGTCGAACTAAACATAAGCTTGAGCTTGTTTAAAGAATGAGTAGAGAAAAGCCAATCAAAAGCTCATGTTTAGTTTACAAATGAGTCAAGCCGAGCTCGAACTTGAATTATTATCGAAGCCGGTCTTAAGCATGAGGTTTCGAACTTGAGCACGAATAATATTATCTCCCCATTTACACCCCTAGGTACATTCCTCCGAAGAAAATGGGTCCATCCATGATCCAAACTGCTAGCTGCTGGCGTGTTTGATTGCAAAGGACAAGTCCCGACATTGGGATGTTACTTTACATTTCTGCACATGTTCTCTGGTATGACTATGGCTATCCCGGTTTCAAGTCATTGTTGACTGACCCGGTTCAGCTGTATTATCTTCTTTTGCTTTGTATTGTTCTAATTTGCAAATTTTTAACATTCTATAGGGCTCATAATGAATTCTATTTTTGTTCTATCGTGTATTATATGTATCGGATTAATATATGGTTTAATGTGCAGTCAAAGATTTATGGTCCGTTTGATAATCATTTCGATTTTTCTTTTCACTTGTAGAAAAACAAATGAAAACTTGTTTGGCAACGATTTTTAGTTTTCATTTTCCAACAAATGACCAAAAAGTGAACTAAAAAATGAAACTAAAGCAAGTGGTGAATTGGTATGGTGGTTAGGGTTTTCCTCTTCAACCTATTGCGTTTCGGTTCAAACCCTCCCTCATCCTATAAGTTATATTATTGTTTGTAATAAAAAAATAAAGATTAAAAATGAAACGATTATCAAATGTTCCACTCATAAAAAAATTATCCAACAGTTAAGGATGCCGAGGTGTACAACTATATATTTGGTGCATACTAGAAAATCTCAAACCTTAAAAATATTAACAAAAATCATGTTTGTTGGGTGTATTTATTTGTAGTTGGGTGTCCTTGGTAGTTGCAGTAGTAAATCTAACAAAAAAGTAGTAGGATTTTCTCCCCTCCTATTCTCATCCCCTTCCCTCCTCTCCTCTCACACATTGCTTTTTGTCTTATTATCTCAATAAAAAAATGGGACAGAATCCTCCTCCAACAAAAAATGGGAGGGTTCTTAGTGAAGACAGTAACCCAACCTCTTATAAGCCCATGCAAGGTCATTCCTCCCATCAATGTGGGACTCATTCTTAACATGCCCCCTCACTTGTGGCGAATTTTCAAGCCTAACATGTTGACAACACAGCGGGGTGACGTGGAGCGCATGTGGCTGTTTAACTTCACATGTGGGACAACCTGCTCTGATACCATGAATAAAGTTGAGGTTCCACCATAAAACCAATTGGCAATATGGGAAGTAGCCCAACCTCTTATAAACCCATGCAAGGTCTTTCCTCCCCTCAATGCGGGACTCATTCTTGACACTTAGGACATAAGGTTTCAACTAAGTGGTAAAAGTAGTTTGCTGATAAATGAGTTGTGGACTTCGGAGTTTATATTAGGGTTGAACTTGAACCTATGGTTATTAATAAGCCCCTAAGAATTCCTTTCATAGTAAAAACACTTAAAACCCCATTTCAAAGAAGAAACTTAATCAGGACCAATTGTTCTAGAGTGCATTTTTGCTCACCAACATGTAGTCATTGGATGAGTATGGTTTAATCTATATGCTACACAAGTCTTGGAATTTAAACTGATCTAACGGAAATTAGTTATGGTGGAGATTTTCACCACCCCTGAGCAACTATGCACTCATTGAACTACATCTAATCCTTGTTTTGCATGAGACAGGTCCAAGAAATGCATGTCCTTACACTAGTGTCTCTTTGGTGCTGTGTAGCTACAATCATTTCAACAACCAGAAATATGATGGCTCGGTCATCCAAGAAACCTGGAAAATTTTGGCTTATGGTTACTTACTTTTACGATTTATATGCACTGCCGATGATTCTGTCGTAGTCTCGGGACACCATTCCACATCTCCCACAGTATGGACGGGAAGTAATATGGACAAATTTCATGATTTCCACTAGGAGATGGAGAACATATTTGTCTGTTGCCGTAGGAACCTGGCATACATACTCGACTTGTCCTTGTTTGAATATTGGGGAGCCGGGTTAAACAAGGACATGGTTCACATTGTTGTAAACTAAGAAGAATAAAGTCGAGCAGGAAGTTTAATCACACTTTCCTCAGTTTGAACTTTATATCAGATGTCATAGAAAACAAGTTTTTTCTTGTTCGTTTGTCCTTCTCTTTCCTTGCTTCCTATCGTCCCTCGATGATTTTCATTTCTCTTTGTGTTGCTTATTCTAGGTTTCTGAGACTAATAGATTACGGCCAAAGAAAAACTGGCTATAAAGCCATCAGCTTGACAACGATTATATCCTAATCTCAAACCAACTACTGAGCTCCCATAACTCCAATACAGTATTTACTCCCAAAACTCCAATAGTGTATCTACCCGCCCTCTATTGTCCTTTCGTCCCTTTGGAACCCCGAAAAACCAAATAAAAAAACAAAACCAAGTACTAGTATTGTGAAACCATGCAAGAAATCGTGGGTGCTATCATTGAAGTTAGTAGGTGTGTCGGCAACTTCACGTTGTCGCTGCTTTCCACCCTGAGAAAGTTCCAGAAAAACATCCAAACTTTGAGGTATGAGCGGCAGAAGCTCTCTCGCTGCAAGTATGGAAAAATAGAAGAGGTCAATTTATCAAGATTAGAAGGGAAGCAGCCCCCTTGGCAAGTTATGGATTGGCTTGAAAGGGTGGAGAAGATCGAACGTGAGGTGGAAGGGATTGAACATGAATCCAGGCTACTTTTGGAGGCAGATCCCATTGATGCTCCCAGTGGCCTGGGGTGTATGCTTGACTCTAACATGCGCCGCAAGTACCAACTTAGCAAAGCTGCAGCAAAGAAGCGTGATGAGGTGAGAAAACTTACTGAGGAGTCATGCAATCTTCCACCTATGGAAGATAGGAAGCCAAGTGATATAGCGGTTGAGCATATTCTGGTGCCATCTCTTGTTGGTCAGAAAGCACCAGAGATCCTGAAGCAGCTTATGGTACTTTTGGCTGTTAAAGAGATCACAAGGATTTCTGTTTATGGAATGGGCGGTTCTGGGAAGACTACGCTAGTGAAAACCTTGAATAATCAGCTTGAATCTTCTGGCAGGGAGTTATTTGATATGGTCATTTGGGTCCCTGTGTCAAATGACCTGGATATGAAAAAGGTTCAATCACGAATTGCTGAGAGGTTGAATTTAGCACTGAATGCAGAAGAGAGCACGGAGCGTAGAGCTAGCAAACTGCAGCAAGTATTGAAGTCCGGAAAGAGGTAAGGTTAATGTTAACTTCATTTCTGGTCTTGATTATATATTCACTTTAATATTATGTTCCTGTTAATGTTAGTTACAGAATTTGGTTTCCTAATTCATGATGGCAAAGCTCAATGATGTTTATATACTACAGGTTCCTGTTCATTCTGGATGACGTTTGGGAGAAAATTGATTTGCACAGCGTGGGGATACCACAAGGCGATGGCCAAGCAAATTGTAAGATCGTTTTGACAACGCGAAATCTTGACGTGTGTAGGGAAATGATGACCGATAAAGCACTAAAGATGGAACTTCTGACTGAAGAAGAGTCCTGGAGTTTATTTGCTCAGAATGCAGGAAATGTGGTGGAGTTAGAAGACATAAATCCTCTAGCTAAAGAAATTGCGAGGGAATGTGGTGGTTTGCCTCTGGCTATCGAGACTATGGGGAAGTCCATGAGAGACAAAACAATGATACGGCTATGGAGGAATGCACTCGGCCAACTGAAGCTTTCCGATCCACACTTCGGGAGCTTGGACAAGGTGTATCTGCGGTTGCAATTGAGCTACAATGCACTGCCAAGTAAGATTTATAAGTCGTGCTTCTTATCTTGTTTGCTGTTCCCGGAAAATTCCTCAATTCAGATAAGGGAACTAATATTGTTATGGCTATCTGATGGAATTATTGGGGAACGTCAAACTTTAGAGGAGTCCATCAATGATGGGCATGCTAAGCTTGAATATTTGAAGGATTGTTGCATGTTAGAACAGGGTGAAGGCATTGGCACCGTAAAGATGCACAGTATATTGCGGGAGGTTGCCATTTGGATATCCTCAAATAAGAAAGAAACAGGGTTTTTCAGCTGCCCAGTGCAAGGAATGCTAAAGCTGAAAAAATCGGTCAGAAGAGCTTCGTTTATGAGCAATTCCATCAAGAGTTTGCCAGCTCAATTGCTTGGGGGATCCGACCTAACTGTGTTGTTCCTGCATTGTAATCCTTTTAATAGAATCCCTGATGGTTTCTTTCGAGAACATAGAGTGCTAAGATTCTTGAATTTAAGTAGCACTCTAATAACTTCCCTGCCTTCTTCTATTCTTCAGCTAGGGGAGCTAAATACTCTTCTCTTAAGAGACTGTCGTGCTCTAGAAATCCTACCCCCACTCGGAGCTCTTTACAAACTTCAAGTGCTCGATCTCTATGGAACTCGAATAAGAAAGCTTCCGAAAGACATGGGAAAGCTGATTCATCTGAGAGATCTCAATTTGTCACACACTCGCTTTTTACAAGTCATTGCATATGGAAGCATGTTGGGATTAATTAGTCTTGAAGTCTTAGACATGTCTTTCAGTGGTTATAACTGGGATGTGAAGCGTAATGCAGGAAGAGGAGCAGCATTTGATGAGTTACTATCCTTGCGGCGACTTTCTGTTGTTCACATAAGGCTAAACAGAGTTGATTGCGTTGCCTTAGACTCTGCCGGTCCATGGTTTGGAAGGTTGAAGGAGTACACCATACAGATTGGTCCAAATTCAATCTATCTACCGACTCAGCATGAGAAAAGAGTCATCCTTCGAGGGGTTGACCTCCTGCAACAAGGCTTAGAGGGGCTATTGTGCACAGCAAGTACCCTGGAGCTGTTCACATGTGGAGGTATAAGTAGTTTATCTGATATAATTACTAACAAGAGTGTGTGTGGCTTGCCAAATTTGAAGTCGCTCACCATATCAAATTGTGACTGCATAACTACATTGTTAGTCGGCGAAACAACACTTCGGAGCACATTGCCAAATTTGGAGCACTTAACTCTGAGTCATCTAGATAACTTAGCAACCTTGTTGGACAATATAGTCCCCAGAAGATCCCTTGGAAACTTAAAGACCATCAAGGTGGAGGGATGTCGACTTCTAAAGAACCTCATATCTTTTTCTTTACTTCGACTGGTTTCAAACCTCGAAGAAATCAAGGTGAGTGACTGCAGGAGGATGAAGCAGGTTATCGCAAGAGATTTCTATGAAAAGATTCCAAAGTTGAAAACCATAGAAGTCAGGGATATGGAAAGCTTAAGTACTATCTGTTCAAGGGGAGCGGAACTGTCAGCTCTAGAGAGGATTGTGGTGAGCAACTGCCCCAGGGTGGTGAACCTTCCCTTCACAGCCCCTGATGCTTTGACTATTAAAGAGATCAGAGGAGATTTAAACTGGTGGACAGGTCTTAAATGGCAAAATCGTGCAGATAAGATCAGTCTTCAGCAACGATTCCAGGCGTGCGCAGACACCGCAGTGTAGCCGATGGAGGATTAAATAGGTAAAGAAATTGTCTCATAGCCTCATCTCTTGTAGGTTTTTTTCACTTACGAGTTTACGTAGTTTTCATCTATGAATCCAACCATCCATTTTCTTTTATAATAGCAATGATATTCATGTGCACAAATTGCTGTATAGTAAATCTATTTTCTGTTGGACTCTTTACGTAATCGAAAATGTTCTTGTTTGTAGGCATGAAGATGGGAGGATGCATAAGTCCCAGAAACAGTGCACGGGTTTCATCTCCTTGTTTGTAGCAGCAGTCTGTTATTGCTTGTAATGTAATACATAGACAACAACACCGTTGTCTGCTGGTAGGATTTCACTATTTAAGACGCCGACTTTGGCTGGTAAACTTGTTCTGTAATACTGGTGTGGACTCCCTAGTTTGTACTTTTTGAGATGATAAATAAAGTGTGTGCGTTTTTTTTCCAAGGAAAAAAATTATGTTACATGTTTGTTTTGTTGACAAGAAAATATTTTAAATTACATTAAATATATGAGTATCGAGAATTTGAACTTTACGGCAAAAGGAGCACACGCACTATTCTACCGGCTAGCCTAATTCACATATGTAGCTTTACTCTTGTCTCACACGCATAGACTAAGAAATTTTAGGTGGTGTTTAATTGACCAGACTAAGACTAGGATTAGGCTATTTAACTCCAGTCTCAACCTAAACCACGTATGAAGTTAATTAAGAACTAGATTAATTAGCATTACACCTTTGCTAGCAGGTCTTATTCTAAGCCATTTAAAATGTGAGCCTTAAATAAGACCAAGGCCAAGCCTATTCAGTACAACAAACAAACCCTTAAGGAATTTGAAGGTTATTTTCAGCATGATACGAGAGAAGTTGGCTTAAGCTAATTAGTTGGTCTGAAAGACAAATGGCACGTTTGGTAATCATTTTTTTCTTCACTTTTTGTGCTTAAGATATGAGTACGAGGAAAATGAAGAATGAAAAAGGGTAATGGAAGAAATGAAGGAAAGAAACAAACAAGAAGTGATGAAAACAAACTCTTGAAAGTGAATATAACTTAACATAGTTAGCAAAAATAAATTAAAATAGTTTTTGATTTTAAGTTTTCTTTTTTATCTCTTTTCTTATACATTTCTTCTAATTTCTCTGACCATTCTTCTTTCGAATTTTATTTCCCTTATTTCCCTCATTTCCCTCATTTCTCCTATGTTTTTGCTTTTATCTTATTACACAACAACGAAAATTAAAAACTAAATAATGTGGTTGAACTACTCATTAAAAAACACCTAAGACGATCATTCCTTTCCATACCAAAACCCTATATAAAAAAACTCCATAGTTGCTAGTCCCTTGTTTCGACTTGGGGCCAATGGTAGCCTTTCTTATCTCGTTTTCCTAGTCCTCCTCATTCTTCTTCTCATGGATTGGGCAATTTTGTTTTCAGCTTTAGTATTTTTTTGTTCCAAAATATGATGTGTTTGACTCTTATATTGAGAATGGAGTTCATTAGGTTTTAGAGTGTCATCTATGTCTTCGAAGTTTGAGTAAGGATGATTTCAAAACTTAGATGATTTCCTTTGCCTATTCCCGAGCATGTTTGGCCCTCAAATCCACCAGTACGGTGGCAACTAGGCCAAGTTGGCATTTTATGTTTTGTTGAAGTTTCTTTGGATTGAGGACCTATTAACGTTATCTAGAATAACCTAGTTAAAGTTTGTATCAATTATTAATATATATATATATATATATATAATAAACCAATATCGTTTCGTCTAAGAAAACTAAAAATAAATACAAAAAAATGGTTATTCATGGATCAAAAAATAATTCCAAAAATCTTGGAGACGACACGTGAACTTTTTCCCGAAGAAGAAAAGATTGCCCTAATTTAATAGGTTGGGTCCACAAATATTCCCACTTGCAGTTCAAAAATCCCTAGAGGCTTGAGCGGCTAACTACGACATCATCAAACTGCTCTGCTCTTAGCATGGAAAAATCAAAGGCATAAGAAGAGAATTAATCACAAAATATTATCTTCCATACATTCCTGATTGACGATCAACTCAAACAAGTAAGGAATTCTCATCATAAACAAATAAGGGATACTTACCTGATGATCCCAAGATATTATCTTCTAATTAATATCTTCAAGATTATTCTTTCCTCATCCATTCCTACATATGATTTACCTTTAGCAATGGAAAGCCGCCATGTGTAGGGCAGAACCCTGCCATGGCTGACTGTGTCCCTACAAATACCTCATCTCCACCATATTATGGTAACTTTTGACTACACATACACGCGCTAAACACTCCTTTTCGGAGATACTGACGTAGGCATCGGAGATCCATTGACCACACCCACCAACCCCTTCCCAACCTCGTGGGTGTGTGTGACTTTGGTCCTTGATCAAATGTGTTTATTGTTTTGCAAGTACAAATTTGTCAAGACTAAAAACGGCACATTTTTGCTCTCACAAATTGGTGCTTTCATTGAGAGCCTGATTTAGTACGCTCAAAGAAGGCTCTCGCATTTACTTTCTGGGAGCGGAACTTGTCACGCCTCAATCCCGACATACGTCCAGAATTGACACGTGACGTCACCAAAAATCCGTATCTATCATATCCCACCTCCGGGATATGGGCAAGCACAACTCAAAAATCGAATCGCATAGTTATTTTTCATATGTTTTGTGGCTGCATCTAACCTCCCCATTAGACTACCTACTTACCCTAAACAGGGATCAAGTCATTCGTAGTTTGTCATGCACAATAATTGACATATAACACAGTCCGATTAAGTCGAAAGGTATAACATTTCTCCATCAATCAATAGAACTTGACAAGCATGAAAATAATAGACTTAGGGTTACATAACAAACCCATCTGAAAAACATGATTTCCCCTCCAACTATATATAAATCATTATGTCGCAACATGATACCGCAATTCACAACATATATCACTTCAAAGAACCAACGAAGCACAATACCATTCTCTAGCCACATTTATCAACAAGTCTAATCATAACAATAACCATGATATCCAACATAACAATCCCACATGACGATTAACCTTTCCACTTCATCCATCACGTAATTCATCACGTTTTCCACATAAAATCGCATTTCACTTCATCATACTAATCACTATACTTCCAACATTATATCTCAATACATAGCTTGTAACATATCAAGGAATCACGAAGTACAATATTAATATTTAATTACGTTAATCAATCAGTGAGATAACATATCATTTCACGAATTTAATTAAAGAACTCTACATAATTCCCAATTTGGGTTAAGAATAATAACATGGTAATTCTAATTTATTTTCACAATATCTATTGTGGGTAATTCTCATCTACTCGAATTTAGGATTCTAAGATCACCTTACAGAATGAACAAGAGCAAGGATTCCAGACCACTCAACGGAATCCAACAACATTGGGTTTCAGACCACTCAGCGGACCAAAATATCAAGCGGTTTCTCATAATCTACCCAGCCCTGTCATATGTAAAGTCAATGCCAATATTATGGAATTGGTGCACAGGCAAATCAGGCACCCAGACAAGCTGAGAGGCTCGGGTGAGGGACCATAAAATAAGCATGTGATACAATAATAAAACTAGCCATCAATCATAATTTATAAACCTTGAATATAAATCTTTCATAAGAAATCAATACCCTACTTTTGAAAACTCCGAGGGAGTCACCCAAACATCCGAAAGTTCATTTCAAACAACCATAACATCTCACACCCATATTCACATACACACAATGAAAGTAGAATTAGGGCGACACTGTTCATCCAAAGCCTACACCTTTGCAACCATCTCAAACTAAACTCAATGAACTAATGTGGATACAATCCTGGACCATCACTCAACGGGATCGTGGAGTAAGAGGGATTCCGGACCATCACTCAACGGAACCCAAACCAAGATACGATTCCTGACCATCACTCAATGGAATCGCAGAGTGGAGTAGGAAGGATTCCGAACCATCACTCAACGGAATCCAAAACAAGATACGATTCCGGACCATCACTCAACGGAATTGCGGAGTACATTGCATAACCACCAATCAATGAAACAACACATGAATCAAGTTGCTCAAGTTATAAAGGCTCAACGAAACAAGAAATGAAATAATGAAAGGAGCATTGTCACATGTTTCAAAGCAACAAACCCCATGACAATGGGTTAACGGTCCACCACTAGCCCTCACCTTCATCAAATCAAGCCAATCAAACAAAACAAACCATATTTCCAATATGCACGTCAAATCCCACTTCATATAACAATATCATTGGCTAAATATGAAAATTAACAATTTATAGGAAAAATGATTATAAAACCATTACATATTCACATATATTAAAGTCACTCACATTTCATCGTAACATACCATCTATGTAAATCAAACACCTTTCGAATATGCGCATCAATTCACATACCACGATCATCATCAGTACACAAGCCAAATCATGTTTGATAGAGATAGGTCTATGGCTAAATATATATATATATATATATATATATATATATATATATATATATATAATCACATTTCAATAGAATCACATTATAAGAACAAGTCAAATTCACAGATGATACCAATATAAGAAATCAAGGTAATAACCATATCACTTATGTTCAAGTCACTCTCTAACCAATGTAGGCCCATTAGACTTCACTTAAGTCTCCCATAGTACTAATTTTATTATTTAGAACATTCCGAGACATGTTGACCATAAATCAATTCTCAGTCAACGATGGGGTCCACAACAATCCGCAAATCCGATTTATGATCCATAACTTCCCAAAGTCCACATTATACTTCGAGGATAACATACTAAAGTTTCATTTTGATCCAATAGTCGAATTGTCGTCAATCACACAAACAAGTGGCGGTCCAAATTGATCACCACACCAAACAATTGAATCTTTGGAAACCAAGCTAGACATAGGTTCACATGGTCACTAAAAGGTATTTGAAACCTAGACAACACTCGTGAACGATCCCATGCACCGCCACACGCGGTGGAAGTCAAGATGGAGGAGGGTTTACAAACCCCGAATTTCAACATTTACTAGATGAGCTCAAATTTACGTGGTAGCTAGAACTCAACAAGGGAAACACTTTTCACAACTAGGCCGACGATAATTTCTAGGGTTCTAAACACCCAACTCTAAAATGAATACGAAAGCACAAACTAAGCATACCCACTTGAGGATTATGAAGAGTAGATGAAGTTTCATACCTCACTCGAAGGAAATCGTTGCCAGAATCGCCGAAAAAATGATAAAACCGCCGGAAAAGTCGTGGACTTTGCGACCTCGAACTGCAAAGATGGAAAAGAAATGGGAAAATCTAACATCATAGAGATGAAGGGTTCGTCAAGAGCTTTCCATGGACACCAAGATCATCCAAAACGGAGCTCGGATGAGAAAGATACAAGCGGGTCAAGTTTGGTGGGTTTATGGGTCAAATTTCCCCTAAAACGGGTTAGGCAGCACCCCTTTTCCATTTTCTGAAAACCCTCCCCCTTTTCTGGAGGTTTCCCTCCCATTTATAGCATTTTGGTAATATTACCAAAATGCCATTAACTTTAAACGACTCTAACTTCTCCGTTCGGACTCGGAAATAAGATATGTTTACGCCTACGCACTCATGGAATTGAACTCTACCTGACCAATTCAAGAGTTGACTGAAAAGGTCGAGAAAATTGGAAATGACTAAAGTAACCCTCACTTCGTTTTTCTCAAATTTGGAGAAATAAAGAACTAGTTCCAATCAAATCTTCGAAATACGTCAAGAATAAAATAAAATAATAATTTTAGGAACAGGATATCACAGAACTGCTAGCTCTAGAGAGGATAGTGGTGAGAGCATCCCTAATGGAGGCTTTATCCTCCTTGAGGCTATCACATTTGTAGCTCTAAAGAAAAATTTCATCCCCAATGGGCTGGAAAATGAGGCTACATCCACAACATGGGCTAGCAACTTCAATCCTTGGGTAATAAAAAGTTATGCTACATCTAGCCCCAAAAGGTAGGGTGACCCATTCCAAATTGAGGGCCTAATCTTGGTTTTTTGTTTGTTTTTTAGTTTAGAAATGGGTAAGCCCCATTTTTAATTCCAAAACATGATTTTAAGGTTATTATTCAACTGTTTAGGATTTTAAGGTTTTATTTTCAACCGTTTGTTTGATTAAGAAAACACATACAAACAACGGCTATTTTTTGTGTGATTGATTAGAAAAAAAAACACAGTGCTTTGTGCTTAATTTTCTAGATTGAAAAATTCATAAAATAGTGATGAAACTTAACATTGGTAGTTTAGAGACCTAAACCGAATATATAAACAAATAACATAACTAAATTGTGATAAGATAATCCAATCCAATGGTTGTTATGAAATGAAAATCTTGTTTGCTTTCGGAGTATGTGTCAATTAGAGAAATAAACCAACAGATGAGATTGAGATAAGATAATCAAATCCAATGGTTGTTATGAAATGAAATCGTATCTTGTCTGATTTCATAGAAACAAACCAACATATGAGATTGAGAAAAGATAATCAAATCCAATGGTTGTTATGAAATGAAATCCTATCTTGTCTGATTTCATAGAAACAAACCAAGAGATAAGATTGAGATAAGAGAGCCTACAACAGTGCATAAGTGATGAAATTTAATTTTGTCAGAATTTGAATTTTTTTAGGTTAAATAACACGTCCAAAAATCAAGTTAAGAAAAGTTAAGACAAAATAAATTTACCATGTAATCAAATCACTCATAAATAAAATATATAGTTCCATATAGAGCCCAAAAGATGTATAGTACCTCATTGGGAGAGATTTTTTTTAGAGCCCCAAAGATTCCTCAGAGCTCTAAATTGGGCTATATCTACCACTTTTCTAGCCCTATATAGAGCCCCTCATTGGGGATGCTATGAGAAACTGCCCCGGGGTGGTGAAGCTTCCCTTCGCAGCCCATGCTGCGGTGACTATTAAAGAGATCAGAGGAGATTTAAACTGTTGGAGAAGTCTTAAATGGCAAGATCGTGCAGATAAGATCATTCTTGTAGTTTTTTTTTTAATTTTCGAGTGTACGTAGTTTTCATCTATGAACCCAACCATCCATTTTCTTTTATAATAGCAATGATATTAATGTGCACAAGTTGCTGTATAGTAAATGTATTTTCTGTTGGATTCTCTTAACGTAATCGAAAATGTTCTTGTTTGTTGGCATGAAGATGTGAGGACGCATACAAAGGTGGTGAGCAAGTCCTAGAATAAGTTCCAGAAACAGTTCATCGGTTTCATCTCCTTGTTTGTAGCAGTAGTCTGTTAGCTGCTTGCAATGTAATGCATAGATAAAAACACCGTTGTATGCTGGTGGAATTTCACTATTTCAGACGCCGACAACTTTGGCTGGTAGAGTTGTTCCGTAATGATGATGTGGAGCCGGACAACTTGAAAGTTAATATAACTTAACAAAGTCAGCAAAAAGAAATTAAAACATTTTTTGGTTTTAAGTTTTCTCTTTGTATCTCTTTTTTTATACATTTCTTTTACATCTCTCTGATCATTCTTCTTCCACTTCTCATACCCCTCATTTCTCCTATGTATTTCCCTTTTATCTTAAACACAAAAAAGAAATGAAACCTATATAATGCGGTTGAACTACTCATAAAAAAAACCCTCGCAGCCATTGTTCTCCTTTCCATTCCAAAATCCTACATTCATAGTCGTCGGCCCCTTGCTTCAACTTGAAGCACGTGGCAACCTTTCTCCCGTTTTACAGCCCCTCCTCCTTCCTCTTCTGATGGATTGCCACGATTTTGTTTTTTAGTTTTAGTATTTTTTATGAGTACCCCCTTGGTGAGGATTTTTGGGAGTATATCCTAGTGACTATTTTATTTTTGTGTTTGTGTCTTATCAGCTCTTATTGGATCTATTTCGTTGTTTTTGGTGATTTTGCTTATGGTGTTCACCACAAAATTTATGTTGGTTTGGATATTAGTTGGTTCCTTATCAGTTTCTCTTGGAAGTCTGCATTATTCGTTGTCAAAGAGTGTCCTCATGGTCGAATTCTGCACTATTCGTTGTCAAAGAGTGTCCTCATGGTTGAAGTCTGCACAAAAGTCAAATGAACTCTATTCCCGGTGAAAATTTTTGTTGGTTTCTGATTTTGTCAAAATCAGAAAAGAAAGGTCCATGTTGACTCGTATATTAATCTAGTTTCTGGGTCAGAGTTGCTCATAATTCAACTTGAAACATCCAAGGAAAACAAAATTTAGTACCATATCACCTCATGTCGTATCAAATCTGCATTTAAGGGGAGATTACTTAGTCGTCAACGCGTGGTGGCATACCTTCTTTATTCCAAAGAAAAAAGCATGGTTTTTCCATCTAAATGTCAAAAACCTTTGAACTAGAAATTTACTGAATCTGACCAAATTTTGCGTTTAAGTTTTTAAAGAATAAATAATTGATCATACTAACCAAACTGAACTAAACCGGTGCAGACCTAAGATCACCTCCATAGTCCATACTGGGGTATTCCAGCCCTAATATAGTCACATTTTGTAATAAAATTCAACACCTAGTAATTTATGATTAAGTTAGCACAACAAAAATAATGCTATTGACGGACTAAGTTGGGCCTACAAAATTTATCACATACAACACAAGAAGGTAAGAAACTTCAACTTCAGGTACCTTCTAGTCAAATTGAAAAAAGAATAGTCCACTCATACTCTATAGAGATTCCGGTTCAAAGGTGAATCCTTCTCCATTAATGAACTTGAACATCCAAGAAAAAGAAATCTCATGCAGCCTGAACAAGTGGCATATGGTAAAGCCCTTGGTCCAAAAATGACAAAACAGATTGCATGAATAGTCAAACTTCAAATGGAAAACGGCAAATGACTTAGTCAAGTTGATTAGAGCAGTTTGTTTCTTCTGCACGAATTTCTATTCCCGTGGTTTAGGTGAAGATATGGCGATTCTGGATACGTATTTGTATAGTTTGGCTGAGATTTCTTGAATCCAAAGTATCATTTTCTCATGTTCTTGCCTACTGAACTTTATTAAGCATCTGCCATGGAAATTGTGGGTGATGTTTTGGGTGCTTTTGTCGGAGAAACTGCCTCGATATTATGCGGCTGTCTATGTTCTGCCGGCATAGACACTGCCAGATTCCGAAAGAACCTCGACGAGTTAGAGAAGGAGATGAAACATCTTAAGGATCTTAGGAACGATTTCCGGCAAGAGATGGTCGTATCAGAAACGGAGAAAGATGGAAAGGTACCTGCTGCAGAACGAGAAGTGTGGTTTGGAGAAGTAGAACTGCTTGAGCGTAAAGTAAGTTTGTTGCAAGCAAGAGTGGTTGTGATGAACAATAACAAGAAGAAATTTTGTGGGTGTTTTCGTAATTGCGGTAAGCGGTGTAAGGCCGCTGGAGAAGCGACGAGATTGCTCAGGGAGATCGAAATCCTGCAGAGTAAGGCTAGGAGTTTCCCAGAAGCCAAAGACGGACAGAAAAAGTGAAGAATGTGGATTTCAAAAGCTCAACAGATATGATAAATTTCGCGCACGCTTAATTAAGAAGCATCAACTTTCTAAATTCATAACGACGCAGATTTACAGAAACATGTTACCTTGTGCTATCTAATTCGCAAACATGTAGAACAATACGTACATGTAGAGTTGTTCTAAATGTCTTTTGTTTTTCTCCTTCTTAAGTTCTTACGAGCGACGTTACCAATCTTTTGTTTTGCTTTCCAGTCATGGCAAGAACATCCATGCCGCTGTACGCCCGCCTTCGCCTGTTGTTTCTGCATGGGTTTTTATTCTTCTTCTTCGTACTTACGTTGCTTCTCAGCGGCAGCACGGACATCGGAAGTTTTTCGTGGATTATTTCCTTCAGTGGAAAAAAAAAAAAAAAAAAAAAAAGCAAACTGAGTGTAGGCATCAAGGTAGCCGCTGCAGAAGAGGACTCAAGGTGGCTTGTTTGGTTGAAAGGAAAGGATAGCTTGATTCACCGATTGGTTACAAGGATAATATGATTGAGTCCTTGTTGCTTGGCCGAGGCTACAAGGGAAGGGTGATTTTGCTTGTGAGTCGAGAGAGGGATCGGATCAAGTGCCACAACCGGCCTAAGGGATGCAACCTATTCGCTTGCCATAGCGGCAGTGGTCATTTACCTCGACCAACCTAGGCAGGCATAGCACTTGAAAATAATACTGTCTCGATCACAAGTTGGTTTTATTTCGTTTGCAAAAGCACAAGCTCCTAATCCTACATCATGGCCGTCTCTGACATTTCGAAGGCATTGTGCAAATTTAATAAAAAGGTTCCCCTTGTTTAAAAAATTATAATTTTTTTAGCGATATATTCATACAGATTTCAACATTTTTTTAACGATATATTAATACAATTCAACCGTCAATATTCAAATTTAATTGAAATCAACCTTCCACTCTTAATAATTGAATTATATCCAATTTCTTTTAACGATATATTTATAATCACATGTCATATATAGGAGGATGAAAAATTTTAGAAGCCCTCTGAAATTCGGGGCACATACCACATCTTTTGCACACTCCCAACTCCGCATGAGTAGGGCACATTCTCTTGTTCAGGCGAGAGAATTTCCAAGGAGCGGCCAGCCACAACGGTTTTCCTTAGAGAAATCTTGGAAGCTAGCAAAGGTTGTACTAAGCATTCTTCAAAGCTTTTACTTTAAGTGATCCCCTATCAAGGACTTGACAACCTTCCAAACCATTTGAGGATACAGGGTTGGTCCATGCCTCTTTGAAAACCTAACCAGCCCTAGCTGGCCAGACCAATGTCCCAAGGACTCGTTTGGTGAGCTAGATGGAATTTGACGTCAGGGATAGGATTGGATTGGAAGGGATTGGTTAGGCTTTGAGTCCCAGTTTGCAGGTTTTTTTATTTTCTAACCCATAACTTCGCTAAGGGTGCTTCTCAGGTGATGGGGACCAACCAGAGTTCTCATCAAGCTTCCCAATGCTTGCTCAATGGCTGTCGCCCCTTCTCCTGAACACCATCATCTACTCATAGCTTATTTTTTATAACTTCACGGACATCTTTGTCTCCACTCCTGACATCCCAAGGAGAGGATGAGCCATTTTCTTGCATATCCTGTCAATCTTCTTGTTCGTCTAATTGATTTGTATCAGGAGGTCATCATACTTTTCCTGGAGCAGGGTATTTTGGACGTAGATAAGGTTCCCCACCTAATTCATCTCTTCGGCATCAGCAAGTATGTCATTCATTTTCTCTTCCAAGCTGGCAAGTCAATCCCACTCTTCTTGTCTTCTTCTTCGGAGTGTCGTCTTAGGCCTTGCAAAATATAGGATCATCCATTGTGTAGCCACTGTGTATCATCCTTAAACATCTGGGTAACTCTTTTTTTGTCTTAGTCGGCTTAAGTGCTTAGGGCAACCTTCAACCCTTGGGTCTTGCACTCATAGGTCTTTCCTTGGGCCTGCACCATTGGGTGGGCCAATGGTCCTGAATTTCCTCTAAGATACAATTTTTCCGCATTCCAATATTCCAAGAGCTATTATCAATGATGTAGGTAAGCACTTCTTGAATAAACCTTTTGCTGCACTCATTGCAAAATATGGGATCACCCATCATGTAGCCACTGCATATCATACTTAGATATCTGGGCAAGTTGAAGTCTCCAACAAAGAGATAAAGCGCGTCCTAGAGAAAACAGTCAGCTCTACTCGCAAAGACTGGAGCATGAAATTAAATGATGTTCTACAAGCGTACTGAACAACATATAAAGCTCTAATTGGGATGCCTCCATTACGGCTCGTTTATGGTGAAGAGTGACATCTACCTATAGAACTAGAGCATAAGGCGTACTAGGCTATCGAATAGCTAAAGTTTGCCTATTTTTATGTGGGTGATAAGCTTAAATTGCAACTCAACGAGCTGGACAAACTTTGTAATAAGGTATATGAAAGTAGAAGCTCTACAAGGAGAAAACTAAGGCGTTTCATGATAATCAAATTTAGAAAAGAGTTTAAACCATGGCAAAAAGTTTTGTTGTTTAATTCAAGGTTGAAGTTGTTTCCAGGGAAGTTGTAGTCCCATTGGAACGGGCAATATCGGGTTAGTAATGTTTATCCTCGTGGGGCTGTCAACATTATTAATGAGTAAAGTGGTAACACATTCAATGTGAATGATCACAAGTTGAAACCACACTTAGACCACCGGACTTCTGCTACGTCTAGCTATAGACATTACTAAAGTGCTTATTGAGAGGTAGCCCAATTTTCTAACCCTAACTTGAAAAAATCCAAAAAAAAACATTTTGCTTTCGATAATACTAGTTTAAAATTTTGTATTTTTTTACTTTATATTTATTTTATTTTTTGTAAAAATTGTTAGCTGTGAAAATTCTTGTTTGCCTAAAGAGTATTTTTAATTCAAAAAAAGCATTTATTTTGTTGGATAAAATTCTTATTTTTTCAAAGAAAATTATTTTTGCAGAAACTTCTATTGCGAAAAACTAAGTTGATAAAAACATGCTATTGACTTAAAAAACTTTGGCTTTTGCAGGTTGCAATCAAGACATACATGGCGGCAGGCGGCCCTATATCTAAAGTCGTGCATGGAAAATAAAGAAAACTGGATCTTGCATCCAGCAGCAATTCATTCATTCACATTAACCATAGCAATTCTAAGGCTTTCATATTGCAGAAAATTTAAGCAGTTCAAAGCAATTGAATTTCATGCAGGGCTAGAAAAAATTCCCAAAAATCCCTAACCAAATAAAAAAAATGCCAATCCCAAACCGAAAAAGTTTCATACCAAAATTCCCAAAATTTTCTGGATGAAATACCGAACAGATCCCGAAATTTTGGTACGAGATTAGGTATTGTGTACTCAATTTTTCGGTAATCCCATACCGAACCAAAATTAAGCATTATATATATAGCAATATAATTGGTGTGGTCTATGGGTAGCAACCATAGCCATTTTTGTTACTTATTTTATTTGGGTTGCATGTTAATTTAACTTGGCATGAATGATTGCTATTTCAATTTGTATGAAATATGGGAATACCAAACCATCCCAAAATAACTAAAATATTTCAGGAATCCTGAAAATTAGGAATACCGAAATTTTGGTTTGGGATTGGTCTTCAAATTCATGTTCCAAAAAATTTCAATTTGGGATTTGGGATTCCATTTTCGATTTGGATCCTATACCGAACCACCAATATAAAGGACAGTCAAAACAAACAAGCAGATATGGGGTCTAGCCTATCATTGAATTGCTAAGTCTCTAAGGCCATTCCTAATCTTGTTTATCTAGTAGTTAACTCCTATGCAAGTTTCTAAGTATCAAGGTTCTAAAAAACGCTCGGCGCTAGTCCGGCAGCGGGCTGGTGCCTAACGCCTAGGCGGCTAGGCGAGGTCTAGGCGGATTTAGATAAATTTCTTATATATTATATGAATGAAATAAATTTACTATATCAAATGTAAATAATTATTAACTAATATGGTATTTCTAGAAGAACATACATATGTGAATGTTTTATGTACATATATAATATGTTTGCCTAGGGAAAAAAAAACAAACTATTATCTAAATAATTTATAATTTATATAACATATATATATATACCAAACTTTTAAAAATATAAAAAACCCACATAGTGGGTGGTTTTCATAATTAAAACCATCAGCCGTCCACCTCACCTCTTTCAAATCACTCGTCCACCTTGGGTGGTTTTCATAATTAAAACCATCAGCTTTTGACCTTGGATTTGAGATCCCAGTCCTCAACTTGCGCCACCATATATTCAAAATGTTTAAGTCTCTCTCTCTTTTCACACTCTCTCTTCCCTCATCTTCACATAGACGAGCTGCAGAAATTTGTCTGGGCTCTGCAACTACGTACGAGATTGGAAGTTGTAGATCCATTGCAAAAATTGCAGCAAGTTTGGGATTTGCAGCAAGATTCAAACTGCCTAGACTGCCGCCTAGCCCCCCTCAGGCGCCTAGCGAGCGCCTAGGCGACCGCCTAAGTCCTCCCCGCCTAACTGAATGTTTTGGTCTAAATCAGGTCGGAGCTCCACCGCCCAGCACCTAGGCGGCCGCCTAGGTCGATTTTAGAACACTGATAAGCACAGTTATAGCAAGCAGCAGTTATAAAGTGGGTTTTTAGAAAGCATATCAGGACAATTCTGATGAAGCTTCCACATTTGGACCGACTCACTAATCAATCACTTCATTGTAATGTCTTTTTTGTTCTTGTTTAAAAATTCATGTTCAATACCTAGACATCCAGAAACAACCAATACAATCAAAGGGAGAAGGAAAGAATATAATCGTGAGTGATCAAATATAAAAGGACTCACTTAGCAGCAGAATGGTGTTTAGAACTGCAGGGTCCGGAAAGGGATTCATTGTGTGCTTGACTTCATTAGAGAAGACAGTATGCTCTCTCTTCAGATCCTAAAGAATAAGAACGATTAGTGTATTTGCCGAGAGATTTAAAACAGAAAGAATATACAAATGCTTCCAATCAATTTCTAAGCTTTCGTCAAATCAGTGATCCTCTACAAAACTGGAAGGACCATTTGACATGGAGAACCTTCTTGAGTTCCGTTCGACGTGCGACTCTCACCAATCAACTCAGAATCTCCCTCAATGGATTTGGTAGCAATATTCGTAGTACATTATGAAAATAATGTTATAATCAGAACCCGACTTCAACGACCACTCAAAAGTTAACATTTCCATTTTCTTACAACTCAACTACTCAATTGAAATTCACAATGTAACAGTTCAGTTGAAAAAGTTCCCAATTTTTATTACAAAATTAAAATTAAAAAAGCCAAGAATTGCAGAAACTACCCACCTTTGTCGGTCACGTCACTCTCCAACTGGGTTATAATCGTCTCTAGCATACATTAAAGAGGCCCTCTCAACACTGAATTGTTTTAGTATACATCAAAAGTTTACATTTAAATTACACATCTGACCAAGAGTCATTAGATTCCGTTAAGTTAAATGATCTAACGACTCTCGTTCAAATGTATAACTTAAACGTGTACTAGAGAAAGCCTCATCTCACCACTGGTTGCTCTCTCAATTACGTGCCCCCTTTTTTTGTGTTTATCAAACGATAAATTTGTTAGATTAGCCACCGACGGAGTTTGACCCCATGTAGTCATGCGATGGGCTCCTAGAATATGGTGCCCTTGAGGCTTTCTATTTGATTGTATCGAAAGGCCCAATGATTGGGATTTTCTTATTGGGTTAGGTTATTTCGGAACAACCAGATCATTTATGATGAAGATAATGAACTCAACACTTTTCCATCACTATAGTAACGTGCCCCGTTAAATGTGTATATTAAAGCTTAATGGGTCCACATGATCTCGAGGAAAAAGGCAAAAACTAAAGGTTGATGGGCCCGATTTGATATTTGTTCTCCAAGGTTTCACCACCCAACCCACTAATAATAAGGATTTGGATCCCAACAAGATTCTCTTTGTAAGGATCTTAGAAATCCTCACATTCTATCCGTTTATCATACATCGTGCTATCACAAATTATTTTGAATATTTTTATTTAAAATTAAACACAAACATTACCTAATGAAAACTGACAACACAATAGACGAGAAACGGATAAGATCCTTAAGATCCTCACAAAGAAGATCCGGAGAGTATCCTTGTCCTAATGAAGAATATCATCATTTCGTAATCAAATATGGAAAGTATTATTAGCACTCCAAAATTCTCATTCTACACTCCTCAAAAGTGTATTTTTCTTTCTAAATATAGAAAGTTTGGAGTCTAGAATGAGAAATTTGGAGTGTCAATACCAATTCCCTCAAATATCTCCAATTTGCAAAAGTGATTGTCAAGTGGAACGAAACACCCACAAAACACGAATGTATTTTTTATTTTTTTTTCCCCCATAAAAAATTCGAAAAACTTACTCAATTATCCTACCATTTTTTGCATGGATTTTTCTTGCAAATGTGCCTTTTAAAAAAAAAATAATTATTGTTACTAAGGGAAAAGAAAAGGGTTCGAAATTATTACAACAATTTTAGGGAGGGGAGAGTTTTAAACTCGGGATGCATTGATAGAAACCAACACCCTATCCACTAAAATCTTAGATGACATACAATAAAAGGAAGGACGACTATGTTGGGGATCGAATCTTAATCACGCCCCTTAATTCTTCTTTTATTTACTTAGTCTAATGAATTAAAATTGGTTAATTACACTAATACCCCCTGAGGTTTTTCGTGTTTTCACAAAAACCCCTCACGTTTAAGAAATATCACAAACACCCCCTAAGGTTTTAATTCACTTTCACATAATCCCTTTAAAGACAGATATAAACTAGTAATTAATTACTTAAAAAAATATTTATAAATAAAATAAGTCTAGAAAAATGTTAAATTAACTAAAATTACATGAAACACCATTAAATAAAGGGAGTTTTAACGAAAAGCCCACGGTACTGTTCACTTTAACGAAAAACCACATTTTTACACTAAAAAGTCAATCCTGGTACTATTCACTTTACCATTTATTTTGTCTTTATCATTAAAACTCAAAGTTTTCAAGCCATTTTCATTAGTTTTCCTTTAAATAAAACAAAAGAAACCCTATGAAGCCATCTACTAATGAGATGCTTCAAGATCGGCATTCTTTTCAAAGGATCTAGTCCCCGTTCTTAAGTCATCACCACAAATGGATCAAGAACATTCCAAAATCCCAACAATGATGCCACACAGACCGGTCGCAGCTTGACACATTTACACGACGGTCAGCTAGATTATCCATTGTTTCTTAGCCACGATTTGATCAGAATCACCCTCGTTAAGTGAAGAAAACCCTCAAACGCAATGCACATACCATTTATATATTAATACACCCTTCAACCCGTTGTTCTTTATCGTGGAAGATTTCCCTCGCCAGCCTCTGCAACTGCTTCTTCAACATCGCCACTTTGGCCATTGTCGTCATATCAAAGTGGAAAATGGCCGTCTTTGCAATTCCGATTGTTTTTTGTTTTGTATTTTGGTGGATTTTTTTATTTCTGGGAAATTAAAATGATCAATGAAATCTTTGTTTCCGGTAAATTATAAACAATATTAGGAGAATTTCTCGTTATCGTAGTATATGTTCTTTTTCGTTCTACTTCCATTCTCGCAAAGAGAGTATGAATCAGACCAAAAAATATAAAGAGAATAATTATGGAACTTGAAATTATTGAAGGAAGCCACCAGTAGTCAAATACCAAAACCGTAAACCCAACAGACACGTATCCCAGAATTCAAAGCCACGAAGAATTCTACAATTTGGCCATTTTTAATGTTTAATGTGATTCTTTTTAATTTGATTTCTTTTTCTATTTATTTATAAAGATTTTTTATTTTAAGTAATTAACTACAAGGGTATATACATCTTTAGAGGGGTTATGTGAAAGTAAATTAAAACCTCAGGGGTATTAGTGATATTTATCAAACGTGAGGGGTTTTTATGAAAACACAAAAAACCTCAGAAAGTGTTAGTGTAATTAACCTGAATCAAAATGAAACATGAGAGTGTAACAACTAAGTGAAATGTATAAACAACTAATGGCATGCCAATATTGAAAGCGAAGCAAGATGAAATTTGAAAACCGAGATCCAATAGGTAACGGAGGAGTAGTCCAACTCTCCTAACTTTTGGATGTGCGAAACTCTCCATATTATGATATTAGATCTTAGTTCTGCCTACATATGAACCTAACGATTGTACGTGTCCCGTGTCACTTTATTTGTGTTTTGAACGTGTTTCACTTAACCAACCAGATTATTCAACTTGAAGTCTTGAAGCGACCGGAAATTGCAGAGGCTGGCAGATTGTTGCACTTTCATATGCTGTCGTATATCAGGTAGTTCTCTTACCAAGCCAAGTTCGTCTCCCAGACTCACACATCTTTTCCCCTCTCACTTCCTCAGACCCAGATTCTGCGATAGCAAACTTTATTTACCAAATATAGAGTAGTCATTGAACTGATTCAACCACCCACCCACCAACCCACACCCGCGAGGAAGATGACTGACTTAGCAGAATGGCGAGCTGTGTATACTGGAAAGAAAGATAAGCTCAATCTCATGGAATTATATAAAGGTTGAAAACGGAAGTCGGAAGCGGAAGAGACAGAGGAAATGATAGATAATTAGATATCAGAAATAACAGAGAAGCATCTCAATCAGAATTCAGAAATGGGAAGAAGGGAGGAACTGAGAAGGTTTTAGTATTAGGGTAATTTAGTCTTTGGAACATAAATTTTGGTTAGTTTTATAAAAAGTAGAGTAGGTCATATTAAAATACGTGTTCTCTGAAATGGCTATATTTCTAAATTTCCCTCGAGTCTTTATGTATTTGTTTTACAAGGTGGTGGTGGTAGATAGATTACAATTGTTTGGGTTTTACATTTGGCAAGAGTAGACTCCATCCGAAGCAACATGGGATTTTGATTTGATTATTTCAAGGGAGAGCATTTTCCATCACTCAACAACAAGGGAGAGCATTTTGATTTTGATTTGATTTGATTTGATTTGATTATTCCCGAGTAGAATCTGTTGTGGAGGATTAACGCACTAAATCGCTGACTTAGAGATGCGGGCAACGATTGCTGCTTCTTCTTCTTCTTTGAAGGTTGGTTATGGCAGCAGAAGCAGCACCGCCAGACTCAGACTCAGAGGTATGCTGCCTTGTCTTCTTCTTTCTTCTTCTGTTGTTGTTTTCTTCAACAATTATTTGGCTTTGTTTCATTCTCGGTCTTCTAAATCGACCGAATCTAGAAACACCCAACAACACCAGCTTGTTAAAATCAGTAATGTTGAGGATGCGCTCAATGTGTTCGACGAAATGCTTCAAAGGCGTCCTCTGCCTTCCGTTGCCCCTTTCAACCAAATCTTGACTCAACTTGCCAAGTTGAAACATTATTCGGCAGTCATCTCCTTGAATAATAAAATGGGTGTGTCGGGAATTCGTCCTGATATTTATAGTCTGAATATTATCATTAACTGCTTTTGCCATTTGCACCGGATGGGGTTTGGTTTGTCAGTCTTGGGAAACTTCTTCAAATTGGGTTTTGAACCAAATGTCACGACCTGCAACACTCTAATCAACGGTTTTCTTCTCCAGAATAGAGAGGCCGAGGCAGCAGCACTTTTCAACAGAATGTTGGACAGTGGTAATTGCAAGCCGGATGTGGTTACTTTCGGTACCCTAGTAAAGGGCCTTTGCGCGAAAGGTAACAACACTGCAGCAATCCAATTGCTTAAGAAGATGGGAGAAGGGGCTTGCAAGCCTAACATAGTTATTTATAGCACGATTATCGACAGTCTTTGCAAAGATACTCTAGTTGCCGACGCACTGAACCTCTTCTCAGAAATGACGAGTAAGGGTATTGCCCCAAATGTCCTGACCTATACCTCTGTGATTCATGGAGTTTGCAAATTACAGGATTGGAAAGAAGCTACAAGATTGTTGAATGAAATGGTGAGTAAACATATCTTTCCAAATGTGTCCACCTTTAATGTCTTGGTTGATACATTTTGTAAAGAGGGAATGGTCCAAGAAGCAAGGAGCGTGATCAAAATGATGATTCAAAGAGGTATCGAACCTGATACGATTACTTACAATTCGTTTATGGATGGGTATTGTTTGCGAGGAGAAATGGACGAGGCGAAAAAGGTTTTTGAAGAGATATTTAGCACAGGATGCATGGTTAATGCTCGTAGTTATAGCATATTGATAAACGGCTATTGTAAGCTTAAAAGGATAGATGATGCCCGGATACTTTTTCTGGAAATGTCTCAAAGGGGAATTGTTCCAAATATGGTTATTTATAACACTCTTATAGATGGGTTTTGCAAGATGGGAAAACTACAAGATGCACATAACTTGTTCTCTCAAATGCAAGCTTTAGGCCAACTTCCAAATACTCAAACTTATTCTATTTTACTGGATGGCCTTTGTAAAAACCAACAATTTCCCGAGGCAGTTGAATTGTTGGACGAGATGGAGGAAAAGAAGTTGGATTTTAATATTGTAACTTACAGTATTCTTATTCAAGGTTTGTGCAGAGCTGAAAAAGTTGAATATGCATGGGATCTCTTTCGGAGTTTGTCATCGAAAGGAGTTCAACCTGATGTCAGGTCATATAATATAATGATTAGTGGATTTTGTAATGGGGGGCTAACATGTAAGGCAGAAAACTTGCTAAGGGAAATGGAAGAGAGAGGTCGTTCTCCAAATGGTTGCACGTACAACACAATTATCCGAGGGTTTTTCAATAACAACGACATATCAAGGGCGGTGAGGCTTATTCAAGAAATGGTGGAGAGGGGTTTTTCTGCAGATGCATCAACCACGGAGTTGATCGTTAATTTATTGTCCAAAGATGAAGTAGATCCTGCTTTGTTGGCATTTATAGAAAGTCCGCAATGAAACTAATTTGCATCTTTGCGGTTTAGACAAGTTTCGGGGCTTCCTTCCCTTGAATGCTGCATTGGAGGGAGTTGTTCCGCTATTGAGTCCAGTTCGAGTAGCCATTCATTCATGTATCGCCTAGTGATGTATGATACGTTTTAGTAATTTAATCTATCAAGTGGCAGAGCAACTTTTATGTTAATCTTTTAAGATGATGAAATATGTTGGAGAAGCAGAGTATCTGGACTGCTATGAAATTTGTAAACGTATTTATGGCTTGGTTTAACTCCTCTTTTATTTTTTTTGTTAATAATTCTGTTAAGCATATGAGTCTGATGGAAGAAGCAATGGAGGAAGTGATAGCTACAGGAGTAGGACTCAATCCATTTTTAAAATTCTGCACTTCCTCCAACACCAGATACAATATAGACATCTGATCAAATAAAAAAATAAAAAAACAAAAAACCAAATAATATTTTATTACAATTACGCAAATGAACACGGGGATTTAAGTGATTCATCAAATCGGCTACATCTACGAGGGCTTGTTTTCATTTGTATTTCACTATGTAAGATAATCTTACTGAAATGTTGGTTTAATGATGCTATTTGTTGTTGGAAGTCAAACTCCACAGTAACACGGTGGCGATCAGACACCGGAGAGGTGATGGAGACAGACCGTGTTGGTTGCCTAGATCATTTGGGATGTTACAATTACACAAATGAACACGGGGATTTAAGTGGTTCACCAAATCAGCTACATCCACGAGAGCTTGTTTGCGTTCATATTTCACTATATAATGCCATGAAAAGTGATCTAAAGTGTATACATAACGTAAAAGGAATAGATGATGGGGAGAGAGGAGAAATCTTTCTTGTTGGTGTGTTCTTCCTTCGGTAACTCGGTTCTTGCTCTTCCTTAAAGGGTTGGCTGAACTGTCTGCGTCAGGATATAGAACATCTTTGAAATTGACGTTGAAAGGTTCGTGAACACTACAAGTCGAGGCCCGTAGGCACTCCTACTCTAACTTCCGCAAACTTCCTCTTATAATCTAATTTCATAATTCTACATATATAAAACAAACAAAAAGCACAACTAATCAATCACATTATCAACTAACAAGACCATATTAATCTGCTCTGTTTTGCGCTGAATCATAGTTTGTGTATTGATAATATGTGGTATAAATTAATAAAAATGCTACACAAAAGAGAGAGAGAGAGAGAGAGAGAGAGAGAGAGAGAGAGAGAGAGAGAGAGGAAACGTTTACAGAAACGGTTTGAGTAGGAGTTGCAATAGCCATCTGCAAAATATTTAAAAGAAAATGTGATTAATAAGATGCTCTTTCCTTAAGGTGTTTGACATAATATACAAACACGTATCACACTTACGAAAGGAACAAAGTAATGTAAAAGCTGTGTAAAAACACTAGATAAATTTTAATGCAAAAGTGATATAATTGTATATCATGATAAAAATGAACATGAAAGCATGGGCAATGACGACAACAACAGTGGTGAGGGCAATAGTGGTAGGGGTGGCAACAACGACGATGGTGGCGGTTGTGGTGGCAATAGTGGTGGTTGTGTTTATGGTGGTGGTGGTGGTGGTGGTTGTGGCGGCAACAATGGTTGTGCCAGTTGTCATTGTGGTGGTAGTGGTGGTAATGGTGGCGGGTGACACATCCCGATCTCGATGTCCGAGGGACATTGGGATGGTCACGTGCTAGCCAACACCCGAGGGTGACGCAAGCCATTTAATGGATGCATATGCCGAGAACATGTGAAACATGCACATAAATTTCGCTTGTAACTACACAAAGTAATATTCAAATATAAGTCTTACAAAATACAATAATAATATTCAATTGCCAACAATGAATATAATGATAATGCATGACATGTTCAGAGCATACAACTTATCCAGAGTACAAGCGAAAGGTAAAATAGAGAGGTGCTATTACAATAGATGTCAAAGCAGAGAGGATGATATGAAATCACTGGTAGGAGAATGCCTTGTAGCTCGGATCGTACGCCTCGTAGCTCGGATCGTACGCCTCGTTCCTATGTCCTGAGGGGGCGCAAAACAAACATGTGTGGACCAAGTTGATATATATATAATACTGAAACAGTTATTCAACATACTAACCCCCAAAGTTTTATGAAAACTCATAGCATAATATGTAATAGGTTCTTCGAAAACCCTAGGATGCCATAAAACGTTTCATAAAATATATATCGTATAATGTGCTAAATAATGGTATCATGTATCAGTATCTCACGGCCGAAGCCACCAACCTACGACTGGTCGAAGCCAATATAAGTATCTCGCCCGTAGGCAGAACAGTGACTACTAGATATGCACAAAAACATTGAATATAATCTTTCCAACATAGGTACATATATCTCAAAAATATCTTCATAGCATATAGTTATCCATCATATATACTACAAAGAACATAAGTTCGATAAAGTATGGTATTCCAAAATATTCTTAGTAAAGCATGATAATAATAAAGTGTAAATATAATTTACTCATAAAACGTAACCATTAAATCATGTTTTTCATGTATGCATTTCTACTATTAAAACATGCATTTTAGAAGGGGTCCACTCACAGATACTCCGTTGTCAAAGAGCCGTGTGAAATAGGAATGATAGAATCGCCGCTAATAAATGCAACCTAAGCACATAAAGGGTCCAATTAATAATACTATACTCAAACGATTGAATTTCAGAAAAAGGACGTCATAAACGGATTCAGGACATCGAAATTAGCCTAGAAGGGGTCTCGACTGAAACTTGAAAAAGTCAACAGTAACGGTCAACGGTCAGCGTTGTTAGAAGTCAATGGTCAACGGGTCCGGATCAGTGGGTCGAGTCACAGGCCAGATCAACCAGGTCAACCAGGTCGAGTTAACTGGGTTGGGTTGAGGGCTAGTGGGTCACTTCCATAGCCCAAAAGCCTGGGGTCACTTGGGTTTAATGGGCCTAGAGCCTGAAAGCCCGGCTGAAAGGATTTGATTGGGTTGGCTTAGTGGGCTGAAGCCCTTAGTTCTAAACGACCCTAAGGCCCAGGTCCAAAGGTTTAACAGGTTTATTAAATGAGTTTGGGCTTTGGGGGTATTGGGTTGGGTTTAGGGCTTAATGGGCCTGGGTTTGATGGGTTAAGGGTTTTGGGTTTCCGAGTGTGGGTCAACTGACCCATTTTCGTCAAGAACAAAGGCCGGAGCCTCTCGAGCTTCGGTCGATGCCAATTGGCCACATTAACCTACGATCTAGCATCTAAAATAAAGATAGAGACAAGAGGGAGCGTTTGGTACCTTCAATTCGCCGTGAAATGGTCGGAGCTGGCCGAACTTGGGTTCACCGGGGGTTCTTTGTGTTCCACAGAGGTGAGGAGAGAGAGATTGTGTGCTACCATGGTGGTGAGTGTGGTGGTGTCACGTCGATGGATTTCCTTGGGTGTGGGGGTGTCTAGGTGTGTAGGTGTCGATTGGGAAAGGGAGAGAGTGAGCTACAAGAGAGATTCTCAAACAAATGTAAACAACCAAATCCTTTTAGATAGTAAACAATATTAACGTCGTTCTTAATTTATCAATACAAATAAGTTATAATTGTTGACGGCGATGTTTTATGTCATGAAAACATCATATAATAGGCTCATTATCAATAAAAACAAAGATATAGCTCTCAATATCAACAACGATACTATTACGCAATCATTAATCTACCATTTCAATGAAAGTGTACGGATTCTCCAACATTCACTAGTGAGGGGAATTACTTAATATATCCCAACTTAATGACTAACTTTTATTAAGACATCACTATTTTCCTGTTATTTTTCTAGTCACAGCCTCTTCAAATAAGAAGTTGTAACTCCCACAAGCTTAATTCACAACTTCTTTGAGATGGTTGTTTTACAATTGGAAGAGATTGAGGGAAAGAAGTTGGATTTTGATATTGTAACTTACAATATTATTATTCAAGGTTTGTGCAGAGCTGAAAAAGTTGAATATGCATGGGATCTCTTTCGTAGTTTGTCATCAAAAGGAATTCAACCTGATGTCTGGTCATATAATATAATGATTAGTGGATTTTGTAATGGGGGGCTAGCATGCAGGCAGAAAACTTGCTAAGGGAAATGGAAGAGAGAGGTCGTTCTCCAGATGGTTGCACATACAACACAATTATCTGAGGGTTTTTCAATAACAACGACACATCAAGGGCGGTGAGGCTTATTCAAGAAATGGTGGAGAGGGGTTTTTCTGCAGATGCATCAACTGCGGAGTTGATCGTTAATTTATTGTCTGAAGATGAAGTAGATCTTGCTTTGTTAGCATTTATAGAAAGTCCGCAATGAAACTGATTTGCATCTTTGCAGTTTAGACAAGTTTGGGGGCTTCCTTCCCTTGAATGTTGCATTGGAGAGTGTTGCTCCACTGCTGAGTCGAATTCAGGTAACCATTCATTCGTGTATCGCCTAGTGATGTATGATATCTGTAGCAATTCAAAATCTTTACAAAAGTAACAGAATCAACGAAATACAAACTTTCATTTGCTTCCTGCAACCACTCGTCAAGTAAAATACTCAAACATGCAGCCAATTAGAACACAACAACTCCCAAAAGCACAGTGAGTGATCATATTACGTACATAAATTTATTGTAGCAAAGCTTGTATTGGTGTTGTTTTGGTGTAACGTATAATTCTTATGCATGAGGATCAAGAAAGCAGTTGAGATTACTCTCGACACACGTGCTTATGCGTGACGTATTTTGAACTTAATACACACGTAAATTGTTTAGTTAACGTATATAATCTGCTCTGATATATTGGGCGAATAGGATGGACAACTGCTTGCTTCGAGAATCTCTCTTTGAAAAGAACAAAAGGATCGTAAGAAGCCATTTAAATTACATGTAAAATTTGTTAGTTCACATGTAACAAGTCAAATATTTTTCTAAAGAAATCAACTCAGCCTCAAGTTTACCAAATTCCACTATTGAATAATGAGTTTATCGTACTTGGCCATAAAAAGATTGAGTTTACTGTCATACCATTTATGTACAATCTGGTAATAAAAAATGAGAATTATTATGGGAATTGCTATTTTAACTTATCAACTTGCACTTTATTAAGACTCATTTAGAAGTGCTTTTAAATAATTAAAACCATTTTTTTTTAAACAAACAAAATGTTCCAAGGTTCCAAAAACACTTCAATTGCATTTTCACGATTCACTTGTATTTTCACTAAAAATTGGTTTCAAAATTATTTTCACAAAAGTGTTTCTAGCCATCTTAAAAGCAGTCCCTAAATCATCAATACAACATTTTTAAATTCTCAATAACATCTCTTAAGAAACAATGTCTAACGTCTTTGAAAAAATTCGCGAAGCCAGTGAAATCTTAAAGTGTTTTTCTTTATAAGAAGACTGATTGATTCTTAAATATTCTTAAGGGGAAATGAGATTTTTAATGATTGGAAATGAAGAACAAGCAAAAAATAAACCAATTGAGGAAGAAAATTGGAAGAATTAATGTTTGGCCCTTTCAGCATGAACATGACCTCTTAACACTGATTTTTTTTATATCATACGTCAAAAGTGTAAAAGTGGATAATCACATTTTGAGAAGTTTAGTACTGAATTATCGTGCTTTAATGCACAAAAGTTGATTTTGTGAAATTCGTCATAACTACCGTGAAAGGAATTTCATTGTTGATAATTTGGTTTGTTTGGGTTCAGATTTTTTTTTAGCAAGCTCTACCTTCTTGTCTTGGCTTACTAGTTGCATATATAGTTGAGGTCTCGTGGCCTCGTGATATTCTTGTATAATATTTCCTTATCCTTCAGGATTATGCCCTATTGTCAACAAAAAAAAAAGGTGCATTTGTGTGTGTATGATGAATCGATTTTATATTATATATTTTACCCTATTTTTTGTATATTTTGGTGAAATTTTTATACTTTGATTTATTATTCCGATGTATGACTTCTGACTTCCTCTTGAGAAAAAGTGATCAAATAAACAAATTTAGGAGTAATTGGTAAAACTACATAAAATTGTTTAGGTGACGGCTGAACCTAAGTGTCTCGTTACTCATATTTTATCAAACTAGTGTGTTGTTACAATTTGTTTTCCAAATTTTTTAGGAAAATACCCCAAAATAGGACAATTTCTTAATCTTGGGACAAAAATAGGATAAACCGGCCATGCACAAGCTATGCACACCATGCACAAAACCGAAATTACTAAAATACCCACATATAAATGGGTTATTCCTCACTCTCTCCCCCATTTTCTGATTTCTCTCTTTCTCTACTCTCTCACCCTTCCTTTCTCTCTCTCTCTCTCTCTCTCTCTCTCTTCTCTCACCTTCTCTCTCTCTCTAATCTCTACTCTCTCCCTTCCTCAGATCTCTGAGCTTCGATTTTGAAGAGATGAAAGTCCAAAGAGAGGCGAGAAGAGTGAGCTGGGCTTTGGGTTCACCTCATACCTCTAATTTCGAACAAAGGGATGCGAGAGAGAGGTAAGAAGAGTGAGCTGGGTTTTGTACCATATTTTCTGTTTTGGCTGGAAAGTTCCATTTTTTCAAGCAACTGAAGCTTCAACAGGTATAGCAAGGTAGGGTATTTTGTTCCAAGTTCCGTCATCAATGATTTATGGAATAAATGGGTTGTTTGTAACATGAATTAATACTTAGAAGTTAAATTAGGGTTTGTGTTTCATGTTCGGGCATATGAGTTGTGGAATAAATTTCAAGTTTTGACGTGCTACAAGATTGGGATGGAACAATTTCTGGTTCAAGTGTCAAATTGTAGAAATTTGTGAAATATTTTTTTTGTAATGTGCATGTGGTGTGCATGGCTACATCTTAATATGAGAAGCGGGAATGCTCACTAGTTAATTATGATGCACGTATGTTGTGCCTCAAAATTTAGCAAGTATGACCACAACCTAGTTGGCCTCGGCTAAAAACAAAATTAAGAAAAAACTTAAAGGACGTTAAGGATCATGCGTGTCTGTGAAATAACGACAACGAGTATCATGTTTTCCACGTGCATGGTTAAGCGGTGGTTGATATACGTAACGAGACTTTTCAAACTGTCATTGTAATCTTATATACATAACAATTATATTTTCATTGTAGGGGAAACTTGAAATAGGCCCAATTTTATAGCCCAACATTAGGATTAGTCCAATTTTTAGTTAGTTTTGACTTAGCTCCAATGACTAGGATTCCATGTCAGCAATTTTTCTGATTTGGTTGATTTTTTTGCATTGTTATTACTATTTTACCCTCCTGTAGATTTTGCACGTTCTCCATATATTTCCCACGTTTTAAATTTTTATCAGAGTTCAAATTCATTGTTCAGTGGTCTTTCATCACAATTTTTGAATTTGAATTTCTTATCAATCTATTTTTAAGGAAGGCTTAATCACTTTTAACTTTCTATACAAATTACATGTGTTTATACGTGCAAATTTCTTCAGAAGATCTATTCTCTAGGTACAATTTTTATGATCGTGTTTTTCCTTTGTGGTTTGTCGATACTCAACCTTCTCCATCTATCAAAGGACTAAAACACAGCAGATTGAATGCCAATTAACTTTCAAGTCAGGTATATTATAATTGTTTTCCACTTTATTGCTGTTTGCTGTGCGAATTCAAACATGAAGACTTTATCCTAATCCTCCTAATCCCTTTCTATCATCTCTCATTGATATGCTTCCTTCTCTTTTTATTAAAAAAAAAAAAAAAAAAAAAAAAACCAATGCATAGAAGGTGTTTGATGTTATGCCTCTTTGAAAAGTGTACTCTTTAATTTCCGGTAGAAATTTATTGTTCTCTTATTGTCACTATCATAGCAAAAGGAAGAAATTCATTGTGATTGGAGTTGTTTCAGCATTATTCCTCATTTTCTTGATTTTGGGCATTCTTTGGTGGAAAGGTTGTTTACTTGAAGTTGTTTCCACCGCTTTTCCAGAAGCACCACATGCATTTTGCATATTTCATTTGAAATTGAATATACAAAGTAAATATCCAAAGCAGATGGGTTCTAGTTATGGTGAAGTCGTTGCTAACCTGTTCCAAAAATGTTGTTACGCTCCATCCCAACTTGTGTTCGATTAGGAAATGAAAACTCTCATCAAGGATGGTGGTACAATAATTCAGAAATTTTTGCATAACACACCTAAAGAAAACTGGTCCAATGCATACTTCAGGGGGAAAAAATATGGTGAGATGTGCTCTAATATTGTAGAATCCTTCAATTCTTGGATTTTGGATGAACGCAAGATGCCAACTTACCAAATGATTGATAACATACGTGTGAAGTTGATGGAGATGAGTTCTGATAGGCAACGTGAGGCCGAAAGATGGACCTCACCAATATGCCCAACAATGGATGACGAAATGATGAAAATGGTTGAAGTTGGAAGACATTGGAATGTGTGTCGTTCAAGTGAACATATTTTTGAAGTCAGAGATGAGTATTCTGTCATGGTGGACTTACAAAGTCATACTTGTTCTTGTTATCAATGGCAAATTAAAGGGTTCCCTTGTGCACATGCTTTGGCAGCTATTTTGAAAGATGGAGGTAACCCATATGATTATGTCGAAGATTATTTCACAACAGATTTCTATAATTCTTCTTATTCATATCCCATTGTTCTTATACCTGATATTGAAAAGGATGAACAATCTATGAGTCAGGAGTTTGTGATAGAACCCCCATTGACAAAGAGGCCCCCAGGTAGACCAAAAGTTAAAAGACTAAAATCTATTGGGGAAGAAACATGCCCCAACAAGTGCAGTAGGTCTGGTGATGCTACAAGCCACAATCGGAAAACTTGCAACGCCCCTATTTGACATACATCTCCATTGCCATTTGGAATTTTTTTTTTTTTTTTTCAAATATATGAACACATGTTTTTTTTTATTTTTTATTTTTTATCAATGTAATAAAATGATGCCTTCGACTTTTTAGTTTACTCATATTCTTCTTTTTTCCATTATCTACTTACATGTCATATGACTTATGCAATCTGTGAAGACTATATATTTATTATGCTATCATTACTAAACCTTCCAAATCAAACCTATATATAACAAGCAGCCATAAGATGTTAAATTTTATCCTACCTATCAATTTGGCTTACAATATAAA
The DNA here is from genome assembly GCF_963583255.1 of Pyrus communis. Taxonomy (NCBI): domain Eukaryota; kingdom Viridiplantae; phylum Streptophyta; class Magnoliopsida; order Rosales; family Rosaceae; genus Pyrus; species Pyrus communis. The sequence continues at coordinate 7,137,440 of NC_084810.1, forward strand.
CTACCTATCCTTGTAGAATATGATTTTTACATTCACCATTAGTTGTACAGGTATATTACTTTTTGGGACGGTTTTAAACTACCTAACATGGAGGAAAATTACCGACAACCATTTTTTAATAGATTATGTTTGCAAAAATTTGTCTAAAGCAGAAGTTATTTAACTATTTGATTGTTATTGTGAACATTTCATTGTGTTTTTAGCAACACTATGCTTGTCTAGTTTTACTGTCACAATTTTTTTTCAATTAAACAATAATGTAAAATTTGCTCTAGTATTGCTATTATGGATAGACATTATTGTGAAAATATTGATAAAATAAAAATCTTAAGGTATATTAAGTTGGGGAAGCAAAAATTCCAACATGTAGCAAAAAATCCCACTTATATTGTATTTAAACAACCTAACATGTAGGAAAATTACCGACAACCATTTTTTTATCAACAATTTGAAAGTACTTGTTCTACAGGTATACCATATGACCATGTATGAAACTGAAATCTTCCAAGAAGTTAAAATACCTATTCTACAAGTATACCTATCCTTGTAGAATATGACTTTTACATTCACCATTAGTTGTACAGATATATTACTGTTTGGGACGGTTTTAAACTACCTAAGATGTAGGAAAATTACCGACATCCATTTTTTATCAACAATTTGAAAGTACCTATCCTTATACAATTAGAAAGTATATTTACGAACTATGTCCATATAATGACAAAATAACATTATCTGAGATTACAAACAAATCTTATTGTGCAATCAATAAAGGGAAACATGAAGAATATCCCCTTTCAATTGAAATTGAAATTAAAAAATAGATACGACAAAGCATATCTCAGTTCACATAACACCCAAACTTACAATACCAGTTCTCCAGGTATACCGGGAAGCCAGAATCAGATCTTCGCTTATTCTGTTTTCATCATATACTGGGAGAAAATTTATAGCTTTCATAGCTTCATACGGATTTAGGATTCAAAACAAGTTTTCCGCTGGACACGGACGCAAACAAATTTGAAAGATGGGAGGATAAGGTTTTTGAATAAACAAAGAGATTAATCTGCAAGAGACCTAATAAAGGGGTCTAATGGCAATTGTTGTAATTTTGTTGGTAAATTATGTGCATTTTAATTGCTGACATGGATGATTGTTGTACTTACTAGCCCCCAATTATGCTTATGTAATATAAGTGGATTCCATTCAAAACAGGCTTATAAAATTGGACCCATATCAAAAGACCCCTTAATTGTATCCATTATACCAATATGTTGCCGTTAAAGTTTCTCTTGTTCTGTGTATATCATGTGCATATACTGTACATATTATGTGCTTGTGGTGTGCATCTAGTGTCTTATGTGTAGATGGTGTTTACTTTGATACTATTTGCATTAATGTAGCTTACTACTTTTTCCTTTGATTCAGAGGCAGCCCTGCAAATACGAAAAAAGCGATTTCGTTTGATTCACTTAGGTTCTTTCGTGCCCATTCAAACTGCAATTTTTCCTTTGATTCAGAGGTGTGCATCGTGAAACAATTTCGTTTGATTCACTTAGGTTCTTTCGTGCCCATTCAAACTGCAATTTTTCAAATCCTTGAAATATTTGAACCCAATCAAATTTGATACCAAATTCAAATTAATGAATCTTCGATTCTTCATATAAAGTTCAGGATCATTTTTTCTGATTTCGAAGAGAGAGCTGTGAGCTATGGGCTTTTGGGTTGAGCTTAGATCTGTGAGCATAACTTGTGCATGTGCATGTCCTGTGCATGTCATGTACATACATTGTATGAGCGAGCTTGATATGAAGAGAGCGAACGAGTACGCGAAGTAGTTTCGTCCAATCATTCTCTCTTCCTTCTTTCCACTCTGATTTCTCCCTTTTCCCTAAAATTTATCTCTTCTCCAAAAGGCAACTGGCCTTTAATACATTTTTTCATTTAATTGCAGCAAAAGCCAAACCTTATTTTAGTGCTTGTGAATTTGGATCGAGAGAGGGAGCAAAGGGAGGGAAATGACAGAAGAAATGAAAACCCACATATAAACCAGAGAAATGGTAAAAAATAAAAAATAAAAAATGAAGAATTTGGGTCCCCTCTAAGAAACACCAAACCAATCACTTCAACTCTAAAAATTCATCAATCAAAAACCAAAATTAAGCTAACCCAGTTCAGAAAACCTACGAATGAAAAGGTAAAAATCGAAGAAGATGAGTGGGTTAGAGAGAGAGCTCTTGTGTATATTAAAAATGTAGAGAGAAGAGAGATAGAGAAAGAGAGAAAGAGAGAGAGAGAGAGCGCTTGGATGAAGAAGATGAGTGGGTTAGGGTTCTTTGAACTAGAATAGGGGGAGAGAGATTTTCTCTCTCTCCTCTCTATTTCTCTCTCTACAAAATGAGAAATGAGAGCTGGAATTTATAGATAACCCATTTATATGGAAGGACAATTTGGTCATTTTAAAGTGTAGAAAAAATATTATTTCTGTCCGATATGGCATATGAATGTCGTGTGCATATTTAAAATGTCCTATTTCTATCCCAAGATTAAGAAATTGTCCTATTTCTAGGTATTTCCCAAATTTTTATGTGACTATCGATTTCTTCTTAATTGTTTTCATTAAAACGTTTTTCTTATTTTAAATTGTGAATTCAATCTTTTCTAAACCTTGTTTCAAATAGTTAATTAATATTTGGTTTTTAAACTAAATTATTTCAAATAATCACTTTGGAGAATGACCTTGCATAAACATTTTTCCTACAACTACTTTGTACCCTTGAAAGCATTTGTAAGTATTTTGTGTGATTTTAACTCCTTTTGTGCATGTGGTAAAAATCATATCAAGAAGCCGACGACATTGCCAGAGATTGTTCTTAAATAATTTGTGTTTTACCATATTCTTGGTTAATTATTTTTGTAAATAGCTTTTAATTAAATCATTTTTTTTTATCACAACAAGCAAAATTTGAAAGCCAAATCGGATAAATGATCCCTGTGGTCATAAGGTATTAGGAAGATAGTTCCTGTGCTAAAAAAACTCGGATTTAAACCCCTGTGGTGTACTCCGTTAGCAAATTTAGTCCAAAAGTTATTTTTCCGTTAACTATCTGTTAATACATAGGTAAAATTGTACTTTGACATGTGCATCTTCTTCTTCTTGCATCTCCCCTACGCAACCCCCAAACTCACTTCGCGCATCTCTAAGGGAGAAGGCAAAAATTTCACCCTTCTAGCTAACATTATCACTACTTGATGGCAGTTGCATACAAAGTTTTTGAACAAATACCATCCTACATCCAAGACCTTGAATTACAAGAGAGATTTTTGTCATTCTCATAGCGGCCAAACAAGGAGTTTCACGTGGCATGAGAGAGGTACACTGAGATGTAAATGAAATGTCCACATGCTGGCATTGACACAGACACATAGATGAGCATCTTTTTAGTGGGCTAATCCTACATCTAAGAGCCATGTTAATGCATCAACTAGAGGATCTTTGTTTTCTAAGTCCGGGTCGCGTTTGAAGTATTTGACAAGATGACCAGGGAATCTGAACAATGGGCAATGGAGAATTTGTTGAATTATTTGCATTGGAAAAGTTTTGTTCATACTTGGTCGGGTCAAAAGTAATTGTTTACAGTAATCATGTTACCTTGAATTATTTGTTGTCTAAAAAGGATGCAAAACCAAGGTTAATTTATTGGTTCTTCTACTTCAAGATTTCAATTTGGAGATTAATGATAAGAGTGGTAGTCAGAAAATCGTGATTAATTCTTCCAATGGTTGAAGGGATTCACTTCCAATAATTAGTGAAAGCTTTCTAGATGAATAGCTCTTTGCTGCCCATAGCAGTGCACCTTGGTTTGATGACATTGTGAATTATTTGGCAATGTTGGCCTATACTGCTTTACAAAATATGGAATGCCATGTCATCAAAAGGTTGTTAGAATCTGTTAAATAGTTAGGATCTGTTGGGACAAGGTTAGTCTAGTCAGCTAAGGTTGTAGAAGTGGGGTTACTCTTGTATAAAAGGAGAGAATGTGAGAATACGATATAGTTAGTCAAAGTAATCAAAAATATATTCAGTTTTCCTTAAGGCCTTACTGTATTTTTTGTTCTTCTTTCTTCCTTTCGTTTGTCACTGTTTTTCTTGGTGATTGTAATACAAGCAATACTGTTAATATGGTATCATCGCTGAGCGTCGATTCCTGGTGATTCTATCCGCTGTGCTAATCTTGGGGGTCTTGCTAGTTTCTGGTGTGTTGCTGGTTCGAAGTTGGGGTCTTGCAAATTGTCAGGTTGGCTCCTTTATTTGTCGTTGTTTGTATGCATATCTGGTGTTTGTGGAAATGTCCCTGAAGAAAACGGGTGAAATTTTATACATGATCGATTGTGGGGGTTATTACGAAGGGATTGAAGTTTGATGAAATATATTGTTTTCTTGAATTGTTGTTGAGATATTGTGATAATTGAAGTGTAAAAGGCTGGTGCCATTGTTGCTGATTGAATTGTTGCTGAGATATTGTGATATTGTGATAATTGGAAAGTTCTTGGAATTTGGGGTTATTTGTTTGATTGGAGAAATTGATTCAGTTGAGGATTGTTAAAGTTGAAGTTTAGAATCTTAATCAACAATGTCGGATAAGGCTGTGCGAATTGAAAGTTTGCTTGGGATGTTGACTGTAAAACTCCAAGATGATAACTTTGTGAAATGGTGTTATCAATTTCAATCTGTGTTAAGAGGGTATGATTTCTTTGATTTCTTTACTGGAGAGTCTCAATGTCCACCTAAGTTTGTGATTGATCCTGAAGTGGGTGTTACGAAAGAAGTTACTGAGGCTTATAAATCATGGGTTAAACAAGATATGGCACTGTTGAGTTTGTTGATTGCCACTTTATCTGATGATGCTATGGAATATGTCATTGGGTGTAAAACTTCTTGTGAAGCTTGGAATTGTTTACAAGAGAGGTATGCGTCTCTGTCCATGGCCAGAGTTAATCAACTTAAGACTGAATTTCATACACTTCAGAAAGGGGGTGATTCTATAGACAAGTATCTGTTGCGATTGAAGGCCATTAGAGATCAGTTAATGTCTACTGGAGAAAGGGTTACAGATAATGATGTAGTTATTGCAACTCTATCGGGTTTGCCTCCTGAGTTTGAAGTGGTTAAGACTGTCATTTTGGGCAGGGATACACCCATAAATCTGAAAGATTTTCGAGCACAGTTGCTTAGTGCTGAAGCTAATGTTGAGTCCAGAATTACATCTTTGACTGCAGGTATGGCTGCAATGTATGTTCAAGGGGAAAACTCTGAGAATTCAGGTGGAAGACATAAGGGGGGATATCAAGGTGATAATTACTCACACGGAGACAGTTCTAACAGTAGTCAGAGAAGTGGAGGTCCTCAAGGATATCGTGGTAGTTCTAGTTATGGAGGAAATGGGAACAGGTTTCAAAACAGGAACTTTGGGAATTCTTCAAACTTTTATTCTTCAAATAGAAATGGGAATGGCTCCTGGAACAATTCTCGGCCTTATTACAATAACAGACAGAGAGGGGGACCTTTCTTTGGACACTCTTACTCGAATACTGGTTATCGAAATAGTTGGAATGGCAATACAAATGTTAGTGCTCCGGTAGTAATTGAGTGTCAGATTTGTTCCAAGAGGGGGCATACTGCTCCAAACTGTTTGAGCAGAGGTGATTATGGCTCATCATCGCAGACTTATCAGATTCTTATGTGTCAGATTTGTGGCAAGAAGGGTCATAGTGCACTGGAATGCAGGCACAGGAATAATTTTTCTTATCAAGGACCACCACCACCTCCTTCTCTTACAGCTTTTACTGCGCAGAATCAGTCAGCAGCTGAGTTTGGCCAGAATATACAAGGAGTTTCTGCAGCTGATACTTGGGTTCTAGATACAGGAGCTTCACATCATATGACATCAAATCTGGAGAATTTGAATCAGCCTGCTCCATATAATGGTGATCATAAAATTACCATTGGCAATGGTGAAGGTTTGGCGGTTAAACATATTGGTTCCTCTAGCATTTCTACTTCTAAACATTCATTACTTCTAAAGAATATATTACATGTCCCCACCATTACTGTCAATCTTCTATCTGTTAAACAGTTATGTAAGGACAATGGTTGCTGGTTTACATGTGATGATCGTGTATTTTTTATACAGGACAAGGCAACAGGGGTGATGTTGTACCGAGGCATGAGTAGAGGAGAGTTATATGAGATTCCTATGAGTGTGTTTTCCAGAAGATTTGCTGCTGCTCAGTCATGTACAGGTGCTGCGTTTCTTGGCAAAGCTGTGAAGATTTCAACTTGGCATAAGAGACTTGGCCACCCATCAGAGGAAGTTCTGTCTCTAATGCTCAAAGGGTTCAATAAGCCTGTTAGTATTGACTCTAGTCCTTCTGTATGTACTTCATGTTTGTCTGGAAAGATGTGTAGACAACCTTTTGTAGTAAGAGATACTCGAGTTAGTTTCATGTTTGAAAAAGTCCATTCGGATGTATGGGGTCCATCTCCTATTAAGTCAGTAGAAGGATATAGATATTACGTTAGTTTCATAGATGAGTATTCCAGATTTCTTTGGTTATTCCCTGTTATGAATAAATCTGATGTTCTCCAAGTGTTCATCAAGTTCCATTCCTTTATTGTCACTCAATTTAATTGTGCTATTAAATGTCTTCAAACTGATGGTGGGGGTGAGTACATGAGTCACAGGTTCACCCAGTTTTTGGACACTAAGGGGATTATTCATTCTATCTCCTGTCCATATACCCCTCAGCAGAATGGTATTGCAGAGAGGAAACACAGGCATTTAATAGAAACAGCTATTTCCTTATTGACAGAAGCTCATGTTCCATTGCAGTTTTGGAATTATGCATGTTTACATGCTGCCTTTCTTATTAACAGAATGCCTTGTAAGACTTTAGACATGAAATCACCATATCAAGTTCTGTTTGCTACACAACCAACACTGCATAATCTGAAGATCTTTGGTACTGCTGTTTATCCATTCTTGAGACCATATAATCAGCATAAATTACAATCCAGGACTAAACAGTGTGTTTTCCTGGGGTTTGCTTCTGGTTACAAGGGAGTGGTATGTTATAATTTGTCCACAAGGAAGCTAGTATTGTCAAGGCATGTGATTCATGATGAGACAGTTTTTCCATTTGTGTTGTCATCATTACCCCCAGCTAGAAATGTGCAGGGTGCTTCAAAATCGAAAGTCTCTCCCATGGTTATTCAAGTACATGATTATCGTAGTCCAGATCATCACATTTCTCAGGTCCCTGCTACAGTTTCATCTAGTAATACACAGGTTCTTGAAGACAGTACTGAGCATAGTTCCCAGCATCTGCGAATGCCAAGTAACACTGCACAGGATCTCATTCCTACTCCTACAGGTTCTGTCTCCTCTACTCCACCAATGTCCCAACATACAATGTCACTGTTGCCTGTCCATAGTCCATCACAGTTAGAGGTACATCTTCCTGTCTCTCCTTCATCATCTGATCCCGTGTCTCCTGCACCATCTGGTCATCCAATGGTTACACGATTGAAGTCTGGTACTATTCCTCAGAAATCCTATGCTGCATTTCTTGCTTCTTGTCCTGAGCTTCACTCTTTACTGCTGGAGGCTAATAACACATTTAGTGGAGGGTTTTCTTTTGTTGCTTCTATTACTGATTCAGCTGAGCCATCTAGTTTTCGAAAAGCATCTACTATACCTCAATGGCAATCTGCAATGCAAGAAGAGTATAATGCTCTTAAAGCTCAAGGAACTTGGTGATTAGTCCCTCCTCCTCCTGACAGATCGATCATTGGCAGTAAATGGGTCTATAAACTCAAGAAAAATCCTGATGGCAGTGTGTCTAGGTACAAAGCTCGCCTGGTAGCTCAAGGGTTTTCTCAAGAACAAGGTGTTGACTACTCAGAAACCTTCAGTCCAGTAGTGCGCCACACAACTGTGAGGCTCATTTTGTCCTTGGTAGCAATTCACAAATGGGAATTAAGGCAGTTAGACATCAAAAATGCCTTTTTACATGGGGAGTTGCAAGAGGAGGTTTATATGAAACAACCTCAGGGCTTTGTTGATCCATCTCATCCGAATTATGTTTGTCAATTAATCAAGTCTCTATATGGTCTTAAACAAGCACCAAGGGCCTGGAACTCCAAGTTTACTAGTTATCTGCCAACGTTGGGATTCACTGCCTCTCCTTCTGACACTAGCCTATTTGTGAAACTTGATGGGACTGATGTACTTGTTTTGCTGTTATATGTAGATGATATCATCCTTACTGGTTCTAATGGTACCAAACTCAATGCTGTGATTTAGGATTTGGCTGGAGTGTTTGATTTAAAGGACATGGGCAGACTTACCTATTTTTTGGGTTTACAGATTCATTACAAAGCTAATGGTGACATCTTTGTTAATCAATCCAAGTATGTCAAGGATCTTATTCATAAGGCTGGTATGGAGTCTTGTAAACCTGCTACTACTCCCTGTAAACCTCACTGTCAGATGTTGCTTACTGAGGGTACACTGTTGAAAGATGCTACATTGTATAGAAGCTTGGTTGGCTCATTGCAATAGCTCACATTTACTCGACCAGATATAGCATTTGCTGTCAACTCTGTGTGTCAATTCATGACAGCACCAACAGATGTTCATTTTCACTCTGTTAAGAGGATTTTGAGGTATCTTCAAGGGACTTCCGAGTGTGGCATTACATATACCTCTGATACTGCTATGAAGCTGACTGCATACTCCGACTCGGATTGGGCTGCTGATTTGAATACAAGAAGGTCAGTAACTGGATATGTTGTTTATCTTGGTAATAATCTTATCTCCTGGCAGTCCAAGAAACAAACCTCAGTGTCTCGGAGTTCCACAGAAGCTGAGTACAAAGCCCTCGCACATACAGCTGCTGATGTGGCCTGGATCAGGTTGTTATTTCGAGATATAGGGGTTGAGTTACCTGAGCCACCAACCATTTACTGCGATAACATGTCAGCTATTGCTTTTAAGTGCCAATCCGGTGTTTCATTCTCGAATTAAGCATCTAGATACGGATTATCACTTCATTCGGGAAAGAGTTCACAATGGCGACTTGTTAGTTCAGTATCTGTCCACTGATGACCAAACTGCTGATGTGTTAACCAAAGGTCTTCACAGTCCTTCATTTACTCGGCATTGCTTCAATCTCAAGCTAGGTTACTCTAGTTGAGATTGAGGGGGGATGTTGGCCTATACTGCTTTACAAAATATGGAATGCAATGTCATCAAAAGGTTGTTAGAATCTGTTAAATAGTTAGGATCTGTTGGGATAAGGTTAGTCTAGTCAGCTAAGGTTGTAGAAGTGGGGTTACTCTTGTATAAAAGGAGAGAATGTGAGAATACGATATAGTTAGTCAAAGTAATCAAAAATATATTCAGTTTTCCTTAAGGCCTTACTGTATTTTTTGTTCTTCTTTCTTCCTTTCGTTTGTCACTGTTTTTCTTGGTGATTGTAATACAAGCAATACTGTTAATAGGCAAGGGGAGTTGTAAATCCATACTTAACGTTTCAGCAAGGAAATTTTTTTTGGCGAATGCAAAGCATTATGTCTGGGATAAGCCATATGTTAACACTCAAATTATAAGGTTAACAAACTTAATTAAATCCCTTGTAATGGGCTTATGATATGGACTGAAATAAAATGGACTCAAAGATATAAGTGGTTCATTCCTCAAAACTAGGCTAAATCCCTCATAATTTATTAATTTTAAGAAAATAACGCTCGGCTCTTACAATCTTCTTTTCTCTCCTATTCGTCTGACCCTCATATTGAAGGTCTTCATCTCTGTATATAGGCCTTTCAATCTTGGAGTCTCTCAAAGTGTCATTTAATGTGCCAACAACTTGTACTAACTCACTAACACCATTCCACCTATTTAGCCAGGCTCTTGTCAATGACAATTTTGTAGTCCGGTTAGTGAGTTAACCGTCCCACTTGGACCTTGGTTAATTCGCCCTATCATAGGCTTCTATTGCTGAGTGCGAGCCGCCACATAGTCCAAGTTTTCCTTAACCTGCCACTGTGTCCTTTTCATCTCAGGTAATGCCTCTGGGCAACCTTTCCGCTCGAACGAGCGGTCAGGCCATTCAACAAGTATTGGGATCTGGTGCAAGCAACCGTCCAAGCATTCGTACGAATCCCTCGGTCGACACCTTGGTCTTCACTTTTACTATTGATGCGTAGCACACTGTTGCTGGCGCCTAATTGCCTCTGATCATTCCTACCCCTTTAGGAATCGGGAACTTCATCATTGACATCCTTTGATTAATCGTCACCTCTATCTCGATAAGAAACAGTCGTCCAAAGTTAACATTGTAAGTTGAAGGGTAGTCCAGAATTGTGAACCTGGTTGTTAAGCTAGCCCTTCTAGGATGACCCTCGATTGACAACGTAAGGTCCGTTTCTTCGACTAGGTGTACTAGAATGTCCCTGAACAATATAAAGGGTTCTATGTTTTTGCACAAGAGATCCCTGTTGACCTCTAACTGATCGAATGTCGAAAGAATATGACATTTACAGAGTTACTAGTGTCAACAAAGACTCGCGTAATTTCACAGTTGGCTATCTTTGTTGAGATGAGCAGGGGGTCATCATGGGGTTGCAGAACTCTAAATCCATCATCTTCATTAAACATGACAAGCTATTTTGACAATCTTTTCAGCTTCAAGGGTTGGCTTACCTCTCCGACTAAGTAGAAATTCGAAGCTGCTTAGCACGACACCCGAGCATAAGCCTTCTTATCTTGGTTAGAATTCCCTATTAGTGAAGATCATCTGGACAAAGTTTAGATCACCTTCCTTCTTACCAGATCATAATTTGCAGTGGCACCCCACGCCAAGGGAACGCTTGGACTGGGCCAAGGAACTATGGCTAAGTATTATGTAAGTTGCCATCGAACAAGCGCTTAAGATCTATGCAATTGTCAACAACGTGGTCGTGGTCTCTCTGATATCGACAATACTATTGGTATTATATCTCCGACTACAAAAATCATTTTCACCCTTCGAATAGTAGGAGATAACGTTCCATAAAAGGGAACATCTCCCTCTAAGATGTATTCATGAGGGTATATGACTTGTACCTGTCATATCACTCTGAGTGACTCTATGTGTTGCGCTGGTAATTCTCATACTTTTTTCGTTTTTGGCAGGCAGTCATACACAACTTCCTGATTGGCTTTAGGCGACATGCTTGTCCTTAGCTGACATGCGCGACCTATTAATCCTTGTTGTTGTGGCAATTATCTATATCCTTGTTTAGTTAATCTTTGTCTTGTTAAGTTACTAAGCTTACGAGTAATTGGTTGACTCATGGAGCAAATTCTTGAAAGTCTCGAGGGGATTCAGAGTCAGATAGAAGTAGAAATCGCCGCCAGCAAATCCCCCATGAGGGCATTATTTTGTCACCTCATCACATCCTTTGTATCTGGTGTACTCTTTGAATTTGGATATATAATCTCTCAGTGTTTCATTCAGACTCTATTTCACGCAGACAAGACTAGTCGGTGTGTACTGCCTCTTAAAGATAATCACACAGGTGTCCAGTAAAACCTACCTCAATCCCAAGAAAGAGGTATGGACACTAGGGTTATTTGCTTGAACCAATCCCAAGCAGCTCTATTGAGGATAATCAGAAATAGCTTACAATTGGTGGAATGGTTGTATTCTCAACCCTTGACAGCGTATATAAACCTATAGAGGTGGTTATACAAATCAGTATGCCCTTCATAGCTTTCCATCTTGAGCGCTTCAGTGTCCCTGCTTGTCGGCTTGTTGAGTAGCTCCTTGGAGAATGGCAATAACATCTCATCTTCGCAATAATCAGGGTTCTTTAGTTTGGACGATTGCTTAATGTCTCCAAGCTGATACCATAGGTTTTTTTTATTTCCTAACCCATAACTTCTCTCAGGGTGCTTCTCAAGTGATGGAGACGGACCAGAGTTCCCATTGAGCCTCCCAGTGCTTGCTCGACAGTTGTCGCCCCTTCGTCCCGAGCGTCATACTCTACTCAGAGTTTTTTGTTAATGACTTCACGAGCATCTTCATCTTCGCTCCTGACATCTTAAGGAGAGGACGAGCGCTTTACTTGGATGTTCTGTCAATTTTCTTGTTCGTCTAGTTGATTTGTATCAGTAGGTCGTCATACTTTTCCTGGAGCAGGGTATTTTGGACATGGAGAAGGTTCCCTACCTCATTCATCTCTCCGACATCAGCAAGTATATCATTCATTTTCTCTTCCAAGCTAGCGAGTCAAGCCCTCTCTTCTTGTATTCTTCTTCGAAATGTCGTCATAGGCCTTGCAAAATATAGGATCATCCATCGTGTAGTCACTGTGTATCATTTTTAGACATCTAGTAACTTTTTTTTTGTCTCAGTCGGCTCGAGTGCTTGAGGCAACCTTCTATGAACCCTTGGGCCTTGCACTCTTAGGTATTTCCTTGAGCTTGCGTCGTTAAGTGGGCCAGTGGTCTTGAATTTCCTTTAAGGTACAATTTTTCCGCATTTCAATATTCCAAGAGCTATTATCAGTGATGTAGGTAAGCACTTCTTGAATAAAGCTTTTGATGCACTCCTTGCAAAATATGGGATCACCCATCATGTAGCCATTGCATATCATACTTATACGTCTGGTCAAGTTGAAATCTCCAACAGAGAGATAAAACGCATCCTAGAGAAAATAGTCAGCTCCACTCGCAAGGACTGGAGCTTGAAATTAAACGATGCTCTACAAACGTACAAAACAACATATAAAACTCTGATTGGGATGTCTCTCGTACGACTCGTCTATGGTAAAGAGTGTCATCTACCTATAGAGCTAGGGCATAAGGTGTACTGGGCTATCGAACAGCTAAATTTAGCCTATTTTTATGTGGGTGATAAGTGTAAATTGCAATTCAACGAGCTAGACGAACTTTGTACTGAGGTATATGAAAGTGAGAAGCTCTACAAGGAGAAAACTAAGACGTTTCATGACAATCAAATTCAAAAAAGAGTTGAAACCAGGGCATTAAGTTTCGTTGTTTAATTCAAGGTTGAAGTTGTTTCCAGGGAAGTTGAAGTCCAATTGGAACAAGCAATACCGGGTTACTAACGTTTATCCTCATGGGGTTGTCAACATTATTAATGAGTAAAGTGGTAACACATTCAATGTGAATGATCACAGGCTAAAACCACACTTAGACCATCAGACTTCTGCTACGTCTAGCTATAGACGTTACTAAAGTGCTTATTAAGAGGCATCCCAAAAAATCCCAAAAAAAAAAAAAAAAAAAAAAAAAAAAAACAGTTTGCTTTCGATAATACTAGTTTAAAATTTTGTATTTTTAACTTTATATTTGTTGACCCTAAAAATTACAAAGCCTACGCGGCGCGTAAGTCGAATAACTAATAAGCTAACTAAGTCCTTTGGTTGAATGCGGGGCGTGCCAACTCGTCGGCCGAGGAGTAAAATTTGTGGTTGTCGCGTTGAGCGCATTGCTGACTTCTTAATCTTGCGACTGCGACCGGGGAAGGAACACTCTCGGTCTTTGGGTTCTAGAGCCTGAAGACGAGGCTGCTAGTTCTGCGAAGCTCACAAATCGTCGGTGCCCGATTCAGTCACCGTGATTATATTCATAAGACTATAAGCACGTCGAATCGACACTAGACTATACGGACACAAATACTCAAAGGTGATGTATGTCTTGATGGTGAACGTGATTCGGCCATCAAAATGCCGAACTCTAAAACTCACTTGTGAAAATCCAATCATAAAATCACTCGGCGCCCGATATGCCGAATGTCATAACTCGTAACACCTTACTTCGTCGAGAGGGTTGATAAGATGACCCCCGCCAATAAGGATTCGAAAACCCTTTTCGGCCCTAAGTTAACAAATTGGGCCCTGCAAGTGCAAACCACAAGTAGAACAAGCAAGAATAATAGCGGTAGGAAAGTGTAAAACTAGCCGAATAAAAGGCAAGATTGAAATGAACATACCAACTTAACGCTGTTATTTACATATTATGATTGATTATGGAAATATATATTCATACCATCACTTATTTACAACGTCAACATAAGATGAAACCGCAACAGAGTATCCACAATTCAGCATCGGTAAAAAGCCCCTGTTGCTCATGCTTCTCTGCAGGCCACCCCCATTATATAAACAGTGTTAATCTCCCAGTAGAAGTAAAGAAAATCTGCACACCTGAAAACAAAAGAAAACAAAGACAGACTCAAAAATAGCACACAGAAAGGTACCAATGAAAAACCCATAGACCACGGAGAAAACTGAGAAGTTGCAAGGGAAAGAGCGAAAATCATGCTTCTCTGCATATAATTTGCTTGTTAAACATTTCATTTTTACAAAAGCCAACAGTAATTCAACAGCTCAGCATTGCCACAGTAAATGCCTGCGTACATAAGTAGGCAAGTGCCTCGCTCGCCTTATGTACAAAGTGTGCAGTGTGTTTAAGGATATGACAAACCGTGATGGATAGTTTTTTCTTTTGAGTAGGAGAATTTGTGCCGCACTGAGAATATATGTAAACCATTTTCGTAGAAGATTTGACATTTAAGAAGGAAAAAACAAAAAAAAAAAAAAAACAGAATACCAAGTGGGAGAGAATGAATGTCATGCCTAGAATATCATGCTTGTAAACAGGTCGTTAATTTCAAATTACGACACCTCACTGACTATATCATTCTCGCTTCATTCAATGAAGACATTTGCAGAAGATCACCCAGGCTAAATCATCATCCAGAACTCAGTAATCTTACTAATATATTCAACAAACAAATCTACAACAGTAATTGGAACATACCTCTAATCAAACTCATCGCCTTTGTCTCCAAACAGATTCCCCAATCCCAGGCCTTCTATGTCATTATTTACAAACTTAAGTTGGGCCTCCAAGTTTAAGCTGCTCTCTCTATTATTTACAGTCTCAAGCTGAGTCTCTGTCTTCGGGCTGTCATTGTTATTTACAAAGCCCTTTCTTTCTATGGGCGTCTGAGAACCACCCCGTCCAGTTTCTTCAATCCCATTAGCAAGTTGTGCCACTCCAGCACCACTTTCAGTCATGGTGTCAAGAGAGCTTGAACTGTTTCTGCACGAAAGCCCGCTATTTTCAGATACACCAGACCTCTGATGCGAAAGTTGCCCACTAAAATTGCTATCTACAGAAGCAACCCTGCATAAGAAAAGACGGTAATTCATACACATTATTATTAGCAGTATGTTGTACATGATGAAGCATACATAATATATGCAGAGAGCATGTGATCATAAGCAACAAGGAAATGACCAGGGGCTGATAATACATGGATGCATAGAACCTCAGCTCACCTTGTTTGTTGAAATATGGGAGTTTGAAGATATTCAAAAACTGGGACCAAATCCCTTGATCTTGCTTCAATCATGTGAGTTGGAATTCTCTCGATCTCAATTTCCCCTACTGAAGCAGTTTCATCATCCATTTTGACACCTTCCACTATTATCGACTGAAAGTATAGCTGGCAAACAATTTTACAAAAGCAAAGAGCATGTTGAACATCACAAACACAGAATTTTTATGAAAAGAAAGCATAACCACAATTTTGCATTTTCCAACTCCCAAAATACCTCAGGTTTTGCCCACACTGGACTTTGGGCTTCATGCATCTGCAGTTCAGCTTCTGAAATATACAACTGATATTTTTCCTCAGGGCTGATCTTTGCTTTTGTAACAGTACTGCAAGCTTCAGGGTAAATGGTGTTTCCCTTCTTCTTCCCTTCGCGATATATCTTATTGTTGTCAAAATTTCCATTCTCACCATATATGTCAGAAGTATCCTCACGCTCCCTTCGGTTTTTCTTTTGACATATATTCCACTTCTGGATAGCTTCAACTACTAATCTTGCATCATCCTCCAGGCCCGACTCATGAGTGTTCAATCCAGCCACAGCAGTCGAATCTAGATCGTTTGATATTCGCAATGCGTATTGTATCATGGAACCAGAAGGAGAAAAAACCAAGAGGTGGTACTTAGCCTTCGAAGAGTTGCGATCCACATAATGAGCATTGCCCTTGCAATTGTGGAATGAAGAAGCAACTGCCCCAGAAAGGGTAGTCATCTTGCCTGTTGCAGCAGCTGCAGCACCACTTACAGTGCCTCTCCAACTATTATTTCCATTTCTTATTCTACCAACAACAGAAAGTGTAACTGGGGGACCAGCTGAGCAAAGGCTTCTCTGGTTAAGTGTTTGCAAACCTGGCCAACGAACTGACGATCTAGTAACACCCAATCCTGTACTTTTGGTGGTAAAACCAGCATCAGCAGTTGGGAGATTTACTAATCCTCCCCAAGGATTTATAGCAAACAGATGGCTTGTCCCCCTAGAGGAACTAACCATGATCCAGTTGCTGTCATCACTAAAACTGATGTCCTGTATAATCTGGAAATGAAAAATGAAAAAGAGGAAATTAATATCAAACACGTGATTGTTGAAACAAATGGCATACCCAACAAGGAATTCTGAAACATGAGAATGGCTCCTACTGCATTTGTTAATCCACGTTGGAGCCTGTAAAGATGTACATATGATGCACCACCATCAGTTGAAGAAAAGCTTCCAGGCATTATCTTAAAAACATTGATGTTATGCCCCTGAGTTGATGCAGTCACTAAAAGGGTGCCACTAGGATCAAAGCATAATGCAGAAATAGGACTCGTGTGCGCCCTGAACTGGGCAATAACAGCCTTACTGACAATATCTCTGACAATTACCTGACAAACCAAAGAACATGATAAGCACAGGGGACCTAAATAACGCATGAAAGGATCAGAACAGTATCACTTACCCTTATAACAAACTTGATTTGGTAAAAAAATACAATATAACTAAGCATGCGCATGCATTTACTCATGCAAAGTTAGAAAGGTAACTCACTAAATATACAAACTCCAGTCAAAGTCTAAAAAGGAAAAAGTGAACTTACAACTTTAAGTGAAAACAGAATTGAGGTCAACAATATGTACCATACCATTCCAACATTATCAGTGTCTGTGGACAGGCCATTGACAGTACCATTAACTTTCCAGACAGGATTCGCTGATTGAAGAGAAGTATTACTATCAGGTATAAGCTCAGAGCAGTACCGGGACAGCTTCTTATATCCCATGTCTCCCAGGGTTACAATCCCAGCAGCTAGTTGCTTGCTTGACTCTTTTGCATAGTGAGCAACCAGGCTTCCATTTGAAGGAAAACCAGAAAAACTTGCAGAAGGTTCCAGATGCTGTGGACTGACACGCCCAGAATTAGATACAGCAACAGGACTTCCACTATAAGCCAGCCATCTATTGCCTAATGCAAGAGGTCCACAACCTATACCTCCAGAACCAGGGAATCCCGTAACTATCGGATTGGTAAGAATGGTATATTCTCTCTCCAATGTCATGGAATCAAAACAGTGAATCTGCAATACACAAGACTAGATACTCAAATACCGGTTAAGCAGAAGATAAGAAATAATGGAGAAGCGTACATAAACAGGTATCTACCTGAGCTGCTAGAGAAATAGCAACAACTCGAGAACTGCACTTTACTGAATAAACAACTGATCTGAACTTTAGAACATGAACATAAGATTGAGATTTCAAAGAATAAAACCGAACAACAGTAGGCACAAAACTGCTGTTCACTGTGTCATGGCTGTATGCAGTAACACCATTGTGAGGAGTGGCAGTGCCATCCTGTATGATATTACCCACAGAAATGGACCCATCGGCACAAACTACCATCAATGGACGGCTTTCTTCAAACTTGTCTTCTGATCTCTTTGATGCTATTGGTTTAGGTAGCATTTGCATGAATGAGGCAGGACCATCATATCTGGAAACCAGGTCCCGGACATTATCTGCTTCTTCAACATCCCAAACCTGGAATCCAGAACGGTAGCCCAGAAGGAGAACTTGATGAGTGTCATTCCCCTCACCTTCTAACTTGTCAAAGCCAGCCCAGTTCACCTTTATTATTCAAAAGATATATGAAAAGTCAACTCCATTCTCTACTACTTTGAAGACTCCAGATGGGAAAAGTACATCTTAAAGTCATGCCCATATCAACATAAGAAAGAATGTAGTATCCTAATGTTCAATGAAAAAATCAAATACAGGAAAAATGTAACAAAACCAAGTTTAAAACAAATGGAGAAAATTTATAGAAAACAAGATAAAGAGTCATCAACCTGAAAGTGCACAATTAACACCAACTCTTAGGCCTTATATAATTTTCTTTTTAAATAACCCTTGGCGGAAAAAATGTTGAAAGAGAAAGAAAGACCTTGATGGAGCAACATCGAATTCAAGAATAAAAAAATATGATCATGTGTATCCCTGTTGAATGGGAAACATGTAATGGTTAAAGTGCCAACAAAATATCATTTTACCACTTCTAACATATAAACAAAAAGCTAAAATTTCCAATCAATTACATACCTCCATTCAGAGATTCATGTTTTGTTCATTTATTTTATACAAACATTAAACTTTCTAAATTGTTATATAGACGATAGAATCACGAAACTTCTTAACAACAAATGCACCTCAATTGCTCCTTCCAAGTTCTAGTGCACAGGCATGTTTGATGTGAAATAACTATTTATTTGCGTGTCAAACGCTAAAAAAGGACTGAAATTTGCATCAAATATTTTCATTATGCAACTGCTTTGTTGTTTCCAGAGTAGCATTGCACAAAAATAACAAGCAAAAACCCGTTAGTATAATGTTTTCTGGATTCAATACAGTAGATATAAGTATAATGTTCAAAACTCCTCCATCAGTGAATCACTATTACACCTTGTAAAAAATATGCATGTCATCTTCATCATAATGTTTCCAAAAAAAAAAATCATAAAATGTATACTCATCAGAAAGGCTTAATTTTTGTAAACAAATCATTTACGTCAAAAAGATAAATAGAGGCTCTGTTTGGCTGCAATTATCACCACCTTAAAATGACGTTTTCTTGATCAATGTTACTTTAAAGGAATGATCACTTCAGATGCATTTCCATTTCTACTGAAATAATTAGCTGCTACGTCAATTGAATTATGAAATCTAGTTTACAATAAAATAATATTAATTATCATGAATTCCACTACACCAATCACTAAACATTATTGCTAGTTGCAAAATATCTTTTAAAAAAACTCCATGACAACTATAATGTAACACCACTTAAGTCACACAATCCCACACTCCATGCATTGAACAGATTAGTTATGACTGTATTCTGGATATGCCAACGGATAACATTCAACCAAAGCGTTTACCATGCTTGAAGTAATTTTGTAGCAACTCCTTTATATAATAATATGAAGGATAAACTCAAGTTGTTAACCGGAATGTATAGTTCCTGTAGCATCAAGTCAAACGTGATATGGAAACCTCCTAATCCTAACAATCTAACAATGAATAAACAAAAATGCTTCACTAAATGTTTTTCTATTGAATCTGGAAATTAGGATGTGCACTTGTAACAGACTTACTCAACAAAGTTTCCTTTACATCTGACCAGATTCACAAACTTTTGTCACAACCAGGATGGAAAACATGATCTAATTGAAGTGATGCAATCAAAGCTCAATAATTTAACCAAATATTTCCAAATTAATATAATTAATTGTAAAGAAAAGAGCTTAAACAAATAGAAAATTAATGTCATTTGAAATCAAACACGTGGAATATGTAGCACAAATCCGACAAAAGGTACCCACCATACCTCCCATAAGGCACATGTATATCAAAACATACACGTGTAGAGCCTCATTACGCAACTGAACCGACTAACACACCTATGCTATCCGACATTAAACAAGCGACAAATCACATTAGCTTGTTGCGAACACTGCATCTGAACTACCTATGAATCCAAACTGCCACTATCTTGAATATGTGTGGATCCTATTTTTACAAAATAATCTACTAGATTATCCAGTATGCCGACACCAAAATGACAATATTCATTAAAAATATTGCGTCAACAAGAATCAAATCTTGCGATACATTTACAAAATAATCTACTAGGTTATCCAGTATCCCGACATGAAAACGACAAACCCTTAAAAAAATTGCGCCAACAAGAATCAAATCTTGCAATGCATGCAGAACAACCTCGACCACTACAATCACCCTCCCAATGAATTGCAACTGCTCCACAACTAGTATAAACATTAATACCGTCCTAATTCAATCAGCTTCCAAATCAAGCATTCTTAAACAATTTTCATCCCTTTGATTATTTGAGGAAATAATCATCAACTCCATAAACAATTTTCATCATTCACAGACCTATTTTGCATTCTCTTTCAGGCTCAAAACTTCAGATGCAACCTATTGAAACTAAGTATTCACAGCTAACAATTTTGGCAACTTAAGTACTGCACATATTATTTCAAGTTCAATCTGCATTTCAAAGTTTGTATTCATAAAAATAAAATAACCAATTTACAATAAATCCAGACTTTATTCCCAGATTTTCATAACAAGTTTAATTTATCTATCCACAAAAGGTAGCAACATCTAAAGTAGATTACACCATCATATGAACATATACTTGTACATATACACAACAAATGAACTGAATTCTACACTTCTGAACTAATTTTCAACCGGAGTCCTATAATTTCAAATTAAGAAACCAAAGATTCGGCAACTCATACCTGATCAATGTTGGTATCATCATCCCTCTCCACAATCGAGGAAGCCACCGAAGCTGCGGACCTCGCAACGGTGGAAGCACCGGACGAAACGATCCTCAAGTAGCTCGAAATGGCCCGAAAAGAGTTGGGAATGAAGCTGTTGGACCGAGCGGGGCGAGGAACACCACCCTGCTGCTGCTTCTGACCGCCATCATTCCTCATCCCCAGCACCAGAGAGATCAAACTAGTCAATACCCAGATCACGAAAACCGATGATTCTTCAAAAACTGCCTTAATCATAACCCCAGAGCTGTTTCCCTTTGAACTTATGAGGCAAAACCCAAATAAGAAACAGCCCCAAATTCACAAGCTTTAGGTCCCAAGTGTCCCCATCTCCTCCTTACACCAAAAGGCATCCAAATTTTCACAAAAACCCAAAATTATAAAACCCCAAATCAAACCAAATTGGAAACACCCAGACACAGGGCCTTCGCCTCTGATTCCACGTCGTCTCCTCAATAAAAAGACAAAGAAACTCTTATGTAACAGCTTTCAAATACAAACAAAGAGCCCCGAACGGACTTTATCTTCAATACCCAGAAGCTGAAATTTGAAAAAAATAAAAATAAAAATGGGAAAAATGCACAATTTTGCCGAAGAATGAGGGGTTCCTTATACTCCTACAATGAAAAAATAAAAAAATTACGGGCTTTTCTAATTTGAAATTTGAAAAAAAGATAAGAAAAGAATGGGTGGAATTGAAATGGAAAGAATTTGTACAGAGGATTAAAGGAGGGATCTTAGGGTTTTTGAAGGGAAATCCGCCAAGAAATCGCCAGAAAACCGGGGGAGGTCTGAGGAGAGAGAAAGGTGTAGAGAGAAAAAGAGATCGGATAATGGCAATGTTTTTTTGTGTGTATTTTTTTGTTTTGTTTTACATTTTTTTTGGAAATAAAATAATAAAAATAAGAGACTATTCGTTTACGACTCTATCCATGCAAGGCATTTCAAAGTTGGGTTTTAGTTGATACCAAAACAACTTCAACCTCCTCTACAAGTTAGCCCCCCTTCGTTTGAAAGTTTTTAAAATGTGTGGAAGTGTTTTGGTGAAGATGTATTTTAAATTAATTTTTAATAAAAATTCAAGTAAATCTTGAAAAAACACTTTAAGTACTTCCTGCAAAAAGTACATAGATGATACTTCTTATAGAATAAAAAATAAAAAAACATTTATAGTACTTTTGAAACCCAAAATTAATTTCAACAAAAGCGCTTTAAGTCATTTTAAAAGCATTTCCAAACAAGCCTTATAACTCTGGTCAAACGGTTTTCATCCATTTTCGAACTTAAATGATCGCTTAGTTTCAAAAGAACGAGACCGCTCTTTTTTGTTTTGCATTTTTTGTAGGATTTCTTTTCATTTTTGTGAGTTAATTGTGGAATTGTGATGACACATAATGTTCATTTGCTTGAAACTGTGTTAGTTAGCGGTGTGGCTGCAATACTCGTGGCTTTAAGTGTATCTAGATGTTGTTGGAGTATATGAAAGGGATGAACGTATAAATCTGTTATTTTAAATATTATTGGTTTAAATCACTTTGTTAAACTTCCCCATTAGTTAGATCGATTTTTTTTTTCAACCAATAAAAGTACATTGTAACTAGCATTGTGTCTACGTGTTGGTATTTTCCCTCATGTGTAAGGTTTTGAATCACATACATAGCATTTTGTCTATAGCCTAACCCAAATTTCTTTAAAATGAAATATTGATGTTTTAGGGAAGAAAAAAAAACCGATATAAATACATTATTCAATGAAAAAAAAAAAAAAGCCTTGGGTTTGAGGCACGAAGCAGGTAAAAACACGAGTAATGTTCTGATTGAAAATTTTAAGAGGACATATGCCATTTGATTTTGGTCAAAGGTGGCTAAAATGTCTTTAGCCTCTTCAAACCCCACTGAAAGATTAGTCCTACACATTAAGCATTTATTTAATTTTAAGATATTGATCACCTTGTTTGCAAGAAAGAGAAGGTGCCTTGCATACTCCAAGGGACATTGATTGACCTCATCTTTATTATGGAGTTGAAACTTTGAGTTGATCACATTGTCTAAGGATAGATTTTATTAGATTAAATGTTAGATTAATTATCGACGGAGTTCAAACTCACATCATCATGTAAAGGCTCAAACGATAAATTTTATTAGATTAAATGTTATATTAGATGCTATCACATTGTGATTGTGGTTTCCATGTTAAATAAGTAAAAATTCCACAGAGTTGAACGGTTTTGATCATAAATCATAATAAAGATATCATTAAAATACTTAATAATCTGTAATCAATTCTGTATTTATTTTTTAACTTTCGTTCCCTTCTTTTCTTGTATTCAGGGAACAAAAGAAATATATCATGAAGAATACGTATATGTTTTGTTAGCAGCCTCTGGAGTTTGGACTCCATGGAAATTGTGAGCCACATTATTTATTCTACATTTTTTAAAATATCACGAAAAACATGAATAAGTATAGCAAAGTAGTTGAACGGTTTTGATCATAAACACGAAGTTTTATGAATCGGTAACATACAATTTTGAGTAGAAATTCTTACTCATCATGTAAGTAGCAAAGTATTGTTCTTCATACTTTCTCTCTTACGTGAACTAATGAAATTATAAGGGGAGAAAACTACTGAAATAACATATTGATGTCTCACATTATTTTTTAGGAAAACTAATGAAAATGGTTTGAAAAATTTGAGTTTTAACGATAAGGACAAAATAAAAGGTAAAGTGAATAGTATCATAATTGATTTTTTAGTGTAAAAATGTGGTTTTTCGTTAAAAGTGAACAGTACCGTGGGCTTTTCGTTAAAACTCTCATTTTAACGAAAAACCACATTTTGGGAGTTTTAAAGAAAAGCCCACGGTACTGTTCACTTTAACGAAAAACCACATTTTTACACTAAAAAGTCAATTCTGGTACTATTCACTTTACCCTTTATTTTATTTTTATCGTTAAAACTCAAAGTTTTCAAATCCTTTTTATTAGTTTTTTTTTTTTTTCCCTACCGTAAACTAATGAATATGTTAACTAATTAATACTTTTTAGTATTTTGTGTTCTGGTAAACGTAGTGGATAAAGAAACGTATCATAAATTGGAAGTTGACGTGATCCAACGGAGCAAGACATTTTAGGAAGGGAATGACCCGTTTGTATTTCATTTACTTGGAGGTCAAGCATAAAATAGGCGTTGATCAATTCTTTTTCGTGGAGGTCAAGCATAATATACCGGTTCAAATTCTCTCTCTCTCTCTCTCTCTCTCTCTCTCTCTCCCCACCCCCAAAAAAAGATTCTTTTCACATCTTTTACCATTTAATATCTTAATTTTGTTGTGTTAATTACCATTGCCTATCCTTCTTTTCTTTAAAATAATTACCTTACGAATGAAATTTTTGTATTTGATTTAATACATGAAAATCCATACACACCCCCCCCCCACCACCCCCATATTAATTTTTTTTTTCTTCATACTTACATCTATATATTTTGGATAACAAACTTAAAGTAATTTTACATTATTAATCATATTTTTAGAGAAGTGAGTGTTTATAGAAAGCATTTGAGGTTAGTAGAAGTTCATTTTGCTCCCTGTGTTTGTAATAGGGCAGCGCATCTAGTGGCTTCTTTTGTTTCAGGAAATGAGGCCTTCATATATAGATGGGATCGATTTTGAGTCTAAGTGATTGTTTGATACTTTGGTGTCTGATGTAAACGTTTCCATTTGAGTTTAATGAATTTTCTATCGTTTGAAAAAAAAAAAAAAAAGATTACCGATGGTTTTGCTAATTTGGCAACATAATCTATAGTCAATATCTTGTATTTGATTTAATAATTTTTCTCAAGCAATAGTTCATATATTAATTTTTTTGATAAGTTTGAAAATCAGATGCGGATCCTCGTTGTAAGTTATTTTATCCTTTAAAAAAAATATAAATCAAAGTAAATTAAGTGACAAAAATAAATAAAGTGTGCACAGAAGGAAACATATAAATTTGATCTTTGGCCAACTTGCCTTGCACAAGTTACATCCAATTATTTTCAATAAACTTTTTGCCTGCTAATCAAACTTTGCAAGTTGCAAAGCCAACAAGTTGTAAGTTACCCTGCAATTTGACTGCATTTTTCCCAACTTGCAATATCAAGAGAAGCTTAATTTGGCTTCCTCAAGGCTTCCTATGCAATCATACAAATCATGACCATATATAATTGGAAGGGAAAATTACCAAACTCATATATAATTGGCCTTGGTGCAATTTTTGGAGCATAGTTGTGCTTTCTTTTGATGTCTCAAAGTGAGACTCTTTATGGATTCTCCATGTACTCTATGCTACCTTATGTTTTTAACACAATGTGTTAAAGTAAATGTAGAAATATAGAGAATAATCCAAATGATGACTTTGAGGTATGACTTGAATCGTTTCCTTAAAGTGTTATTTGCCCACACTCAAATGAGTTTGCTAAATGGTTCTTGGCAAATCACTTCCAGGATACAACAAAGTATGGAATTTTCGATTAGCAAAACCAAATTATATTCCCTTCGAAATAAATAGAAAGAAATTATGAATGTGATGGAGAGAGAAGAGAGCAAGGAATGTAGAAAGAAATTTTTGAAATTGTGTGTGAAACATTATGCCACAAAAGGTATTTATAGGCATTAAAACACTTGTTCATCGAGTCATTTCATTTTAGTTGAAGATATAGAACCTTTCTTAATAGTGTTGACCCAAAAAACATGTCTTCTATTTAGAATTTTCAAAAAATAAATATTGACTAATTATATCTTTTAATTCTACTCATACAATTTGAGTAAGCATCATGTCTTTTAACCAAAAGTTGCAACCATTCAACAAAATATACAACCCTAAAAGCTTGAATGAAACCCAACCTTTTGTAAGGGATGCCAATTCTCTCTTTATAATTAACCACAAACATACTAATATACTCATGCATACAGTAAATGTGTCTTTCAAATTAAACCTTTAATTAGTGTAAGTAATTCAAAGTTATAACGAATGCGATGGTGACCTAAGTTTAAACCAACTATTCTTATGTTAATATCGGAATCACTACACACATGACTATGTCTTATTTCCTTAAAGAAATTTCTGAACTAATTAAGCACTATTATGGCATTGTGCTTCATCCTGATTTCATGAACATTTACAAGAGAAAACTCAATTCTTG
The DNA here is from genome assembly GCF_963583255.1 of Pyrus communis. NCBI lineage: Eukaryota > Viridiplantae > Streptophyta > Magnoliopsida > Rosales > Rosaceae > Pyrus > Pyrus communis. The sequence goes on from NC_084810.1 coordinate 7,163,443, forward strand.
GTAGAAACGGCATCACTTCTTATGTTCATATAGGTGAGGTTCCTTCCCATGTCCCTGCTACTATAGACATAACTACAAATAACTTCATTAAGAGATAAAACTCATCCTCCTAAACGTAGCAGTCTTGCACTGATCATCCTGGAATGAGCTATATATTAATTTTTAGTACTTTCAGAACCACTTATCAATAACTTGTTATTACCCATTAAACTTTTAAACGAGTGATGTTCTAGACAAAGTCGGGTTATCATTATTGGTGGCTAATTTTCAATAAAGGGTTTTAGCCCCATTCCACTAGATGTACTAACTACCAAAGCTCTTGAAAGTGCTTTCGTTAATGGATCCGCCAAGTTATTACTTGGTTTAACATAAATAATATTAATAACTCCATCAGTTATTAATTGCTTGACATATTCATGTCTCAAGCTAGTATGTCTAGACTTTCCATTGTATACCTTATCGTATGCTCTAGACAAAGTAGCATCACCATCGCAGTATAAAGAAACAGATGACATTGGTTGTGGCCACAACTCTATTTCCAATAACAAATTTCTAATCCATTCCACTTCTTTACCCGTTGCCGCTAATGCTATAAATTCATATTTCCATAGTTGAATGTGCATGTTTGCTTCTTTGAAGCCCAAGAAATTGCTCCTCCGACGATTGTAAAAATCCACCCTGATGTAGACTTATTATCATTAGCACTTGTTATCCAACTTGCATTTGAATATCCTTCAAGTACTATTGGAAGCTCAGTGTAAGTTAAACTCAGGTTAATAGTTCTTTTAAGATAACCGAAAATTCTATTTATTGCTTTCCAATGAGCAGTACCTGGATGACTAGTGTATCTAGAAAGTTTGCTTACTGCAAATGCGATATCTAACCTAGTACAATGCATGACATACATTAAACTTCGGATTACACTAGCATACTCAAGCTATGTAACGGACCTAACAGAATTATTAAGCAAAGTCTCACTAGGGTCATAAAGGGTATTTGCCTCTTTTATTTGTAGATGCTTAAACTTAAGAAGCAATTTTTTTATATAATATGACTGACACAAAGCGTAACCCCTATTATGCTTCTTTACTTTAATTCCCAAGATAGTATCTACTTCATTCAAGTCCTTCATTTTGAATTTTGAATTTTGATACTATTTAGTTTCAAATACACCTTTCATGTTTGTACCACAAATTAGTAAGGCGTTGACATATAAACATATAACACCATAATCATTTGTGAATTTAGAATATATGCATTTATCAGCACTATTATGCTTAAATCCATATGATGAAATGACAATATCAAACTTTTTATGCCATTATTTTGGTGCTTGCTTCAATCCATATAACGACTTGATTAATTTACAAACTTTTCATTCTCAGGGAGAACAAACCCTTCTGGTTGTTCCATATAGACTTCTTCATCTAAATCAACATTTAAAAAAGCTGTTTTCACATCCATTTGATGCACATGCAAATTATATAAAGATGCCAATGCAAACAATAATTCTAATTAATGTGAGCCTAGCTATTGGTGCATATGTATCGAAATCGTCTATTCCCTTTTTCTGCTTAAAACCCTTGGCAACTAGCCTGACTTTAAATGTCTGAATAGAACCCGTCTTCTAAACACTCACTTACAACCTATTGCTTTTGATCGTTGGGGCAAGTATACTAAAATCCATGTCTGATTAGATATTAATGATTCAAATTCATCATCTATAGCCTCTTTCCAAAAGGCTGCATCTCTTGAAGTCAATGCTTCGCTTAAACCTTTAGGATCATCCTCAACATTCAACAATATGAGTATTTTTTTAAGAACTTTTTTTCTATTTCCTTTGACTAAAAATACAATAGATTGAGACGAAATAAAATCAGAGCCTAGAGTCTTTTCTTTTCTTACCCTTTCGCTTTTCCTTGGTTCATTAACAGTTTCAGACTGCTTTCTTGTCTCACCTTGAGAATAACTAGTAGTCGGATTAGAGAAAGGTGTTTGATCATTCTCTTTTCCAGACATTGAGTAGTCGTTATAAAATTTATTTTATATAAATTCGACATCTTTCGACTCAACATATTTAGGAGTATTAGCATTAATCATCATAGAATTAATCATTTTAGTGAGTGTCCTATTTTTTCTTTCTACCAAACCATTTTGTTGTGGTGTATATGGTGCAGTTCTTTGATGTACAACACCATGCTCTTCACAAAAAATATCTAATTCATGTGAAACATATTCACCACCTCTATCACTACGAAGGCATTTAATTTTCCTTCCCTTTTGGTTTTCAACTTCAGCCTTATAGTGCTTAAAACACTCAAAAGTTTCATCTTTATAGGACAATAAATAAATATAAGTGAACTTAGAACAATCATCTATAAATGCGATCAAATATCTTTTTTATCCTCTTATTAAAACACCATTAAACTCACATATGTCAGAATATATTAAGACTAATAAATTTGTATTTCTTTCAGCAGTTGGAAAAGGTTTCTTAGTCATTTTGCTTGAATACATGTTTCACGTTTATTATTGTAATCATCATTGCAAGCAATTAAACCAAGTGTGCGCATGTATTTTAAAGATCTAAAATTTACATGTGCTAAAAGTAAATGTCATAAATGAGAGGAAGATTCAACAATATAAGCGGAAGAATTTACTTTATTATTAGTACTTAGTTTAAACATTCTATCACAATAATATCCATTCCCAACAAACATTCTATTTTTTGACATTATTAACTTGCCGGACTCTAGAACAGTCTTTATACCGTTCTTACATGATAAATTTGTAGACACTATATTCTTTCTAATTTTTGGAACATGTAGTACATTAAGCAACATCAATTTCTTCCCATAAGTAAACTGAAGTTCAATGGTTCATTTTCCTAGAACTTTGGTGGAATTATGATTCCCCATTAAAATATTTTGATTGTCCGTTGATACTTCATATGTCTTGAATTGTACCTTATCATTGCATACATGTATAGTAGCCCCTGAGTCTAGCCACCAATCGGATGATTTTATTGTTATTGCCATATTCAGTTTGGTAATCATGTCAATATTCATCATTGATACCATTACAACTATGTTATCAATTCCAAAATTTTCCACCATATTTGCGCTATTGGCCTTATTGGCATATTCCTCATTTGCTTTTTTGTGTCTACAATCATGAATGTAATGGTCTTTCTTTCCACAGTGGTAACAGACACCATTTGCATTATTTTGATTGTTGTTGGAATTTGTCTTCTTAAACTTCCCTTTGTCAATTATGACTTTGAAGTTCTCTTTGTATTTGTTTTCTTCGACAACATGAACTTTAGAGGAATCTTGATTTGCAAAATTCTTATCACGATTTCGAGTTTCTTCTACAATTTGAATACCCTTTTGCAAATCCTCTAAACTAATATCTTCTACCATGAGTAGACGTTTATTTCTATAGTTATTCCATGTTTGGGGTAATTTTGCCATAATAGCCCCAACTATCATAGGATCCGGAATAACTATTTTAAGTTTATAAAGCTTTGAGACCAAGACCAATAATTCATGAACTTAGTCTAGGATGGATTTGTTATCAAACATAGTGAACTCATAATATTTGAACATTAAAAATTTATCGGTACCTCTTTTCTCCGTTGTGTACTTGTGTTGAAGTGCTTCCCAAATTTCCTTTGGAGATTGAATGTGTGCGTACAGGTCATATAAGCAATCAGATAATGTGCCCAAGATGTGTCATCTACATACCAATTCATCTTCTTCACACTTCTTTCGATCAACAATTATTTTGTTCGTGTCTTTGTCACTTGGTTCACGAATAAGCTCCAATTTTGGGTCTAACACATATATGACATTTAGAACAGTAAGCATGAAACGCATCTTGTCCTTCCATCGGGGGGGGGGGGGTGAAATTTGATCCTTCAAATTTGTTTAGCTTGTAGACATCTTGATTGATAATCTTCAAATCCATGTTATCAAACTTGTTCTCCATGATGAAAATAACACTTTAAGATTGTTAGAGTAAATGTAGAAATACAGAGAATAATCTGAATGATGACTTTGAGGTACGACTTGAATCGTTTCCTTAAAGTGTTATTTGCCCTCACTCGAATGAGTTTGCTAAAGGGTTCTTGACAAATCACTTCCAAGATACAATAAAGTATAAAATATTCGATCAGTAAAACTGAATTATAGTCCCTTAGAAATAACTAGAAAGAAATTGTATGAATGTGATGGAGAGAAAAGAGAACAAGGAATGTAGAAACAAATTTCTAAAATTGTGTGTGAAATATTATGCCACAAAAGGTATTTATAGGCATTCAAACATCCGTTCATCGAGTTCTTTCATTTTAGTTGAAGATATAAAACCCTTCTTAATAGTGTTGACCCAAAAGACATGTATTTTATTTAGAATTTTCAGAAAATAAATATTGACTAATTACATCTTTTAATTCTATTCATACAATTTGAGTAAGCATTATGTCTTTTAACCAGAAGTTGCAACCATTCAACAAAATATACAACCCTAAAAGGTTGAATGAAACCCAACCTTATGTAAGGGATGCTGCTCGTACATTGGTGCGCATCACCCTTTATTATACGCACACATGCTGCACAATGCAGCACCAAGTCATACATACATACATACATACATATATATATAATAATAAATTTATAGAATTACTATTGAAATCTCTAACACAATGTTTTATAATGTTGGTATATGAATTAACGTGAAATTGTGAGGTACCAGAGAGTCCCACTTTGAGAGAGTCTCCTTAACACTTCTCTAGATTTAAAAAAAAAAAAAAAAAAACTAAGGAGACTCTCTCAAAGTATGACTCTCAATGGACTCTCTATCATCTCACAATTTAACGATAATTCTCATTCTAACATTATAAATATTATACAAAAAATATGAGGTAACAAAGTCTCGAGAGAATCCCCGAGCATTTCTCTTTAAAAAAAATAATGTGAATTGGTGAAATCACATTTGCATGCATGGCGTGTAAATGTTTTAATCTGCATGATGCTGATGTCAATTAGTAGAAGACAATCATATGCCCTAATAAAACCTGCATTTGGTGGTGGTGGAAACTAGTGACTCAAAGACAAGATGATGATGTAATCTATAATAAATAAACGGGTGTGATATTCACACCCTTTTAATTTTCGCTCGTTAGATCGGATGAATTGAAGAAGATCGAGGAACAAAAATCAACAAGAGGTGTGTGAGAAGTAAAAAGGGATATGTGGATAGCACACCCCTAAATAAATAGGGGAGGGGATAAATTTAATTTATAATATTAATATACACAGCAAGGCAATTTTGCTGATGGTGTGTTATTCATTTCATTTCAATTCCAAAATCAAAGAGTTTGTCTCAAACTGCGAAAAAGTTAAGAAAAGATAGTACGGTGACGTTTGGTTGTCATCCAAATTATCAATGAAAACTACTGGAGTTTTTTTATTTCATTGTTTATTTTTTAAACAGTATTGATACAAAGAGGGGTTATATGACCCAATAGGATCCTCTCTGGATCATTTTGGTGAGGATTCTGGGAATTTGTGAATCATGTTCGTTCATTGTACATCGTGCAGTCAATTTTTATCAGGTACTGTTTGTGTTTAATTTTAAATAAAAATATTTAAATGATTTCTGACTGCATGATGTATGATGAACAACACAATTTACAGATCTCCAGGATCCTCACAAAGAGGATCTGGCGAGGATCCGAATTGTTATATGACAATACTTGGCTACTCAAAAGATAATTAGGAGCTCTTACTCAAATTGTTTGTTACCAATTCATAAAACTTGGTGTTTGTTGTTAAGCCTAAAATAATTTCGAAAATTCTAGAGGCAAAACGTTGACTTTTGCTCAAGAAAGACAAGATAACCCTTATTGAACCCGTGCAACCCACACTCCTAAAGGTCCACACAGCTGAATATGACTGCCCACAGCTGATCTGCCATTGGTAAGGAAAAATCAAAGCATTAAAGATAATGATTAATTACTAAAGAGATCCTACCTTTAAGACATTCCAAATTGAAAATTGACTTCATTCAAGTAAGTATTTCCTATTTAAATCAATGAGGGATATTTACTCCATTATCTCAATATATTATTTCTTATTTAATATATTGAGAATATTTCTCCATAAACCTTGGCCAATAAGATGCCGCCATGTGTAGGAAAAACCCTAACACTATGGCCATCCCTTTCCCCTATATATATATATATATATATATATATATATATATGTGTGTGTGTGTGTGTGTATGTATTGCTAATTGTACCAAATTTCGGTAAACTTTTACAATCCTAAAAAACCCTAAACACTTATTATTCTCAGGAAAACTAACTTAGGTATCGGAGATTCATTGGCTTAACCCCCACTTGTGGGCACATGAAGCTTAGGCCTTTGATCAAATGTGTTGATTGTTTTGTAGGTGCATTTTCGTCAAAATTAGAGATGGCGAAAATTCACATCGACATTTATGATTGGTACCGTCCGTATTAATAACTCCATAAAGATCACCTCTGAAAAAAAAATCAATTAAAACTAAGGTTGTTTATTTATCTAATTGTCTAAAAACAAATGAACGGAATTGGTAAAAGTATTACAAACCTTCTATATATTTGTTACAATAGATTGACTAAACGACCTTACTTTTAATTCATTTTTTATAGAGATGATCTTTACAACGTGATTCATAATAATATAAACGGTTCTGATCATAAACACAAAACTGTATGATTCGAACTAAAAGAGTTTTGAGTAGGAGTTCATACTTATTATTGAGTAGCCAAGCATTATTCATATGAATTTTGTTAAGTCACACAATATATTGATATTAAATTTGTCATTCACGAGATTGGTATGAAATATTCAAACTAAGGTATCTCGCTTACAAGTTAAAAGAAATATATCACATAAGGTCATAGTACTAAGTGACGTAAAAGTGTAAAGACTCTACTGGGATAATTAATCCAACTGCTTCGATCACATTATCGTTCATTCAAAATATGGCACCCAGGATTCGGGTCCAGTATACCTCGAACCCCAAGGCCACGAAGTCGGTCAGAATTTGACTTGAGGACACTTGGTTTAGGAATTCCAATTGTTAGAACGGGGACGCCGAATTTCCCAAATTCTAATGAATAGGACCGTCTCTAACACTGTTAGAACCAATCAAATATCAATTATACAATATATCATAATTGCACAGTTTATTTCGAATTACAATTTCACCATATATACAATATATCAGAATATGAACAATTAATAAAATTGCATATGAAATCACAACAATAATCACTGACTTGTTTATGGAAGATAGAGGCTTGGAGTAGCAATTTCCTAAGACAGAAATTTGCCCTTACACCAGTGTAGTAGTTCACGGACGTCTATCTTGTAGGATACAACTATCTAACCCAAGTTCTTACACTCGAACATGGATTCTTGGCGAATTTAATGTGTTTCTTTGTGAAGGATCAAAGAGAGCAATGAAATTACATTATTTCGTTTTTGATATCACAACCATATATATAATGGCATTTTTGAACAGTTATGGCTGTTCATTCTTATCCTTTCAGAATGAATGTAACTGTTTTGTAAACAATCTTATCCTTTTGGAAAAAACTGACTACTAAAATCAAAAACATAAAAATTGTACTTGTGTTTTTCGTCCATCCGAGCCTAAGAGCCCTAAGGGCCAAGGCCTATCTTTGACATTTAATATATACACCCAAACCTTCCAAATGCAAGGTCCAAGGTCTATGGGTTTGGCCAAATTCCTTTCAAACAATAAGTGAGTTCAAAGGAAATTAGATAGAGTGTATGGTCGATGTGGAACAATGGTCCCTCACAAGTTCCAACAGACACTTCAAGACCAAATTGAATATAACCGATTTTTAGAACGTGGACGTGAATTTCCCAAACTCAAGATTCAACCTGCAAAACTCGGATGAATAAGACCGGCTCCGACGCTTCAGGATCAACTAGAGGGAGCTCGCGACCGCGACCTGTGACCCATCTACATCAAAAGTGATACTGATGGTCATTTAGTTGGACGCCATTAGGGGAGAAAAGAAGAACGAAGGTGAAAGAATGATTTAAAAAAGTTTATGGGATTAATACAGCTTGTTGAGTGGGACACAAGAAAGAGATTAATTGGCAACATATGTGTGTGTGTGTGTGTGTGTGTGTACTCACATACGTACCATATAAAAATCTTGAGTAGGCCTTGGGTTACAGTTATCTTTATCAGGCACTTGTCTATCTAAAAGATATATAACCTAAATATTTTGTGACCCAACAAATAAGTTACATGTGTCGGGTCCTCATCAAAAGAAACTTAAATGAAATAGGTTTTCTGTCACGTGACGTTTATATTTAATAATGCATTGTTATGTGAAAAAAAACTTGCATATGACAATGCATTACTGGGCAAAGAACGTCAAGTGACAGTAAACTCGATCCATGCAAGTAATTCTCCTTCATCAAAGATAACATTGATAAGATGATAACAAATGAAATTGTTTTAGCTGTTTTGCCTTCGAAAATTGACATATACATAGAGATTATATACAATTTGCTGTAAAATTTGGCCTTGTCCCCTTTTTTCTTATACACAATGCTGATGCCAAAAAATTTGCCTTGCCACTAAAATACCAAATCTTTTTTATTTTTTAGGAACTAATACCAAAAGCCATCTCAATCAAATCCCACAATTTTTGGGCTAAATACTAGTAAGAGTCCAGCTAATACCAGTTCACTTAGCATTGTTGTCAAGCAAAATTGCAGAGATTAATATTAATTAATCATTTGAGTTCGCAAAGCAACGGAGAAAGCAAAGAACCAACTCAGTCTTTGGCACAAACAAGGCATATTTTCAATTTCGCATATTGTGGTCGGTTCAATATAGATAAAGTGGCAGATTTCGAATTCTAATTTCGGCGGATCCTAGTGTAAAATAACATATTTATTTATTTTTGCAAAAAATAGTGTGTTATTTTTTTATTATTATTATTTTTTAATTCAAATATTTCGTTGAACATTTAGAGTGTTTGTCATCCCATGTTGAGCCATCTAGCACCACATGTTGACAAATGTTGACATTTGCCGAGTGTTTTCAAGACCCCCTTGTTGCATGATGTTGACACATCAAACTGAGGGATGTTGATGCGTCTTATCGAGTGCTATCTAGATATATAAAATAACTATCTCATCAAACATTTAGTGAACACTAAAAGGTTTCATATGGACAGTACTAGACATTCGAAGAGTCCCTAGAGGTGGAGGACATTCCAGGTTTTTTTCTCATCCTCCAAAATGTTATGTAACGACCATCCCTCCCTATGTAGATCTGTCTCTGAATATATACAAAATCTCAATTCTAACTATATTTCCAAACTTAATTATACAAGCTTTACTTTCATACATCTTCTTTGACACTTCTTAAACTCATAAATTCATTCATAAAGATGCCTTAATTGCATACGGAAACCCACCTTTGTATTATCTAAGATTAGAGATGCATAATCATTATATGCATCATCTCTCCATTAAATAAGACTTATATCATATTGGTACATCACCTCTCTTTTTCTTTTTATTATTAAAAAAGAGGAAGTGTTATTGGCACTTCAAAAATCTCATTCTACACTCTTCACAAATGTATTTTTCTTTCCAAATATAAAAAGTATGGAGTGTAGAATGAGATTTTTAGAATGTCAATAAAAATTCCAAAAAAAAAAAAACACTTTTTCTAATTGTTTAATGTGTAGTTGAGCTTGGAATAAAATATGAAAGGAGAATTACTTATAGTTTTTTTTTTTAACAAAAATATTATCTACATTAAAAGTAGGGGTGGAGGTGTGAGTTAAGTTTCATAATGAACTGATAATAATGTTATTTAAATTCGGCTTTGGTGTAAATCAAACCTAAGAATTTTCACTTATAAGTGAAGATAAACACCACTAGACTATAGTACTAAATAATTAAACAATTTTAACCAATTTTAAATTCAATTAACTTTATTTTTTGTGAATATAATTCTCAAAACGTCACTTAAGGAAAAAAATTGTTACCAAATTAGGTTCGAATCTCGTGGATGTCGAATTCGATACCAAATTAGGCTACTCATTGTATGACATAGCCGAATTCTTTTTTTCTTTAATATAAAAATATCGATATACTCAAAATACTAAAAAAAAAAAAAAGAAAGAATAAATTATAAAAATCTACCGTATAACATTGCAAAATGATGATGAGCATCAACAGAAGGTCCAAGAATGAAAATGGTCAAAGTGTTTTGTATTTACAAATTGCAATGCGTTACATGTTAAAAATTGGCAAAAGAAAAATCGCACTCCAATTACCGCTTTACGAATCACTTTCCCCAAAACACGAAGCCACGCCGACATCCACTGCTCATCCTCTGTCCTCCCCCGATTCCGAATTTCTGACACCCCAGAAAACCCCAGATCCAATGCACCCCAATCCACCCTCTCCCTCACGTGTCAATCGTACGTCCCCCTCCCTTTCTCACGTGCCTCCCCATCCCCGCCTCTTTCCGCTCCCACTTTTATGAGATTCCCTCCTGCGGCAAGAGCAAGAAAAAAAGCAAAAGCGGAAAGGGAAACAAATTCCCACTCGATTTTGTGACCCCAAATGCACGTTCCACAGCCACTCGCAACCCCCGATCCGAACTCGATTAGAGTTTTCCGCATTTTGCATCGGCGTAGATCCGCGGAGCTTCGGCTAGAAGCGTCCATTCACGAGTTCTCTGAATTCTCGACGGGGTTCTAGAAGTTCAGGTTCTGCAAGGTTTCTTCGGCGATGGAGTCGATATTGGCTCGGGCGCTGGAGTACACTCTCAAGTACTGGTTGAAATCCTTCTCCAGAGACCAGTTCAAGTTGCAGGGACGGACGGTTCAGCTTTCTAATTTGGGTAAATTTCAGGGATTTATTTGCTTTAGTTTTGATTTGGTCGATTCGTTGTAGTTAGAGTTTCATTGATTTGTTTTTGGATTTGGCAGATATCAATGGCGATGCTTTGCACGCGAGCATGGGATTGCCGCCGGCACTGAATGTAGCCACGGCCAAAGTTGGAAAATTGGAGATAGTGGTTGGTGACTGTTAATTCTGCATTCTTTTATCGTGTGTATTCGATATAATTCAATTGGTTTTTGATTGATATAGTGTCGAATTGGAAATCGGAAGTTAAATGGATTAGAAAAGGAAATGAGAAGTTAAAATGTGTTGCCTTTTTGTGCATAGTCTCTTAATTGTTACAGTAATCTCAAATTTAGTTGAGTGTATCGTTGTACAAGATGTGATGCTCTGGTGAGAGGTTAGGGTAGATGTATATTCCAGATGGTTTTCTTTATATGCATTTTTCTCAATGCATTTTTCAGATATGAGTTAAGTAAATGACTCTTCTTTGTGTGATTTGATAGCTCCCATCTGTGGGTAATGTGCAAATAGAGCCGATTGTTGTGCAAATTGATAGGCTTGATTTGGTTTTGGAGGAGAAGTCAGATTTGGATGAGAGGAGTCCAAGAAGGTAAAAAGCCCAATTGCATATATTGCTTTATTTTACATTTCAAGATTGAAACAAATTTTGTAGTGCAGTCATGGATTTACTGAGCAAATAAATTATTGCATGCAGTTCCCCATCTTCCTCTAGCTCAGCAAAGGGTAGCGGTTATGGATTTGCTGATAAGGTGAGGTTCAGTCAGTACAGTTATGTGTTTTCTATACAGAATGCAAATAATCTTGTTATTCTTTCTGACTAATGGAACTTGGAATCTCAGAAAGAATAAAAAAAATTAGCTAAGACTGGTAAAGGGAGAGATTGTTGCCAAATGCACTAGAGCTTTATATTGTATCTTGAATTCTTGGTGCGGAATGGCGATTATAGCTTGTTAACAAGATGAAATTTGTCAAGTTACAATATAAAGCTCCAGTCTTATTTAGTGTGTCTACCTATTTATCACCGAAGTATGGCAGATTGTATGTGTTTGGTTAGGTTCCGACCTTTCATTCATTCAATTCCTCCCTTGCTCTCATGCTTTTTGTAAACTTTCATTCCAACATTTCATCTGTTTTACGTTCTTGTGTTGTTCTGTGAACTAGAATTTCTGGTCCTTTGCTCTTGTATTTTTGCACAATTTTAATTGTTCAATAAATTTTGTTTCTTAAAAAAAAAGGTTCATACTGACTTTTCATTATTAGTAGCTCAAATCAGTTGAGAATCCAGACCTGTAATGCAAGCTTCCTTACTGACAAGTGTCTTCTTTGGTTTTTTTTGAGCATGCATAGAGATTTGAACATTTATTCTGGAAGTTACGTTATTGATCTTTTTAAAAACTATCAGATTGCAGATGGAATGACTTTGGAGATTCTCACAGTTAATCTTCTACTTGAGACTCGTGGGGGTGGTCGAAGCCAAGGAGGCGCTAGTTGGTAATTTCCAAAGGCCCAGTTCTCTAGTTATATCTTTTCGTATATGAATATGGCCAGAAATGCTCTTATCCGCAATGAACTGGCCTTTTAAGAATACTTGATAACTATTGTAGGTTTTATAACCTTAGATTGAAGTTAAATATAGATATATCTGGTGGAAATTCTTCAATATGTGAAGTCATATTTACCATGTGCAATCATGATGTTCCTCTCTATGGATCCCTTTTGTGGGAATTTAGTTTATGATTAAGAACTTCTGGGCTCCAAACGAAGAATTGAGTTTATACCAATCAACAAGTATATCTTTTACCTCTTAAAATGATATATTATTTGTTCTAACTTATAATATAGGCCTGTAATATTTGCTAAAAATGATCTTTTTGTTGACATAGGAGGACAGAGTAGGAATTAGCCTGTGTGATCACTCATATGGTAATCATGGTTTGTGAGGATTTAAATGTTTAAGTTCTGGGTCTGTAAGAGGAGGAAGTATACTTTAGGAAAAAAACAGAAAGGTAGTAGATATTGATGGCCAAATGTAGCAGGAAGTCGAATGTTTTGCTTGCTGGAGGTTTTTTTTTTTGGGGGGGGGGGGGGGGGGGGGGTGTGTGTGGGTGGGGTTATATCTTAAGGATTCAGGACGATAGTTTAGAATATTTAGATAAAAAAGTGCAGGACTGACAAGTTCAGGCTTTTTGGCAAAAACAGAATGGGACAGACAGACTCTAGGATTTCTTTGACATTTGAAATATGAAGTTGTATAGGTGAGTGCACTGCATATGCTCATTCTTCTCTCATTTTTTTATTTGTCCCACAGGGCATCACCTCTGGCCTCTATAACCATACACAACCTTTTGCTGTATACTACCAATGAAAATTGGCAGGTAACGTGTTAGTTGCTCTGGTCATACAAACATTTTTTGACCAGGTCCGTAACTTCACCGGCTTATTTGAACTAAATGTCCTGTTACAGGTTGTAAATCTTAAGGAGGCACGGGAATTCTCCAGCGACAAAAATTTCATATATTTGTTCAAAGTAATGTGCTAATCTTTGTGCATCAGATCACTATTGTGTGTTCCATATTGTTCTCTGTCTAGCAGTGTTAGACTTCTCAATTTTGAATTAGTATTAAATGATGACGAATTCTTTCTTACCAGAAACTTGAGTGGGAATCTTTGTCTATTGATCTCCTTCCCCACCCTGATATGTTCATGGATGATAACATAGCACGTACTGAAGATGGAAGAAACCAGAGAGACGACGATGGTGCAAAGCGAGTTTTCTTTGGTGGGGAGCGCTTTATAGAAGGAATTTCAGGACAAGCTAATGTAATGCAGTTCTAAACTTTTTAGTTAATTATTGATGGATTTATTTTTACTCCATATATCAGTGTGAATCTAGAGAGCGTCCGGTGCTTTCTGTGCTTTTTTTTTCACGGAATCTTTCTTCACTTTGTGACTATGACCAGATCACAGTGCAAAGGACTGAATTAAACAGTCCACTTGGACTTGAGGTTCAGTTACATATCACAGAGGCCATTTGTCCTGCTATAAGTGAACCAGGTAACAAGTGAATTATATTTGATCACCCGTTTCACTGGTTCTATAATTATACAAGACATTGTATACATATAGCTTGGTGCTAATATGTAATCATGTGGCGCAGGACTACGTGCTCTTCTCCGCTTTATGACAGGATTGTATGTCTGTCTGAATAGAGGAGATGTTGATTCAAATACTCAGCAGGTATGCTGTTGGCTTTACTTCATTCTCAATCTATTTTTTGGCTAACATTTTATGATTCTCTAGCTATTCTCTCTCTCTTTCTCTCTGTCTATCTATCTCTCTCTCTCTCTCTACATCTCTCATGGAATTTTTTGCAGCGATCCACAGAAGCAGCAGGACGTTCTATAGTCTCAATTGTTGTGGACCACATATTTCTCTGCATTAAAGATGCTGGTTTGTGATTTTCCTTTACAAATGTTATAGCGACTTAATACTTGTGTGCATTGAAAAGACAGGATGTATTTTATGCAACCCAATTTATTGACAAAGAATGGGCCAGGGAACCCAATTTGTTGGTATCTACAAGGTTGCATGTTACATTCATTCAAATTATTTCTTTTGTTATTTTTGTTTTTTAAATTGAAGCATTCTTAGAAGTGTTGGATTTACTTGCAGAGTTCAAGCTCGAACTTTTAATGCAATCACTCTTCTTCTCACGGGTACTGTCCTATGACTCTTACATATGTGATTAAACTTTTCTTTATCATCATCTCAGTCTTTGTTCAAACTAATACATATTTGACTCTTGGGTTTACATGCTACTGAAATGAGATTCAGTTTAGAGTGCTTATGATCCAAGGAGGGTCCTGTAAGAAAAATATATTATATTTCCCAAATTTGTCACAATCAAAATTAAAACTATTTGGCATTTGAAATCTGTGCAATTTATGTCTATTTGACTCAATTAGGAGTCCAGAATCTTATATGGGGATCCACTTTTCCAGGCCAGTGTTTCAGATGGAGAAATTGACAACAACTTGTCGAGGGTTATGATTGGTGGACTGTTTTTAAGGTAAATATTGTTAATTTAGGATGTTGCAAGAGATTTGGTGGTGGTAAGTATGTTTTCCCATCATTCTCCTGGAGCTCAGTTGGTCTTTGACTACCTTTAGGGTGTTGTTTCTGCATTTGTGCATTTCTTTTCCTGATTTCTTAGGTAGAAGTTCACATATAACTCTAACAATTGACAAGGATTATATGTTAACCATAGATTGTTTGTTCATACCTGCATTGTATCTGCAGCGATTTTGTGACTAGACCTATTGCATTTCTATTTTTTTTTTAAGCCACGATGAATTATGGATGTAGTTTTAAAGATAAGTATGATTTTGTACATAGCTCCATGT
This sequence comes from Pyrus communis, assembly GCF_963583255.1. Lineage (NCBI taxonomy): Eukaryota > Viridiplantae > Streptophyta > Magnoliopsida > Rosales > Rosaceae > Pyrus > Pyrus communis. The sequence continues at coordinate 7,178,831 of NC_084810.1, forward strand.
GGGAAACGTTTAAATTTGAGAAATGCCTTCCCCTTTCAATTCGATATATGTTCAGTCCTATGGCTAAGTTATAATTTATGTTGGTGGCTGGAATGTAGGGATACCTTTTCGCGGCCTCCATGCACTTTGGTTCAACCATCAATGCATGCAGTTTCTGAAGAACCTCTGCATGTTCCTGACTTCGGTACGGGATAAATTTATTTATGTAGACTAGAGAAGACGAAATTTAACCCAGTGGCCGTGTGCTGGATGTTGGGTATCTGTAGTTTGAAATTATTCTCTTATCAGTTTTGTATTATTGTTTGGACAGGCAAGAATTTTTGCCCTCCCATATATCCTTTGGGAGATCAGGAGTGGCAATTCATTAAAGGTGTCCCTTTTTTGTGCCTCCACTCTCTTCAGATCAAGCCATCCCCAGTCCCTCCATCTTTTGCTTCACAAACAGTAATTAATTGTCAACCCTTAATGGTATGTGTTGACATCTTTTATTTGTTCCATCTTTTATATGTTTTCCTTTGTGAATCTTCAAGTATCATTTTTCATTTTTTTTTCCCGTTTGTTTTTTGGTTTAAATTCTAGATTGATCTCCAAGAAGGATCGTGTTTGAGGATCGCTTCCTTCCTGGCTGATGGAATTGTGGTCAATCCTGGTGCTGTTGTACCAGATTCCTCAGTAAATTCCTTGATTTTCACCCTCAAGGAGTTAGATGTGACTGTTCCTTTGGACATAGATAAGTTGTGTGACTCTGCTAACAACAGGGACAATATCTACCAGAGTGCCTTTTCTGGAGCAAGGCTTCATATCAAGAACTTGTTATTTTCAGAGTCACCATCACTAAAACTAAGGTTACTGAATCTGGAGAAGGACCCTGCTTGCTTTTGTCTTTGGGAAGGTCAACCAATTGATGCCAGCCAGAAGAAATGGAGTGCTAGAGCATCACACATTAGTTTGTCATTAGAAAAGTGCACTAAGTCAGCTGGCCTTCAGAGTTCTATTGATTGGAATTCAGGCATGTGGAGATGTGTTGAGCTGAAAGATGCTTGTGTTGAAGTAGCTATGGTAACTGCTGATGGGAGCCCATTAACAAATGTTCCTCCTCCCGGTGGTATTGTCAGGGTGGGGGTAGCTTGGCAAAACTATCTCTCCAACACATCTGTTGAACAGTTATTTTTTGTTTTGGATCTTTATTCGTACTTTGGCAGAGTTAGTGAAAAAATTGTTCTCGTTGGAAAAAATACTGGAAAAAAGAAGAAGAGGGATCATTCTGTTGAATTAAAGCTGATTGACAAGGTTCCCAATGATACAGCGGTAAGCTTGGCAGTCAAAAATCTCCAGATTAAATTTCTGGAGTCATCTTCCATGAATATTGAAGGAATGCCTCTGGTTCAGTTTATTGGTGATGATCTCTTCATAAAAGTTACTCACAGAACTCTTGGTGGTGCAATTGCTGTTTCATCCACTATTCATTGGGATAGTGTTGAGGTGGACTGTGTAGACACTGAGGGAAACTTGGGACATGAGAACGGCTCAGGTTTAACTTATGTCGAAAATGGTCTTTCAACCAGTGGAAATGGATACCCTCAGCTAAGACCTGTATTTTGGATACATAACCAAACAAAACATCAATCAAATGGCAAGGCTTTTGTGGATCCATTTCTGGACATAAGTATGGTACACGTAATTCCTTTAAATGAACGTGATGCAGAGTGTCATAGTCTGAATGTGTGTGCGTCTATCTCTGGCATACGCCTAGGTGGGGGAATGAACTATGCTGAATCCTTGCTGCATCGCTTTGGAATACTTGGCCCTGATGGTGGTCCTGGAAAGGGGCTCTCTAAGGAGTTAGAAAAATTGCAAGCTGGACCACTGTCGGAACTTTTCAAACCATCGCATCTCATTATTGATCTGAAAGAGGGTATGGGACAATATGATTTTGGTAATTTTGTTTAGTTACATGCACGCAAAGTCTGTTTATCCTGTTCTTTTTTCCCTTGTCATTTCCTATCAGTACTGATTTTACTCACTGTTACACAAATCGCTCTAATATTCCATCTTCTTCCAGATAGAAGTTCACGAGACGGGAAAGAAAGTGGGGTTTTGCACTTGGGAAAACCAGATGATGTCGACGTGTCCATAGAGTTCAAAAATTGGTTATTTGCTCTTGAAGGTGAACGGGAGATTGCAGAAAGATGGTGGTTTGATAATCATGAGGATGTGCAAAGAGAAGAGAGGTGTTGGCACACAACGTTCCATAATCTGCATGTAAAAGCAAAAAGTAGTCCAAAGCATAGGCTGAGTGGCAATGGAAAGTCTTACAGGGCCCAAAAATATCCTGTGGAATTGGTTACAGTAAGGATTTCTCTCCCTTTCCATTGCGGCTCTCTCTTTTTAAGGTTTTAATGCGCTAGTTGAGCCTGCTAAAGGCATGTTGGATGAAGCATACATGCATATTGATTATTAAAGGTGACATTTTTTGAAAAGGGTCAGCTTTACATGAATAAGCCAGCATCATTGAAGTGTTTTGTCATTTTATTTTTGGGTCGTTTCTTGGGGGAAACAAGTAAATTATGGTCTTCCTGGGTGATATCTTAGGTATTTTAAAATTTGTAAGTTGCATGCATTGCTATGTCCCTGTTTTGGTGTTGGTTCACTCTATTATACTTGATCTCTGTGGTCATAATAGTAACACTCATGAGACGGTCACAGAACACACCCGGTGCACTCTTCCACTTCATCCATCCAGCTTGTATTCTATGGTTGAGATCTCCATCCTATCTTGCAAATGAACGGAGATTTGGATGAAGATTTTAACCATAGAATTTAAGCTGGATGGATGAAGTGGAAAAGTGCACTGTGTGTTTTGTGCAATCGTTGTATGCCACTAAAGCTTAAGAGAAAATTTTATAGGACGTCAATAAGGCCAGCAATGCTTTATGGCACAAAATGGTAGGCGGTCAAGCATCAACACATGCAAAAAATGAGTGCAGTGGAGATGAGAATGCTTTGTTAGATGTGTGAGCACACAAGAAAAGACGGAGTTAAGAACGAGGATATCCGAGGTAGAGTAGGAGTGGCTGCAATTGAAGATAAGTTGAGAGAAAATAGGTTAAGGTGGTTTGGACATGTGAAATGAAGACTTATAGATTTTCTGGTTAGAAAATGCAATTATGAGATCGAGGCTCAGGCCAAAAGGGGCAGAGGAAGACCTAGGGAAGAGACTTTAAAAAAAGACATGGATACTTAGAGATAATGAAAGACTTGGCGCAAAATCGAGCGAAGTGCCGTTCTACGATTCATACAGGCGACACCACTTAGTGGGATAAGGCTTTGTTGTTGTTGTGGTTAGTGAAGTATGATTATTCTCGGGTTTACCATAAGTGGGTCCTTATAGTAGGGTGAGAAGTTGTCTTGCTCATGCACTCAGAACTATCTCACGGTTGGGATTCAAATTGCAGATATCTAATAGTAATAGAGACCTAACAATTGGTAGTCAATGTCTCGCAAGGATTAGTTTGAGATTTAGGCAAAATGAGCAAAGTACATTCATGCAAAGATTTTGTTCTTTTGTTTGTTTCCCCCCTTTTTTTTTTAAAATTTAAAATTTCAAAATTCTAGTGAGCTGATGATACTAAGCATATACTTTGGTAGAACTTGGTTGGTTGTGCCTGTGCTGCATTCAAGATCAAATGTTCTGACACAATAGATATAGTTTGCTTCTATTAGAATATTATCGAATGCAAATATGTGCAACTGTGTGATTCATTTCAATTTCGTCATTTATGCACCTTCATTTTAATCAGAGATATCGAAGTCATTATCTCATGCATTTAAATATGGTTCCAGGTTGGTGTGCAAGGCTTGCAGACGCTAAAGCCCCATGCTCAGAAGTCTAACAATGCTGCTATCTTACCTGCGAATGGGATCAAGGAAACTACTGAGACATCTGGAGGTATAGATCTTGAAATTCGCATGGTGATACCAGAGGACCCAGTTGATCATGAAATGGTGGTATGGGCTGTGGAAAATGTGAAATTCTCTGTTAAGCAACCGGTAATGCGTTTTTTCAAGTTAACAACTGTATTTTATCTTCTAAAAACTGTTCTGCATTGTGACACTTTTGTCTCTATAGATTGAGGCGGTTGTAACAAAGGATGAGTTGCAACATCTTACTTTTCTGTGCAAGTCGGAAGTTGAATCAATGGGTCGAGTCACTGCTGGAATTCTGAGGCTACTCAAGCTGGAGGGTTCCATTGGCGAGGCTGCAATGGAACAACTGAGCAACCTCGGTACGTTACTAAACATTTTGTCAGCCTATGAATGCATCTCTCCATTAATTCTGATCAGAGTTGAGCTGTTATTTTCTTCCAGGTCCTTAGAATGCTAAAAAAGTTAATCAATTGACACCGATGTTTTACTCACATTTGTACGTTTTTAAAAAGAATTTAGCCAACAAGTTTTATCTGGTATATGTTATTGGGATACCACTGGAAGATTATCTATTTATTATTTTTGGGCCTTATGTAATTTGGATATGAATATGACTTTCAGGAACAGAGGGCATTGACAAGATATTCTCCCCTGGAAAGCTCACCAGGGGTGGCAGCTTTTCCAGTACTGGGCTCTCTCAATCAAACTTGGTTAATGAAACCCCAAGTACAACCTCCACCTTGGAATCAACAGTGGCTTCACTCGAGGAGGCATTTACAGAATCACAGGCCAAGTGCACTGCTCTTCTTGCAGACCTAGATAGTTCAGAACAAGCCGTGCAGCATCTTGCAACTGTAAAACAACTCAGTGAGAAACTTCAGAGTATGGAGAGTTTATTGACGCAATTACGGTCGCAGATATAGGTCATTGTTTGCTATTCTTTTGCCCCCTCCCCTGTAATACCTTGGGATGAAAATGATCCCAATCTGTCTAGCTTACCCATTCTTTATCTGTATATAAGGGGGAAAAAGTTGCTGCAGAGATTATGCATGTATTCATGTCTGGTATAGCAGTTTTGTATCTAAGGTCCTACATATGTATCGATTTAAATTTCTAAAGAAATGTACCCGTCTTGTTAGCTATCGTAGTTGGCAAACCGATGATATTGGTACTCTCCCCTTGTCTATAAGCTTCTTATAAGCCCAAGTGGGGGTGACAATTTTGAACGCGACTCAAATCCGACTCAAATCCGGCGTGAAATTGTGGTGGATTTAAGTTAATTTGGTCCGATAAGTGTTTTTCTGTTGATAAATGCAATATTGTTTGGCAGTGACTCGAACTTGTCTTCAGCATTACATATTTTTAGCCACGCGAGTTACAAACACCTTGTAAACATTTGGCTTAAACATACGGAAATTTTGACATCTACCTCGCATATGTTACACAACAAAGGTTCGCCACAGTATGATTGTCCGTGCTCTAACTTTCGGTCACATAGTACATATCACTAGTGTTGCTCTATCATGAATGCCACCAAATGCATTGCTACAACCAACCAAAGGTGTCCCAATTGAACTGCAATAAGCATTTTTCTAAAGTAGTGGCAACAAACCAACTTGGATGAGCTTTAAGAACTTTCCATAGCATCCCAACGCCAAATAGTTCCGTCCTCACAGCAGCTTAGAATGGTGCTGCAATATAGAATAATGCAACGAGGAAACACTCTTGTTATCGCGGGATATGGCAATTACAAGGTCATGTAAAGATTAATGTCAAATAAAAGATAATACATAGTTAAAACAATGAGAAATAAACTATGCATGAATCACCTTCCATCAAAAGACGTAGCAGTTTGCCTAATCGGAGATTTTGATTGAGGATGTAACAACCTGAAAAAACGGTGCAGGGTAGTGGTTTACATTTCAAAGTTACAACTTTCTTCAGCATGTAGTTTTGGTAAACAGAAACACGAACTAACTTTGCAATAAGAACAGGAGGGCTGGATTGTAGTTCCCAAATGAAAATCTTTCCTTCTCTATTCCCTGCAAGAAAGAAAACAATAGAGCGCTAAGAAGTCGACATATAGTTGTGCAACAGTTGGAACATCTAAAGTTACATGGTTCCTTAGATTTTGAAAGAACGAAGAATTATATCAACTGGTGCAATTACAACTGTTGAAGAAATTCCTTGTGCGGTATGCAGTACCTATAGCAGCTGCATTGTAATGGAAATCACAGGAAAACTTGATGAACCAGATATCACACTCCGGAACCGGGTATTTTTGAAGGATGTCAACAGTGCCCTAACCAGAAAGCAGCCAAATAACATTTTAGGCCACCATAAAGTAAACAACTGGAATTCTACAGAGTCAACTAAAATCAGCAATAATTCATGGAACAGGCAGTAAAGACCAAGAAAAGTGGGCATTTCTTGGTAACTTTTTTGTTTTTAATTAGAAAAATAAAGGAAAGTGAGTAGCCAGATGATAGAGGTGACTATTTAGTTTTAGAATGCTTTAGTGTTTAGTGTTAGTTTTATATATTCCACCTCATTTCTTCCTCACCTTTGTGACCTCCTCTCTGTCGTCTATACAGTTCCTCTATTTCTTTAATTTAAAGGAAAACACAGAAAAAAAAAAATGTTACCAATTGGCCCTTAACATTTAAAAACAAGAGGAGCAAGAAGTTCTAACCTCCCCAGGAGACTGTTCCTTCATTTTTGGTTCCCACAGCACAATTTCATTGTCAACACTCTGGAAATTCACAGAATAATCTATTAATGTAATCATTAGAGAATCTACGGAATTCAGCTACAACAGGTATCTAAAAGCAATTCAAGCTACTCATATCTGAAATTTATTTGTTAATATTAATATATAGACACAATTAATCACTCCATGCATGTTATACTAAACAGCTATTAAACTAAATCTTGCTTTTAGGTGATCCAATAAGCTATTCAGAGGTTGATGCCACAAACAGATAAATCAACTTTTCTGGAATTGATGTGTTTCTCATTAACTCATTCGAACCAGCTGATTGTGCTGATTTAAGTTTTTGCCAATTAGTAAACGAAACAAACGATTTGACGTATAAAGATTTTGCATCCTATACAATGTTTACATTTTCCATTCCCAAACAACCTTCAGATTTTATACGGAAAAGAATGAAAATAGGGATGAAATTGTTATTCACCTTTGAGAGGAGAAAATCACCAAGCCACCTATTACAGTCAACATAGTTTGTATGAATGGAAGCTATGAATACCTGAAAGGTTAAAGTAATCTCAGACAATAGGAGAATGAAAACGCTAATCTGTAACACAAAGAACAGGTACTTACAGGAAATTGCACATATTTTGTAGGAAATTTTGAAGGAAGATCTGTCCATGTGAAAGATTTCTCTACATATGTCCAGAACTCTAAAACAAAGCAATGTATAAGAAATGAAATTAGAAATAACACTCTGTTTTCATAAGAAATTAGAACTAACCATTGTGATCCATGCCATATAGTTACATAACTATGGTTTACTAAATCCAATTATGTAAATTGTCATATGGAGCAAAACCATGTAGTCCTACCCTTCATTGACCAGATCTTAACAGTGTTGTCCATGCCACAACTCGCAATACGATATATGTCAGAAGGATGAAAGTCCTATCAAAACCATGAAGAACAAGGTAAACATGACTAGCTCTCAGTCGTTTTCTTTTATCAAAACTTCACAACAAAAAGAAAAAAGAAAACAATAAATTTATATTTTAAAAGATTTCATGGAAAGGTGGCAGGATATAACTCCCTGTCTGATATGCTTACCACACTTAGGACTTCATTGCGGTGACCCCCTGCTCCAGCAAATATCAAAATGCATATTCCAGTCTGAACATTCCATAGCCGAACTGACTCATCCTGGAAATTTCTAAAATTACTAATAAAATAAACAACAAACATCTTAAAAGAAGAGAAAAGGAAAAGGTTATCGTGTTCACTTTGCTTGCTGACACCACAAGTGATGACTTCAACGGTTGCGTCCTGATCTCATTTATTGAGTCCCCATGGCCAACAAAACTCTGCACATGGATGAGTACATTAGGGAGAAAAAAGATGCAAAGAAAGAAAATCATCTATTTTCATTGCCACGCAAGAACTTTTAAAATTTCAAAGATTTCAGATGTACACTTTCATCCTAATTGTATGCTAAGTATAGTTAAAAGCACCATTATAAAGTACAGGAGTACTAAGATACCTTGTCTATCTTCTCACTGCCACAATCGATGACACGCATTATACCATTAATTCCTCCAGCCACAAGCAATGGTGATCCATCACTATTGCATGCCCAGCTCACAGTGTAAAAAGACTCATCCTTCTGATCTACACAAAACACATGAAAATCACATATCCGCAAAAAGTTCTAAACATTAACAAATGGATGCTTAACTGTTTGATAAATGACCGAGAAAAGAATACTAATCCATTTGATCAATGATGGAATGATGGCTGTCTTGACTTACATCTTCATCAATGTAGGACTGCAACACAGCGATCACACCCCCTTCTAGGCATTGGTATACAGTCACCTGAAACAAAAAGAACAGTATAACAATCACAACACTTCACAACAAATAGTGGAAGGAGAACATTGCATTTTGTCTCTCTCAGATAGTTTTTTTTACGCAATGAACAATTCGGGGAACAAATTCACGTTGTTTATTGGAAAACGGAGTAATGAACTACACACTACCAGCTCAGAACAACCATAATTCACCACTACCCAGCCGCATTGTAATCCAATGCTGTTAATGTTAAAGATGATGCCTTGTTTTGTTTTACTCGGATTCCCGGAACACTAACTTTAGTCCATATAACGATCATGTACAAATAAATTACTAATCCACTCAATCTAGCAAAACCCAGTAAACCAAATTACAAGAAACAAAAAAATTTACTGAATTTTCAGCCATAAAAGTATAAAACCCATGTTTAGTTGCAGAGAAAACGCAGGAAAATCCAACTAACAATCCCAGAATTAGAACGGAAGAGTAACGAACCCGATTGCCACCGACTGTGGCGAATACGTTGAAGTAGCGAGAGTCGATGAAGTTGAAAACGATGGCGTATAGGGGCCGCTTGCCCTCTTGGAGCCTGTTGGTGACTCTGTACTCTTTCTTCTTCGAGGGTGCGAGCGAACCCACCACCGGTTCCGACCCTAAAGCGAACTTTGCCGCCATGTCTGCAGCGCAGGATACCGACAGACCTAACCTCTTCCCAAACAACGGAATTTCTGTTTAAACATGACATAGACTACATCGTGTAATAGTTCTAGCTTTAATTATTTACCAAAAAGTTAATAATTATCAAAAGAAAAGTGATTTAAAGTGATTTCTGAATTTCTAAGTACCGTCAAGTTGAATAAATTAATAGTTATTTGAGTTAGTTTACTACTTTTTAAGTTTTTCAGTTTTCAACATTTGATATATTAAGTTTTTTTCATTCCAGAGTGGTACTTGAATTCAAAATTTTGGGACAGTTTCATACATCCGTTAAAGTTACTCTTAAGTCAACCATTAACTGGTGACGTGATGCTCACGTAGGCAGTTACTTGACGCCACGTGTCAAGTTGGGCCCACGTGGATATTAAAGAATTAAAAAAAATAAAAAGCTAAAAACTACAACTTTGGGTTTGGAAGGAAACGTTTTAGGTTTTTCCCTCGTCTCAACCGTCTTGGAGGATAGATTTGCTTCTGTTGTTCTTCCTAGAGGACAACGATGGCAACACCACCGCCGTTGTTGACGAACCCACTGAGCTCTTCTCTTCTTCCACTTCTTCACCGTTGTCCTCCCCCACCCCTTCTTCCTCCTCCAAAATATGCACAAGTTGTATCTCCTAGCACCTCTGCAACACCAATCAGTGTGCTAAAAGTAAGATTATAAGACGATAGGCGTTAATCGGGCGGCGAGCTGGGGTCTAGCGCCTAGACGGCTAGGCGGGAATTAGACGGGTTAGACGGATTTGAGTAAATTATTATATCTCATATAAATAGTGTCTATTTTTACTTAGAAAAAAACCCATACTAGTATTGGATGACATCACATATAATATTTCTTTATTTTTCTTAAAGTTACTATAAAACATATGAATAATTACATTCTTATACTTGAAATTTTCAAATATTAAAAACTTAATGTAGGTCCACTAAGTCTAATAAAAAACTAGAAATGAAAAATCCCATTAACTTTCTTTTGTTATATTGTTGTTTTGGACGTTTTTGGTTGGGTTAAGAGGGCCATTAAATTTTAAAGTCCATTTAGCTTTGGAAAACGAAAAGTTGCGGATCCACTTAAATAGGCTACAGCAAACGACGACGTATAATACAGGTCATTTAAACTATTCATCGTCTTCATCTTTTCACCCGCTGCTCCTGCTAATGCATCTTCTTGTCGGTGGCCACCAGACTTCACGCTTTTAATTCTGGGTGCAATTCTTTTTCAGACAAACTCATTCGCCCAGGCAGATCTCCCAGCCGCCCAACCCCGCCTGCTCCGCCTAGCTCACTTAGACCCTCGCTTAGATGCTACTAAATGAGTTTTTCGACTTATCAAATGATTTGACCTTAATCGGAACGGTTGGCCACCACCCACCGCCTAGGCTGATTTTTAGAACACTGGCTAAAAGCCCTTAGAAATTTCTAAAAAGATTAAATCTTTGATTTTTATACAAAAATCATAGCCTATTCATGAGTTGGGTGGGAGCTTCAAGGGTCTCGATCTCCACTTTCTCTCTCTAATCCTCTTCTCTCTTTTCCACACCTCAGCCTCTTTCACTCCCTCCGGCTACTACCTCATCAACTGCGGCTTACCCTCCAACGCCTCCATTTCAATCGTGTCTTTCAACGGACCTGTACTGACCCGGGTCAGGATCCATTTCGATCGCCGACCAAAACCCACCTCCCAATTCGCCCGCCCTCTACCGCACGGCCAAAACCCATCATCCCTTTTCTCTTCTCTCGCTTCGACACCGTCACCAAGCTCGCCCTCAAATGTGACCGCAGATCCGTTAGCGTTGACGACGAGGAAATGTGGGTTTGGTTCATTGGATGCTCACGGTGGTAATTTGACAAGGGGGAAGGCTCAATTGCGATTGCATTTTTCTATAGTTCGCGCTCGATGATCCATCTTCCCCATAACAAAGACAGAAGATAAGGTAATTTTCTAGGGTTTTGCACAGACAATGATCTGTCTAGCTCAAAGTTCCATAACTCAAGATGATGGGTGGGGCGTGGAGGATATAAGGGATGAGGGGATTGGGGAGGGAATGAGGGGTGGATCGAAGTAACAAAAAAGGGGGTTTTTTTTTAATTTTTTAATGTTAAAGTGGGCCCAGATTGACACGTGGTATCAGCGTCACGTCATCAGTTAACGGTTGACTTAATAGTAATCTTAACGAATGTATGAAATTGTTCCAAAATTTTGACTTCAGGTACCACTCTGGGATGAAAAAAAACTTGATGTACCAAATGTTGAAAATCGAAAAATTTGAGGGTAATAAACTGAGATTAACCCTAGTTATTTTATGTGTCACTTAGTAAATGAGAGGTATTAAGTTTGATTCTACATTATTGTTAGCACATTATGAGGCTTAGCCACTCTCTCACACGTAAATAATACTATTTGTTTAGAAAAAAAAAATTTATGTAGATTTAAAGGGTGATTTGGTAAAGAATCAATAAAAAGTTACAATATTAATAATATATCAATAATATTTATATTAATTGTAAATAGGTCAATTATGTATTGTGATACTTAAATGCATTTAAGATAAACAAAAATTAATCTATCATTACAGCTGACACCCACTTTAAATGACACTCTTTTCTCATATTTTTTATATTTTGGAATAGGTCAACGTGGATTTAGATATTGCAATGCAATGTCTGTTTTCTTATTCTAGTTTTATCAGATTTAGATGTTTTGTTGCAGTGTTCGTTTTCTGGTTTTTTTTTTTTTTTTGTTTTTTTGTTTATATCACTCATGCGCCTCCTATGCTTCACACCTCTTGCAACTCCTGATTTTTGCATTTGGGTTCGAACATTGCAACACAATGTTCCTTTACTGTTTATGAGAACATTGAATCTTTATTCTAGGGACATTTACTCAAGTTAGCATACATCAATCCCTATTGTACATTGACTCGCGCCAACATAAATTGACTCACGCCAACACTCACCCTCAAGATGGTTCGTAGATGTTTCCTACGACTAACTTGTCAAGTGAGTCATGAAACACTTTTGTGGACACCATATGTATTAAAACATATGTTGTTGTTCTGTCCCCATGTATGGAATGTTTGCTAACTGAATATCCAACTTCTCCTCCATAAAATGAAGATCCACTTTAACATGTTTATTCTGATCATATTGTACCAGATATTAGCTATCTCTCGTGCTGCTTAATTATCACAACATAAAAGCATAGGCTCATTGGGCTTGAAACCTATCTCCGTCATACCATGTCCCAATAAGCCTCCAAGAATGCAAAATGCTACAATGACTTTTCCCAGCGATGGCGGTTTGCCCTAGCAACTTCAGCTTTTGTTATGGATGGTTACCAGGTTTTAAGGGTTTAGATGGTGGTGTTGGTGAAAACGCTACAAAAAAACTCAAGGGAGGAGAAGCCGGATAGGTTGAGTCAGCAACAAAGGGTTCAATGGACAGTGGTTTATTGGCCAAAAACCTGGACTTGTTGGTGATTCCTGGCATGGGGCTAACTTGAGAATGCCGGTGGAAATGGGTATTGGGGGAGTTGCCCAGCTCAAGCAATTATATATATACATACATACATATATACATACATACATACATGCATACATACATACATGCATACATACATACATACATATATATATATATATATATATACAAGAATGTCTGATACATTGAATCTCTATTTTAGGTACATTGACTTAAGCTAGCATATATTAAGTCCCTATGGTACATTGACTCATGCTAACACTTACCCGTAATTTGGTGCGTAGATCCCTCATAAGCCCAACTTGTCAAGTGAGTCAAGAAACACTTTTGCGGACATGTATTAAAACATATGCAGATGTTCTACCCCACAATATGAATGTCTACTAACTGAACATCCAACTTCTCCTTGATAAAATGTCGATTCACTTCAACATATTTAATCCACTCATATTGTACCGGATTATTGGCTATCTCTCATGCTACTTGATTATCACAACATATGGTTATAGGCTCATGGGCTTGAAACCCATCCCTGTAATACCATGTACCAATAAACCTCCAAGAATGCACGCTGCTGCAATTACATCTTTTTCTGGATGCGGTGGCTTGGCGCTGGTAACTGCAGCTTTTGCCATAGAGGGTTTGCAAGGTTTTAGAGGAAGGTTTTGAGGGTTTAGGCGATGGTGTTGGTGAAAACACTAAAAAAGGGTTCAGGGGAGGAAAAACCGAATAGGTTAAGTCGAGGACAAAGGGTTCCATGGACGATGGTTTGTCGGTCGGAAGCCCGAACTTGTTGGTGATTCCTTACGTAGGGCCTACTTGAGAAAGTTGGTGGAATATGGTATTGAGGGAGTTGCCCTGCTCAAGCAAGTGTATAAAGATAAGGTGGGTAGGGCTGGAATGAAAGCTAAACCCGCGCGAAAAATATTTTTGGTTTTTTAATTTTTTATGTTGTTTGTTTATTTATTTATTTTTTATATTGTCCATTTGCAACCATAATGCCACGTAGATGCACAATCATCGTTTAGTCAAGCAGTCACATCGGCAGTTAAGTTAACAGAACTCTTGACAGAAAAACTAACAGAAGTATGAAAGTGTCACAAAAACAAAGATCATTTTAGAATAATAATGTTCAGAGAGAGAAAGTTATAGGTGAGACAGAGAAAGGTGAGAGATAGTGAACCAAAGCAAGATCCTTCGGTGGGAGAAAGAGTTACAGACACTTATCTTGAGATTTCAAGGTTGAACAAAATTTATTCTACAAGTGAAAGATGAATCTTTTGGAGAAAAGGTGAGACTAATAGAGAGGACCAAACTCAAGGGTTACCAGATTTCTTTTGACTTGGGTTGTGCTTCCTGGCTCATAATCTAGTTGAAGGCAACGTTAGAATCATAGGGTTAGAGGTTTTTTTAGATAGTATAGAAGGCATAATTACAGTTTGGGGTGGAAAGTTTCAACAACAAAAATGGGGTCTTCTTAAGTATTTCCAAAAGTGAGGCATATGGTTTTGTAAGGAACATCATTGTTCCCAAAAGGATTAATTTTTTCGGCTGGAAGAGGTTAGTTGAATTTCTATTTAAAATTCTATGTGGGGAAAAGAAAGTGGAGAAATTTTGTTGCCGTTCTTCTCAGGTGAATAGGAATTTGTTGGAGTTGTGAAAGAAACCACAGAGAAGTAAGTCGAGAGTTGTCTCTAAGATTTCATTTAAAGATGCAACTCTAAGGGGAAAACTTTCAGCTGAATTTTATCTTAATTTGAATGAGAAAGAGAACTTGTGTGTAAAGAACAACTAGAATAAGAGAAGCAATCCTCTAGAAGATTTTAAATGGGGGTGCGTGATTGTTTGTGAGAGACAACTAGTGCATCAGCCTTGGAAAGAGATGGAGAAAACACTTCTGAATTTTCATGGAAGGGAGATTCGTTTGTCTCATTTTCAATGCCATAAAGCTTTATTTGTTTACCATAATTTAGATAAAGCAATGAAGATCGCAGAATTGGGTTTTTTTTACTATGAGTGAGTATCCATATGTGTTGTTGTCTGGATGGTGGCAAGGCCTCAAAACAGATGATCAAAATGTAGTGAGTTATGGTGGCTGGATTGCTGTTGAGGGATTACCGCCTCATCTCAAGACTAACTTTTGGTTTCAAAAGATTGGTGAAGTTTGCGGTGGTCTGGTGGAACTTGATCGTAGAACTACAAAATTTGGTTTATCTGTTTGAAGCAAGGTTAAAAATTCAACATAATTTTACTGGTTTCATACCACAGTTTGTTAATGTTGTTGATGGAAATCCCACTTTTAGAGTTAAAATCAGACAACTCTCACCAACAAGAAGACCTAAACCTTTGGTTTTCAAGCGTGGAGAATCTTTGAAATTTAAGTATTTCCGAAGGCTTGAGAATGGTGATCGAAATTTGCAAAGGGTGATCGGACATATTTCTCTGGCAAGTCCAGCTAGAGAGACAGTTCAAAAGTCAACATGGAATATATGGATACCTTATTATTCTCGAAATAGGGAGCTTGATTGTTAGATTATTATAGATTCTCAAAGAAAGGAAAGGGTGCTATCGGAGAATGAGCCTTTAGTGGATGGGGAAATTTGTCGAGAAAGATTAATTGGGGATAATTGTCAAAATTTTTGCCTTTAGTGGAAGAGGATGTTTCTCTCAATGAGATTGTCAAAATTTTTGCCTTTTGCAATCCTTGTGTAGATGGTAAGCTTATTCCTGAAGAGAAGAATGAGAGGATGACTGTCCCAAATAAGAGGGGTTCTAGAGGGATTTCTAAGAAGGGAAAAATGTTGGTGTTGTAAAACTCGTCCCGAATTGTGTATTTTATCATACTTATGGAAGTATGAAATGACCATTTTGCCCCTATCACTTACCCAATCAAGTTTCCCTATTTGGATTTCCTCCAAATTCCCATCCTCTCTCTGCCTGCCACGTGGTAGTCTCTCATCTCCCTTTCTCTTCTTCTCTCTTCTTTCCCCAAGACACACACACACACACACTCTTTCGAACCCCTCTGCCATTTCACCTTCCCGACAACACACACACTCACCCGTACACCCAAATGACCACGACACCACCACCACCATCGAGTGGATATTCTCTTTTTCTTTCTCCATTTTCCTTTGTGGAGCACTGAGACACCTAGATGCCACCCCACTTTCTTCACGAGTCTGACGGCTTCAAATTAACTTCTAGGGCACGATGAGGGACCACAAAGGTATGAAACTCTCCCTCTTGTCTCTATCTTCATTTTTGGTAGTTAGATCGTACCCGAGGCCCTAACCGAGTCCTCTAGACCAGAGCATCGGGCCGGGCTTCCAAGCCCAAAACCCTTTTGAACTAAGGCCCTTAGGCCGTTTAACCATGGGCCTTCGGCCCGTTGAACCTCAAACCCAAAACCATATTTATGACCCATTGGACTCAACCCAAAACCCAAAACCCCAAAGCCTAAACTCCAAATCTATTCCAAACCCAGCCCAAGCCTTTGGGCCACAGAACCCGGCCCAATCATGGAGTCTATGCCCAATTGCCTCAGCCCAACCCAGAGAACCTTGGAACGCAGCCGCGCGTAAAGGGATGCCGCTGCCGGCGTGTGAAGCACACACGTCGCCGACGACTTTTCTTGCCAACTTTCCGGCTACCCACAGCGGCGCATGGCGATGTGTGGTCGTCGGTCGCCACCTTGTGGCGGCGTGTGGGGGTACTCAAGGTCCTCCCTCATGTTTTTGACGTCCGTTTCCTAAAATTCAATCGTTATGATAGATTTTTATTAATTGGACTCTTTATGTGCTTAGGTGCGACTATTAGCAGTGATTCCATCCTTTCTATTTCACACGGTTCATCGGCGACAAAGTATTTATAAGTAGACCCCTTCTAAAATGCATGTTTTAATAGTAAAAATGCATACATGAAAAACATGATTTAATGGAAACGTTTTATGAGTAAATTAGATTTACACTTTATGATTTATCATGCTTTACTGAGAATATTTTGGAATACCATATTTTATCAAATTTATGTTCTTTATAGTATATATGATGGATGACTATATACTATTTATGAACTTGTTTTTACACTCTTTGTAGTATATATGATGGATGACTATATACTATGAAGATGCTTTGAGATATATGTACTTATGTTGGAAAAATTATATTCAATGATTTTGTGCTTATCTAGTGGTTACTATATATGCCTTTGGGTGGGTGCTGTAGAAGCCTACGGGCAATTGATACTATATATGCCTTCGGGCGATTGATACTATATATGCCTTCGGGTGAGTGTTGTAGGAGCCTACATGCGATTGATCTGTAAAGTGTTCTAAGTGAAGGCCTTCGGGCGAATGAAGAGTTCTATATGCCTTTGGGCGATACTGATACCACAGTTTAGCACACTATCTACGATATATGTTTTACGAAGGTTTTATGGCATGCTAGGGTTTTCGAAAAACCTATCACATATTATGCTATTAGTTTTCATAAACTTTGGGGGTTAATACGTTATTGAATGACTGTGTTTGTACTACTTATATATCAACTTGGTCCACTCATGTTTGTTTTGCGCCCCTTCAGGACATAGGAACGATGCTTACAATCCGAGCTACAAGACATTCCCCTACCAGTGACATCGTGCCATCCTTTCTACTTTGACATCATTGTAATCACACCTTCCGCTTGTATTATGAATTAGATGTATGCACTGAACATGTCATACATCATCACTATCATGATCATTGTTGGCAGTTGAATACTATTATATTATTTTATAAGGTTTATGTGGGAACATTACATTGCGTAGTTCGCGCGAAATTTACATGCATGTTTCACATGTTCTCAGCATATGCATTCATTAAATGGCTTGTGTCACCATCGAGTGTCGGTTAGCACGTGACCATCCCGATGTTCCCCAGACATCGGGTTCGGGGTGTGTCAGGTGTTAGGAGTAGATGCCAAGAAGGGACCAAAGTCTTTAAGTGCGACCCTTAAGCCTTCCGTGTTAGGTTCCAAACCAAATATTGGTGATTCTGAGCAAAATCCGGAGCATGTGGGGAAGTTTTTGGTGAAACTAAAAGTGTCACTAATTCCTTGGAAAAGGAACTTGTCACAAAAAAAAAATAATAATAAAAAAAATAAATAAATAAATTATAGGCAAAATTGTTAACAAGAAAAAGGAATCTGGAAGTGGTTCTACCTTAATCATGTACCAGAAGAAAAAGGTTAGAAGTGATTTGGGGGTTAACCTTCCAAAATGAAGATATTTTCTTGGAATGTCAGATGGCTATGGAGGAGAAATAAAAGAAGAGTTGTTAAAGAGCAGATATAAATAGTGGGGCTGACATTGTCGTTCTACAAGGAAAAAAAAAAAAAACTGAAATTTGCAGAAGACTTGTTGGAAGCATCTGAAGGTTTCGTTACATAGAATGGGTGTCATTGCCTTCTTTTAGGAAGGTCTGGGGGAATTCTTTTTTGTGGAATACTAAGTGTATCTTAGTTTTGGAATTTGTGGTAGGTGAGTTTTCCGTTTCAATCAAAATAAAGTTCTAACGGCTTAGATTGGTGGCTTTCGGGGGTTTACGGCCCCAACAAAGTGAGGGAAAGAAACAATTTTTGGGAAGAGCTGGCTGGATTGTTTGGCTTATTTGGACCTAGATGCTGTCATACAAGAGACTTTAATGTGGAATGGTTTGTGTCAGAAAAATCCAACGGCGATAGATTTATAAAAAGTATGAGGGTGTTCAATAATTTTATTCTGGAAATAAACCTTAGAGATACAAATTTATTTAATGCAGAATTTACATGGTCAAATATGAGAAAAGGGGCAGATGTGGTATGTTGAAGGCTTGATAGGTTTCTATTCATAAATGAGTGGGAAGCGTGCTTTCCTAACTCTCGCAGAGAGCTACTACCCGGTTAACTTCAAATCATTGCCTAATTGAATTGGATACAAGTTTTGTAAAGTGGGGACCTACACCGTTCAGATTCGAGAATTCTTGGTTGGACCATCTGTCTTTTAGGGATGGGTTCAAGTTCATGAGGAAACTTAAAGAGTTGAAACCTAAAGTAAAGGAGTAGAGCAAGGAAGTTTTTGGCAATGTTGGTCAAGAAAAGAAGCAAGTGGAGGCTAAACTATTAGAGCTTGATGCAACGGAAATAAGGGAGGGTCTTGATCTCTTCTTGAAACTGGAAAAGGATGGTATACGGGCAAAACTTGAGAAGTTGTTGCTTAAAGAGAAAAGTCATTGGAGAATTAGAGCCAAAGTTGAATGGGCTCAAAAATGAGACAGTAACACTAATTTCTTTCACAAAATTGCAAACGGGAGAAAGAAAAAGAATTTATTGATAAATTGGAGCTGGAAGGGGGAGGAATTGTGGAAGATATTGAAGTCATCGAACAAGAATTGATTCAATTCTTTTGAAAAACTTTATTCCAGAAATTTGAAGGTGAGGTGGGGCTTAAAAGGCATTTATTGGAGTCTAATCAGGGAAGGGGAAGCAATATGGCTGTAGAGGGCTTTTGAAGAAGAGGAAATAAAAAAGGCAATGTTCGATTGTGGGGGTGATAAATCACCAAGTCCTAATGGTTTTACTGTGGAATTATTTCAGCAACATTGGGAGGTGGTAAAATCAAATATTGTGAGGGTTTTCAATGAATTTCATAGCAGCGGAATCATCATCACAATCACAAATGAAACATACATCTGTCTCATACCAAAGAAAGCAAATTCAATTGGTGTTGCCTATTATAAGCCTATAAGCTTGACAACGAGTTTATACAAGATTTTGTCAAAAGTGTTGGCCTCTAGACTAAAGGAGGTAATTAGTGGCATAATCTCATAGGTTGAAGGAGCTTTTGTGAAAGGAAGGCATATTCTTGGTACAATTCTAGTGGCCAACAAAGTGGTTGAGGAAACAAGGGTGAAAGAGAAGGAAGGTATTGTGTTCAAAATTAATTTTGAAAAAGCTTATGATCACATTGATTGGGATTTCTTAGTTAATGTGTTGGAAATAAAAGGGTTTGGTGATAGGTGGAGAAAATGGATATTGGGCTGCTTGAAATCTACCAACTTTTCCATCATAATATTTAATATTGTAGTAGACATCCTCAATAGATTACTGGGAAGAACCATCGAGGGTGGCCTGATTGAGGGGTTGGGTGTTGGTAATAAGGGTGTGGAAGTTACTCACTTGCAATTTGCCGATGACACTTTTTTTTTAATCTGGAAGTGAGTAAGGTTGGACTAATCTTTTATTAGTAATTGGTTGTTTTTGTTCTATCTATGGATCGAAGTTAAATAAGGGCAAATGCTCTTTAATGGGTATTAATGCGGAGCAAGAAAAATTAAAGAGATTGGATGGTTTATGGGGATGCAAAGTAGGCTCTTGGCTTGTCAAGTATTTGGGTCTTCCTTTAGGAGGTAATCCTAGAGCTATCTCCTTCTGGAACCCGATTGTGGAAAAAGTTGAAAAGAGATTGCAAAGTTAAAAGTGTGCCTTTCTTTCAAGAGGGGGAATATTAACTTTAATTCAATTAGTGTTAGGAAGTTTACCTATTTATTTTCTATCTTTGTTCAAGATTCCTAAAGGAGTAGTCAGGACTCTGGAAAGCTTAATGCGGAAATTCTTATAGGCTGGTGTTGGTGAAGATAAGAAAGATCAACTCATTAATTGGCAGACAGTTTCAAAACCGAAAGAAGAAAGGGGTTTATGTATTGGCAATCTATTGGTAATAAACAAAGCTTTGTTAGCTAAATGGTTATGACGTTTTCGTCGAAAGTGATTCCATCTGGCATAAAGTGATTAGCAGCAATTATGGTCTTAGTGACAATGGTTGGGATTCCAAGATAGTTCAGTTTGGAACAAGTAGAAGTCCTTGGAAGGATATTTCCAAAGGGTATAGTTCTTTTCTGGAGTGCTGACATTTTGTTCTTGGTAAAGGATATGAAATTAGATTTTGGGAAGACATTTGGCTAAGCGAAAGATCTTTACAAGTCTCATTTCCTAGGTTGTTCAACTTATCCATATTTCATAACAAGAGTATTTCTAGTGTTGCTAGTATTGCTAAACATTCTTTGAATTGGGACTTTGGGTTTCGAAGGAATTTACATGATGTGGAATTAGACGAATTGTCATATTTCTTGACAAGTTTGTATCGGGTTCACATTCACCCTTCAAGGGTTGATGTAAGAAATTGAATACTTGATTCTTCAGGAAGCTTCTATGTTAAATCTTACTGCGATTATCTTCTCAAAAGCTATGCTGATAGGCTATTTCAAGCTTATGGCTTGGTTTGGAAATCTAAAGTTCCTAATAAAGTGAAAGTCTTTACTTGGTTAATAGCTTATGGGAAAATTAACACTTGTGAGTTGTGACATGCTCCAAAAATGGCGACCGAGCTCATGTCTACAACTTGATTGGGGTGCATTTTGTGCAAGAAAAGTTCAGAGTCTGTTGACCATCTGTTTCTTCACTGTCCGGTGGCTTTAAATCTCTGATTGAAGTTGTTTAAGGAGTTTGGTATCAATTGGGTTTTACCCAGGTATTGTTATTCTCTTATGGTAGAGGAACATAAATTATCAGGAAAATGGAAGAAAATCAAGGTCTTATGGGGATATATAGTTTCATCTATTTTTTGGGTCATTTGGATGGAAAGAAACAAGAAGATTTTCTAGGACAACGAAGGCAGTATAACGGAGGATATGTGGGATAATGTTTGGTTATGGACATCTATGTGGGCTTCGATTACTACAGAATTTAGAGATTTATCTTTTTTTTTCTTCAGAAATCTGCGTAACTGGAATGTGGCTATTAGTTAGTTTTGTGTTGTTTTTAGAGTTTCTTAATGTTTGGGTGATTGTGCTTTTATCTTGTTTTGTTTGTGCCTTTGTGGACTTCTTGCCTGCTTTTGTATTTTTATTGTTTCTTTGCAATAAAAATTAAAAAGTGTCACAAAATTCAACTTTAAGTACGAAAGTTTAAATTTCTCAATATTGGGGCAGTAAAGTGAGAATAACCCAAAAAAATGATAAAAATCCCTCTCTATGTTTGGCTTAAAACTGCAATTAAAGCCACTTAGTATGATTTAGAGAACTTCTAGTGTAGGAAGGCCCCCTAGGGCAACTGCCTATTGAATCCCCTCTAGTGAATAGTAACTACCTTTAATTAACAGTAATCACCTTTTGCATCTCCATCCCTAACTGAATAGCCATGGCAATAGGCAATAAAATATTAGTATTTTTTTATTTTATAAAATAATACAAAATAATTTTATTTGTAATTTTGGATAAGATTTTTAATCGTTCTCGTTGCGCCACATGCCATTATCCGAAAAGACAATTTTTGGTGATAGATTTCGATAAGATTTTTAGTCAATGCCGTCGTGCCACGTGTCGTTACCTTTTCGGAATCGTTGATGATAGATTTCCGATAAGATTTTTAACCAATCACGTCGCACTACATGTCACAATCTGTTTACAATCTTTGAGGATAGATTTCGATAAGATTTTTAATAAATGACGGCGTGCCACATGACATTATCTACAACCTAATCCTTTCTTTTTCCTCCATATAACCCACCATCCATCTTAAGAAATCACACACCAAAATCAAAATCTCTATCCTTATTCATAATTTCTGCTTTCTTTTTACAATGTCTTCTTCAAGGATGTTGTGGGAAATCGATGAGCAAGAGAAAGATTTGTTTAAGTAAGGGGAAGAAATGTTCAATCTCTAGGGGGCGAAAATGAGATGGAAGAGGATGAAGATGATAAGCGTAAGAGGAGAGATGACGAAGCAAGAAGCCAAAAAGCCTCACATTCCCCGAGTCATCCAAGTTGTGGCTGAGATCTCCAGGCCCAACCGTTCCGCAAACATTGATAGAAGCAGGCAATGATGAGGTAAGGATCTCTTAGACGATTATTTTGTCTGTAACAGTGTATTCCCTGATACGTACTTTAAATGTCATTTTAGAATGGAACGACATTTGTTCAACAAAATCATGATTGCTGTTTGCAACCATGATTCTTACCTTGTGCAAAAGAATGATGATTTTGGTGTTATAGGTCTCTTTCCTGAGCAAAAAATTACTGCTGCCTTACAAATGCTTGCATATAGAGCATTTACAAACCAAGTGGAAGAGATAGCGAGGATGGGGAAATTAACCATTCTGGAGTCCCTGATGAGGTTTTGCTCCTTAGTCGAATCTATCTACACCATAGAGTACCTTTGGAGACCTACAACAATGGACTTGCAAAGGCTTCTGAAGAAGAGTGAGATGCGAGATTTTCTTGGCATGATTGGAAGCATCGACTGTATGCACTGGACCTGGAAAAATTGTCCAAGTGCATGACAAGGAGCTTATGGGGACAGAAAAGGAGCAAAAACTATCATTTTGGAGGCGGTGACATCATTTGATACATGGATTTGGCATGCTTTTTTTTGGTGTTGTGGGAGCTCAAAATGACCTCAATGTTCTTGCCTAATCCCCAGTGTTCAATGATGTCTTGCAAGGAAAAGCACCAAGAGTCACGTATTGGGTCAACGGACATAAGTACCATGGACCAAACTACCTAGCAGACGACATTTACCCAAGGTGGACATCGTTTGTCAAAACAGTGCCACATTCGTGAAGTGAAAAGGAAAAGCAATTCGCAAGCTGTCAAGAGGGGTGTAGAATGGATGTGGAGCGTTGTTTTGGTATCCTCCAAGCTCATTGGGCAATTATCATGGGTGCTACTAGATTGTTTGATTTGGAGTCACTTTGATCCATCATGATGACGTGTATCATTCTTCACAACATGATTATGGAAGATGAGTATGATTATGATGTTGTTGATGAATATGAGCCAGACACGATGAATAATTCCAAAACACAAATATATTGTGCTCATGACGCCACCGAATAACCCGTGCAACACGAGTCATTAGAAAGGGATAGACATTACAATGAAAGGCTCATTCAACGATATACTTCAGTTCAATCCTCATATATTCACAAAACCCGGCAAATTGACTTGATAGAACACCAATGGAATTGAAACATGCTCAAGAAACTTAAGTTCATTTAGTGTTTTTTTTTTTTTTTTTTTTAATTTTTAATTTTTTATTTGGTGTCTTTATGTAATTTTATTTGGTGTGATTTTTAAGTTCATTTGGTGGGTTTTTTCATTTTTTATTTTATTTCGTGTGTTTGTAATTTTATTTGGTATGTTTATGTAATTTTATTTGGTGTGTTTATGTCCTTTGAATAAAGATTCTCTTAGATTAAATAAAGTACCAAATTAAATAAATATACTCTTAGTTTGAATAAAGAACTAAATTCAATAAATTGGAAATTACATAAGGTACTCTATTCAATAAATAAGAAATTACAACCCAAAGTGATTGGAAAATTATGGGCTCCGATTAAAAACAAATTCCCTAGTCCCTCGTGAATGGAAAATCATCACCTAATCAATTTGTGGTGCTAGGACCATCTCCTCTTGCTCTCGCTTCTCTTGCACGCCTCCTTCACACCACGTCCGCTTTCTCTGAATTCCAAAAATATTTAGAATTCGGAGACATCGCCTCTACAGGCTCCTTCATAATGTCACGATCTTGTTGAGCCATTCTTTCGTCTTTAAGCTCTTATCTTTCTTGCCTAAGTAGCTCTCTTTCTTTGTCATTAGCTTGAAATAATCTCTCAGCAGCTGCAACTTTTGCCTCATCTCTAGCCTTATCAGCCTCAAATTTAGCCATTTCCCGCGCCAAAGTCAATTCACCTTGGCGAGCAAGTTCTTCCATATATTTTGCATAATCATTCTTCGAAGCACTTCCTTTTCTCTTTGAAGCCTTCTTACCTTGAGGCCTAATTGGATCTTGTTCAGGGGTCGCTTCCGGCACTTGTTCTGTGTCGCTCCATGAACGTGCAAGCCATGATCGGGCGTAGAGTGTAAAGGGGTGTTGTTCATGACAACTTCTAGACCGACAAGCACAACTCTGAATTTAGGACAATCTTTGACAATATTCCAACATTCCCACGGGGTGAATGATTTATTTTTGTTTTTGGCATTATACCAAGCTTGTGCTTGAAGTGTCTACACAATGCAGGAGAAGAAATAATTATAATCAAAGTAGCTAATGTAAATTTGGGTATAGTACAAACAAATAAATAATATATAGTTACATGATCCACGAAATTTTCCCCACTTCGAATATTACTACTAGCTTGTGCCAAGGCATTTCTCCAATGAGTAAACAATTGGCTGAGTATTCTCCAACGACTGGAGAGTGATTGTTCCGTTCTTTTCCTACTAATTTTCTCAAGAAAAAGGGTATGAATATTGCTCCACATTTCTCGCAATTGCATCTCATTACCCGTAATTGGATCATGAGTAACTTCAACCCAGCTAGAATACAACGTAACATCTTCAATAAGCGTCCAATTCGTACCTGCATCATTAGCCATTTTGTTGGAAACAAAAGTACATAGAAACTTTGAGAGAAAGATTGGAATGTGGTTGAAAGTACTTGAGAAAATATAAAATTGTAGTGTAAGGTAGAAGATAATAAGAATGTATTTATAGAAAAGTAAAATCAATTTTTTTTTTAATTTAAAAAAAAATTTCGGATTTTTTATTAACTTAATTAATTTTTGCTGTTGGATTAAAAAAAATTTGAAATCCAACCCTCCAAATTGTGCCACGTGGCACAATGATAACATATGTGATTTTTTTTCCTTTTTTTCTTTTAATTTTTAAAGGCGAATAGCGTGGACCGTTGATCTGAAATTCAACGGCTGATATTGTGCCACGTCATCTAGCCGTTGGGGGAGGTTTGAAGATTTTTTTGATCGTTGGAAATTCAACGGTCCAAAAAAAAAATCCGTTGAAATCCAAAGGCCGAGAAGGTGCCACGAGCCCCCATAAACGGTAACATTTCAAAAATCAAACTGTGGGCCCCATCAACTGAAAAGTTGTCGGTGACGCGCCCCTACGCACACGTGTTATGCACGTGCCTGACAATCAAAAGCAAAGAAGGGAGGCAATTGGATTTAAAAGGTCCCTGGTCCACCGGGCATTTGCTGCCACTGAACTTGCTCTTAGTGGTAATTCTTTTTACTTGCAAGTGAGAGGTCTTAAATTCGAATCTCATGGATGATAAGTTCACAACTAATTTACTTGCACTCCCTTTAATATAAATATATCGGTTGTATTAAAAAAATCTGCCATTAAAGAATTATACTACTTTGGCATAATTTGTATCGACAGTCATTGACCCCATCATATATATAAAACAAAATGCTAAGTGCCTACAAATAATCAATTCGTTTTGACGATGTCAACGTATCTATGATAATCTGCGCCAATACTAAATTAGACTAATTAAGCTTACAATTGCCGGAACTTGTACACAATGCTCGTAACATTTAGTTCTATAAATTGAGACACTTCAGGACCCCCAATATTGTATCGATCTCTTTCTTTACAAGAAGAACACAATTATTTAAGAGAGGGGAGTTGAAAAATGAGTATAAGCATGGATGTGAATGTGATGTTTCTAATCGTCATCGCAGTGGCAGCAACAGAAGCGACGTTACGTAGCGCAGAAGCTGCAGAATATGTAGTAGGAGACGAGTTAGGCTGGACTATCCCTCCGGATGGCGCTGCCACTTATGCTGCATGGGCTTCTAACCATAGCTTGTTTGTTGGTGACATTCTTGGTAATCAACTACTGTGAAATTTTTCTTACTTTACGTTCTGTCTTTTCATTGTAGTTCGAAAATTTGTATTGGAATTTCATGGATTATATGCAAAAGAAAATATTCTCGACAGTAGTGTAGAAATGTCACTATGTGTAGACATGCATGTAGCTATATTGCCTTGAGCAGTGACCTCTTATGCACTCAAATTTGGAATCTCCTTCTCATAGTTTAGATAAGAATATCGTTTCTCTCAGCATAAAAGAAAAAATTGTAGAAAAGCCACTCCCCTTTTTTCTCTTCTGCATCCTAATTTTCATCCTGTAACTTTCATTAGCATTTGTATTTATAGGATGAATTCGCATTGAATGCAAAGACAATCCAATGGCTTGATTTTGATCTATACTCTATGGTAGGTGCTGATTTCTACATGGTTGTGTTGGCTTTGCAGTGTTTAAGTTTGCAGCAGGAGAACAAGACTTGGCATTCGTAACCAAGGAAGATTTGGGCACTTGTAACACCGCAGATCCCTTGCATGTATTTGAGAATGCAACCACAATAAAATTTCTTGGAACCGACACATATTATGTAACGTCAACTTTTGCCGGGCACTGCAGTTTGGCAAAAGATGACTTTTGACATCGCTCCCTCTTCAACCACCAGTACCATTTCACTAGCCAGTCCAAGTCCAAGTCCAAGTGCGGATAAAAAGCCCCTCCAGCAGTCTCTCAACTTTGTGTCTCAGATCTCCGGGCTGGTTTTCTAGTTTGTTTCTCCTTGTGCCTCGTCATACGATCCTAGCACATGTCTATTAACTACATTGAGAAAGATTCAAAGAGCAATAAGGAATGGAGAAAAACAAGGAACTTGAGAGAGAAACAACGGAGAGAAAGAGAGAAAGAGAGAAAGAGTAAACTGCATGAATTGTATTTCAAACTTAATGAATTGGATCCTCACAATTACAGAGCTTTTACACACATATATCTAGCTTAAAACTTCCTTCTTACACTTCTAAGAGACTAACCTTTTTTAACAACCTAACAACTTTAGTATGACATGACATCCTCACTAACTAACCAATGTTGAGCTGCCATTTATTGATACTTTACAATGCCATGCCAATATCTTTTACGAGGATCCGTTTATTGACAAAAAAATAAATACCATGTACGTAGTGTGTGACTGTGAACTAGAAATCAAAATTAATGCACGTTTTAATACTTGGATCGTACACCTTTTATTTATCAAATGAATTTTTGTTTCAAATTGAACTGATCTAATCAACTAGATCTGTTGATTTCATCTTCGATAATTAAAGTCAGTTATTAGCTCTTGGTATAAGAATTTATAAATTACTATTTCATGATCGTGCAATAAAGATAGATCTTGTCGTGAAGCTGTTACACATGCATGCAAGATGCAACCAAAAGAATGCTACAATTATTCTTGGGAGAAATAAGAAAAACACGAAAACGGAATTCAAGTGGTTTGAGTCATTGATTCATGTGAAGTAGATTGTTACCCGGAAAGTATAGAAGCAGAAAACCGATGGATCGATAGGGATGAAAGGCTAAATACCGGAAGTAAACTTAAAGAGAGCAGGAAATGATGGATGAAGCACTGACCAAATTTACCAAGCCTGATCTTTTGGAGACTCGATAGAACTTGGGAAGATCCATACCCATTCAATTGACGGCTCTTGGATAACACCTGTGGCAAGAGGATTATGATTATATGCGTATGTGCTCATGCCCACATCAATGTCGTCTTAAGGGCTGTTTGCGATTATTGTGCTAATTTAAAAATAATCAATTGTAAGTTAAAACAGCTGAATCTTTGATAAATTATATTTTAAAAGTGTCGTGAGTATGAAAACAAGTGTAAAACCGTTAGGTACATTCTAAGATTAGTAATATTATTGTACATAATGACAAAAATAGACATGGTAGTGGGGGGTGACTATGATAGTTGTGGCTGCGGCAGTGGTTGCATTTGTGGCGGTAGTGGTAGAGGCGTTTTGGCGGTGGCGGTTGAAACGTTGATAGTGGTGATGTCGACAGTGGTATAAGGTTGGTGGTTGCAGTTGTAGATGGTACATATGGTAGACGTGATGGAGGCGGTGGGGGCAACTTTTGTGATGGCAGCAGCAATGGTAGGAGTTTAGTGGGTGCCAATAGTGGTGGTAGGGGTGTCGACATTGGCAGTAGCGGTAGCGTTTGTGGTTGTGATGGCGATGGTTGGCGACAACGATGGTAGTGGCAATGACAGTAGTGGAGATTGTTATGGTGGCAGTGGTCACGGTTGTGGTTGTGGCGGTGGTGGTTGCTGTGATAGTTGTGGTGGTGACGACTATGGTGGCAGCCGATGATGCCAACAATGGTGGTGTAAGGTTAGTGGTTGTAGTAGTAGATAGTGGTAAGTAGTTACGGTCACTCTGCTCTCAAATGGATAAAATGCGTGTTAAAGAATAAATAATGTCATCTTAAAAAACTAATGAAGGTATTACATGATTAAAATTATTCATTAATGGATTAATGGCTCAACTCCACTTTTTATAAAGCAACTTTTAAAAGCAACATGATGTCTAGAGACCACTGTTCTTGTTCTTGTTCTTGTTTTTGTTCTCCTTCTTCTCACTTAGCTCTTTGAACACCGGATTCTTGGACGTCGTAAACACTTCGTCTCCATAATAAGGGTACATATATAACCAGAGTTCTTGGTATGGGATTTTGGCGACCATGTTGGACGGATAAAAAGCGGCCAATGAAAAGAGGTTTGGAGATGACTCGGAGCCAACGCTTGGAAACACACTGGCATTGAACAATCAATTTTTTGCAAGGAACTCGACAGAGGATTTCAACGAAATTAGGTCACCGTGTAAATGGTCAGGAAGATTGTCAATGAAATTAGGTCCGGGTTGGCCTCTTGGAAGCTGATCTCCTAAACCCTATCCGGTACAGAGGGATGGAAGAGAGTTTGGTTTATGTGTCTTGTGGGAAAACTACGCCTACATATTTTTAAGAAGAAAGCTACATACTCAGTATTATGGTCTGATAGTATTCCTTTTCGCTTAAAAGTGAGAGGTTTTAAATTCAAATCTTGTGAATGCGAATTTGATACTAAATTATTGTTCATTGTGTAATTTAGCCGAACTTTCTCATATAAAAAGAAGAAAGGAAACAGTAAGAGGAAATCGACTAGGAGATAACATTCCGATTTATCAGAGGAAATTGAACACCTAAACTAAAACCGGAAAGTAAATAATATTGTAAAAAATGGATCACAAAAACTAGATCAATAAATATCTTTTCTCACCCCAGCATCAACGTTCAGCAGAAACCTACTGAAACAATGGGCATTCGGGAAACATCTGCCGAACCCATCAAAATCGAATGTTTTCACTCTATCTCAACTCCAAACCTTACATTATCGATCCAAAAAGTACATTTGTACCCAACCCTGTCTCTAAACCAATGAATATGAATTTAAATCCAAGTTTTGTGATGTACTATCTCAAAACTAAACTACCAATCGCTTGAGGAAATCAATGAAATCAAGGGCAGGAGGGATGAATTAGAGCAACTTACATGTTCGGTAGCTTTGTCCCTAAATTATTGACCCAAAATTCTCGACCTTGTTGATATGTTCCACTTTAGGGATGTAAAATCACTACCAGCACCAGGTCAGAGTTCTCTTACTTTTGGTTTGTCTTGCTGCTACATATATTAATCCTTGGCATTACTTCTTTGATTATCTTTGCTTGGTTCATAGAGTAAGGGCTTTCATGTCTTTCATTACATGGTTTTGGAATTTCGGTCGGTAATTTGGTAGGAGTCCTTTTTAGCAAACATAATGCAGCGGTGAAAACATTTTGTTTTCGGTATGAGGGGACCAGTCATCTGTATTTTTTGCTACACTGCTGCTATCAACATTCGTTGAAAGACGAATTTTTGGATTTGGATACGATCAGATTCTATTATTGTAGACCGGATTGACCATGTTAAGAGATCACGAGACAATTGATACAACACTAAACGCTTATTTATCACTACAAAAAAGACATACATTGACAATGGGCACCCAAATAAATGCAAGTACTAAGTACTGTAGTTTTTTTCAATGTTTGTTCCTTATTTTGCAATTGAGCTTCCTGTAGAGATGCGAAAACAATAATCTACAGGCTTCGAGGTTGGAAAATATTTTCACCAATTGTGAAAGAAACAAGAGGGTACTAACATGAAAAGTGATTCCAACTATCAGTCCCAAGGTTTTGGCAAATTGCTGATGGGGCAGGACAGCCATAATCCCGTGTGTGAATGCTGTTGCAGTACACTGCAGAGCAATATATGTAAGAGCACCAGCACCTGTTAAATAGTAAATATACACCGACTCATTGCCGTTAACAGCTCCCCCAAATAAAAGGCAAGCTGCATTTATTGAGCAAGTCATCGCAATGGTGTCTGAGATTATGAACCACTTGAAATGTTCATTTGACTGCAGAAGAGCCACTCCTTGGTGTGGACCGACATCATTGTTATAGCCTCCGGGCATTGTGAATGCAGCTGTAAATGTTATAGTTGTAATAAGTGTTGCAACCACCAAAAGGGTCTGGCCCATTTCCCTGTAAGTTTGCACTGCACTGGCTTCTGCCCGTTCTGCTTTTTGGTAAAATTTGATGTTGCCTAACCAAGCATGAGGCTTACGGATTATATTCTGCACGTTAGCAGTTTACAGCAGATGAACTGTTGTAGTTAAGCATTTAGTTCAATCATAAATAAAGGAGATTAGTTATGTTTTTGGTACTTACCATGGGAAATCTAGGACTGCATTCTTTGATTGATCTATCAACATCAGATGCTGTTTGGCCATATTTGTTCTTAGATCTTTGATTTACTCTTCCATCCCACGTCAAGTAGTACAAAATCCATGTTTTTCTCTCTATGGTTGCGAGATGCAAAGGCGTGTTTCCATCAACATCCGGCTGATTTATGAGCCCCTCCAGATCGGGTGTTTCCAGTATATACCTGACAACATTTACTTGCCCACCTTGGATGGCAATATGAAGAGTGTTTCGCCCAAAAGGGTCAACAAGTTCTCCCGAATCTGGGCAATGTTGAATAATTTCCCTAATGACACTGCCACGCCCTTCCCTTGCTGCAACATGAATTGGTGACTGGCCCTCTTTATCCAGAACATACGCTGTAGAAGTATCGATTTCTAGTAATCGTCGAACTGTTTTGTGATCTCCAAGGGATGCTGCATAGTGGAGAGGAGTCCTGCCTTGGTGATCAGTTTCTTTGACAAGTTGCTGTTTGAACCTTAGGAGTACTTCCACGATATCTACAATAACGAAATTAAGTTTTTATAAGAAAATACTGAACTTGAGCAACTAAAATAAAAGAGGAATTATGCTAGTACCGACTGTTTGATGATGAATAATTAAACCGTTAAGTGCAAAGCGAAGCTAAAACATAAAGGGAGCCAAAGTATGACGTACCAAAATGCTTCTCAATTACAGCAGCATGCAAAGCCGTTTCGCCTTCTGGTCCGCCATGAGCTGATGATGGAGTTGATCTTAAAATTTGATTCACGATCTCTACCACGTCCCCTCTTGCAGCCAGGTACAAGGGAGATTCGCCGTTGTCATTTTCAAAACAGGCCAATTTGGGATCAACTTTGAGCAAGAACTCAACAATTTTTACATGACCATTCCTTGCAGCTTCGTGCAAGACCGTGTTGTTCCCCTTGTTTCCAATTCTCAGCGTCTCAAACACGCCAATGTTCGTGTTCACGAAATCTTCCTGTGACATTAATTGAATTTCACGAACCAGATAATACACTATAGAGAAGGAACCAACCCTTGCAGCCACATGTAAAGGAGTATCTCCATCCAAATTTGGCCGTGTGAGAAGGGACCTGCATCTGCTATAAATTTCAGTGACAACATTTTTATGTCCGAACTGAACTGCGACATGGAGGGCTGTGTTTCCTCGAGGTGTAAGTTGATACAGCAGGCTCCGATTGTCGTTAAGAAGTTGCTTGAGGATGTAAACATCCCCGGATTTTGCAGATTTGTAGAGCCTTGGATCCATGAAAGTTTATCAGGAATTAGCTTAAGCTAGTAGTGGTAAATAAGTATCACGTAACTATGGTCTAAAGTTCATTGGTTCAACTTCGTTGACGATATATATATGAACTACAGCAGAAGCCTTGCTAGATCTGACCATCACAATCCATTTGGAAAATCAAACTTTCAAAATCATGACCTGCATTAACTTTGTGACGTTAATAGTCAGAATTGCCAACGCGCTTGTGGGAGTCATCAAAGAAAGGAAAACGCCAAAAGAAACCTAAGTTGTACGCTCATCAATCATAGGTTGAGAATGAATTCCACATTAATAGAAGGAGAAACCTTACAAAATGGTTTTACGGTAAAGTCTCGACTTTCTTCATCATAATCACTATTTGATGTAATTGTAGTTTTTGTTTATTTCTTTTGATACAAGCTATATTCTAACTAAATTCATCAAAACTACAGGAATGAGGATTTGAACAGGTGTGCAAAGAAGATAACACACTGTTTTAGTTTACCTGGCTAAATCCATGTATTAATTTAGTTATAAGTTTTATATTTTTTTTTCTCGACATTCATATTAACAACATATATATCAAATAATAATAATCCGATTGAAGATAAATCTATTAAAATAATGGGTTTATTATAGTTTATGTGATCAAGTAATCTTTTTGTGTTCTTACGGTGATTAGGTATTATGATTAGACACATAAGTGTCGTATTTTTTTGTGTGAACATGATTTTGAGAGTCTTTCATGTTCGTTTTTCATGTTGTTCTTGTTTTAAATTCTCTGTGTTTGTTCTGCTTCTATCACATCAGTAGCCAGCTTGCGACTTCCAAGCCTGCTTCTCATTTTCTTCTTCTTTTGAATACCAACAGGATCCTCTTTGGATTCTTTTGGTAATCATCCCAGACATTCGTAAATTGTGTCTGTTTATCATATATCTTACGGTCAGTTTTTATCAGCTAGTGTTTGTATTTAATTTAAAATAAAATATTTAAAATGATTTATGATCGTATAATGTATGAATGAATATGATTTACGGATTCCTAGAATCCTCATAAAGAGGATCAAGTGAGAATCCGGATTCTTTCAAATAAGCAGATCTTTCCCCCTTTAACTGTTATTTTCTCCTTTTTCACTCTGGTTCTTCTCCTATTTCTATTTGACTGCTTCTTCTCCTTCTCCACGATTAGCGTATTCTTGAGTAACCAAAAGCCTAGCAGTTCAAAGGGTGCACTTCACTTCGTGCATATAAGTTATAACATCGAGGAAGTTGATTTTTACATTTTTTGGGATGTGCTATTTACACACCTCCTTTTACTTCTCACATACCCCTGTAAATTTATGTTCGTTGATCTTCTTCAATTCATTCGATCTGACGCCCGAAAACTAAAAAAATGTGGGAGAAGTAAAAAATGGTGTGTGGATATCACACCGCTTTTTTAGCCGTTTTTCTAGCGTTCGGATTGAATAAAGTGAAAGATGAAATAGTTGTATGGATCTAAAATAACAATTTAGGCGAGAATGGATTAATTCAAGTTAAAAGTCATGATCCTCGACCTATTAGTGATTCTCAAGCTAGTGGGCTTTCAGCCCAAAAGAAGACTGATATGACCTAGTCCTTTCGGTACAAATAGTTCCTGAAATTGTCCTAAAACCTCATTTTTGTCCCTTAATTTCAAAATCAATAAATGTCGTGCTTGAAATTTACTATTTGACATCAACTTTGTTCTTCTATTAGGATTTGATCAGCTATACAGTTAGTGCGTTGACATGGCACACATGTGGAATCTACAAGCCAAATGATATGTTAACACATGGATTACAAAAAAAAATAATAATAATAATAAAATAATAATAATAAATAATTCTTTCAAATTCTAAAATTTATAAAAATAAAATAAAAAGCAAAAAGAATCCTCAATCTGCCACGTGAATACACTAACAGCATAGTTGATAGAATCTTACCAGAAGGATCAAATTGATGTCAAGTTATAAACTACAAAAACTACTAATCATGAAAATGAACTACGAGAATGAAAGTAAAAATCCTCCCAAATTACACCCCAAAATCTCTACTAATTAATAAAACAATCATTATCAACCAAAACCTTATGAAATTATCAGTTTAATCCTCTAATTAAAACAAAACATGAATAAGAAATATGGGGCAAAAATATAATTTCACACAACCAAATTTTGCTGTTTTTTTTTCCTTCAAAGCATCAACTACATATAATTCTAATATATCTCTAATTAAAATAAAAAAAATAAAAAAAAATAAAAAACTTCAGGCTCCCACGTTCTTCTCTATCACTCCCTTCCTCTCTCCTTTTATTTCAAAAACAAAAATAAAAAATTTTTCTCACACACTTTGTGTGTGCCATATGCTAGTCATAATTTAAACACATACCACTTGTTTAATTGGATTGTTTTAACTTTTGACCCACAAGTTTAATTGGATTGTTTTAACTTTTTGTTTGGGTTGAAATTTTTTTTATCGTTGCATTTATACTTAAATTTTTTGGTTAATATCAGTTTATTATCCTTAAGTTTCGTGATTTTCAACATTTAGTACATGAATTTTTTTCGTCCCAGAATCATACCTAAAGTGTTAATTTTGGGATAGTCTCATACATCCATTAGTTCGGCAGTTAAGTCTTTTGTTAACTGATCACATGATGCTCACGTAGACAATGATTGGACGTCACATGTTAATAAAAGTCTCACATGGATATTAAAAATAAATTAAAAATTAAACATTAAAAAATTTAAAAATTACAAAAGAAAAAGATTGTCTTCTTCCTTAACAGAACTCGCCCAATCCCCGACACCCACCCAAGTTGCCACCGCCGCCCCATCCCTGGTCGATCTGGCCCACCTCCTCCGGGTTTGCACCATTCTCTACCAGCAACAGAACTTGCCTGAGTCACATCTCCACTCGAACCTCAACTCCTCCGCCTTCCAACTCACCCACGAGTTCTTCCTCTAGGTCTGCAACTTCTTTCCCCTTTCATGGCGGCCCGTCTACCTCTTCTTCTGCTACACTCAGTCCCACCACCCCGATTTCACCCACACCGCCGTTTCCTAGCAATATATAGCAATATATATTTATGGGTAATCAAAACCTAATAACTTCACAAACCAAGTTTGGAATAAAAAAAAATTTCTAAGGAAAAGAGATTAAAAATGGAAAACTTTGAATATTATTAAAAAAACCCAACAATTTTGTTCAAGAAAAATAGAAAGATAGGAAAAAATCTTTACCTTCCAGAACATTGAAGTGTGTTTTGGATCAGATGAGAGAATCAAATTGTTAAATTCAAATTTCTAAGCGGATCTGTGTGAATTTTGTAAGTTATTTACAAGTTGAGGTTGGTGCCGTTTCTTATTGGTGGCAAAGTGAATTTTGTAAGGGGAGGAGTCGCAGAAGGTGGGATAGAGACGAAGGAGAGAGACCTGGGTTCTCTGTGGAGGGAGGTGCTGCTGGTGGAGCCGTTGCTGATCTGTGGAGGGAGGTGCTGCTGGAGGAGTCGCGGAAATTTGATTCACGATCTCTAACACGTCCCCTCTTGCAGCCAGGTACAATGGAGACTCGCTGCTGTCATTTTCAAAACAGGCCAATTTGGGATCAACTTTGAGCAAGAACTCAACAACTTTAACATGACCATTCCTTGCAGCTTCGTGTAAGACCGTGTTGTTCCCCTTGTTTCCAATTCTCAGCATCTCAAACTGTTTGGACCCAAAATTACACAATCGGCCTTAACGATCGAGGCTATTAAGTGAACGAAGTTCTAAACCATTAGGTGACTGAGTTAGGATAATTTTAGTTATTGTTAAGGAATAATACTGTGATTTTTATCATAATAATTATCTCTTAATAATATATTGAATTATCTAGAGCACAGCTGGGTGATAAAGTCGTGGTGATCTGATACGATGTCGTGTGAATTAATACTAATGCAATTTTGTGGATAGATAGCATGACTATCATGAATGGAGTTAGAGACTATCTTCCATGCATTTATACAAATACAATGGAGATAAAGATGAGATCGTATTATCATTGGAATTTGATCAAAGTTAGCTGGCTTAGATAAAGATGATCTGATAACCATTGTTGGTTGGTCAACGAGGTGGAGGAAATTGGGTTACTCATCCAACACGGGGTAACTTGCCTAGATACATAGCCAATAAAGGTGCTGTTTATTTTATGAACCCATGCACGTGGAAATATGGGATAAAAGATGGCATATGCCATTTTATCCAGTTGTGATTTCACCTGATGGCGTAGTAATTGAGATTGGGATAAAAGATGGTTGCGAGTTATCATCAAAGATGGTTGGATGTTCACGGCTTGGATTCTACAACACGTCTAAGAGTTTTGATTCTATAAATACCGAGCGGCAGACGACTAAAAGGGCCACCTCCGATTCAACACACAACTGCCCTGCGCAAACCTCTCAAACATCTTGAGAATTTTTATTTTCTTTTTCTGCCGACACATCTTCAGTTTGGATAAACAGAATTGTGAAGGCAACCAGCGAACATCTTCAGTTTAGATAAACAACACTGTTGCCGTAGAATCAGCCGACCGCGAAGCACCTTCAGTTTGGATAAATAGCACTGCGTCAAGGCCGACTGGTTATCTATCCAAGTCTCGGTCGAGAAGAATTTTCTAATCCTTATTGGCAGAGGTCATCTCATTAGCCTTCTCGGCGAAGTGAGGTGTTACCAGGTTACTACATTCTGTTGGAGAACAACTTAGAAACAATAAAATAACAGAAATACAGAACCGAAATACTTATACTTTATTATTCAAAAATACTTGCAATACAGAATGCAATAACACAATAATTACAAAAAATTAAAATGATACTAACTTGAATGAATTGAAGGTAGAGGCTAGCGCAAACGCTATGTCCTTCGAATAGTATTTCCGTCCCACTCGTGTGCTTGTGGTTCTACAACGTCTGCTCGACCAGGATACAACTACCTAATTCTACAACCCGCACTGGATTATAGAACTCTAGCGAATTGCTTTGTGTGTTTACTCTCTAGAAATTTTGTACGGAAGATAAAGAGGAAGAAAAGATGATTCTCACTTGGATACTGTGTATTTGAAAGTACACAACTCTTTCTAATAGCTGTGTCTTTTAATCAAAACGTACAACTCTTTCTAATAGATGTGTCTTTTAATCAAAACGTTTTTTTAATTAATAAATTAATTAAAAAACTTAATCCGAAAATTAAAATTAATGAATCTGATTAATTAATTGTATTTAGGCTATATTATATTCAAGCCTAATCCACACAACCATAAGGCCCAAGCCTTCAATCCATTTCCAAATGGTCCAAGTTCTAATTACTAAGAAGAAGGAATAAGCCTATTGATAGGAGCATATTTAGGCGACTTACTTAGCTTGTTTTCGTGCATCTATGTTGTTAATTCATAGTTGTTTTAGTAGTTTAAGCCATTTTCGTGTGTTTTTAGGTTCATATGGCTAAGGAAGCAAAAAGATGCATTTTGGAGCATTTTGGAGCAAAATTGGGCTTGGAATGGATAGCATATGCTTGGAGCCAAAGTGTTGGACGAATTTGAAAGCCTTGTATGCACTTTGGACATAAAACAAAGGGCCTAGCCCAATCAAACAATCCTTTGAGCCATGCAAAACCTCTAGCCCAATCAACAACCCTTAGCCACATGCATTCACATGCATCACAACCCCAAAACCATCAAGAAACACCCATTGCCGTGCCTTGCACTTCCCCTTTCATTTTCAGCCATTCCACTTCATCATTACACCACCTTCTCCATCTTTATTCCACATGCATTCATCATAATTCACCCTAGCTACCACCATTCACACACACATGCACTTACTCTTTCATCATTGCACCACCATTCACACACACATGCACTTACTCTTTCATCATTGCACCACCAATTCAACACATGCATTTCCACCTTCATACTTCATCATTTCAGCCACATATTCACCCACATGCACTTTAATCATTCAATACATGCATTCACACACCAACAACAACTCAATGCCGTGCACTTCCCTTGCCTTTCCACCAACAACCTAGCTCTTTTTCCATCATTATTTCATCCACATGCACTCTCAATCATAACAACCACATTCACTCTTAAACAATCACCCACATATTCTCTCATTCCCCCTATAAAAACCCATGCATTCATACACAAAAATCACATCTCATTTTCATACACAAGACACCACAAACACATCCAATCTTCCCTTTGCCGCAAGCTCCCATTCCATTTCTACACAATCTCTTCTCGGCTTCATTCCATTCCATACACTCTCCCATTCGCAGAAACTGTCCATACACTCTCCCATTCGCAGAAACCATTCAACCTTAGCCGCTCCACCTTCATTTACAACACACTTGGAGCACCAACACCGAAGGCAACTCTTAAGGGATTTCGACATCAGTTTTGCTTCAAGGGTTCTTTCTTCTTAATCCTATGTTCACTCATATTATATATTTTTATGTCAAACCTTTTGTAAACATGAAGTGTAACTAATCTCTCTCTAGGGATTCGATGTAGCCTTGCAAGATTGCCATGTAGTTAATTCAGAATTCTCATTTAATCTATCTATTTCTTGTTTCATTCTCCGATTTAATTGTGACTTAGTGTGTTGATTTTAATGCTTGATCATCATTTGAATTAACCACAGGTTGTTTAGCCAAGATTAAAGCACACATCTTGCATAATCTTGGTGGATATGTGAATGAATGAAGGGAATGTTTTGCAAACATCTTGCCGAGTGTTCCCTTTGGTTTTGTGAAAGTTTCTTGTGCACTACATATTCTTGATTAGGAACCAAAGTTGCACATCACAATTAGGCTCATGATTAGAGACATTTGATCAAATCCACACATCATATGGTTTATCATATCTAAGTGAAACAAACTCAAGAAATAGGTAGATGGATGAGTATAATCTGATTCAACAAGCATGGCCTTGGGTTAGCAATGGTAAAATCGAATCCCTAGCTTCATCTCCATTGGTACTATCTCATTTTATTAGCTGTTGATTCATTCATTTTGTGTTTACTTCATTTCCTTATGCTTTCAAGTTACAACAACAAATCTGCCTACATTGATTAGTTTTATTTCTCTAGTAAAGAGTTCTTGCAAAACAAGTGATTATATAGGTCCAATTAGTCTCTGTGGATTCGACACCCTTACTTGTGCCATTATACTAAACCTATTTTAGCACTAGGAAGGAAAACAACAATCAAAATGGCGCCGTTGCCGGGGACTGATTTCAGTCCCTTATAATTGCTTGTTTTGATATTAAACCTTGTTCTTTTCATTTTAAGTAGATTTCTGATTTTTATTCAGAACTTGTTTTATCTTGTTTCAGGTAGTATATGTCAAATAGACTTGCTGAATTAGGCCAAAGAATTGAACGGTTAAAGGGCAACACTTTGGAAAGCTTTGTGCTAACAAGTTCCTCCATTGTCCGTGAAGAAGAGGAAGGGAAACCGTCTAGTCCAACAAGTGAAGGATCGGAGCACTTTAATTGGGAAAGAGAAGAAGAGATGGCGGGCGACCAAGATGATCTTCGAGCTTTGGAGGATTTTGCTCAACCAATCATACCAAATTCACCTTCATGCATCTTACTGCCCACAGAAGCTAGAAACTATGATCTTAAATCTTCACATTTCCATATGTTTCCTTCTTTTTATGGCTTACCTAATGAAGATCCTTTAGCTCATATTAAAGAATTTTACAATGTTGTGAGTGGTTTACCTTTACAGGGAGTAAGTGAAGCAAATCTGAGGATGAGAGTGTTCCTTTACACCTTGAAAGATAGGGCCAAGGGTTGGTTAATGACTCTAGTACCTGGTTCACTCACCACATGGGATGTCGTGGCTAAGAAGTTTTTGGAAAAGTTCTTTTCCACTCAAAAGACAGCCACATTAAGGGGACAAATCTTCAACTTCAAACAAGATGATGGAGAACCTTTCAATGAGTGTTGGGAACGCTTTAAAGGCCTTTTGTTGCAATGTCCACACCATGGGTTACCTCTTCACTTACAAATGCAAATTTTCTATGATGGACTAACCCAAACATGTCAATCAACTGTTGATAATGCAGCAGGTAGAGCTTGGAAGAAAAAGAATGCTCAAAAGTCATATAACATTTATGAGATGTTGGGATCTAATGCCCAACACAAAGATGTAAGGGGTAAGAGAGTTGGAGTATATGAAACAAGCTCTAATCATGATCTTTCTTTGCAGGTAGCTAACCTAGAAAAGAAGCTTGAATTCGTGCTCAACATGGTGCCAAAAGCAAGTGAAGTGTGTGCCATTTGCAACATACCAAGCCACCTTACTCATCAATGTCCATCTAGGGAGGCTTACCCCGAGTATGTCCAAGAGCAAGTGAACCTCATGAATTCTTACAATCAAAGGCCAAGGAATGATGTGTATTCCAATACATATAACCCAAGTTGGAGAGATCATCCCAATCTTTCGTGGAAGAACAACAATCAATTCCAAAACTTCCAACCAAAACCTACTCTTGAGGATACGGTTAAATTGTTAGCCCAAAATACCTTGCAATTCCAACAAACCACCAATAGCACTCTCCAACAACATTCGGCGGCTCTAACCAAAATGGAGACATAATTGGGGCAGATTGCAGATGCCTTGAGCCAAAGAGAGGTTGGAAAGTTTCCAAGCCAACCCGTGATACTCCAAAGGAACCAAGAGCAAGCCAAAGCAATCACTACACTTAAAAGTGGTAAGGTTATCAATAATAGAGTTGGCAATGAAGTTACTAATGAATCTGATCATGTGAATGCAGGGGTTACTCAAGGAGAAAATGAGAAACCAAATGAGGAACCAAGCCATGCTACCCCCTCGTTTGAAGCACCAAATCTTCACAAGGCCGAGAAACCTTACACTCCACCAATACCATTCCCTGGAAGACTTGCCAAGAGCAAGCAGGATAAGTCATTTAAGGAGATTTTTGATATTCTAAGTAAGGTGAATGTTAACTTACCTTTGCTTGATGTCATTAGGAACATGCCAGCTTATGGGAAGTTCTTCAAAGAGTTAAACAACTACAAAAGGAAGTATGGACCACATGAGAAGGTAGTGGTGTCCGAGAATGTAAGTGCCGTGTTGCAAAGAAAACTTCCACCAAAGCTCAAGAATCCAGGAAGTTTTTCTATCAACATCACCATAGGGGACAAGAAGGTAGAGAAGGCGATGCTTGACTTAGGTGCTAACATCAACTTAATGCCTTATTCCGTGTACATTCAACTAGGTTTGGGGGAATTGAAAGCCACCACCATCTCATTACAACTTGCGGACAGATCCGTGAAATATCCAAGAGGTATAGTAGAGGATATTCTAGTTTAAATTGATAAACTAATCTTGCCTGCGGATTTTGTAGTGTTGGACATGGAAGAAGCTCCTATACATGACCGAGAGTTGCCTATTTTGCTTGGGAGACCGTTTATGGCCACGGCCAAGACCATCATTGATGTGCAAAATGGACTCCTCACCATGACAGTGCTAGGAGAGACCGTTCAATTCAAAGTGTTTGAGTCTCTTTCACATCCTTCTTCATCTCTTGATTGTTATGCCATTGATGTGCTTGATTCGCTTGTTTTCTCTAAGTTCTTGCAGGCACAATCTAATGAACCATTACAAACTGTTTTGAGTCAATCTCAAGATGAGTTTGATGAAGAAGATGCACTCATGGAAGAGGTAGCTGCCTTGGAAGCATTGGCACCGTATCCTTTGAATATTTTACCTCTTTTAGAGCCTTTAGAACCATCGAGGTCACATTTAACCACTTCCACTGTTAAGGCACCAAAACTTGAACTTAAACCACTTCCACCACATCTAAAGTATGCATATCTAGCTGAATTTGAAACTCTTCCAGTTATCATAACTTCTGACCTCACCCCAAATGAAGAAGATAAACTAATTAGGGTGTTAAAAGAGTTCAAATCAGTTATTGGTTGGTCTATTGCAGCTATCAAGTGTTGAAAAAACCCCGCTCACTGGACCTTGTTCTTTGATGTAACCAACGGCAATAGACTAAACTAGCAAATATAGAAAACTTAGAAACACACAAGAATTATACTGGTTCGGCAGAACTTATGCCTACGTCCAGTTGTGATTTCCCTAGGTAGAGAAATCACCTCTTCTTTGATTAATAATAGAGATTACAGAACTTATGCAAACCCTAGAACTAATCTCAAACCTCTCTGCTGTTTGGCTGTTTTCTCTCTGCTGAAAATCAGCATTGCCGCACCCTATTTATAGATATAGGGTTGGCTTACATGTCCTTTACAGATTATAATTCCTATTCTAAGTGGAATAGGAATTTAGACTTCCTTTCCAATTCCAAATAGACTTCTAGGATTTCTAATCTACATTGAATAAGGAAACTAAGATTCTTTCCTAGCCCTTCTAGGAGAAGAATTGGTGCACCCTTTCCCTAAAACAATCCTAAACAGAAAAGGACACAAATTGACGAGCCAAAAACTAACAATCTCCACCTTGGTGAGTCAAACCAAGTCTTGATCGTTTGCACCCCAGAGTATCCTTGAACCTTCTTGAAGTAGCTCTGGAAAAACTTCAAGAGTCTTCACCTTGGCAACCTCCTACTTGCCTCATTGCACCTCAGGTGAGGAGGTGCTCCACTTTAATCAATCAACGAGATTGATCAAGTTCAAACAATGTTTGAACTTCTTGGCCGGCACTATCTTTGTAAGGAAATCTGCGGCATTGTCATCCGTATGAACCTTTTCAATCCAAATTTCCTTAGACTCCACCCAATCTCTGATTCTGTGATATCTTGCTTCAATGTGCTTTGATCTTCCAGAAAAAACCTGATTCTTTGCCAAGTGAATGGCACTTTGACTATCACACTTAAGCTTCACACAATCTTGAGTGATTCCCATTTGACTTACCAAGCCACTAAGCCAAATTGCTTCCTTTCCAGCTTCGGCCAATGCAATATACTCTGCCTCTGTGGTCGATAAAGCTGTAATTGGTTGCAGTAGTGCCCTCCAACTGATTGGTCCTCCTGCGCATGTAAACACATAACCAGAAGTTGACCTTCTCTTGTCCAAGTCCCCTGCATAATCGGCATCCACATATCCTAACACCCCTGCATTTTCCTTTTGCTTCTCAAACATAATCCTTTGTCGCCAAGAACCCTTCAAATAACGCAAAATCCACTTGACTATATCCCAATGTTGCTTTCCTGGATTTGCCATGTATCTGGAAACGACACTGATTGCTTGAGCTATGTCAGGACGTGTGCAT
Organism: Pyrus communis; assembly: GCF_963583255.1. Lineage (NCBI taxonomy): Eukaryota > Viridiplantae > Streptophyta > Magnoliopsida > Rosales > Rosaceae > Pyrus > Pyrus communis. Next base: position 7,222,609 of record NC_084810.1, read on the forward strand.
ACCATTGCATACATGAGGCAGCCCACGACATTAGCATAAGGCACCTTCTTCATTTCTTGTTGCTCTTCCTCGGACGTAGGACACTGTTGTCCACTTAACTTGAAGTGAGCTGCCAAAGGAGTCGAAACTACCTTTGCTTCTTGCATGTTGAACTTCTCAAGAACCTTCTGAATATACTTGGCTTGTGATATCCAAATCCTTCCAGCGGTCCTATCTCTTTGAATTTCCATGCCAAGGATCTTTTGTGCGGCACCTAGATCCTTCATGTCGAACTCCTCGCTCAACATCCTTTTCAAGTCTTGAATTCTAGACTTGTCTTGACAAGCAATTAACATGTCATCCACATATAGCAATAGCAATATGATCATCCCATCTTGGAACACATGATAGTACACACAACAGTCATACAAACACCTTCTAAAATTAATTTTCAGCATGAATGAATCAAACCTCTTGTACCACTGTCTTGGAGACTGTTTCAGGCCATACAGGGACTTCCTTAGCTGACATACTAGGTTTTCTTTCCCATATTCAACAAACCCTTCTGGTTGAGCCATGAATATCGTCTCCTCTAAATCCCCATGAAGAAACGCTGTCTTCACATCCATCTGCTCAATCTCCATGTCATGCTGAGATGCCATTGCTAAAAGCAATCGGATAGAAGTATGCTTGACTACAGGTGAAAAGATCTCATCATAATCCACCCCTTCCTTTTGTGAGTACCCCTTAGCCACGAGCCTTGCTTTGAATCTCACGGCATCTTGTTCATGTAGTCCTTCCTTTTTCCTAAATACCCACTTGCATCCAACTAGCTTTCTGTCTTTGGGTTTAGGAACCAACTCCCAAACAGAGTTCTTGTAAAGAGACTCCATTTCCTCTGTCATAGCACTTATCCAACTATCTCGCTCATCACTTGCTATAGCTTCTCGATAAGTAGTCGAATCTCCTTGACTAATGTTAAGAGCATAATTAACTTCGTTTTGGTCAAACCCAAACCTGTCAAGTTTCTTCTTGTTCCGCTTAGGTTTGTCCAGTGCTATGCATCTTTGGAATGCAGGTGGATTGTTGGGTGGAGTTTGACTCCTTTGGGATATCTGGCGGATTGGAGTACCTTCAATCTGCCCTGTTTCTTGCTCCACCTGATTCCTAACTAGTGAATGATGTTGATGCTCTTCTTCTTCCTCAAAACCATCAGATTCGGCCTCTTGCTCAATTTGCTCCACCTGAGCTTCTTCTTCATCTGAACTGATTAACGGAATCTTTTTTGCTTCAATTCCAGCATCATCCTTCTTCTCCCTACTGCTCTCGACTTTATTCAGAGGCATGGTTGTCTCATCAAAGACAACATCTCGACTGACAACCTTTTTCCTGTTGTTGAAATCCCAAAGCTTGAAACCCTTCACTCCTTTCTCAAAACCTAGGAATATGCAATGTATAGACTTCGGTTTGAGCTTGGACCTTTCGTCACTTGGAATATGTGCATAAGCACTACAGCCGAACACCCTGAGCTTGGAATAATCCACCGGCTTCTCAGACCATACCTCTTCTGCACTCTTAAAACCGAGAACTGTAGATGGTGATCTGTTAATCAAATAACTTGCATGATTAACAGCCTCTGCCCAAAAACTATCAGGCAATCCTGCATGAAATCGCATGCTCCTTTCTCTCTCCATGAGAGTTCGGTTCATCCTCTCAGCAGCTCCATTTTGTTGGGGATTCTTCTTTACTGTGAAGTGCCTTATGATGCATTCCTGCTTGCAGTAATCGGTGAACTTATTACTTATATATTCACCTCCATTGTCACTTCTCAGATACTTGATCTTTCTTCCAGTTTGATTCTCGGTTTCTGTTTTCCATTCCTTGAACTTTGCAAAAACCTCGGATTTTTGCTTCATGAAATAAATCCAAACCTTCCTAGAAAAATCATCCATGAAAGTAACAAAATACCTGGCTCCACCATTTGATTTAGTTGGAGCAGGACCCCAAACATCTGAGTGAATATAGCTGAGTTGCTCCTTACTTCGGCTATCTGCACTGCTACTTGCGAACGATACCTTTCTTTGCTTCCCAAGAACACAGTATTCACAAAAGTCCAGTTTGCAAGCTGACACGCCTTCCAACAGGCCTTGCTTGTGTAATTCTTGCAATCCCTTCTGGCTTATGTGCCCGAGCCTATGATGCCATAGTTCAGTCTTGTCTTCTATACTTTGATTTACAGAAACAGCTGCTCCCCCGACTATAGTGGTCCCAATTAACTTATACAACTTATTGGGTTGTAGGTCACCCCGCATTACCACTAGCGATCCTTTGGTTACCCTGAGTCTTCCTTTTTTAGACTTGTACCCATAACCGGCCTCATCTAAAGTACCCAAGGAAATCAAATTCTTTCTTAGTCTAGGGACATACCTGACGTTCCCTAAAGCTCGTATCATCCCATCGAACATTCTGATTCGAACAGTGCCGATTCCTCTTACAGGACATGAAGAATCATCCCCCATTAAGACTTCCCCGCTGCTGACTTCTTTGAAAGTATCGAACCATTCTTTTACTGCACACATATGAAACGTGCATCCAGTATCCAAAATCCAATTGAAAGCCTTGGAGCCCGATGTTACCGAAAGAAGTTCCCCGTCACTCTTATGTTCGGTGACTGCACTAGCGGAACCTGAGCTTCCTTCCATCTTGGCTTTCTTTTCTTTCCAAATCTTGCAGTTCCTCTTCCAATGATCGGCTGAACCACATTCGAAGCAACCTTCCTTCTTTTCTTTTTTCTTCTTGGATTTTGACCTACCTCTGTTGCCAGTTTTCTCTTCTCTTGTCTTTTCCCGCCCCCTCTCCTTGCCTTTGGCATAAAGGCCTTGAGAGCTTTCAGTTATATCATCTAGTTTAGCATATGACTGAAGAGCTTGAATTACGTCTTCAAGCTTCAAGGACTCTTTTCCAAACATTAGAGTTGTTCGAAAGTGCTTGAAAGACGAAGGTAGAGACCTTAGCAGGATGATAGCCATATCATCATCTTTGTAAGTTTCTTCGACTTTCTGAAGATTAGCTATGCAATTCTGGAACCTGCATACGTGATCTTCAATATCACCTCATTCTTCTAGTCGAAGCCCGAATAGTTCATCCTTTAGAAAAAGTTTATTGGACACGGTTTTTCCCATATAAACATTCTCCAATTTTTCCCATGCTTCCTGGGCAGACATCTTTTCGGTGATGTGTGACCGAACTGATCTTGTGAGATGGATCTCGATAGAACTCTTGGCCTTCTTGAGAACCTTTTTCCATGCTGCTTCTGTCATGCTTTCCGGCTTCTTACCATCAAGTGCATCATCCAAATCCTGCTGTATCAGTACGTTCTTCATCATCCTTTGCCAATCCGTGAAGTCATCCTTGCCGTCAAAGGGTTTTAACGCAGGTCCTTGATCCGCATTCATCTTCCCTTTTAACATCGTAGAACACCTTGATCCTAGCTCTGATACCAATTGTTGAAAAAACCCCGCTCACTGGACCTTGTTCTTTGATGTAACCAACGGCAATAGACTAAACTAGCAAATATAGAAAACTTAGAAACACACAAGAATTATACTGGTTCGGCAGAACTTATGCCTACGTCCAGTTGTGATTTCCCTAGGTAGAGAAATCACCTCTTCTTTGATTAATAATAGAGATTACAGAACTTATGCAAACCCTAGAACTAATCTCAAACCTCTCTGCTGTTTGGCTGTTTTCTCTCTGCTGAAAATCAGCCTTGCCGCACCCTATTTATAGATATAGGGTTGGCTTACATGTCCTTTACAGATTATAATTCCTATTCTAAGTGGAATAGGAATTTAGACTTCCTTTCCAATTCCAAATAGACTTCTAGGATTTCTAATCTACATTGAATAAGGAAACTAAGATTCTTTCCTAGCCCTTCTAGGAGAAGAATTGGTGCACCCTTTCCCTAAAACAATCCTAAACAGAAAAGGACACAAATTGACGAGCCAAAAACTAACATCAAGGGAATAAGCCCTACCATGTGCATGCATAGGATTCTTTTGGAAGAAGGAGCAAAGTCAACCTGTGAACCACAAAGAAGGCTCAATCCACACATGAAGGAAGTTGTGAGGAATGAAGTGTTGAAGTTGTTAGATGTGGGGATCATATATCCCATTTCTGATAGCAAATGGGTGAGTGCTATTCAGGTGGTACCTAAGAAGGTGGGAATCACGGTGATGAAGAATGAAAACAAAGAGCTTGTGCCCACAAAGCCCACGACTAGTTGGCGTGTTTGCACCGATTACAGGAAGTTGAATTCTAGCACTAGAAAAGATTACTTTCCTATGCCTTTCATAGATCAAATGCTTGAGAGATTGGCAGGTTACTCACACTATTGTTTTCTTGATGGTTACTCAGGTTACAATCAAATTGCAATTGCTCCGGAGGATCAAGAGAAAACTACCTTTACTTGCCCGTTTGGCACATTTGCATATAGAAGAATGCATTTTGGACTTTGCAATGCTCCAGCAACATTCCAAAGATGCATGTTGGCAATCTTTTCTGACATGGTAGAAAGATTCATTGAGGTATTTATGGATGACTTTTCAGTGTTTGGTTCCTCTTTTGATGAATGTCTTAACCATCTTTGTTTAGTACTTCAAAGATGTCAGGAAACAAATTTGGTTCTCAATTGGGAAAAGTGCCAATTTATGGTGAAACAAGGAATTGTGTTGGGGCATGTAATCTCTAGCCAAGGAATGGAGGTGGACAAAGCCAAAATTGACATCATCACCAATATGGCAGCTCCCACAACCGTGAAGGGAGTAAGAAGTTTTTTGGGACATGCGGGTTTTTATCGTTGTTTCATTAAGAACTTTTCAATGATCACTCGTCCATTATGCAATCTGTTAGCTAAAGATGTTGTATTTCATTTTGATAAAGCTTGTATGGATGCATTCAATACTTTGAAACATGAATTAACCTCGACCCCTATTATTATGGCACCAGATTGGTCTTTACCTTTTGAATTAATGTGTGATGCCTCTGACTATGCTATTGGTGCAGTTTTAGGGCAAAGGGTGAACAAGCTCCCACACGTGATCTACTATGCAAGCCGGACTCTAAATGATGCTCAACTTAACTATTCCACAACTGAAAAGGAGTTGCTTGCTATTGTTTTTGCCTTAGAGAAGTTTCGGTCATATCTTGTTGGATCTAAAGTTATTGTGTTTTCTGATCATGCAGCCCTTAGGTACCTGATGACAAAAAAGGATGCTAAGCCACGCTTAATTAGATGGATACTCTTACTACAAGAGTTTGACTTGGAAATTCGAGATAAGAAGGGAAGTGATAATGTTGTGGCTGACCATTTGTCACGGCTCAATGAAAACCATAGAGTTGGACAACCTTTGCCTCTAAATGAATCATTTCCAGATGAACAACTCCTTGTTATTCAAGAAAAAGAACCATGGTATGCTGATTTTGTTAATTATCTTGTTTGTGGTATAATTAGAAATGACCTTTCTTTTCAGGAAAGAAAGAAGTTCCTTGCCATGGTAAAGCACTACGTTTGGGACGAACCATATTTGTTTAAATATTGCCCTGACCAAATCATTAGGAGGTGTGTCCCAGAGAGTGAGCAACAAAGCATTCTAACGTTCAGCCATACATTGACATGTGGAGGACATTTTGGTGCCAAAAAGACATCTCTAAAGGTTTTACAATCTGGTTTCTTTTGGCCTACTTTATTTAAAGATGCTTTTGATTTTTGTTCTAAGTGTGATAGGTGCCAGAAAATGGGGAACATTAGCCGAAGAAATGAGATGCCATTGAACAACATTTTGGTGGTGGAGCTCTTTGATGTTTGGGGAATCGATTTCATGGGACCATTTCCATCATCTTTTGGTTACTTATACATATTAGTGGCAGTAGATTATGTATCCAAATGGGTTGAAGCCATTGCTACAATAACTAATGATCATAAGGTTGTTTTGAATTTTCTTAAAGATGTGATTTTTTGTAGGTTTGGAACCCCAAGAGCTATTATTAGTGATGGTGGCAGCCATTTCTGCAACAAACCCTTTGAATCCTTGATGAAGAAGTACAACATCAACCACAAAGTGGCAACCCCGTACCATCCTCAAACCTCAGGACAAGTGGAGATTAGCAATAGGGAGATCAAGAACATTTTGATGAAGACCGTAAGCCCTACAAGGAAGGATTGGTCACTGAGGTTGAATGATGCACTATGGGCATATAGAACAGCATATAAGACCCCCATTGGCATGAGCCCTTATCGCCTTGTGTTTGGGAAAGCTTGTCATTTGCCAATGGAGCTTGAACACCGTGCATATTGGGCCATCAAGAAGTTCAACTTTGATTACAAGGATGCTGGAATAGCAAGGAAGCTCCAACTTAATGAGTTGGAAGAACTCAGAAATGAAGCATATGAGAATGCCAAAATCTACAAGGAACGGACTAAGCTCTATCATGACAAGGCCATCCTACGGAAGGAGTTTCACCAAGGTATGAAAGTACTGTTGTATGACTCACGTTTGAGACTTTTTTCAGGTAAATTGAAGTCTAGGTGGGTGGGACCATTTAAGGTGCTGAAAACATTTCCCCACGGAGCTGTGGAGATAGAGAACATGAAGAATGGCACCTCTTTTAAAGTCAATGGGCAGTGATTGAAACCATATTTGGAGAAAGTGGAGGAAGAGCAAGTTTATCAAGTTGTAGATTTTCTTGAGTTTACAACACCGTGAACAAACTACCATGTCTTGCCTAGACATTAAATAAAGCGCTTACTAGGAGGCAACCTAGTGTGGTTTGTGTTCTTTCCTCATTTTGTGTTTATGTTGTCACCATTCCATATTCTTTGCCCACTTGCCTTGTGTTAGTTGTGGTTAAGTGTGTTTTTGCTTACTAATACGAATGTATATGAGGGCTATGTTTGTAGACAAACTATTGGGTTGCTTTGAAAAAGGGTTTTATGACACGGGACATGTTATAACTTTCGAAGGGGTGTTTATTTTTAAGTTCATGTCGGAGCACAAAGGTAAGCCGCCTCCCCGAATTTCAATTTTCTTTTATACTAATATGTTATTAATGATTCAGGCATCCACTCTAGAATTTAAACCATTACCAGATCATTTCAAGTATCACCCTCCATTCAAAGATCAATTTCATGCTGTTTGATTTGTTTAAAAAAAAAAAAAAAAAAAAAAAAAAAAAAAGATACTAAACATGGAGAAAGATGGAGCTTCACAAAGGTTGTTTACGTGAAGCCCCACTACGAGGCGTTGGAGCGGAAGGCATAGAAGCGGGAGGCATAGAAGCGGGAGGCATCGGAGCAGAAGCCATCGGAGCGGGAGGCATCGGAGCGGGAGCATTCCAGGCCTCAATACTTGGCCAAACGCTGGATGACCCAGGAAAAAAGTGCCTCTGGAGATAAGCCGCAAGCCTTTGACGGTCATTGTGAATTCGACCCTCAGATTCTTGCAGTTCATCAAGCTTCCTCTTCATGCCCAACGAATAGTTATTTGCAAGCACATGCAAACTTCTATTCTCGTACTTAAGCTGTTTGATCTCCTGCTTAAGACTTTCCACCTCTGCCATCAATGATTCCACTTGGCGGGACCGAGCAAGCAGGCGTTGGCCCATGTTGGACACAGAGCCTGCACATTGAACGCTGAGAGCGAGAGACTCTTGAACGACCAACTCATCGGACCGTCCTGAAAGCAGCCTACTGTCCTTAGGAGTAAGGAGGTTCCTAGCTACTATCGTAGCTGTTGTTGCATCGGTCATCATGGAGTCTTCACCTGAAAGAGGACCATTAGAAGATAAAAAAGAAGGGCGCCATACATTACCTTGACGGAGCGCAACCGGATCGCTGCTGAGACTCAAATCTAAGCTAAGGTTCGATAAGTTAGTCATTTTTCAAAAGTGTTCAATGAGAAGGGGTGGATGGAGTTAAATTTCGAAGGGCCGGAGACGATTTTCAAGAATGGGAAATCTTCAGAGTGTGTATGTTGGCGGTGATCGATAGCTCTATAAAAAGCCAAGGCGACGCGTCCACCGATTCAAAGAGCCGGATTTTCCGGCGTAAGTTAGGCGACGCTCCCTCAGCTTTTCAGAAAACGCGTTCAACTTTGTCAAAAGATTTCTGATAAAGCTGAAAACACGTGGAGGCCATCATCGCAACTACACATCTTTAGCCGACAAGTGCAAAGTTCGGCGACGCTTTCTCTGCTTTTCAGAAGACGCGTGCAGCTTTGTCAAAAGGAGCCGCATCTACACTACCATGTGTCATTCAGAAAGCGAAGGGGCGTCGTTCAGAAATCGAAGGGGCGCCTGCTCAGAAATCGAAGAGGCGTCTTCAAAGATCGAAGAGGCGCCAATATTTCAAAAAGCCGGATTTGCAGGATCAAAACGTCTGTCGACAAGGGTAAAAGAATGGTACCACCACTTGTTATTATCTCTATATATGTTGACCTTCATCTTTTATGGCAAGGAAAACCTGAAGAAAATGCCCAACTCTCCCTCACCTCTGAGGGCGCACTCCCAGCAAAGCCTTTCGAAATACTCAATTCTTTCTTCTTCCCCAAAGATGATACCAGATGCCTGGAGTACAGATGACCCAGGAGGAAACGGCGGATTGAAGTGTGCTGATTCATTCACTGCTTCTTCAAAAGCAAAGGTATCTCATATCATCAAGGTCAAAAGCAAAAGTATCTCATATCATGCTCTTTCCCTATCTTTTTCTTTGTCCTTGTTCTTACTCGCATGGCAAAGTGAAAGAAGCAATCAGCCAGCACTTGGAGTCAGTCTTCTGTTCTGGAGCCAACTGCCTGGAATCTATTCCTGATTGCTTACCTAGCATTGCTCTCGAGTAGTCATCTTCAACGGTTGATACACTTCCAGAGAAGGGACCACTCATGCAAAGATTGAACAAAGAAACAGATAAAAGGGGTAAGCTCAAACCTTCGGGGAAGACCAAAAGAATCCTGCTGCCCAGTTCAAGATTATGTAGCACAAAGGAAAATCAACGATGGGCGGAAACCAGTTTAAGAGTAAGCCTGTGGAATCACAAAGATCAAAACCTCAATGCAATCACCAAGGAGAAGAGGGAATTTACACTCCATAACCAGATTTGCGTCCCTAAACTCTTCTCTTTGTTAATTACATTTTGCCATGTTTAGTATGTTTAAGTGCTTTTTGTGTGTTTACTTATGTTTTGTGTGAATCTATGCTTAAAACATTGAGGACAATGTTTGATTTAAGTGTGGGGGGGGTAACTATGTTGTTAATACAAATTCGTGGGATTTTATCACCCATAACTTCAAATGTTGTTCCTTGCTGTTTTAAGGTGTTTTTAAATTATTTTAGAGTGTTTTAGTGTGTTTTGTTTTATAACTCCGAAAATCACATAAAAATTTGAAAAAAAATGTTTTGAAAAGCCTAAAAAGAGTGTTTTAAGTGCTTTTTGTGTGTTTGTGTCTTAGGGTACCTTCCAACATAATGATAAGGATTTGGTTTGTAATTGCATGACGGTTAAAAAGAGTTATAAACATGGATGAAAGTTTGATTTACTCTTGGTATATGCTTGGTTATGGTTATAATGTATGACTTCACATGCAATCATAAAAAAATTAAAAAAAAAAAATTTTTGTGACATGCTTGAAGGAAGGAACTCAAACAAACGCTACAACCCTGTGAGACTCGAGCCATTACCTTCTTTGGAGAGTTATTTTCTGTGATTCTTTGTTTTCTAAAGTTGTTGCATGATCTCATTATTCCTTGCTTGGTTGCTACTTAGAATGCAATTGTATCATGATAGAACTAAATGCTAGAACTTATATCCATTTCATTCAAAGCATGACATTGAATTGCATAACATATATCAAGATAAAGTTGTGTAGTTGCCACCATAGCCAAATAGACTTACTTCCCATATTTCGTATTTGTTGTAAGTTTTAACCCCTTTGAGCCTTGTTTAGCCTATGTTCTTTAACCCATGTTATCCTTACCTAGCCTAGAATATGACCATCCATGCCTTTGTTCTTAAAGCATAGTAAGCATGACGGAAAATGAATTCCTTTTTGATTAATATGTTGCAGAAAATAAGTGTGGGGGAAGGATTATTGATGAGAGTTGTTGTGCCATAGGCACGGCTAAAAAAAAAAAAAAAAAAAAAAAAGAAAAAAAAATTGAAAAAAAAAAAATGAAAAAGAAAAGAAAAAATAAGAGTTGTTTGAATTTCCCCTATTAGTCTAAAAGTTGTTTTCCGTGCTCTAAAGGGAATTCTAAGTGCCTAATTCAATACTTTGCTCACTATTGCGTTAAGAATGTTTGTTTATCCTTCACCTTTCATTGTTAACCAATACCCTAGCCCCGTTACACCCCTTTGACTTCTATCTTGATCGTTATGTGTTCAATAATGTGGAGTTTGGATTTGATATGAGCTTATGGAATCACTGGTTCTCATTCTAAGTAGTAGCATTCCATTCATGAGATCATATTCATGTCATTATCGTAAATCCAGAAAATGCTTTCTTTGTTATAACATATGTGAGATACTAGTCTTTCATGTTTACATCAATCTCTCACATATAACTAGTGTAGGGTGTGTAGTCAGAAAATCTGTGTGAAAATAGAGTGCATTCTAGTAAGGAATTGAGTAAATTCTCTAAAGCATGTTACTACATTTGAAATGTGTTTTAATTGCTTAATTGTGAACTAGTATGTGGTGACTATGATTAAGAATGTACTTAAGTGTAAAGATGGCTAAAATCTGTGAGAATAATGATTTTTAACTTGTCATGTGCATTGGAAATCCCTAAGACGGTTGTTGGAAGGTTTAGGTTGTGTTTTACTTGTTTAGTGTCGTTTTGTTTATTTGTTATTATTTTGTTTTGCTCGAGGACTAGCAAAAGCTAAGTGTGGGGGAATTTGATAGGAGCATATTTAGGCGACTTACTTAGCTTGTTTTCGTGCATCTATGTTGTTAATTCATAGTTGTTTTAGTAGTTTAAGCCATTTTTGTGTGTTTTTAGGTTCATATAGCTAAGGAAGCAAAAAGATGCATTTTGGAGCATTTTGGAGCAAAATTGGGCTTGGAATGGATAGCATATGCTTGGAGCCAAAGTGTTGGACGAATTTGAAAGCCTTGTATGCACTTTGGACATAAAACAAAGGGCCTAGCCCAATCAAACAATCCTTTGAGCCATGCAAAACCTCTAGCCCAATCAACAACCCTTAGCCACATGCATTCACATGCATCACAACCCCAAAACCATCAAGAAACACCCATTGCCGTGCCTTGCACTTCCCCTTTCATTTTCAGCCATTCCACTTCATCATTACACCACCTTCTCCATCTTTATTCCACATGCATTCATCATAATTCACCCTAGCTACCACCATTCACACACACATGCACTTACTCTTTCATCATTGCACCACCATTCACACACACATGCACTTACTCTTTCATCATTGCACCACCAATTCAACACATGCATTTCCACCTTCCTACTTCATCATTTCAGCCACATATTCACCCACATGCACTTTAATCATTCAACACATGCATTCACACACCAACAACAACTCAATGCCGTGCACTTCCCTTGCCTTTCCACCAACAACCTAGCTCTTTTTCCATCATTATTTCATCCACATGCACTCTCAATCATAACAACCACATTCACTCTTAAACAATCACCCACATATTCTCCCATTCCCCCTATAAAAACCCATGCATTCATACACAAAAATCACATCTCATTTTCATACACAAGACACCACAAACACATCCAATCTTCCCTTTGCCGCAAGCTCCCATTCCATTTCTACACAATCTCTTCTCGGCTTCATTCCATTCCATACACTCTCCCATTTGCAGAAACTGTCCATACACTCTCCCATTCGCAGAAACCATTCAACCTTAGCCGCTCCACCTTCATTTACAACACACTTGGAGCACCAACACCGAAGGCAACTCTTAAGGGATTTCGACATCAGTTTTGCTTCAAGGGTTCTTTCTTCTTAATCCTATGTTCACTCATGTTATATATTTTTATGTCAAACCTTTTGTAAACATGAAGTGTAACTAATCTCTCTCTAGGGATTCGATGTAGCCTTGCAAGATTGCCATGTAGTTAATTCAGAATTCTCATTTAATCTATCTATTTCTTGTTTCATTCTCCGATTTAATTGTGACTTAGTGTGTTGATTTTAATGCTTGATCATCATTTGAATTAACCACAGGTTGTTTAGCCAAGATTAAAGCACACATCTTGCATAATCTTGGTGGATATGTGAATGAATGAAGGGAATGTTTTGCAAACATCTTGCCGAGTGTTCCCTTTGGTTTTGTGAAAGTTTCTTGTGCACTACATATTCTTGATTAGGAACCAAAGTTGCACATCACAATTAGGCTCATGATTAGAGACATTTGATCAAATCCACACATCATATGGTTTATCATATCTAAGTGAAACAAACTCAAGAAATAGGTAGATGGATGAGTATAATCTGATTCAACAAGCATGGCCTTGGGTTAGCAATGGTAAAATCGAATCCCTAGCTTCATCTCCATTGGTACTATCTCATTTTATTAGCTGTTGATTCATTCATTTTGTGTTTACTTCATTTCCTTATGCTTTCAAGTTACAACAACAAATCTGCCTACATTGATTAGTTTTATTTCTCTAGTAAAGAGTTCTTGCAAAACAAGTGATTATATAGGTCCAATTAGTCCCTGTGGATTCGACACCCTTACTTGTGCCATTATACTAAACCTATTTTAGCACTAGGAAGGAAAACAACAATCACCTATATAAAGGCTAGTAAAAAAATATTGTTGACCAATGTGGGACAAGAGAGTCTCAAACTCCTACACATTCGGCACCCTGAGAGCCGAATTTGATATTGAACTTCGCAGAACTAGCAGCCTCGTCTTCAGGCTCTAGAACCCGAAGGCCGAGAGGTGTTCGTTCCTCGGCCGCAATCGCTAGATCAAGAAGTCAGCAACACGCTCAACGCAACATGAACAAATTGTACTCCTTGGCCAGGCTCGGCCAACGAGTTGGCACGCTCCGCATCAACCGAAGGACGTAGTTAGCTCATTAGTTACTTGACTTGCGCGCCACGTAGACTTTGTAATTTTTAGAGTCAACACAAACACGCCAATGTTCGTGTTCACGAAATCTTCCTGTGACATTAATTGAATTTCGCGAACCAGATAATACACAATAGAGAAGGATCTCTCCCCTTCTCTTTCCATCCCTTCTTCTCACATTTTCTATTTTGTCTTTTTTTATTTATAAAAAATTAATATAAGATGTTAACGTAACTTAACTGTGACCGTTCAAATAAAAGAAAAGGGAAGTTAGGAGAAAAAAAAGGGGAAATAATGTTATTCCATGAACTACACCAGAAGCCTTGCTAAATCTAACCATCACAATCCATTTGGAAAATCAGACTTTCAAAGTCATGAGCTGCATTAACTTTGTGATGTTGATAGTCATAATTGCTAACGCGTTTGTGGGAGTAACCAAAGAAAGGAAAACACCAAAATAAGCCTAAATTGTACGCCCATCAATCATGACCACTATTTAATGCAAGAGAAATGTTATTGACATTTCAAAAATTTTATTCCACACTCCTCATAAATGTATTTTTCTTTCTAAATATAGAAAGTTTGAAGTATAGAATGAGAAATTTGGAGTGCTAATAACAATGCCCTTGATGTAATTGTAATTTTTGTTTATTTCTTTTGATACAAGCTATATTCTAACTAAATTCATTAGAACTACAGGAATAAGGATTTGAACAGGTGTGCAAAGACGAGAACACATTGTTTTAGTTAATCTAGCTAAATCCATGTCTTAATTTAGTTGTAAGTTTTATACTCTTTTTCTCGACATTCATATTAACAGCAGTGTATATATAAAATAATAATAATCCGACTGAAGATAAATGGATCTATTAAAATAAAGGAAAACTAATGAAAAAGGTTTGAAAACTTTGAGTTTTAATGAGATGTTGACGTGGTTTAACCATGACCGTTCAAATAGGAGAAGAAAGAAGGAAAGAGAAAAAAAGAGGGAAGAAAATCCTAATCAAATTTTGAGAGCCTTTCATGTTCCTTTTTCTATGTTGTTCTTGTTTTTAAGTCTCTGTGTTTGTTTTGCTTCTATCACATCAGTAGTCAGCTTGCGACTTCCAGGCCTACTTCTCATTTTCTTCTTCTTTTGAAGATCAACAGGATCCTCTCCGGATCATTTTAGTGAAAATTTTAGAAATTTGTAAATTATGTCCATTCATCGTATATTGTACGATTATTTTTTACCAGGTACGGTTTGTATTTAATTTTAAATAAAAATATTTAAAATGATTTATTATCATATAGTGTACAATAAACAGATATGATTTATAAATCTCCTGAATTCTCACAAAGAGAATCAGACGAGAAAACGAATTCTATCGAATAAGCAGATCTTTCCCCTTTTAAGTGTTATTTTTTCTCCTTTTTGACTCTGGTTCTTCTCCTATTTCTATTTGACTGCCTCTTCTCTCCACGATTTGCGTATTATTGAGCGACCAAAAGTTGACTCTGGTTCTTCTCCTATTTCTATTTGACTGCCTCTTCTCTCCACGATTTGCGTATTATTGAGCGACCAAAAGCCTATCAATTCAAAGCGTCCACTTCACTTCGTGCATATAAGTAATAACATCAAGGAAGTTGATTTTTACATTTTTTTAGCCGTCTTTCTAGCATTTGGAATGAATAAAGTGAAAGATGAAATATTTGTTTGGATCTAAAAAAATAATTTGGGCAAGAATGGATTACTTTGAGTTAAAAAGCCATGATTCTCGACGCAGTAGTGATTTTCAAGCTAGTGGGCTTTCAGCCCACAAGAAGACTGATACGACCTAGTCCTTTCAATACAAATAGTTTCTGAAATTGTCTAAAAACTTCATTTTTGTTCCTTAATTTCAAAATCAATCAATGTCATTCTTGAAATTTACTATTTGACATCAACTTTGTTCTTATGTTAGGATTCGGTCAACTATATGATTAGTGTGTTGGCATTGCATACATGTGGAATCTACAAGTCAAATGATATGTTAACACATGGATTACAAATAAAAGTAATGAATTCTTTCAAATTCTAAAATTTATAAAAATAAAATAAAAAGCAAAAAGAATCCTTAATCTTCCTCCACCTCCAATCCTTAATCTGCCACGTGAATACACTAACAACATAGCTGACAAAATCCTACCAGAAGGATCAAATTGATGTCAAGTTATAAACTACAAAAAATACTAAATTACATATCAAAAATCCCGAAAATGAAAGTAAAAATTCGTCCAAATTACACACCAAAATCATAATTTAAACACAAACCACTTGTTTAATTGGATTGTTTTAACTTTTGACCCACAAAAACCAACCCTCATGCTCACTTTTTTTGTTTGGGTTGAAATTTTTTTTATCATTGTATTTATACTTAAAATCTTTTTTTTTTTTTTTTTTGTCAAACAATAAATTTTGTTATATGTATGTTAAATTAGTATCGACGAAATTTAAACTCACGTCGTCATATAAGGGTTTACCACGTTTTTACCACTGTAATAAAAGACCACTTGTTACTTAAAATCTATTTTGATCATCATGTTTTACTGTACAAAATTCACACAGTGGTCAAAGACTCAAAGCGTGGTCCAAATTAAAACTAACCCAAAATCAGGTTGACCCGATCCAATAACTAAAGGACCGGGTTCGGACCGAGGGAAAACCCAACCCAATGGTGTTAACAATGGTGTTTTCAATTGTTTCTGGGCAGCGGCGGCAGCAGCAGCAGCCGCAGCCTCCTGCAGCTGCAGATACTGCTATTTGTCTGCTACCTCCAATGTATGTCTCCTTCTCCACCTTTTTTCAGTAAATTCAATGCTTCAGTTCTATGCCTATCAAAATTCTCTGTGGTGCCCTCCATGGCAATTTTGTACAGGCCAGGGGATACCATTTTCACCTTTTCTTTGCACAGGTAAATTCAAAATTCAATTTATTTTTTACCATTTTTACCTGCCGTTTCTTCAGTTACTGCAAAATTCTGCTTTTTTGTGAAACGGGGAAGGTCTAAACTTTATATTGTTTCTCAATTTAAATTTATTTTTTTGAATTTGATATTTCTTGTAATGTATATTGATCTTGTATGATCGTCCAAAGCAGAAAATTGGAAAGAGAACAAATATATGAACAATGGGAACCCACAAAGTTTAGAAATTTTTTACCATTATTAAATTTAATGGCAGTGTTTAATTCATATGAATGGATTATACCCATTTTTCTTATTTCAGTTGGGTCTGTTTCTAAATTCTACAGGATAAGAGGATTCGGTTTTGGTTGAGTTAAGAGGCTAGTTATTTGGTTCCTAAGTTGAAAAGACATATAGGGAATGAAACAGAAAGTCATTTAGAGTAAAGAAATGGATTTTTGTTAGGTTGGATGAAAATTAAAGGATTCGATTCAAACTTCCCTTTTTGAAGAAAATGTACATTCAAAGTCCTTATCTTTTTTATAATCTATCATCCAGTCTAACCGCGGGATTCACTTGACTGTGGAAGGCTTTATGAGGTAGCGATGTAACATGTAATTGCGTTTGAATGAGTCCTGTTGATTTCTGTGACGCGTCGATGAGTTTATGAGTTATAAGCCATGGATGTCAATCTTACTACTAGCAGAAACCCCTTCGCTACTTTATAGTCATGATTTGATGCCTCTCCTACTATGACTTCAATTGGCTCATGCCAAGTGAATCGTATATTTATCATGAGCAGTTGATTTGTTGTAAGCAACCATGTATGAACAGAAGCATTTATTTCATCAATTTTGTTTCTAGGGTTTGTGAAAAACTGATCATTGTCTTTTATAGGAGGCGAATAAGAATTGATCCATGTTTGATTACCTAATTTCGGTACATCATTACAAAAGATATGCCTGTTACTAACATGAATGGTCATTTTTCTTTTGTTCTTTACAAGGATGTAGAGAAATTTTTTGTTATCCCAAATTTTTCATGGAGAGATATTTCAATGGTGGCAACCTCTCCATGTTTATTTCATCTGTTCTATAGGTCATTGCATATGGACATTCCTTTCAATGATATGTTCGGCCTTGTGGTGTGTGGTCTTTTGTTAGGTGAGGCCAATGGTGGAATAATTTTTTTTGTTGAATTTGTTTTATTTCTGTAGAAATGAAGGAAATAAAAGAAAGTTAAAAGAATGTGACTTGCAATGGCTTATGAAGGCAATGATCACGACAGAAAAGTTCTCTATGTGATTTGTGTGAATACTAAATATGAAGATGACAGAAAAGTTGAAATTCAAGTGAAAACATCAGCATAAGCCCATGTCCAACCAGGAAGTGAATGGTAATGTTAGAACTTTGTCAATAAAAAATTAATTTAGCAATGAACATAGCTTACAAGCATTTCATTTCTTAGCAGAAATTATCTCGACCTTGGCATTGGTAAAACCATGCTAAGATATAAGTATTAGTTACACAGTATAAACAAGCATTGCATTTCTTATACATAATACTTGAATGAATAACTATTACAAAATATGTTTTTGCACAATGTTAAAGTATTCATCGTATTTAGAGTAATTTGTTGGATATATTAGTCACTATTATCACAAAAGGTAACAAGTTATTTACTGGGTAAATATTACAACTAGGTTAAGAAAAGAATCCAAAAGATTGGCTCATTATGGGAGCGGGATAAATGAGTAATATGGAAATGTATCAGTACCCTTTATTTTCTCGGGATTCTCACTACATAATCGGCTAATCTTGTTTCACCTACCACTTGTTGCAATGCATGAAAGCTTCGATTGCCAGGTAGTGAGAAACTTTGTTGGTTGATGTGCTTTATAAGTTATCTGCTTCTTTCTCCCTTGCTCAGGAAAACAAATTTTCCCGTCTCTTTGCAAAAAGTGGCCTGAAGGGTTATTGTTATTGGCGAGTTCTTTCTAGATCTATCATTACTTTTACATTGTTTTAATTATTTTCACTTCATCCAGCAAGCAAGATTATTACTTATGAGTCAACAAAAGATTTATTCTGAAAGAGGGAAAAATTCCAAGGAATTTCATAATGTAATTGCGAAATTGTGTCGTCTGAAAAATGATTTCCATTCCTTCACATTTTTATTAGAATGCATAATTTCAAGCTACAATCAGACTTGATGTTGGTATGGAACGAGGGTGCTCTGATTTCGTTGTTGATCCCCTTTACCTATGAGTGCTGTGATCTTCCAAATTTGTGCATGAGGTCATACCTTTTCTTGCACCAATTTAAGAGGGATTTGTATCATATGTTTGTTTCTGATGTAACTATCTCTTCGTAAACACTGTCCAGCTCTTGGAATTAAAATTGTCAGTTTCATATTCTCTAGATATCTGAATTGTTGTATGATTATAATTGGATCTGGTTGACCACATGAATGTTCTTAACGCATTGGTAAAGAAAATTTCAGCGTTTGATGTTTATGTCCATTTGTATTAGTTTTACCCTTCCTTTTTTCGTTTGTGATAGAGTTCCCGGTTACTTTGTTTTCTTTTGACCTTTTTTGTCTGTCAATATAAAGCTAGGAAAAGTTGAAATAATTATCAAAACATCTACAAAAAATTAAAGGAAATAAGTGGAAATGCTTCTGAAACCATAACCGGCTGATAAAACAAGCAACTGAGGACATGGTCAGGGATTTAACCCAGGTTGTTCCCTTGGAAAGCAAAGGTACCACAGAGCTGTGCTCACAGCCTCACAGGTTCTTCCTGCGGATGTTTGTATCCTTGTAGCAACAAATCAATCTCACCTAATAGCTGGAGTTCAAGCTACTGTAGTTAAACTAGGTATATATCTGGATATGTCAACAGATAATTGCAAGAATTTTTCAAATCAATGGTCATTTCCTGAATTCCAAGTTTTGGTAAATATTATATGATAAAATTGTTGACTCTGAGAATGATATGTACAACCAGGAGAATAACTTGCAAGATGCAGTTCTACATGGCACTATGGCTTGCTCAATTTGATAGTTTAAAATGACTATTCGTTACTGTGAATTTGTAAGTGAGAATTGGAACGGGTTTCCCAAGATGAAATATGGTATTATTTTTGTCATTTGTAAAGACTGATATTACTGTAAAAAGACAAATGTTTGTTAACAATTTTTGTTAAGAGATACTACTATCAAAATTTTGAGATGCTCTCCATGTATAGTGTGTTTATTTTTTGGTCCAGATTTTGCAATTGCTTTTGAAATAGAAGTTTGGACAAATAAATAACTTAGCTGAAGTATATCTCTCTGTTTTTCTGAGCTTCGGATGTTGTCATTGTTTCTCCATGATAAACATATGAAACAAAAGATTGCCCTATTCATGCTGCAGACGGGCTCATTTGGAAAACTGTCCAGGTGGTATAGTTTATTACTCTTGAAACAAAAGCCCTGAGAGCAGACTGAAATGGATAGAGCTGTTGCACAACGTACCTCAAATGTTCTGCTGAGAAATCACAGTGCTTGGTCTCATGTGGAATGTCTGGAAGAATTTTTCAGGGACATTCTGTCAAGGCTTCCTGTTCATTGCCTCTTAAGTTCCAAGTTTGTTTCTAGACATTGGCGTGGACTGATTCACAGAGCACAATTGGCTGAATTGCATTTTAGCCGATCAGCAGAAGATGTGCTCTATATAGTTTATTCTTGTACGGATGCTGTGAAAACTTTGCATTTGATTGATGGTAATGGGGTAATCACTGAAGTAATAACTCTTCCTCATTCTGAAAATCTGTCATCTCTTAGAATGATTTGTTCCTATAATGGGTTGACATGTTTCACCAACTATCCCTGGTATATTCACTCGAGAAGGATTCAATGCAATCCTGCGACTCATGAAACTAGGGCACTTACAATAGGTAGTCCATCAGAAGCGGAACTAGGCATGGGGGTTGCCTTTGGCCAAGGAGTCAGTAAGTACAAAGTATTTCACTTTTTCTCCTCCAACTTTGACGACGATGACAAAGAAGAACTCAACCCTGAGTGTGAGATATTTTCATCAAGCACTGGAGCCTGGAGAGGCATAGGTCGTGTTCAGCAAAGTCCTCTTGGTGCACATCACATAATTTGTAATGGAAAAGTTTACTGGTTTATGGCTGAAGAGGAAGACCGCGAAACTGTTGAAGACGTTCTTTCAGTGGATATGGAGGGGAATTTTAAAACTATCGAACTTCCGGATGATACAACTGACTGGTCCTACCTAATTGATCTTGATGGTTGCTTATCATTTGTTGTTGTAAACTGCGATGATCGTCTGTAGATGAAGGTATGGATTTTAAAGGATGAAAATGAGTGTTTGGGAGTTGAAGTGCTGGGATTATACTCCATTCGCAGATGATTATGAGTTGCTCAACTCTGTAGCTGCTAGAAAAAATGAAATTATTTTCATGACTACAATTTATTGTTACATTCTTAACACCGACAGGACTACCTGGAAGCGAATTTATTTTGCTGAGTTCGTTGAATGGGATTTTTTTATTGTCTTTCCATACAAGAAAAGCCTTCTCCTTTGTAAGTACTCTAACTGCTTTCAATTTATATGTTTTTGGAATAGTTATTCATTGATTTTTGTGTCTCTTCTGCTTTAAATTAGTGGGTGTTTATCGAAAAGTATTTTGAATTGCGATCTTTACCCAGTAGAATCCTATCTTGAATTGAACCAACTATTTACTTGTAGTGCAACCATTTTGATAGCTTGGGCTTGGCTTAAACCAAGCAGTTTTTGATATCTATTACTTGTGAACTTTTCTTAAAACAGGTAACTGATTCTACATTCATCAAGAGGAGATGGAAATAAAGCGAGAAGCATGATGCTCGCTCTGGTGGGTTTCTTTTCAGTTTGAAAACATTTCTGGTGGGACTCTTATTCTCCAGTTTTAAAAGTTTATTTTACTTTGGTTATTTTAGTTTCCCTGCTCTGTACTCGAGGAGTAACAGTTGTTTATGTATTTCTTTTGTTGCATATCCTGGATATGTTGAGCGTTTTAACTTTATCCCATATGAACCCGTAGAGTAACAGTTATGTATTTCTTTTGTTGCATATCCTGGTTGTGTTGAGTGTTTTAACATTATTGTCTTACCCTTATAATTCTACCTTGTGTTTGATTGCTGTCTTCCCATTGCTGTCTTCATTGGTTTCACAACATAGTTTTACATGAGCCATAGGCTGTTCTTCAAGAATCTTTTCCACAATTATAATAGTATACATCATTCTAGCACTGACTACTAGTAATTCAAGTTCACTTGTTTCTCTATGATCCCGTGAACTTCATGGAAAACTGACTCTTCTTTTACACATCGATGCTTCTTGCCTGTAGTCGTTTGACGTTTCCAGTCCGTTGTACCAAATTTACATCTCCTTTGTTGCATTGTCTAAAAGCTCACCCTCCTCTTGTTGTTTTCACATCAACAATCTCATTGAACATCTGAATGCACTTCCTAATATGTTTCCTCTTGATTACATTCAAAGCGTATATCGAATGGAGCTCGGTTTTGGAGAAAGAGGCGAACTCTGGGCGTTTTCTTCTTGATCTTATTGCTCTTTTATTTGATCTGCCTTCCAACAGCTCCTCACCTTTCCACTCTCAATTTATCTTTCTTTTGGCCAAACCTTGTTCTCTCTCTTATCTCTCTGCCTTAATGATTCGATCTCATTAGATAAAGGTTCCGCTCGTCCCATTTCTCCTCCTGCACACTCTTGTTTATTATTGTCCGTTGATTTCTCCGTTAGCTTATCTATCAAAAGGCTACAAACAAGGTGTGCAGGGAGAGAAGCATGGTGTGCGCAAATTACTTCGCTAGAAAAAATCATTAAAATGTTCAATGTTAGTCAAAACTAGGGAACATTTATCGAGTAGTATTCGACATTAGCTAGTGTTGTTGGAGATGCGCTATGATATTTGGAGGGACTACTTTGTTTCTTGGTGCTTGATTATTCGACTTATATATACAATATAACTCGAGTTAGCTGTCAATCTTCTTTTTATTCCAAACTTGAGTTTTGTTCTGCCTTCTCAATGTTGAATTCAATTTATGGGTTTTAAGAATAGACAGACGTACAAATGTTCAATCTATGTAGTGAAAAAAATGCAAGCTGTTCTTGTGCAACTAAGCGTAGACTTCGTTTGTTTCTTTCACAAGCCAAATTTTAATGAGTCAAAAATAAGTCGAATCCGATACAAACTCGAGTTGTTTTGAGCAGTCAAACATGATAAAATCATAATTTACAATGAATACTTTTCTAACGGAAATTAAAAGAAAAAAGGTGAGATAAATTGCTTGAATTTGTGTAATCGACTAAGAACAAAAATTGTACTTAATGGCTAATGGATTCTTGGTACGTTATCATGGCAATTTCCAAATAAATTGTAAATCAATACATGTTTGACCTATATATGTATCTTTTCTTAAAACAAATGTATTATTGGAAGAAAATTTAGATTTAGTCAAGTTGGATAGAGCAGTGCGATCCACTTTATGCATTCAAGTTTGAATCTCTTTGCATTTAGTTGACATAAATTTAGTGAAATTATCATATTGTTTGTGAAAAAAAGAAAAACGTTGTGTATTGTTGAAAAAACTATCCGACTAAAATTTAAAGAAAGATTAAATTCTTGGAGATGGCACTTTACGTAATGTCGGAATGTAATTATGTTTATGCACCTTGTTACGGATTTAATCTTCATTGATTCTCCTCCTCACTAACAGCTAATTACTAAAAACAAAATTCTCAAGTGCAAAATTAGGAAAAAAGTAAAAATATATTTATTTTTATTGCTTTTTATGTAAATTTATTTTGTTTGTTAATTACTTTTGCCAAGTAAAGGGAAAAAGAAATCCCCTCTAAATCTGTCCCATCAAATCCTAAAAATCTGGATCCTTGAAATTTGATCAAATGACTACAAACAGGTGCCCCTCTAAAAGTTATAATAATTGTAGTCGTTTGATCAAATTTCAAGGGTTCGGATCTTCGGATCTCTAAGATTTGGTAGAAGAGATCCGGAGATAATATCTTCCCATACTATTTGACTAATCCTGGCGTGCAAGAATAATCCCAACACGTGGCGGTGTTCCATTGGATTAGTCCTCGAAGGAATCCCTAATTAAGTCGGTAATCGCTCTATAAAAACACGACTGCCCCGGTCCTCATGCGCTCCATCGTTGAGAATTCAGAGAAAAATCAGACGCACGCCAATTCCTTCAACCTCTTCAAACTACTCTCTCGATTCGCTTCCTAGGTTCGTATTCTGTTATCTTAAATTCCTTTTCGCTTTTCTTTTTGCTGTTGATATACTATTTGCGGATGAAAGTTCTGATTTAGGGATGCTATTAACCGAAATCTGCTTGAAATTATTGTTTAATTTGCCGAGAATCCACGAGTCTGTAGGGAATCCTTTGATTTAATTATTTATGTTTTTGTTTGATTATTTGCCGCAATCCAAATTTGTTTGTATGAATTCCAAGAAATACTACGGATTATCGACCGATGTTGGATGGAATTCGGTCAATTTTGTCTAGATTTCCCAAGGTTTTGATTATTCTGTTGTGATTTGAGATTTTATTGTGAATTAAATTGTGTTTTTTCATATATATTATCGATGATGATGAAATCTAAGGCTTGTTTCTCAAGAACATTCGCAGTGGCCGCCTAAGAGCTTTCGCCTTTTGCCAGGCTTGAGAGCTAATGCTGCTTGACTCTTCCTTGGATGTCTGCGATTTTTTAAAATTTAATGCTAATCTGTTTTGAGTCTATTAGTATGATGATTTTTGTTGATTTAGATCTTAAAATATACGGTGTGGAATTTTGGGTTTTGATTTGTGTTCTGCTATTTACTATTGTTTTAGTCATTCTTTAGTTTTTGATGCTCGCGTACTGGTATTCATCAAATTTTGAAAGGAACTCTTTAGGATCTTCAACATCTTTATGAATTTTTTTTTTGATTAAATATTTGTGTGATTAAATCAGTTATATTTGGACATTCAGTTTTGCTTCAAGAATGAACACTGATTTTTAGGGATGTTATATGTGAACAGATGCAGATCTTTGTGAAAACCCTCACAGGCAAGACGATCACCCTCGAGGTTGAAAGCTCTGACACAATTGATAATGTCAAAGCCAAGATTCAAGACAAGGAAGGCATTCCCCCAGACCAGCAGAGGCTGATCTTTGCTGGCAAGCAGCTTGAAGATGGCCGCACACTCGCTGACTACAACATCCAGAAGGAGTCCACTCTCCACCTGGTGCTTCGTCTCCGTGGTGGCATGCAAATCTTTGTCAAGACACTTACCGGAAAGACCATCACCTTGGAAGTTGAAAGCTCGGATACCATTGATAATGTGAAGGCAAAGATCCAGGACAAGGAGGGTATTCCCCCAGACCAGCAGAGGCTCATCTTCGCTGGTAAGCAGCTGGAGGATGGTCGCACGCTTGCCGATTATAACATTCAAAAGGAATCGACTCTCCACTTGGTTCTCCGACTGCGTGGTGGTATGCAAATCTTCGTGAAGACCTTGACCGGGAAGACCATCACTCTGGAAGTTGAAAGTTCTGATACAATTGACAATGTGAAGACCAAAATCCAGGATAAGGAGGGCATTCCCCCAGACCAGCAGCGGTTGATCTTTGCAGGTAAGCAGCTCGAGGATGGAAGGACACTTGCTGATTACAACATTCAAAAGGAGTCCACCCTGCACCTGGTACTTCGTCTGCGTGGTGGGATGCAGATCTTTGTGAAGACATTGACTGGGAAGACGATAACGTTGGAGGTAGAGAGTTCTGATACCATTGATAATGTGAAGGCAAAGATCCAGGACAAGGAGGGCATTCCTCCGGACCAGCAGAGACTCATCTTTGCCGGTAAGCAGCTGGAGGACGGAAGGACTCTTGCGGATTACAACATCCAAAAGGAGTCTACCCTTCACCTTGTCCTTCGCCTCCGCGGTGGTTTCTGAATTCTGAATGATGCTTGTGATCTCAACCTGCACCGAACAGGGAAGAGTTTAATTTTGGGATCTTCAACATCTTTGTGATTCGTACTCCAACTTTGACCAATGGATGGATCACCCTAATACTACGTAGTTAATGAATAAAAGTAGTTTTATATGCATCTACTGGGTTTCCGTTTCCGTTTGCATTAGAAATTTCTATTTTACGTGCCTCTGTATTGCTCCTTGATCTTGTGTTTGGGTGTTTGGAACTGAAGATGTCGATACCTCTTCACTTTTCCTGCCGGTCCTGAGAATTTGGGGCCCTAGGCGAGCTTTCGAAGTGGGACCCTTAAATTCTCTGATTTTCGGTTATTTGTATATTGATTTGTATAAAAAAGAATTCGCTAAATACATAAAAGGTTCTATTTTTCACATCAAATGTCATTAAAAATTAATATCAATAGAAGATAAATATACAAACATTATTTAAATATTACACGATTCACGTTTTTAGACACAAATGTACTAAATGTTTGAAGTCAATTGTTTAAGATTGAGAGTGAAAAACAATAAAACTTGATTGACGAGTGTAATAAATTCAACGCCAATTGTTTCTCTTGTGTTTTTTTTCTTCTTCTAAAATCAACATCACACTAACGAATTGAATATTAAAATAATTCATTGAATAAAAACTTATTGAAAAGAAAAATATATAATTCAAAGTTTTGATTACCTTAAAGTACAATATTTAAGACCATATGATAGTTGGTTTAAACATACAATAGAAATGGAAAGAATGAGAAGTTGGTTTAAACATTCGATAGAAATGGAGAGAATGTTGAAAGAAAAAAGATTTCAAAAGACTTGAGTTTTATAACTTTATATGCATTTGGACAGATGAATTGACAGTAAATTTGAAAAACAAGAAAAATTAAGAAAAATCTAGTGATTGAAAGGCAGCTTCGTGCTTCGAACTCAACGTTTCCACTGCACTAGTAAATGAATTATGATATTTCTTACTTTTTTTAATATTTATATATTAATTACAGGATATAAATTTTTTTTTGAGGCCCTTCCGAAGTGGGGGCCCTAGGCAGGCGCCAACTTGGGCTACCCTCAGAGCCGACCCTGTTCCTACGTGACAGCAGATGATTTCATTTGGGATCTGCACAAGTTGTTTGCCAATATTCTTTCAAGTATCTGTTGTTCTACTTGGACCTTGGTGTTTGCTTGTACATTTCATTAAAAATAACGTAGTTTAGTAGACGAAAACAGTAGACGAAAACGTTGTGTATTATTAAAAAAAACCATGCGACTAAAAGTTAATGAAAGATTAAATTCTCAAAGATGACTCTTTACGTAATGTCGAAAACTTGTACATTTCATTAAAAAAAACCGTGCCTCTGTATTGCACCTTGGTACATATTTAATCTCCACTGATCTCCTCCTCACCAACAGCTAATTACTATAAATAAATTTAAAAAAAAAAAATTCTCAAATGCAAAATTAAGAAAAAGTAAAAATATATTTATTTTTATTGCTTTTTATGTAAATTTATTTTGTTTGTTAATTACTTTTGCCCAGTAAAGGGCTACTATTTGACTAATCTTGGCGTGCAAGAAATATCCCAACACGTGGTGGTGTTCCATTGAATTAGTCCTCGTAGGATTCCCTAATGTGTAGAGACTTTTAAAAAGTATTTGTAATCCTCAATACATCTAAACTTTTATAAAACCTTTTAAATTTCTAACTGAATACCCTGAAATTATTAAATCCTTGAAACACCCTCAGAATCTCAGTCGGTAATCGCTCTGTAAAAACACGACTGCCCCCGTCCTCAACCCCTCCATCGTTCAGAATTCAGAGAAAAATCAGACGCACGCCCATTCCTTCAACCTCTTCAAACTTCTCTCTCGGTTCGCTTCCAAGGTTCGTATTCTGTTATCTTGAATTCCTTCAACCCCTACATCTAAGAGCTTTCGCCTTTCGCCGGGCTTGAGAGCTAGTGCTGCTTTATCCTTCCTTGGATGTCTGAGATTTTGTTAAAATTCGAGGCTAATCTGTTCTGACTCTACTACCACCTGGATTTTGTGTTGATTTAGATGTAGAAATATATCGGATGGTATTTTTGGTTTTGGTTTGTGTTTTGGATTGCTTGTATGTCTATGTGTTTTCACTTTTCACTCAGTTGTTTAGTAGTGGATGAAATTGTTAGTATACTCGTATCAAAGTTGAACAAAACTCTTTAGAATCTTCAGTCTGTCTTAAATAATTTATATTAAGAAGCTAAAGCTGATGCGATTCGAGAATCTTCAACTTCTGAAGCATTCCCTAGGGATTTTTTATGTGAACAGATGCAGATCTTTGTGAAAACCCTCACAGGCAAGACCATCACCCTCGAGGTTGAAAGCTCTGACACAATTGATAATGTCAAAGCCAAGATTCAAGACAAGGAAGGCATCCCCCCAGACCAGCAGAGGCTCATCTTTGCTGGCAAGCAGCTTGAAGACGGCCGCACACTCGCTGACTACAACATCCAGAAGGAGTCCACTCTCCACCTGGTGCTTCGTCTCCGTGGTGGCATGCAAATCTTTGTCAAGATGCTGACTGGAAAGACCATCACCTTGGAAGTTGAAAGCTCGGATACCATTGATAATGTGAAGGCAAAGATCCAGGACAAGGAGGGTATTTCCCCAGACCATCAGAGGCTCATCTTCGCTTGTAAGCAGCTTGAGCTTGGGGATGGTCTCACGCTTGCCGATTATAACATTCAAAAGGAATCGACTCTCCACTTGGTGCTCCGACTGCGTGGTGGTATGCAAATCTTCGTGAAGACCTTGACTGGAAAGACCATCACTCTGGAAGTTGAAAGTTGTGATACAATTGATAATGTGAAGGCCAAAATCCAGGATAAGGAGGGCATTCCCCCAGACCAGCAGCGGTTGATCTTTGCAGGCAAGCAGCTTGAAGACGGCCGCACAATCGCTGACTACAACATTCAAAAGGAGTCCACCCTGCACCTGGTACTTCGTCTGCGTGGTGGGATACATATCTTTGTGAACACATTGATGTTGAAGATCAACACCAGCCCATTTGGTGTTTGGATTCTAGAAGATTCTAGCAGCAAGTCTTCCATAAGGCTGCAATGGATCTAGATTTTTCTAGTTCAAATATGCATGGAAGGTGGTCAGTGAAGAAGCATTAAATATAGAACTATCTAAGCTAAGTAGTCCTTTGTAGAAAGGACTAGAAGGTTGTTTCTTAAGTCGGTGGAAGGGTGTGTGCATGATCAATGCACTAGCAAATTCTAGGATAGTATAAGTCGGCAAACATGCCTTATAAATATGTATGCATGAGTGTTGTAACGCAACCAAGTAGCCTACAAGTGAGAGTAGTCTTGTGAAGAGTGTGAGTGGTCTGGAGTGTCTCTAAAAAGAGAGTGTCATAGCTTCTAAGTTGTGTCTTTGAGAGTTCTTGAGTTGTAATATTTTGTGAGTGTAATATAAATGATTTGTTTACTTGTTTTGTCTTTCCAACGCTTGTGTGAGAGTTGTGTACTCAAATTTTTCCTCAACAATTGACTAGGAAGACGATAACGTTGGAGGTCGAGAGTAGTGATACCATTGATAATGCGAAAGCAAAGATCCAGGACAAGGAGGGCATTCCTCCGGACCAGCAGAGACTCATCTATGCCGGTAAGCAGCTGGAGGACGGAAGGACTCTTGCGGATTACAACATCCAAAAGGAGTCTACCCTTCACCTTGTCCTTCGCCTCCGTGGGGGTTTCTGAATTCGGAATGATGCTTGTGATCTCATCCTTCACTGAACAGGGAATAGTTTAATTTTGGTTTTGGATTTTCGTCCTCCAACTTCGACCAATGGATGGGTCACCCTAATACTATATAGTTAATGAATAGAAGTACTTTCATATGCATCTGCTGGGTTTCCGATTCCGTTTGCATTTGAAATTTCTATTTTACGTGCCTTTGTATTGCTCTTTGATCTTGTGTTTGGATGTTTGGGACTGAAGATGTCGATACCTCGTCACTTTTCCTGCGTGACTGCAGATGGATTCATTTGGGAGTGTTTGTTAATATTCTTTCAAGTATCTGTTGTTCTACTTGGACCTTGGTGTTTGCCTGTACATTTCATTAAAAATAACTTTGTTTAGTAGACGAAAACAAAAAGGCTTGTTTGGTATCCTATCCAAAAGCGTTCATCATTTCTCAAGAACCCATTTGGTTTAAAATGTTAGTCTACTTAACATTACTATTGAAAGAAATAGAAAGAAGAGAACAGCTCCACGAGCACAAGTCCAAGAAAAGCAAATTAATTTTGAGTTTTTCGGAGTAGGTATTCTTTGTCTCCAATTTAGGACGATCATATGTTGTTCCAATAGACTCTAAAAAGACCGTCTTGCACTTCAATTGATTTTTTTTTTTTCCTTTTAATTTTTGCACATAAAGAGTGCACCAATGACCTTTTAGGACACCAATTGTAACATCCCGTCCCGAAACTAACGAAACGTACGTGTGAATTTACAATTTTACCCCCTAGCTGTTATTTTACGTGTATTTTTGTGTTGTGTGGTGTTGTAGGACCACACACAATCATACATTTTCTTTTTCTTCCCGGGATTCCCTCCCTCATTCCCTCACTCTGTCTTTCTCTGTCTCTCTCTCTCTCTCTCTCTCTCCCCGAGTCCATCTTCTTCTTCTTCTCTTCTCAACATAAGGATATACACACAAACACATTCAAATCTTCACCAATCGAGAAACCAAGACCACCCTCGTGCTCGTGAGGCTGAGAGGAGTCCAGTGGTGCCAATTCCAGGTAAGAACTTTGACGTTTTCACGTCGTTTCGATGAGGTCCGATTTGAACACTGTTCATGCAAACCTAAACTAGCTTGTTTTTGCAATTTCTAAGCTTGTAGATGTGTTTGTGAGGTCCCAAGGAGCCTCGGAGTGGTTCGTTGGACGAGTTTGGACGTCGGGATCGTCCTGTGCAAAGTTGGCCGAGTTTTGACCTTGAAGACAGGTGAGATTCCTTAATTTTTAGGCCTTAAAACTAGTCTAACGTTGTTCTACTAGTCCTAAGCTTCATTTTGGTATAAAGAACGTGAAAAATGGTTGAAAAACGAAGGAGAAAACTTAGTTTGAAAATTACCCAGTTTTCCGGCGCCGGAGTCTCGCCGGAGAAGACAGGGGAATATTCCGTTAAGTTTAACGGAATATTCTTAACGGCAGTGACGGAATCTGGTTAGATTTAACAGAATATTCCGTCAGTTTGACGGAATATTCCTGACGGCGTCTGTTGACACCGTCAGTGTGCAGTGCACGTGGCCGCGCGTGGGGGCACGTAGGTCCGTGCCTGTTCAGGCGCGTGGGGGCGCGTGCGTGGTCCAAAAATTATTTTAAAAATATGGGTGTGATCCTGAGGTTGTGTAGGTCACGTTGGTATATTCAATTGTCCAATTTGAGCAATGTATGAGAAGTTATTACGAGAAGTTGCTTAGGTGCTTTTAAATTAACGTTTTCGTAACTTTGTCGCGTTTAGGTGATTCGTATTCCGAGGACGAGCGTACACACTCGAGGCAGGGGGGCTACGACCCTTCTAATTATCAGTGAGTGGGCTTTTGTTTTCCGTATATACCTATATGCATATTAATTCCCAGAAATAGATTAAAAAGAATAATTGTTTTATGCCATACATTTTATTATTAATACTTATGCATCATCACATGCATTAGTAACGGCATACATTTATATATGTGTATTGGTGCTGTGGACGCACAGGTAAGTGCCAGGTAAGTGGTATTTATGTTTGTATGCAATAGTAGTTTGAGATGCTTAGAGAGCTCATAATCTGCACCCCCGGTGTTAGTGCTCCCGCCCAGAGAGGGGCAGAGTCCTTCACGTGATGTTCACCCGCACCACACGCTCGCCTTGGATCCAAGTTAGGTGCAAGCCTTGTCGTGCAGACCACATTAGGTGGTTCCGACTCGTAGGTGACCCGCGATTATTCGCATAGTCTTCACGTGATCGTAGCACTAGAGCGTATGTATTACACCCAGTCCTGTCGTACAGACCACGTTAGGTGGTGCCGACTCGTGTGCAGATTCAGATGTTGAGTTGAGATTGGAGCTCTATAGGCAGCGGTACATGTCACGTTAGGTGACTCCCGGCTGCCAGATTATATGTTATTGATGTGAATTTACGCTTGAGCATTCATATTTGATTATGAGATTCTGTTGTGGCATATTCTCAAGCATGAATGGCATATTGTGAGCATGAATGGCATATTGCAGAGCATGATTGACATATCTATACATACGTATATATGTTCATTTTCTGGGAAGTATACAGGTTTTACGGCGAGGGGTTAGAATGTATTTTGCTAAAGAGTTTTCAAAGAACTTTGTTTTTGCCCACTCACGCTTTTGTTTTTGCGCCCCTCCAGGTTCTAGTGGTCTAGCAAGTTCGGTGGTTTATCCCAGAGGGCGTCCCGGCATTTCTGACAGACATTCACCATTGTAGGGTCACCTTCGGGTGTATATATGTCGTATCTTTCCTTTTCGACTGCTGTAGACTTGCTCTGAATTGTGTCTCACATACACTAGTACTTTGTATGCTATTAGGATTTTAATTATTAGTACTTTTATATTACCTTCTCATTAGCTTCCGCACGCGCACATGGCTACGTCACCTTCGTGCGACGGCCAGCACGCCCTGATCTCGGTCGGGGTGTGTCGGCTTGGTATCAGAGCCTAGGTTTGGCAGTCCTGTGTCTTTGTGAGTATTCTAATAGTTGGTGTCTTCTGTCAGAATCATGCCGCCTCGTCGGGAACCACGTCGCTCAGATGAGTCTAGTTTCCCCGATCTTACTCAGTTGGGGGAAGTGATTGCCACAACCCTTCAAACAGTGATGCGCCCTCCCCAGAGGACTCCTCTGGAAACTATTTATAACCTGAAGTTAGAAAAGTTTAAAGGTAATGAGGGTCACGAAGGCGCAGAGCGTTGGTTGGAACACATAGAGAAGACTTTCCGTGTGTTGCATAACCAGGGGAACCTTCCGATGGAAAGGTGGGTTGAGACAACCTCTTGGTTTCTGGAGATGGAGTCTGCAGCTTGGTGGGAGCAAGAACTTCGTAGGTTGACTCCAGCTCAGAGGACCGATTGGAATGTTTTCAAGGACGTGTTTCAGAGGAGATTTGTACCCCCTGAGTATATCGATCGTAAGAAACAGGAATTCACTGAGTTGAAACAGCGAAAGATGACGGCTAACGAGTATTATCGTAAGTTCACTGATTTGTCTCGTTACTATCCTGATGTCGCTGGTAATCCGGCGGAGATGCTTCGTCGTTTTCGCTTGGGCACTAGAAAGAGATGGCGTTCTATGGCCACTACTACTCACTGTGAGTCCTACCAGGAGTTCTATGAGATACTGTTGAGGGTAGAGGACTCAGAGAATATGTCGAGTGACAGTGATGAAAAGAAAGATGACAAAGGGAAAAGTCAAGTGTCGCTTGGGCCTCGCCAAACTCAGAACTTCAAAAGGGGTGGTGCCAGTTCGAGTTCGTCTAGTGGTGGTTTCAGTGCCTCTGGACAAAGACGTGGAGGTAGGTTTTATGGAGGTGCTCGAGGCCAGAGACAAGGTGATGGTGGTCGAAATCGAGTTCCATTTTGCCGTAGGTGTAATAACCGACACTTCGGCGAGTGCAGGCAGATTAGCGGTAGTTGTTTCACATGTGGACAGGTGGGACATAGAGCGGTGAATTGTCCCCAGGGTCAGCAGCAGAAGCCGCAGCAGACCTTTATGCCGCCACCTGCACCGATTCGACAAATCCAAGGTCCGAGTAATTATGGTCAAGCAGGTAGAGGTGGTGCCTATCACTATCAGGGTGATGTTGTTCCCTATGCTCCGGGACCGTATCAGTACCCCCAGGACCCGTATTCACAAGGTGGTTATCCCCCGTATTCCAACAACTACATGCCGTATCCTCCAGCTCCAACGGGTGGTTCTCAGTGGTACCAAGGATGACAGTATCAGCAGGGTGAGATTGCCACTAGTAGTGCAGGGTCTTCGAGACAGATGGGTCAGCACAGTCAGGGGCGTGGAGCTCAAGGTCGCGGTGTTCAAGCGAGCAGAGGTCGTGGCGGACGACAGCAGGGCCAGGGGCGTATTCACAATATTTCCCTGCAAGATGCTCAGAACAACCCGGACTTGATAATGGGTACGTTAAACATTCTTGGTTATTTTGCTAGAGTCTTAATTGATTGTGGAGCTACACATTCCGTTATTTCTCATACATTTGCTCAAGTAACGCAACCTCGCCCCACACCTCTAGGGTACGATTTAGAGTTCGCTATGCCTAGAGGAGAGAGATGTGTTGTAGATTGTATGTACCCAGGATGTCCAGTGATAGTAGAGGGTGTTGTTATGCCCGCGGATCTTATCCCGTTAGATATTGTCGATTTTGATGTGATTTTGGGCAACGATTGGTTGCACTTCTATCGTGCCAACATTGATTGTTACGGGAAAGTAGTTACGTTTCACCGTCCTGGATTACCTGAGGTTACTTTTGTGGGTGAGCAGAGTGGAGTAAGACATGGTGTTATTTCGGCTTTGCGAGCAAAGAAGTTGTCTAAAGGTTGTCAGGGATATCTAGCTCATGTGGTGCTAGAGGAGGCCGTTCCTAGCAGAATTGAGGATGTGAGAGTGGTTAGACACTTCCCTGATGTTTTTCCTGAAGATTTACCTGGTTTACCCCCAGATCGAGATGTGGATTTCACTATTGAGTTACTTCCAGGTACTAATCCTATTTCATTAACTCCTTATCGTATGGCTCCTGCTGAGTTAAGGGAATTGAAAGTGCAGTTACAGGAATTAGTGGATAAGGGATTTATTCAGCCTAGTACTTCACCTTGGGGCGCTCCAGTGTTGTTTGTGAAAAAGAAAGATGGGACTTTGAGGCTATGTATCGACTACAGGCAATTGAATCGGGTGACGATTAAAAACCGTTATCCATTGCCTCGTATCGATGATTTGTTTGATCAGCTGAGAGGTTCTTGTGTATTTTCTAAAATAGACTTGAGGTCTGGGTACTATCAGCTGAAGATTAGTAGGGATGATGTTCCTAAGACGGCGTTCAGGACTCGTTACGGTCATTACGAGTTTCTGGTTATGCCGTTTGGGTTGACGAATGCACCAGCAGCTTTTATGGATTTAATGAACCGGGTATTCCAGCCTTACTTGGATAGATTTGTTATTGTCTTCATTGACGATATTCTGGTGTATTCTAAGTCCAAAGCAGAACATGTCTGACATCTTACTTTGGTGTTGAAGAGGTTGAGAGAACACCAATTGTATGCTAAGTTTAGCAAGTGCCAGTTCTGGTTAGATCAAGTTGCATTTTTGGGGCACATCATTTCTGCTCAAGGTATTCTTGTTGATCCTCAGAAGGTTGCAGCTGTGGAGAGTTGGGAGCAACCACGAACTGTCACTGAGGTGAGAAGTTTCATTGGTTTGGCGGGATATTATCGGAGGTTCGTTAGGGATTTTTCAGTAATTGCCTTGCCACTGACGAGGTTAACAAGGAAAGACGTTAAGTTTGAGTGGAATGATAAGTGTGAGCAGAGTTTCCAGCAATTAAAGCATTGTCTCACTCATGCACCTGTTTTGACACTCCCGGACGATAGTGGTGATTTCGAGGTTTATAGTGATGCTTCCTTGAATGGTCTGGGATGTGTATTAATGCAGCATGGTAGGGTGATTGTTTATGCTTCGCGGCAGTTGAAAACCCATGAGATGAATTACCCTACACATGATTTGGAGTTGGCTGCTATCATCTTTGCGTTGAAGTTGTGGAGACATTATCTTTACGGAGAGAAGTGTAGGATCTTCACAGATCACAAGAGTCTTCAGTATCTCTTCACCCAGAAGGAACTTAATCTTCGTCAACGGAGGTGGTTGGAGTTGCTCAGCGATTACGATTGCACGATTGACTATCATCCTGGTCGTGCGAACGTAGTAGCCGATGCACTTAGCAGGAAGTCACATGGCCGTATCAATGCGTTGTACGCTAGTCGTGTTCCTCTTTTGGTGGACTTGCGTGCTACGGGAGTAAGGTTAGAAGCAGAAGATCGAGAAGTGGCATTGCTTGCTAATTTTCAAGTTAGGCCAATCTTAGTTGATCGGGTGCTTGAAGCTCAGGTAGCTGATGAACAGATTCAAGAACTAATTCGAGCTCGAGATCAAGGAAGGAGGCGAGATCTCAGAGTTCGTGATTCTGATGGCATGTTGATGTTAAAGGGTAGAATGTACGTGCCTAGTAATGCGGATTTGAAGAAGGAAATTCTCGATGAAGCACATATCTCGGCTTATGCCATGCACCCAGGGGCAACTAAAATGTATCATACTATTCGACCATTTTACTATTGGCCGGGTATAAAAAGGGAGATAGCCGAGTATGTGAGCAGTTGTGCTGTTTGTCAGCAGGTTAAAGCAGAAAGAAGGAAACCGTTTGGGTTGTTGCAGCCGCTTCCCGTTCCAGAGTGGAAATGGGAAAATATCACTATGGATTTTGTGTACAAGTTGCCGCGTACACATAATGGCTTTGATGGCATTTGGGTGATCGTTGATCGGCTCACTAAATCGGCACATTTCATTCCAGTGAGAGAGAAGTACTCTTTGAGCCGGTTAGTGGAATTGTTTATCTCAAAGGTTGTGAAATACCATGGTGTCCCTGTAAGTATCGTCTCAGATCGTGATCCACGGTTCACATCGAAGTTTTGGGTAGCTTTTCAGGAAGCTTTGGGTACGAGACTACTTTACAGTACAGCATATCATCCACAGACGGACGGACAGTCCGAGAGAACTATTCAGACCTTGGAAGATATGCTACGAGCATCAGTGTTACAGTTCAGTGATGCTTGGCACCAGCGGTTAGATTTGATGGAATTTTCTCACAACAACAGTTTCCATTCGAGCATTGGCATGGCACCATTTGAAGTCTTGTATGGTAGATCTTGTCGCACTCCGTTATGTTGGTCAGAGGTTGGCGAAAGAGTCTTAGTAGGTCCGGAGATTGTCGAGGAGACTACTCAAAACGTTCAGGTAATTAGGTCTAACCTGAAAGCAGCTCAGGACAGGCAGAAAAGTTTAGCAGATCGACATGCTACGGACAGAACGTATGAGGTCGGAGATTGGGTATTTCTGAAGCTTTCACCGTGGAGAGGTGTTGTGCGGTTTGGAAAGAAGGGGAAGTTGAGTCCCAGGTACATCGGACCGTACATAGTCACAGAAAGAGTTGGTGAGGTAGCTTACAGGTTGGAGTTGCCTCCGGAGTTGGCTAAAGTGCATAACGTTTTTCACGTGTCTATGCTCCGACATTATGTTGCGGATTCGTCGCATGTGATACCTCCTCAACCGTTAGAGATAAATCCAGATTTGACGTACGACGAGGAACCGTTAACGATCTTGGATTGGAAAGAAAAGGTTCTGGGGAACAAAACGGTGAATTTGGTGAAAGTTCTGTGGAGGAATCACTCGGTTGAAGAAGCGACATGGGAGACAGAAAATAGAATGAGGGATTTGTATCCTAGATTGTTCTTTGACCGTTAGGGGTGTAATTAGTTATTTTGAATTTCGGGACGAAAATCTATTAAGGTGGGTAGGTTGTAACATCCCGTCCCGAAACTAACGAAACGTACGTGTGAATTTACAATTTTACCCCCTAGCTGTTATTTTACGTGTATTTTTGTGTTGTGTGGTGTTGTAGGACCACACACAATCATACATTTTCTTTTTCTTCCCGGGATTCACTCCCTCATTCCCTCACTCTGTCTTTCTCTGTCTCTCTCTCTCTCTCTCTCCCCGAGTCCATCTTCTTCTTCTTCTCTTCTCAACATACGGATATACACACAAACACATTCAAATCTTCACCAATCGAGAAACCAAGACCACCCTCGTGCTCGTGAGGCTGAGAGGAGTCCAGTGGTGCCAATTCCAGGTAAGAACTTTGACGTTTTCACGTCGTTTCGATGAGGTCCGATTTGAACACTGTTCATGCAAACCTAAACTAGCTTGTTTTTGCAATTTCTAAGCTTGTAGATGTGTTTGTGAGGTCCCAAGGAGCCTCGGAGTGGTTCGTTGGACGAGTTTGGACGTCGGGATCGTCCTGTGCAAAGTTGGCCGAGTTTTGACCTTGAAGACAGGTGAGATTCCTTAATTTTTAGGCCTTAAAACTAGTCTAACGTTGTTCTACTAGTCCTAAGCTTCATTTTGGTATAAAGAACGTGAAAAATGGTTGAAAAACGAAGGAGAAAACTTAGTTTGAAAATTACCCAGTTTTCCGGCGCCGGAGAAGACAGGGGAATATTCCGTTAAGTTTAACGGAATATTCTTAACGGCAGTGACGGAATCTGGTTAGATTTAACGGAATATTCCGTCAGTTTGACGGAATATTCCTGACGGCGTCTGTTGACACCGTCAGTGTGCAGTGCACGTGGCCGCGCGTGGGGGCACGTAGGTCCGTGCCTGTTCAGGCGCGTGGGGGCGCGTGCGTGGTCCAAAAATTATTTTAAAAATATGGGTGTGATCCTGAGGTTGTGTAGGTCACGTTGGTATATTCAATTGTCCAATTTGAGCAATGTATGAGAAGTTATTACGAGAAGTTGCTTAGGTGCTTTTAAATTAACGTTTTCGTAACTTTGTCGCGTTTAGGTGATTCGTATTCCGAGGACGAGCGTACACACTCGAGGCAGGGGGGCTATGACCCTTCTAATTATCAGTGAGTGGGCTTTTGTTTTCCGTATATACCTATATACATATTAATTCCCAGAAATAGATTAAAAAGAATAATTGTTTTATGCCATACATTTTATTATTAATACTTATGCATCATCACATGCATTAGTAACGGCATACATTTATATATGTGTATTGGTGCTGTGGACGCACAGGTAAGTGCCAGGTAAGTGGTATTTATGTTTGTATGCAATAGTAGTTTGAGATGCTTAGAGAGCTCATAATCTGCACCCCCGGTGTTAGTGCTCCCGCCCAGAGAGGGGCAGAGTCCTTCACGTGATGTTCACCCGCACCACACGCTCGCCTTGGATCCAAGTTAGGTGCAAGCCTTGTCGTGCAGACCACATTAGGTGGTTCCGACTCGTAGGTGACCCGCGATTATTCGCATAGTCTTCACGTGATCGTAGC
The DNA here is from genome assembly GCF_963583255.1 of Pyrus communis. Classification (NCBI taxonomy): domain Eukaryota; kingdom Viridiplantae; phylum Streptophyta; class Magnoliopsida; order Rosales; family Rosaceae; genus Pyrus; species Pyrus communis. The sequence continues at coordinate 7,260,857 of NC_084810.1, forward strand.
ACTAGAGCGTATGTATTACACCCAGTCCTGTCGTACAGACCACGTTAGGTGGTGCCGACTCGTGTGCAGATTCAGATGTTGAGTTGAGATTGGAGCTCTATAGGCAGCGGTACATGTCACGTTAGGTGACTCCCGGCTGCCAGATTATATGTTATTGATGTGAATTTACGCTTGAGCATTCATATTTGATTATGAGATTCTGTTGTGGCATATTCTCAAGCATGAATGGCATATTGTGAGCATGAATGGCATATTGCAGAGCATGATTGACATATCTATACATACGTATATATGTTCATTTTCTGGGAAGTATACAGGTTTTACGGCGAGGGGTTAGAATGTATTTTGCTAAAGAGTTTTCAAAGAACTTTGTTTTTGCCCACTCACGCTTTTGTTTTTGCGCCCCTCCAGGTTCTAGTGGTCTAGCAAGTTCGGTGGTTTATCCCAGAGGGCGTCCCGGCATTTCTGACAGACATTCACCATTGTAGGGTCACCTTCGGGTGTATATATGTCGTATCTTTCCTTTTCGACTGCTGTAGACTTGCTCTGAATTGTGTCTCACATACACTAGTACTTTGTATGCTATTAGGATTTTAATTATTAGTACTTTTATATTACCTTCTCATTAGCTTCCGCACGCGCACATGGCTACGTCACCTTCGTGCGACGGCCAGCACGCCCTGATCTCGGTCGGGGTGTGTCACCAATAGCAGCTCCCTTAACAAAAGAGAAACTCTAAAATTCGAAAGATGCTAGCTTTTATTAAGTGTAAAATTCTTCCACCCCAAGAGATACAATTTTAATAATAAACGTGTACACTATCACATAACATTCCGTATTAACCAAATAAAAATATATATAACATTGCATCAATATATTTTATTATCATATAACACTGTCATGAGTTGTACCAGTGTCCTGGAAGCCATTCTCTTATCGACATTTGCTATGTGAAAGGAATGGTAAAGACTCATTATCGAGCACAAATGTCCTAAAGACTGAGATACAAGGGCAACATTCGTCCGACCCACCTTTGAGAATTACAGCAAAGAAAAAAAAATAAAGGGAATTGTTATTAACACGCTAAAAATCTCATTTAGCACTCCAAACTTTCTATAATTAGAAAGAAAAACACATTTGTAAGAAGTGTAAAATAAAATTTTTAGAGTGCTAATAACAATTTCCAGAACAAAACAATGAGATCGCAGATTATTTATTTTAATAATAATTGGGTTGCTTTTACAAAGGGTAATCTTACAATTAATAAAAGAATCTAAAGTCGAAAACAAATTGAATGGACTTCGTGAATGAGAGATCTTTTTCAATGTCAACGGAATACTAGGTAGTACATCATGTATTATTATATAAATATTGAGATATGTGTGTTAAAAAGTTAATAATTTGAAAATTATAATTTCTCACCACTTATATAAAAACACGTGATGTACCATCTATGTTCCAGTTACAATAAAAAATTTCTTGTCTTTAACCTAATATTTGAGATTTGGATTCCATCCGGATTCTCTTTGTGAGGATCCCTAGATTATTATATCTTATCCATTTATCGTACATTGTACGGTCATAAATCATTTTGAATATTTTTTACTTAAAATTAAACACAAACAGCACCTAATGATTTTTTGCCGCACGATATATGATAAACGCATAGAATGTGAGGATCTCTATGATGGAGAGAATTCTTATCCTAATATTTGGACTTAATTAATTTGAAAATTGTAGACTTTGGTATCTAATGATTGAAAAAGAAAACAAACCATATAGTTGTTGTTAACCGAATTGAAGTGTGTGACTTTTATACCCATTTGTAATAATGCAAAAGGCAAAAGAATGTTACAAAAAACGATCGAAATCCTTACTTATTGTTAATTGGTTTGTTACTAGATGTGATGCAGATACATAAGTTGGCCAATTAAACTTTTGCTCCTTGTCGATTAGAGAATCTTTAACTTTGGTTCTCGTGGTTTCGACTTTAGAAAATTTAATCATGTAGTTTGCTTACTTTTACAGTTATGATCCATAATGGTTTACCCCAATAGAATTGAAGACAGAAATATGATGTTCTACCACGTGACCATTTTCAACATTTCAAGTGTGTTGTTCCATGTTAGAAAACAGAGAATTTTATGCTCATAACGTGAAGCTTTCTGGAATGATGGTTCAAGCATGTTCTCACAAAGTCTTTGTATTTTAAAAGGGGATAACTGGTGATAAATCACGATTATCTACTTTTTTTGAGGGTCGAGAAAACTCACAGAGGTATTTCAGTCTTCCCTGGTGCACTTCAAAATTTCAAAGATGCTCATACACGACACACACACATCTTGTCACATCAAACTTTCGTCGTCGATTCTAAAGGAGTTAACGGTTGGGACCGAAATTGTAAAGTAAGCAAACTATATGACCAAAATTTAAAAAATAAGTAGACTATAGGGCCATAGTTGGTCAAATTGAAAACTCCGGGGAACAAAAGTCTAGTATGTCATTTTCAAATTCAGCAACTCTAAAGTGGAATATTTCTTATCATATTGAATGAATGCATGAAGACAAATTAAGCCTTGGATTATGAACTAATTGGAATTATACCAACAAACATTCATTGCTTACCAACGTACAGGATGGGACTGCCGGCTTGTTTAAAAAATAAAAAAAATATAACAGATAACAAGCTGCCGATATTCTGCCAAATTAAATTACTAAAATACACATTATATTACGCATTATAAATCTTTCTTCTTTATATCTGTGGTTAAATAGGTGATGAAGTTGTATAAAACTCGATGGCCTTGAAAGTTCTAACGTTTCAAATCCTACAACAAAAATGGGGCTCAAAAACAGCATGTTTCGATACGCCGATGGCACCGATAAGTTGTTGATGTTCTTCGGGACGTTAGGCAGCATCGGTGACGGGTTGCAGAACCCTCTCATGATGTATGTTCTTAGTGAGGTTATTAATTCTTATGGAAAGAGTCAGGTGACAAATGCAGATGTGGACAAGGTAATTAAGCATGGTAAATTTTCTCAGCAACTCTTTCAGTACAAGGCATTTCACTGTGTTGAATATTTGCAGCACTTGCTACTTTCGATTTTTTTTTTTTTTCTTCCAGTTTGCACTCAGGTTATTCTATGTTGCAATTGGAGTTGGATTAGCAGCATTTGTTGGTACGTAAATTCGAACTTTTGTTAGTAATTACTACTTTTCGGGTTATCTGCAACTTTTTCCAATAATCTGTCTTGAGTTTTCTTGCTTGAAGGAAAGAATGAAAGATTGAACCTAATGCTCTTGTGGTGATTACTATTTCTGCAGAAGGGTTATGTTGGACACGAACGGCGGAGAGGCAGACTTCTAAAATGAGAATGGAATATCTGAAATCTGTTCTTAGACAAGAAGTTTCCTTCTTTGACACTCAGACTGCTGGTTCTTCAACAGCATTCCAAGTTATCTCAATCATCTCCTGTGATGCCACCGCAGTCCACGTTTCCCTGTGCGAGAAGGTAAGAGTTAATTTCATCATAAATCCAACTAAAAATTAAAAACTCTATGAAAACTACATTTTCCTGCACCGAATTGAAGAAAATGCGCATGAAGCTGGGGATAAATTAAATGTTTGATGTTTTCTTTGATGCAGATACCTGACTGCTTGACTTACATGTCAACTTTCTTCTTCTGCCATATTTTTGCCTTCAAGCTGTCATGGAGGCTGACATTGGCAGCTATGCCTCTTTCAGTCATGTCCGTAGCTCCGGGACTTATATTCGGAAAGATCCTGATGGGGTTGGTAATGAAGAGGATTGAAGCTCATGGAGTTGCTGGGGGACTTGCTGAACAAGCAATTTCTTCAGCAAGAACCGTGTACTCATACGTTGGAGACAACCAAACGCTAAATAGGTTCAGCACTGCACTTCAGACAGTTACTGAACTTGGAATAAATGTAGGTTTGGTAAAGGGATTGCTGATGGGAAGCATGGGAATCATCTATATCCGTTGGGGTTTTCAGGCCTGGGTCGGGACTTATTTGGTTACTCAGAAAGGCGAAGATGGCGGTCATGTTTTTGTAGCCGGGTTCAATGTCCTCATGGGAGGCCTGTGAGTTAATTTAACACAGCATTTCATTTCAATAGTTCACTTTTGATCTTGAACTTATAATCTAGCTTTGCTATGGCAGGAGTATTTTAAGTGCACTCCCAAACTTAACTGCCATCACGGTGGCATTAGCAGCTACAACTCAAATCCTTGAAATGATTGATCGAGTTCCTAGTATTGACACTGAAGATAAAAAAGGGAAGGCTTTGTCACATGTCAGATGAGAAATAGAATTCCAGGACATTTATTTCAGTTACCCGTCGAGACCTGATACCCCGTCTTACAAGGCTTGATGAGTCAAGATTCCGGCTGGTAAGAGTGCAGGTCTAGTTGGGGGCAGTGGTTCTGGAAAGTCAACCACCATTGCATTGCTTGAAAGATTTTATGACCCCATTGAAGGAGAAATTCTTCTGGATGGACACAAAATTCGAAGACTTCAGGCAAAATGGTTGAGATCTCAGGTCAGTCTAGTTAATCAAGAACCTGTTCTGTTTGCAACTTCCTTGAAAGAGAACATACTTTTCGGAAAGGAAGTGGCATCAATGGAAGAAGTAATAATCGCAGCTAAAGCTGCAAACGCACATGACTTCATTGTTAAGTTACCAGACGGATATGAAACTCAAGTATGCTATCTTCCATTCTTGGAATCTATTTTGGTTTCCATGCTTAGTTCTTAAACCTTGAATTATATTTCAAAAATGTTATCGTAATAAAAAAAAAAAAAAAAAAAAACTGTACAAATTGACCTGATATGAACTTTGAAACTGATCTCATTGTTAGACGAAGTCAGTATTGGAAGAAGGACAGCAGGCCAAACTGTACAGACAGCACAGCAAGCATTTGCTGACTCATGAACAGCAAGTATTCCCATGCGTGCTTGGTTACTGCTAAAGCTTTTTCCCATGTGTGCTGTCAGAAGACAGCAGATGGTGCTGCTGCATGTGTGTGTAGTTTAATATGTAAAGGTGTATAGATGGTGGTGAGGCATGGGTGTGCATGCTGTCACCTAGTAGTTTAATATGTAAAGATGTTGTTGTAATGTACATATAAAAGCCTTCCCGTAAGGCTTGGAACTGCGTGAGATTTTGAAGTATTATAATTGAGATCAGAAATTCTTTCACTCATCACATGATTACTGCTCATAACATCATTTTTATGGTTTCCCCAGGCTGGTCAATTTGGATTCCAACTGTCTGGTGGGCAAAAGCAGCGAATTGCCATTGCGGTTGCTCTGCTTAGGGATCCAAAAATCCTGCTTCTTGATGAGGCAACTAGTGCACTGGATGCGTAGTCCGAAAGAGTAGTGCAGGAGGCAATTGATCAGGCATCAAAAGAGAGGACAACAATCATCATTGCCCACCGCCTGTCTACAATCCAAACAGCAGACTTGATTTTTGTTCTTCAAGCTGGGAAAGTAATTGAGTCAGGCTCACACAATCAGCTAATGCAAAAGAAGGGACAACAGGGAGGCGAATACTTCAAGATGGTACAAATGCAGCAGACAGTGGCCCAAAACGAGGCTTCTGATGATTCCAGTTCTCAAATATATGAAAAGCCTCGCCGTAGGAGGAGTGTTGCACCAAGCCCCATTAGTTTCAGATCGGTTACTCCTTCTCCAGCCTTCAACCCCACAACAATGTCTATGTCCATGGGAACACCCTACTCATTCTCTGTCCAATATAATCCTGATGACAAAAGTGACGATGAAGACACCAAGCGCCCCAATTATCCTCCTCCATCCCAATGGCGCCTGCTGAAAATGAATGCACCAGAATGGGGACAAGCCTTGCTCGGATGCTTGGGTGCAATAGGTTCCGGGGCATTGCAACCTATAAACGCCTACTGTGTTTGATCACTTATATCAGTCTACTTCCTCCAGGACAAATCTGAAATTAAGAGACAATCCAGAGTCTTGTCCCTCGTTTTCTTAGGAATCGGTGTTTTCAACTTCTTCACCAATCTCCTCCAACATTACAATTTTGCGGTCATGGGAGAAAAGTTGACGACAAGAGTAAGAGAGCAACTGCTTGAAAAGTTGCTGACTTTTGAGATCGGGTGGTTTGATCAAGATGAGAATACAAGTGCAGCTATTTGTGCAAGGTTCGCCACCGAAGTAAACACGGTTCGATCTCTTGTTGCCTTGTTGGGGACCGGATGTCATTGCTGGTCCAAGCAGTTTTCGGGGCTTGTTTTGCTTATGCAGTAGGACTTTTGCTGACATGGAGGCTAGCATGATAGCAGTGCAGCCACTAGTCATCGGGAGCTTTTACGCAAGAAGCATCTTAATGAAGAGTGGTGGTGAGAACGTACAAATAGCTGAAAAGCAAGGAAGCCAATTGGTGAGCGAAGCTGTCATTAACCACAGAACTATAACCGCCTTGTCTTCTCAGAAAAGAATTCTGGGGCTGTTTGGTGCAACCTTGAAAGGTCCGATGAAGGAGAGCATCAAACAGTCCTATGTTTTGGGTGCTGGCTTGTTTAGCTCCCAACTCTTCAACACTGCTGCTACAGCTTTAGCATACAGGTATGGTGGACGAGCTGATAACTCCAAAGGAACTTTTCCAGGCATTTTTGATACTGCTATTCACCGCTTATATCATTGCAGATGCCAGAAGCATGACTTCTGATCTATCTAAAGGAAACAGTGCCATTCAATCAGTTTTTGCAATGGTAGACAGGAAAAGTGAGATTGATCCGAATAACCAATGGGGTTTGGAAATCAAGAGGAGGATAAAGGGTCGGGTTGAGTTCAGAAATGTTTTCTTTTCGTATCCAACAAGACCTGACCAGATGATCCTTAAGGGATTGACCCTCAGAATTGACGCAGGTAAGACAGTGGCGTTAGCTGGGGGGAGGGGTTCTAGAAAATCCACCGAGAGGTTTTACGATCCAATGAAAGGAACGGTATAAAAAGATGAGCAGGATGTCAAGAACTATAACTTAAGGATATTGAGGTCACATATTGCATTGGTCAGTCAGGCGCCTACTCCTTTCGCTGGAACTGTCTGTGAAAATATTGCATACGGTAAACAGAATACAAAAGAATCTGAGATAAAGAGGACTGCAAGACTGGCTAATGCTCATGAATTCATCAGGTATGAAATTACAGCTGACATTTACATACGAAAAAATATTGTGTCGTTTTGCAGTTTCATAATATGCTGACATTTCTCTCTTTTCATATATTTTGCAGTGGAATGGACAATGGTTATGATACGTATTGTGGAGAGAGAGGAGTTCAGCAATCAGGAGGTCAGAAACAAAGGATTGCAATAGCTCGGGCAATACTCAAGGACCCGTCAATCCTTCTACTGGACGAAGCTACCAGTGCGATTGACAGCATGTCGGAAAAGGCAGTTCAAGAAGCGCTTGAAAAGATGATGGCTAGCAGAACATGCATCGTCATCGCTCACCGGTTATCTACAATACAGAAGGCCAACTCCATTGCCGTGATCCAGAACGGGAAGGTTGCGGAACAGGGTTCACATAACGAATTGATTTCTTTAGGGAGCAATGGAGCCTACTACAATCTGATAAAACTACAAACTGGTAGCTCACCTCCTAGGTGAACCAGAGAAATGGTGACATAATATTTAAGGATGTTGCATTGTGATATTATGCAGATTTGCTTTGAATTAGTTACCTCATTTTTTGTTAAATATGAGAAGGAATTTGATTGTAGGTTGTAATTTTTAAGGTTTAACATGGCAGATGGAGATTAATATATATAGGCTTTGATATAAGAAATCCTATTGCAATTAGTATATGTGTTACGGGGAATTATACTAAACTTAAACCTGACCCATTAACTTATCGTGTTCAAATATGTAAATACAAACTCATTTGCAAGTTTAAAGCGTCGTGTCTCGTTTGACCATTTTCTTTCTTATTAACTAAACTAAATAATATCAAGTTCAGTATAAAATAAAATAAAAATCTTACAATACTAAAGACTTACAGTACTGGTGTAACACATTACATAACCAAATATCCGAACATATTCCACAAAAGAAATGCGTCCAAAAAATTGGAAGTATATACAACATAGAGATGGGGGACAAGGGAGTCGTTCTATTGGGAAGCTAGCCCTTTCTAATCACTCTGAGTGGGAAGTAAGTAGCCTACTTTTATAGTTCAGCAAGCCTTATGGGTAGTTCGACTCTCCTAATCCTTCAACGTCCTCATTAATAAAAAAAAACTGTTAAAAAAAAATGTGACTATCGTGCGGAACCGTGTCAACCCATCACAAAATTGACTCGTTTAACTCAACTATTTTCCATGTGTATTTGTATCATATTAAATTATTAAACGTGACCATAACTAAATTCGCTCCAATTAAACAGCTTTTGATGGACTCTCTCTAAAAAGTCTTCCCTTTTCTCTCTCTAATTTTCTCTTTGTGAAAACCTCCTACCAACTTCGCCGCCAGCCCTAGCCTTTGGCTTGGGTGCCGGAGGCATCCTCCTTTCCTCCCTCCCTTCCTTTCTTTCTTCTTTTCCTTGCTCTTCTCCTTTTCCTTCTGAGTTTTCTCAAATTCTCCTTCCCTTGCCCTTTCCCTATTTTCCTTCCCCCCTCTTCTCCTTTGCTCCTCCCCCATCCCTGCTTCCCTCCTCATCTTTCTTCATCTTTTCCAATTTTCTCCCTTCCTTTTTAATTATCGGTTCTCCCCTGGGTTTATTCTTTGTTTTCCTTAAGCTGAGTCTCAACTATATGGGGCTGCTTGCCTCTTTTCTAGCTTTTTTTCGCCTACTTTTACTGCTTTTCGGTCTTTTATTTCCCTTCCTCCCTTCTCTTAGTTATGATACTTCATCCCCATCCCACCATGTACTTGGATCGGCAAGCTCTAATAAGAAATTGGATATTAGATCCACTTCCCTCCCTCACTTTCCCTCTCCCAACCGGCATGCTGGATCCCCATCGAGGCCGTGTTGGGTATCTTACATACCCGTTAGCCTCATCCTCTTCCCATATGTTACTTTCTTTGTATATATTTGTGGGGGTTCGTGAAGGGGATTTGGATCTAATGTTTACTCTCTGTTTAGAGTTTGGCTTCTTCTGAGGATATGATGGCAAGGGCGATGCGGTCTTTGCGGCTAGAGATTAGGGTTTTTTATTGTATATTTTTGTTGCCTTTGAGCCTAAACTTTGTGGGCCTCCCTTTGTATGTTGAGTTGCTGCTCTTCCCAATCATTTTTGGACCTTGTATTAGTTTTTATTGTAATAAAAGTTGTCTTGTGATAAAAAAAAAGATTAAAAAAAAATTAAAAATTGGAAGTGTCATGATTTTGCCAGATCCACTAACAAGAACATAAATTCATGGTCTAATGCCAATCTAATCTTGATACTACCATTTCAAGTATTTTAGGCTAATAAAGTGGTCCAATGGCTCCATGTCACAGCCTTTACAGCCTCAATTGAAATCTGATTCCGAAAGCATCAGAATTGGTCGCCAATTGAAATCCAACCACGTTTTTTTTGTGGGACTACCTACTTTTGCAAAACCGTACCAGGAGTTCTTCAAAAATGTATTTTTCTTCGTGGCATCATTATTTCCAACCCGTTTAATTTTCCCACCCACACACACCACTCATCAACTCCAAAATTTAAAATAAATGGTATATAAAGAGAGGCAAATTTGATGGTGCGGTCGCAGATTTGGGTTAGGCCGATTAGTCAAGTCAGTGTGTTTGAAAAATAAACGTCACGGTGTGAAATTTTCGGTCCTTAGGCAAGCGGAATTGTGATTTGACTAATATTACATTGTCTACAGTCCATCTAAACAACTGCCAAAAAATTTGAAATGCAAATAACAAGAATGAATATCCAATAATTTAGGCAACCCAAATAAATAGACACCAAAAATTTGAAATTCCAATTCAAGTAGAAAATATTTTGGGCACAAAAAGTTAGCACTAATTTCTTCCCAAGTTAAAGAATAGCACTAAATGCAAATCAACATATGGAATTATAAAATAAGAAAATATAAAAAAATTACAGAAAAATAAGGAAAATCAAAACCAAGAAATTGGACAAAACCCCCACCCGTCCGGAAAAGAATCCAATCAGGTGATGATCTGGTGCAGCAGAGAGCTTGATATCCTTCCTGTTGACTTTTCCACCAGAGTCATTGACCAGCACATCAGCCCCAACGTCCAGCCTATGCCTCTTGGTCCTCCAAAACATGATCTTGAACCTCACAGCAGTGGCCAAATCCACCCTAAAAATCACACTCCCATTGGCGTAGACCCCACTGGACACCGCCGTCCAGTTAAGCCACTCTTGGGGCCCCACGACCGCTGGCTTTGTGGCCGTCTTCTTGTGCCCCTGGTAGAACTGGGGCACAGCATAAGTTGCCACCGGTATGCCGGTGGCGTTGGGCTGCAGCCGGAAGGTGAGGTTGACGGCGTCGTAGTAAACGCCCTTGTCCTTGTTGGTGTTTCCGAGCCGGAGGGTGACGACGAGGGTGTTGTTTTTGGTGTCGTTTAGGGTCCGGTTGAGGGCAGGAAGGTAAAACGAGCGGATGGTGCACTTGGGGTTGGAGGTGCGGAGGCTCAGCCACACGAAGAGGGCTGTGAGGCCGAGGGTGAATATGAAGCTAAAGCAGCACCTGCAGCACCCGCCTGGTTGATCCGGCATGTTTGATTTCCACACTTTTTTTTAGAGAGAGAAATGTGAATAGGGTTAGAGTGAGAAAATGTGCGTGCGAAGGAAATGATTGGAAAAGACATTATTGATGTTCTTATTTAATATTAATTGAAGTCTTGGCACTGTTTTGGTTTTTGGATGCTTTTACTTTTCTTTGAATGGTTGGTGCCTTCAGAATACTCTCCACTATGTTGTAACTTATTAGAATTTACGGTATCCGATGTACATGCTCTTGTATCAATCTCACTCGTTACATAGACGAGTGAGATTGACACAACAGAGCATTAACTTGAATCTCGAGTGTGATAAAATCTGTGGTATCCGATGTATGTGCTCTTAATCAATCTCACTCGTTACAGAGAGGCAAGTGAGATTGATACAACAAATCATTGACCTGAAGTCTTGAGTGTGATAAAATATCCGAGTAAGATTGACACAAAAGAGCATTGACTTGAATTCTTAAAGTCATTGAACGTAAAAACTTGGCAATTTGCTTTCTCTATTGGACGTTTTATTCAAATCTCCCATTATTTTGAAGGAAATAGCTACTTCCACCAAAATTCTTGGAACCTTCCTTTAATCTTTTTTTTTTTTTTTTTTTTTTCCTTTCTTCCGAAGTCCTTTAATCCTGTTTTTAATTCACTCCAAAACATCCAAGTACTATTTGATATTTTATTTGAACCTAAAAACAATTCTCTAAATTTCCTATAAACTAAAAAAAAAAAAAATAGAAGAATGTAATAATTTCTTATAAAGAATAGGAAGGTGTGAGTCGCGTTATGAACATTTTTTGTGAAGCTTCTCTAAGGTTTCACATGAAGCGTCTAATTTGTTGGAGACTTAAAAAGCACCGAGTTTAGTTTCTATGGGGAGAATCCAAACGAGCACTGACGATGAAAATAATGCACGATGAATATTGAACATTGTTTTTCACAGTAAGGGTTACCTTGTCCTTGGCTACATTATTGCACAAATAAAGGATCAAACCTTTGATGCCACGCTTGCTTCAGCCTCTATTGACCTTTTTCCTCCTCAAACTTGTTTATAGCCACTTGTAGTTCATCTGTGCCTCCAACAGCTCTCATGGTGTAGAAATATACTACGAAAGCAAAAGCTGACAAGCCCCCTGCAACGATAGCATTCTTTGTTTTAGGTGCAAGGCTCCTAAATCCCGAAATCCCAGCCATTTACAGCTAAATTCTGCATCAACTTCTGCTTTATGCTTCCATCTGCAAATCCGAAAAGAGAAAGAGAAGACTAAACTAAATTTGTCTGCCCTCTGAAAGAAAGATGTTGTTCAGGCTAAAGAAAACACTGTAGTGCAGTACCCTGTTCTTTTTCTGTTAAGTATGGAAGAATGATTCCGCCGAGCAATTGAAAAGGCAGAGAAAATATAGACACATCAAATATCAAACGGTTGGGAACATTACATACAGCAGCCCAAATTACTCCCTTATACCCCATTGCTAATAAGAAACCCAAAACAAGAAATTAAGATTAAAGGGGCGCAAATAATGATCAATATCAAGCACACTGAAAATATATTTTCGAATGACTAATGCAAGGAAAATGTAATGAAGGATCTAATGGATATGCACTTTCAAGGCCTATGTTTGTGAGTCAAAGTGATTTTATGAACATAATGCTCAATGATCCAAAAGACGGGATAGAATAGCTAAAAAACTTTTGAACTATCCTTTAGCTCATAAAGTTAAACAACTTTCAACCTAGACTTCCACAGTTTTCCAACGCTTCAGGAAACTGGTTGAGGAAGGGCTGGACCTCTCTTGGTTAACCGAAGGCCCTACTTCTCTTCCCGAGCTCATGGACTGTTCATGGAGGGTAATAGGCAACCGCGAAGTCACAAAATGAATTGCCAAAAGAATGTTTCACATTCCATACCACTGGAAAAAGATGGAGCACGGGGAACAAGTATTTGACTGCCCCAAAGGCTGCTATGGCCTTCTTGCCATGGTTAGTTAGCGCTTGCGCGAATGAACAAAGAATAGATAGGGTTGACGACAGAATGATCAACTCCTACCCTACTAATTTAGTGTATAGAAGGTGAGCGAGTTAGCATCTTACTTGGATGAAGAAAGACATAGCTCTTTAGCAAAGACGTGTCGAAAACCCCCTGGGATTATTGAACGTTAACCCATCACTCTTGGAGGGCGGTGCAAAAGCTCTAATGAGGGGAAATCTCCTATTTATATCTATTGATGAGACAAAATGAATGCACGTAGGTAAACAGCAGGGAGTTGTCAAACAGAAGTCATGTTGCTTCCTCATCCACTAATAATAACATTCTTTTGAAGCTTTAGACCACATAACAAAGCATGGAATCTGGCTTTCATGGAGTGGTAGTAGGTATCAGCCAAAAATCATACCAAAATTTAAAAACACAAAAAATATTATATGCAAGTTCATTCATAGCCTTGTTAATATAAGCCAGACTTTCTCTACCCAAGTCCTTTATTGTGTTTACGGTGTTTACAGAACATAAGAACAAAATGCAATATCCTTATAGCATAAGCTTAACCAGAAGTGGAACTTTACATAGATATTTCTACTTATATCCCTTTTCTTTCAGTTTCTACAAGCTTAAAGGATAGTAGTTTGTTAAAAAAAAAAAAAAAAAAACTACCAAGAACACCTAACTTCTTGTGACATTCTTAGCTCATGCTTCTGCCGAAACAATAAAGGGATTCTCATTCAAAAAACAAGAAAAAAAAAACACTATATTATCAAATTCCAAAACCTAGTTGCGATTTGCCTAACTCGTGCTTTTGTGGAAACAGTAAAGGAAATCTTATATTTATATAACAAGAAACGAACATCTAGCTTTTATCTGCAAGAACAATTATAAGCATAAACCCTGTATGGTTTGCTAAGTCCATAAATCCAGTTTGATCCAACTTGAACAGATAGAAGAAGCACTTCAAACCCAACTTCCAAAAACTCCCAAGAATCGAAGACTTAATGACAACAACAAGAATTCAACTTGCCCATGATTACATTTACTTTCACCAAAAAGCAATCAAATTTTGCAAATGAGGATTGAAACCTTCACTTTTAATGCCAAGTGTCAAATTTTCAGACAAACAGGCAAAGATTTCTAACAATATTGATCACCATTTTCAAAATTGATTCAAACCCAAAATTTGAAATCAACACAACTAGAGAGAGAGAGAGAGAGAGAGGGAGAGTACCTGAAAGTAAAATCGACCCAGATGGGGAGAGAGGAAATGAGAATGTCTTTCTGCTGTGTTCTTGTTTTAGGTTCTTTGGTTTTGTATAGTGTGGTTTTCCATTTCGAATTTGGGCTTTTCATCTTCGGTTTCCATTTGGGCCCGTTTTAGTTCCTTACGTTTGGGCCCTGTCAAGAAAATAAATCCCTAAACAAAAATTAGAAAAAGATAAAATGAACTATCATGTAGTAGACTAGTAGTACGATTTTACACAAAATTTTCCCTTTTTCCGCACTTAAAACCAAAAGTATCACGAAAAAGCGGGCTTTTTTTTCACGGTTAAATATAGAACGATTACTGTCAAAGCCTCCATGACCAATGTTTCTTAGCGATTAAAACTAAAAGGATCACGACAGAACCATCACTGCAATTTTTTTTTATTTTTTATTTTTTTTTTTTTTATCAGCACTTGGGTTTTAGAGATGTTGGAAGATTTCTATTTTGGACCTGAGGCATCCACAACAAGACGTCAAACTGGACTCGATGATTAAGAGTTGTTTCATACTTTTCTACATTGTGGTTTTGCCTTGATTAGTTAATGGAGATCAGAATCTTTGTCAGTTACTTAATTCTCAAGCTAATCAGTGTTTGGACTTAACTGTTTGGTTTCGATAATTATTTAGTCTGATAAATTAAATAAAAAGGTGGACTTTACTGTGCGTGCGAGTGTTTTATGTTTTTATACAACAATGTAAGTAGTGGGAGAATAAATGGGTTGCAAATTTATCATTCACGAGATTCAAATTTAAGGTTTCTTACTTACAAATAAACAAAAATATCATTAGACCGCTATAGTCAATGGCGCGTGCATGTGTTTATAAGAAATGTAAAAAGATAACAATAGCTATTTTTCTGAACATATTGGATTTGAGGTAGGAACGTCCATGTTCAATACCTCCAAGGAGTTTCTATAAATGCATGCTTGTTGCAATTTTTGTTTCATAATCATGAAATTTTTTAACTTTACGAAACTTCATTTTATGATAAAATATTATTGTTATACAAAAATATTATTGCTAAGGATGAGGAATTGCACTAAGCCACACTGTGGACAAATAATAATTTGTTATCGAACTAGTCAATCGTATGAATCGAACATAGAACGTCACACTCATAAGTGGCAAAGAATACTACTAGATTGTTTGAATAATTGAAGAAATTATAGGTAATAATTTGCAACACCTTATTATGTTATATTTTACATGAAACTAATGCACACAAATGCATAGGAAAATGGAATCCTTTAACTTCTACCGTTAAAAAGCCCAATGAAAGAAGTGGGAGAAATGACCACATTCAATAGATTCAAGAGGTACCCTTTCAGTTTGGAGTTTTCCAACCATGGGAAAACAAATGAAATTCAGAATAGATTACAAACACTGGATCTTGAGAGATAAATGCTCCTTATTTCTTGAGTTACAAGTCCCCTGCGATCGGTATATATACTTCATTGCTTACCAAACAATAAACTAACTTGGTCAACTCATGTGACTAGAGTTGATTTTTTAGTACAATCGGAGGTATTAGTTGAATGTATGATCACATGTATTGTCAGATTTTCTTGATCACTAGAAAAAAATAATAATAATAATAATCAAAAGCAAACACGAGACTAATTGAATAGCCATCAAAGTTGAAACTTATTATATTTCAGTTAGACAGAGAGCAGGAACTATCATCAAGATAAAATAGACAATACCAATAACCATTGCAAGCTCTTAGGAGTTAGGTCTACCTTTAAACAAAGTGCTTACAGGGAACAAAAGAAAGGTGGACATTAACGAGTACATTAATAATATTGCACTCGAAACTTGCTCATTTCATTTTGGGAGGTGATTTTATGCACTTTTTCTAGTTTCTCACACACCCTCTTTATTTATTGCAATCAATCGAAGAAATCAAAAGAAAACAATGGACAGGATTAAACATGAATGTTTGAAAAGGTAGAAAGAGTGTTTATCGTTTTGCGTTCATTTTTGCTTCTCTAAATAGAACATGACGATTTACCCGAGGGTCATATTTTCGGAACTCAAGCGCCTCTTGCAGCCTTTTCGGCTTCTTCTTGACATAGTAAAATCCAGTGTCAGCCGCTAAGAGAAGTCGGATGAAAAAGTGGGTAGCCTTCTTCTTTTTCTCACTCATTCCTAATTTAAACAACAGAAAGAGAAAACCAATAAAAATGACAGAAAACGCAATGTTTCACTACACAATAAGGATGAAAAGATGTGTCCAACTAAAGTTGTGCATCTTAAGGGAAACGTGAAACTCCTACCTAGATTTTGCTCTTCACATGAGATCTACAAAAACACATAAGAGGAATTTTGCAAATGACTGCATGGAATGCATCATTTACCAATCTCATATACATGAGTTGTAATGTTCATGAAGTGCATTTCTAATCACTTTAGTTGACTATTTCTTCCTTATCCAAAATTTCTTGGGAGTTGGTACTTGGAAGCCCCTCAAAAGTATGGTAAATGTGATCACATAATTTCATAACTCTAAATAACATCCGAAAAGTATGTTGTTATATTATGTAACTTGCCTCAACTGGTATGAAATTTTATATTTTGAAATTATGATCATATGATGCTTACCTCTAAACAAATGCACTACTACCAACTATAAATCAAAGACAGACGTTGATTCTGTAACAAAAAAATAAATGCTCAAATGGTTTCCCACCCAAATTTCACAATTTATTAGGAACTGTAAATTTACGAAAATAGAAAAAAATGACATCTTCAACAAGCCGGATGCAAAAAATGATGGTTCAGTTTTTCTATCTTCCATCAGTACACACCACCATCCAATTACAGTTACTTTCAGTAAAAAAACAATCATCTAATTAATTTTGGAAATCAGGATTGGAACCTTCACTTTGGATGCCAAAGTTCCAAATTTTCCAACAGAGGAAAGATTTCTAAGAATACTTCAAAACCCTAAACCCTAAACCTGTTGAAAACAACAGTAGACATCCCAGTAAGAGAGACAGCATACTTGAAAGTAAAATCGACAGTGATTGAGAGAGAGAGGTAGTGAGAATGTCTTTCTACTGTTCTTGTTTAGGTCGTTTGTTTTTGTATTGTGTGATTGTTTGGCGTGAAAGAAATCCAATAAAAAAGAAAGAGGCGATAAAATATTTGGAGAGTTTTTTCTTGGCATCCAAGTCAAAGAATGTCCTAATAATCCAATAAAAAAGAAAGAGGCGATAAAATATTTGGAGAGTTTTTTCTTGGCATCCAAGTCAGAGAATGTCCTAATACGGACTAAATAATCTCAGCAAAAATCTGCACTATCGGCTAGCTATTTAATTATTTGATTTGCCCGCAAGGTAAATCGTCTTGCCTTGCAAGTAAAGCTAAGTCCACGAAATTCGAATAATTAAAGAGTCACGACTAATGTGCCAGATGCTGTCAAGCCCCATGAATTTCTAGGGGATGGTACCCCGCCAAAATTGAACCAAATTCACTTTGAACCGGTGCTCTCTTTTGCTCCTCCATGCCAAGAAAGAAAACGTCAGCTTTCTTCGTTTCCGCAAGCTGGATTCTACAAGAGAGATAGGGTTTGAATATCCTATGCGCAGAAGCTGTTCAGAAGAGACTGTCTTCTCTGTTCCTGTCGAGCCTCCGCAGTCAGAAGCTTATTTTCGTTCGTCAAATCCGTTGCAAACCTGGTTGTTGAGAAAGTCAAAGATTATATGAAGATACTCGTATCAATTAGTATTATAGGGCAAGTATTTTGTATTGATTACCTTCCTATCATGTAATATAGCAAATCAATTAGCTAGTCTTTAGGAGCTTTCCAAAATTTACATGGCATCAGAGCCCCTCCTGGGTTCTTAGTTTTTTTCCTTCTCTTTTTTTTTTTTAAGGCTATGGGAAGGATTCTACGTCTGAATACATTTCCAGCGTTGAATAAAAATCAACGATGTTCAAGCCTCTAATAGTGATCCCACCAGGCTCTGATACCATGTAAAACTTAACCACTTGTAATATTCACTTCAATTGCATACCCAAACAATGGTGGGATGCATGTATTTATAATAGTTTCATGATTACAGACTGGGTTTGAAAACCCTAGATACAAGGAAAGGATTACAATCAGAAAACTAAGGAAAAGGATTACAACCACACGTTCAGAGAATACAACAGAAGAACAAATACTAAACAGCCCTAGAAACTAGGAACGGCTGGAACGATAAGAGTTTGAACGAAGTCAAACTCCACAAGTTTCGGCAATAAGCTTAGCATGCTGATCCTGTCTAACACTACATTCATCATTCCGATCACTTGGTGCCGCTCTATGTCTATTGCATTAAGTGTGAAGAACAAATTCGGGTTTGTTGATGGAAGTATTGAACAACCATCCGCAGAGAAGAAGCCCAAAGAATCTGCTATTTGGCAACGGTGCAACGACATGATCCTTATGTGGATTCACAATGCGCTTTGCGGAGACCTCGCCACCAGTGTGGTGTACATGAAGACAGCCAAGGCGGTTTGGGATGATCTCCGAGAACGTTTTTCTCAAAACAAAACGTGTCTTGTCTCTTTGAAATTCAGCGTGACCTTGCACGCCTTTTACAAAACCAACAGCCCATCAACGTGTATTTTACCAAGCTTAAGAGTTTGTGGGATGAGATGGATTCCTACCAAACGTTTGAGCATTGTTCTTGTGGAGCCGCCAAGTCCAACCATGAGCGGGCTGAGAGAACCAAGGTGTTGCAGATTTTGATGGGATTACACGATTCATATTCAGCGTTTCGTGGCCAAATATTGTTGATCCAACCTCTCTCTTCCATAAGGTTTGTTTATTCCATGCTCACGCAGGAGGAGAAACAACGGTGTATGGCTGCTGGGCAGGGCCGATCCTGAAATTTTGAAGGCCATGTGCGAGACTCAAACGGGGGCCTTACATGATTTAAAATTTTGATTGCTAAATTTTCTTTTATATTTTATATTATGTATACATTGATATAAGGCAAAAAGAAAAAAAAAAAAAAAAAAAACATGAAGCATAGTGTGGTGGTATGCACCTATCTGGAATCCTATATTTTTTTTTGTTCAAAACTCCTTACTTTTTAAATACAAAAAGCATGAAGTGATGGCCATATAGTTATCATATCACCGTACAAATACCATAATGATAACCATTAATGCTCTTTATTATCATCTAGAGTTCATCTCATGAAAAATTTGTGTTAAATGAATCACTGGTTATATTGATAGCATCTTATAATGAAGTGTTATTTTTTAGGGGTGTGATATCCACACACCCCATTTTACTTCTCACACACCTTCCTCATTTTCGGCCATCAGATCGGATGAATTGAAGAAGATCAACGGACATAAATTAACAAGAGGTGTGTGAGGAGTAATTTGGGATGTGTAGATAGCACATCCCATTTTTTATTGCATTTTTGCTCATGCCCCAAAGCAAGGATTATTCTCACCACCCCCCTCGGTTAACTCCTGTTAGATTAGTTGAAAATTCAAGATTCGTGACTTCAACAATTAAACCAAATAATCTAATGGGAATCAGGATCCTCTTTGTGAGGATCCTGGGGATTTGTGAATCATATCCATTCATCGTACACCGTACGATCAGAAATCATTTTAAATATTTTTTATTTAAAATTAAATACAAATAGGTACCTGACAAAAACTAACCGCACGATGTACGATGAATGGACACGATTTACAGATCCCCAGAATCCTCACCAAAACGATCCGGAGAGGATCCTGTTGGATCTAACGATAGGTATAAGCAAAGTTGTATTATAATTTTCTTTTGATATATGGAAGACTAAAGTCTTCAAATGGATGAAAATTATAATTAGATAACTTTTAAACGGTGACCAAAAGAATAAACGATTCTTATTATTACATGTATTCTATTAAATGATGTCATATAAGAAAATGAGCTTTTAAAGATGATATTTTTAGACTTTTAAGAATTTTAATTTATTATGATATTCCTAATTACAGGTTTATTAGCAAAAGTTATGTTATATAATCAAAGAAATGTGTTTTTTTTTTTTTTTTGAACAAACCTAATAAATGACAGTATCCGGGCTTGACAAATAAATATGAGCATGTGAGGATTCGAACCCGTGCGTTAGTAAATGACAGTATCCGCACTTGACAACTCTGCCTAGAAAGCATTGTAGTCATGTCTACACTTTTACGTGTGTATATATAAAGTTTATTAGAATTTGAGGGCCCCAAAAAATCAGGGGCTTATGCAGTTGCACACTTTGCACCCCCTTAGGGCCGGCCCTGCTACTGGGCCAAGTCTCCTCGAACCCGCGACCATGGTTGTCCAAATTGGACACGGTAACAAGAGCGGGAAAAGCCAATCCTCTGAGAAGAAACCAATGTACTGTTCGTATTGTGATCGTGACTACCACACCATCGAAACATGCTGGAAACTTCCTGGCTATCCACCGGAGCATCGCCTTCATGGGAAATTAAATGGTTTTGGAGGTTTTGGAGGACGAGAGAAGAAGGATGGCAAAAAGCCTAATCTCACGGCAGGTCAATTTCAACAACTTTTATCCCTGATGAGTCAAAAATTACAAGTTGATGCTAAGGCCAATGTTACAGGTGGGTCTCTTACAAGTTCTCCTCAATGGGTGATAGATAGTGGTGCCGCTGACCACATATCTTGTCTCATGTTGACTTATGCCATCACAAATCCGCCTTTGCAGCCAATGGCATTGCCTAATGAGACCGGGGTTCCTATCAATTTTATTGGAACTTATCATTTTGGATCCAAAATACCACTTTACAATGTTCTCATGATAGCTTCATTTTTTATCAATTTAATTTCCATTAGTTGGATAACCCAATCACTACGATGTTTAATAACCTTTTATCCTGATTTTTGTATTTTATAGGACCTGGAAACGAGGACGATGATTGGTTGGGGGTGACAACGTAATGGGCTCTATTATATGGTGGATTCTAAAGGACGCACGTCATCTCCAACTACCTCACAACCCAAGGTATTCTCAGTTACTTGGCACCGCTGACTTGGCCACCCTTCATCTTTGTAACTACAATTGTTAGCTAAGTTTTCCATAAATTTCTCATTCATCAAATAAACCTTGTGATGTTTGCCCTTTGGCAAAGCAAACTCGATTGTCCTTTGGATTAAGTCGTATTAATACAAAGCATGCTTTTGAACTTATACATTGTGACACTTAAGGGCCACATAAAATTCCATCTCTTTCTGGTGCCCCTTATTTCCTTACTATTGTTGATGATTTTACATGTTGTGCTTGGATCTATCCTATGCATCATAAATTAGATACCTAAACATTACTTAAGTCTTGTATTGCCTATGCCGAAACACAATTCCACCACCAAATTAAAACAATTCGAAGTGATAATGGGAGTGAGTTTGTTTCCATGCATGCTTTTTTTTTAGTGATAAGGGTATCATTTTTCAAGTTCTTGTGTTTCCACTCCTCAACAAAATGGGGCCGTGGAACGTAAGTATCGACATATTCTTCAAACCGCACGGGCTTTACTTTTCAATCTCATATACCTTTGCACTTTTAGGATGAATGTATTCTTGCAGCTGTGTACCATATAAATCGCATTCCTACCCCACTATTGTCAGGCCAAGCCTCATGAGAAATTATTTGGACATCGTCCTTCATATAAACATCTACGTACTTTTGGGTGTTTAGCTTATGCTACTAATCTTCACCCTACACACAAATTTGATATATGGGCTACAAAATGTGTTTTCATTGGTTATCTTTTCAGACAAAAAGCATATAAATTATATGATCTTAATTCCAAACAAGCTTTTACAACGAGATGTCACATTTCATGAGCATATTTTTCCCTAACCTTAACCAGATCCCCTCCATTAGCTCAAACACCAACCCAACCAAATCATTTTCCTAATTGAGCAGCAATGCCTATAATTGCTCCATCTAGCACCTTTAATAGCCCAACACCACTCCAAATGTCAACCCTGCCTGCTGCACCTGCTAACCTTTCCACTGACCCTCCTGATCAATGCATGTTGCCTTCACTGATCAGTGCACTGCAACTAATCTTACTGCTACAAATGATCAGAGCACTGTTGCTGATTTTTCTCCAGCACCTTTGCGTCATTCTAGTCGCATTAGAGTCCTGCCAGCTAAACTGCAAGACTATATTTGGTCCAATAATACGTTGCCCCGACTACTGCATCGCCCTTCTGCCCTAGTACAAGGTATCCCCATTCCAATTACTTATCTTCTAAAGGACTCTCAACTCAATATCAATCTTTCATTGCACAATTATCTTTTGTTCCTGAACCTATCAGTTATGGAGAAGCTATTAAACATCATCAATGGCGATAAACCATGCATGAGGAAATTCAAGCTCTTGAAGCCAACAACACTTGGACCCTGTCTTCATTAGCTCCCGACAAGGTGCCTATTAGTTGTAAATGGGTCTATAAGATACAACGAAAATTCGATGTTAGTATTGAGCGCTACAAAAATCGTTTGGTGGCTAAGGGTTACACTCAATTGTAAGGCATTGACTACCATGACACTTTTTTCCCAATGGCCAAACTTGTTACTTTTCCGCTGCTTGCTCTTGTTGTTGCTTACTCATGGTCTCTTTATCAGCTTGATGTCCATAACGCTTTCCTTTATGGTGGTATCATGAAGGAATTTTATATGCTCCCACCGCCTGGTCTTCGGTGACAGGGGGAGGATCTAGTTTGTCGCCTTAACAAGTCACTTTATGGATTGAAACAAGCTTCCTGACAATGGTTCTTAAAGTTTTCACAAGTTATCCAGTCCACCGGGTATGTTCAGTCCAAAGCAGACTACTCGTTTTTTACTAAGCGAAAAGGAAAGTCATTTATTGTGCTTCTTATTTATGTCGATGACATTTTAATAACAGAAAATGATTTGGTAGCCATTAATGATCTCAAAGATTTTTTAAATACCAAGTTTTGTATCAAAGATTTTGGTAATTTAAAATATTTTTTGGGAATCGAAGTGGCACAATCAAAGCACGGTATTTTCATTTTGCAACGAAAAGATGTACTGGACATTTTGAATGATGTGGGGTTTTTGGGTTCACGAAATGTAAGTTTTCCAATGGAGCAAAATCTTAAATGCTTCCAGATGATGTTGATGCACTAGATGATCTAGCCAAGTATCGACGATTGGTTGGCCATTTGATATATCTTACCATTACACGACCGGATATTACGTAGTTCATTCATTTATTAAGTAGATTCATGCAATCTCTGTCACATCCCGGCCCGGGGGACCACTTCCCGGGCCCGGTCCACCACCGTAGCACGATATTGTCCACTTTGGGCCCTAACCACGCCCTCACGGTTTTGTTTTTGGGAACTCACACGAGAACTTCCCGATGGGTCACCCATCCTGGGAATGCTCTCGCGCGCTACTCGCTTAACTTCGGAGTTTCCATGGAACCCGAAGCCAATGACCTCCCAAAATGCCCCGTGCTAGGTAGGGATGGGAATATACATTTAAGGATCACTCCCCTGGGCGATGTGGGATGTCACAATCTCCCCGAAAACCTCACTACAAAGCAGCCTTATGTATTTTGAAGTATTTGAAAGGTACACCGGGGCAAGGTATGATGTTTCCATCTCATTATTCATTAAAATTAAAGGCATATTGTGATTCAGATTAGGCAGATTGTCTTACTACACGATGCTCAACAACTGGCTATTGTGTTTTCCTTAGAAATTGTCTCATTTCATTGAAAAGCAAACATCAAAAGATGATATCTTTATCCTTCATTGAAGCTGAATATAGATCAATTGCAGTAGCTTGTTGTGAACTCACATGGTTACAAAGTCTTTTTCGTGATTTACACATTCAAGACAAAAGGCCAACCACCTTGTTTCGCGACAATCAAGCCATTCTTCATATAACAGCAAATCCAGTAGTTCATGAACGTACAAGACATATTGAGATTGATTGTCATTTTGTTTGTGATAAGATTATGGAAGTAAAGGTTATAACAGGATTTGTTCCATCTATTTCTCAACTAGCTGACTTGTTCACCAAGGCTCTTGGAAATGAGAGATTTCATTCTTTGCTCGGCAAGTTGGGTGTTCACAATATTCACTCACCAACTTGAGAGGGAGTGTTGAGAAAGTCAAAGATTATGTGAAAATACTCGTATCAATTAGTATTATAGGGCAAGTATTTTGTATTGATTACTTTCTTATCATGTAATATAGCAAATCAATTAGCTAGTTTGTAGGAGTTGATTGTATAGTCTTACAACTATTTATACTTGTAGTTTGTAGAAAGAAAATTATCAGTTAATGAGAGGAAATATTCACTCAAAGCTTTTCAAAATTTACACTGGTCCCTGTAAAAAGGCAACCAGGGAGTAACTGGAGCGAACAACCAAAGCTCTATGTCGGAACAGCCAGGGAGCAAGCGGAAAACAGTAAAAGAAAATAAAGAAGCTGCAAAAACAAAGTGACCTCTAGGAGATGTCATTTTACAAACAATTCCTTCAAAAAGTCCACAATTTTGAACGAGGAAGCACTAACAAAGGCACCAGATCCAAGTTAACCTGTCAACAGTGGTATTCCATTTCGATTTGGGTTTTGATCTTCTGGACTTTTATTCATTCTCATTCTTCAATTCCCAATTGGATCCATTTCTGATCCTTGCATTCAGGTTTATGAAGAAAAAGAAAACCCTAAACAATACAAAGTCTATGCTCCATCATCCTCAACCTTAATATCACTAAACCATAGTACTAAGTGAGAGTTTTTAGTCCATTACTAGTAAATACAGCTTGCCCTACAATATTTTGCGTGATGGAAGAAATTCTTTCAAGTCAAAAACCTTTACGTGATGGATGTTTGAGTTGTTAGGGTGAAGACGGTTAACATTTAGAGTTTAATGAAAATCTTTAAGTAATGGCACACCGTTGTTGGGCAAGTAATACGTCGTCGGGCAAACTTTTAGCACAAAGATGGAAAACTTTTGCCCGACGATGTGGGGAAATGTTGGCTAAGAAAAATTTGCCCAACAAAACAGTTCGTCGGCTAAGTGTAATGTCGGAAATAAAAAAAAGTCTAAAAATGGTGGTGTGTAATAAATATCCTTTGACAAAACTTTTGCTCAACTCTTACCTATTCCTTGCCCAACGGAGGGTTCATCGAGCAAGCCCTTATGCATAAATTTATAAGTCTGTGCCTCCCTATTTATGTTTCTCCCTTCTCCTGTTCTTATTTGCTTCAATACCCTCTACGTCATGAAAAACACCAGCAACAAAAGCATGACTATTGTGGCCAAAGGTTTAGGAAGTAAATGGAGATGATAGTAGGATACCACCGTAGTGTCAAAGAAGGTGGTGAGCAAAAGTTACTCGGATATATTGCATATGGAGTGTTGGAAATATTTGGCGATATGAATGCTACTTCTCCTACAATAACACATAAAATAAATATTAGTACATAGTAATTTATAATATTGCCACAACTGATTAGATAAAACAAACAAATACTTATCTTTTATAGGGTAGAAACAGCTCTTCATCAATACTTGATTAGAACAAGATTTTAGGTTGAGGCGTGCAAGTTCACTATCATTACGAGTAGATTTCACCCCTTATGGCGCCCTACCCTCCAAGTTAAAACAACATGTAATTCTTGTAAGCATACACTCACAAGACTTGGGTCGAGTGAACAACTTGATTCCTCAATTGGTACAAAATAATTGAATACATATCAACATTTGAAAGAATGAGGAATCCATAGACAAGAAATGAGAGAATTCTAGAGAAAGAGAAATAGATGATAACAAATATAAGAAATAAAAAAATAAAAAAAAGTTCTAATATAGGATAATGGGTAATTAAATATTAGACATATAATTACAAATTGAATGAGGAAAACGTTACTATATAATTGCCCAATAATGAGTTAATCAGTGGCATCTTTAAAGACAAAATGTAGTTAAAGCCCTAACATTATAACCCTTTTAACGCATCAATTTTGGTTTGCAAACAAAACTGAAATTCAGATTAAAAGAAATCATTAAGAATGATATTAAGTTATTAACATGATCAATGAGGAGTTGTATTTTGAAATACCTAATTAAAATTCCAAAACTCACATATTACAAATTACAAATCGAATCATCAAAAGGGAATTGGAGTAACACAAGTTTAAAGAGGACAATGAAGTACCAAATGAGAGTGAGAATCCAATGCATCAGGTAGCCCGAATTGCCCAGGTAGCCACCGACGTGCCACTACGACCGAGTCAGCCATCGACGTGCGTTCGTCTGTGCCATTGCCCAGGTAGCCCGAATTGCCAGGAGACTCCACAGCAATCGTCGCCACTAACCGCCCCCACCATCCGCCTCGATCACTTTCCACCCTTCCCAGGATAGGGTAGAGATCGAATCAATGCCCGTGGAGGAGGAAGGGCACCTCCCTACAGACTAAGGAGTAACAAGGCTTGAGGCATTTGTTAGGGCTTGAAGACAAACCGAATCACTTGGACCACGCAATAAAGGATTCGGATTGTATACCTCCCTAACCACCGTCGAGCAAGTGCCAATGTTAACAGTTTGTTGACTCATGACTACAGTGCCCTCATTTGCAACAAATGCCCCATAGACACCGAATCATGGATTACGCTTAGGGATGAGGTTTGTAAGGAGATGAACCGCCAACTTTTGGTAAGTGTACTATTACTTGCTTAATTTAATATTATTTTTTCTTTAATTTATTTTATGTGGTTTTAAACTAACCATTTATTTTTTTTAGAAATTGCAATCTGACTTCGACTTGAACAAACAGGACAAAGGTTGTGTCGATTACATCAAATCTGACGCCTTAGGCAACGCTGGCAGAACTACCCAAGGAGATTGTGGAGAAGATGCCGAGTGGGAGTGGCTGTGTACTCATTTTGAGAGTGAAAAGTATCAGGTAATCAAATTTAATTGAATTTATATTGTTTTTTACTTAAGTTAAACTATATATTTGTAATAAACAGAAAAAAACGGCGGCAAATAAAGGAAATCAAGACAACAAGTTGTAAGATCACCACTCCAATTCTTGACCTCTATCTTACCGAGTTGAGGAACAATATGAGACTGGGGAGAAGTTCCCAGAAGTTGTGGTTTGGGTGGAGACGCACGTGATTATAGTAACGAGGTCACAGACGGAGTTTATATAAGTATTTACTCTTATTTTTCAATTATAATTTTCATTACAATAATTATGGTTTGACTTAATATTGATATCCCTTGTTTATATGGTACAGAAGAAGGACGAGTAACTCGCCAACCTCTCCTAGCAGCATCTAAACGTTCCTATAGAAAAGCTGACACTAGGCTTGGCAAATGGGTTGTGTTTGTCGTGTTTGTCGTGTTCGTGTCGTTTTCGTGTAACACATGTTATCTTAACGGTTCCTTAACAGGTCCGGTCACTTTACCCACCTGACCCGTTAAGAAAAAAAAAAAAAAATCTTAAATTTGCACTTGCCATACACTGCCACATAAAAATATTGCTTCAAAATATTATAACACATTTGTTGTTTAAGTACTACATCTACACTGGAAAATAAGAGTCTAATAAACAAACATCCAAACACTACTAGTCTATTACAAAATATTAAATGTGCAAGGATATGCAAAATGAAAGAGTTTTTGTTTTCAAGGTTGTGAAGCCTTACTCAAAAGTTTAAACCTTGCCAATGGAACTCAAAACTTGCATGTTATTCCTTTTACAAAATCCTCAATTTTCATCGAACATCATGACATAAGATTTTGTGGTATCCACTAGTATAAATATTTTAAATTGAAGATCGAATTTATTCATTATATTCATACAGGGTCAAGGAGTGTAGCTGTAAAAAAAATCATCAAAATCGGAGTTAAAATAACCGTTAAATCGTAATTTTTCATTGATAACCGTCGAAATGTTTTGTCCCGTTACTTGATCTCTGAATATTTGTTTTTGTGATTTTTGGTGTATGTGATCTTGAAGTATATACAAACAAGTTTGACAGTTGGATCGTTGAAATTAGTTTCATAGAATGCGTATCCCATCAAAACGATAGATTCACTAACACTTAGTGTTTATTTATACTTTCATTAAGTATAACATAAGATTTTATGGTATTCATTAGTGTAAATATTTTAAATTGGAGATCAAATTCATTCATTATATTCATATAGGGTCAAGGAGTGTAGCTATAAAAAATCATTAAAATCGGAGTTAAAATAATCGTTAAATTGTGATTTTTCGTTGATAACCGTCGAAACGTTTTGTCCGTTACTTGATCTCTTAAAGTTTGTTTTTTGCAATTTTTTGCGTATGCAATCTTGAAGCATATACAAACAAGTTTGATGGTTAGATCGTTAAAATTAGTTTTGTAGAATGCGTATTCCATCAAAATGATAGATTCACTAACACTTAGAGTTTATTCGTATTTTCACTAAGTATAACATAAGATTTTGTGGTATCCACTTGTGTAAATATTTTAAATTGAAGATCGAGTTCATTCATTGTATTCATATAGGGTCAAGGAGTGTAGCTATAAAAAAAATCATCAAAATCGGAGTTCAAATAACCGTTAAATCATGATTTTTCGTTGATAACCGTCTAAAAGTTTTGTCCTATTACTTGATCTTTGAATGTTTGTTTTTTATGATTTTTAGTGTATGCAATCTCGAAGTATATACAAACAAGGTTGATGGTTGGATCGTTGAAATTAGTTTCGTCGAATGCGTATTCTACCAAAACGATAGATTCACTAACATTTAAAAGTTTATTCATACTTTCATTAAGTATAACATAAGATTTTATGGTATCCACTAGTGTAAATATTTTAAATTGAAGATCGAGTTCATTCATTGTATTCATATATGGTCAAGGAGTGTAGCTGTAAAAAATCATTAAAATCGGAGTTAAAATAACCGTTAAATCATGATTTTTCGTTGATAACCATCGCAAAGTTTGGTCCTGTTACTTGATCTTTGAATGTTTGTCTTTTGCGATTTTTGGCGTGTGCGATCTTGAAGCATATACAAACAAACTTGACGGTTGGATCGTTGAAATTAGTTTCGTAGAATGCGTATCCCATCAAACGATAAATTAGCTAACACTTATGAGTTTATTCATACTTTCATTAAGTATAACATAAGATTTTTGTGGTATCCACTAGTGTAATTATTTTAAATTGAAGATCGAATTCATTCATTGTATTCATATAAGGTTAAGGAGTGTAGTTGAAAAAAATCATCAAAATCGGAGTTAAAATAACCGTTAAATCGTGATTTTTCGTTTATAACCGTTGAAAAGTTTTGTCCCGTTACTTGATCTCTGAATGTTTCTTTTTTGCGATTTTTGGCATATGTGATCTCAAAGCATATACAAACAAGTTTGACGGTTGGATCGTTGAAATTAGTTTCGTAGAATGCGTATCCCATCAAAACGATAGATCCATTAACACTTGGAGTTTATTTATACTTTCATTAAGTATAACATAAGATTTGTGTGGTATCCACTAGTGTAAATATTTTAAATTGAAGATTGAATTCATTCATTGTATTCATATAGGGTCAAGGAGTGTAGCTGTAAAAAATCATCAAAATCGTAGTTAAAATAACCGTTAAATCTTGATTTTTCGTTTACAACCGTCGAAAAGTTTTGTCCCGTTACTTAATCTCTGAATGTTTGTTTTTTGCAATTTTTGGTGTATGCGATCTCGAAGTATATACAAACATGTTTCACGGTTGGATCGTTGAAACTAGTTTTGTAGAATACGTATCCCATCAAAACAATAGATTTACTAACACTTATGAGTTTATTCATACTTTCATTAAGTATAACATAAGATTTTGTGGTATCCACTAGTGTAAATGTTTTAAATTGAAGATGAGCTCATTC
Source organism: Pyrus communis (assembly GCF_963583255.1). Taxonomy (NCBI): domain Eukaryota; kingdom Viridiplantae; phylum Streptophyta; class Magnoliopsida; order Rosales; family Rosaceae; genus Pyrus; species Pyrus communis. The sequence continues at coordinate 7,290,775 of NC_084810.1, forward strand.
ATTGTATTCATATAGAGTCAAGGAGTGTAGCTGTAAAAATTCATCAAAATCGAAATTAAAATAACCGTTAAATCGTGATTTTTCGTTGATAACTGTCGAAAAGTTTTGTCCTGTTACTTGATCTCTGAATGTTTTTTTTTTTTTTTTTTTTTTTTTTTTGTGATTTTTTGTTGATGTGATCTCGAAGCATATACAAACAAGTTTGACGGTTGAATCGTTGAAATTAGTTTCGTAGAATTCGTATCCCATCAAGTTCAATGGTGTGTGTGTGTGTATATATATATATTTATTTATTAAGTAGATTTAAATTTATTTATTTTGTACGTATAACACTTAAGAAATTGAATGGTATGTATAATTAAGCCGATCCAATGGTCACCAATTTTTAATATTTAATTTAATATATATATATATAATTACTATAGTTTTTAGGCGTATAAAATTATTAAATTAATGTATATAATTATTATAGTATTTTTTTAGGGTTATAAAATTATAAAATTAATATTTTGCTTATCGTGTATCATGTTACCCACGTGTATACCCAAACCAACCCATTATCTTAATAGGTTCTTATCGGGTTACCCGGTAACGACCTAATTCGTTATCGTGTCGACTAGAACACCTGTTAATTTCGTGTCGTGTCATGTTTGGTTATTGGGTCGTGTCAGGAATTGTCAGGCCTAGCTGACACCTGAGCCAAAGGTGTCTCTCCAGATGCTGATAGACGGGGTTGGACGAAGGAAGGGCAAGAAAGTTAGCAGCCTAGGAGTATGTCGGGTTCGGGAAGTCGGGCCTTCTTCTTCATCCAGCTCTACTCCATCGACCGAGACTGATTCTAAACTTCAGCATGTGGAGATGGAGCTGGTGCGCCAAAAGGAATTAGTGTGCTTGTACTTCATTGCCATATCCCAGTCTTAGTCAGCTTCTGGGATTATGATTACCGGGCAACCATACTAGGAGCCCCCTAGCAATAGTATCAAGAGCTGTCCTAAAAGCCGCCTCAACAGTCACGGGACCCCCTAACACAATAGTTTACTATTTCCTTTTTTTAATTTTTCTATATTATAATTGTACGAACAATTGTTTTTGGCTGTAAATATTAATTTTCATTTTTACAATTTTTTTTTTAAAATATTCGAATGTAATATTTTTTTTTCTTTCTATTTTTGTACTTATTACTTTTTTTCATTCTTTTAAAATATTTCCAAGTTTTATAGACTTTTGGCCAATGGAGCTGTTATCGCTCAAAACCTTCTTTTACTTGACGACCCCTCCGTCGGGATAAGCTCACCCCATTATTTAATTATGTTCTAGTGGACGAGGTATATTTCGTCAGTTAAACACGCTATTGCCCGACAACGCATTTCGTTGGTTAAACCACCACTTAATCAACGAACTTGTTCATCCGTTATTTAAGTCAACGCGCAACAAGTTTTACCCGACTACTCTTTTTCAACGAACGTCCGTTGATTAAGATTTATGGCGACGAATTTTTCATTTTAGCCGACGAATTTCTTCCGTCTGGTAATTAATGTGTTTTTTTTTTTGTAGTGGTCATTCGTATGTGTCGAATAAATCGATATTTATGGTAATAAGTAGCATCGTCATAATGAACTAATAATTTCTTTGATTCATATGGATGACTAAACGGTTTTCAACTCAAATGAATTTTCTTAGAAATGATCTTTGAATGATAATAAAATTAAAATAAAAAGATTATCTCTAGGAAAATTCATTGAGTTAATTAGTGGCATACACTCTTCATTTTGTTAGAGAAGGATGAGAAGATCTTCAAATTCAACAGGAAGACAGTTGACACTTATTAATGAACTAGCCTTCATGCATTTGCTTACGCGTGTGCAAAAGTATTTTTATAATCACTATGTGTTACGCTCGACTTACACATTTTAAATGTATTTATATGCGTGAATTGCTTCAATATTTTTATTTTTTTATGACAAAAAGAAAGTCAAATATTTGGACTGAATGAATAATATTAGACCATACTAGAAGAAACCTCTCATAAACCAATCAAAGCAGTCAAATCCACATAATAAAATTGGTCTTTCAATTTGCATCTACATTCTATTGAATTTACATTAAAAATAGAGAATAATATTTAACAAACAACTGATTGAATCACATTATTGTGCGCGCACGAAAGACCTTTTTTGTAACATCCCACATCGACCAACGGAGAAGAGGTGATGTGCCTTATATGTACATGTCCACCTCCGTATAGCACGAGGCTTTTTGGGGACTCACTGGCTTCGGGTTCCATCGGAACTCTGAAGTTAAGCGAGTTCGGGCGAGAGCAAGCCCAGGATGGGTGACCCACCGGGAAGTTCTCGTGTGAGTTCCCAGAAACAAAACTGTGAGGGCGTGGCCGGGGCCCAAAGCGAACATTATCGTGCTACGGTGGAGTCGAGCCCGAGATGTGATGGAGCCCGGGTCGGGATGTGACATTTTTTATCACCGACGCTACACACCTTTTAAGATACTTTGAATGTATTTGCAAATAGAGAAAATAATATTGAATAGGCCTTTTGATGTTATATTTGGTGAAGCCATGTCCTCAAAAGGGGCTGCTGGCTTTATATATAAAAGATAAAAGATAGAAAAAATGATTCACATCACATATATACCATACTTCGTCAGTTTATGATTATTGTCCTCTTTTACATATATCAAGTAGAAAGATAATATATATATATATATATATATATAATTTTAATTGCCATCAGCTTTGAGATATGTTTTTCAAAGGAGAAATCTTGAGAGCCCTACTTTCTCACCAGTTTCCTGAACGTCAATTTGAGTTTGGAGTTTATACTCCCTCAAAGTGAACTGCCTATAAGTTGATGGTTCATCACCGCAGCTTCGGACCACTACATCGTAGGAGGGGCAGTAGAAATATGCCACAGAAAACCTCTCAACTTCTTGTCCGGTAACCACTCGGTGTTTGATGCTCTTGTATATGCCATTGCTCAAGGCCTGCGTTATGTGACACATACGAATACACATATATTAGGGTATATGTTTTCCAAGAGACATTTTTTGAAGCTGGAATTGGAACATATGTAGTACATATTTATGACACTATTTCCCCAATATGTATGAGAAATACCCATATATATATTCGAAAAATTGATATGTTGAATTTTAATCTATATCAAAGTTCCTATTTAACTATAAAAAAATAAAAAAAATTGAGTCAAACCTAATCCCAATATCTAAAATCCGATTATACACTTATTTATTCTTTTTTTTTTTTTTTAATAAAAGTAAGGGTAATGCTAGAGAAACTAAAATTTTAAATTAAATTTGCAAACTAAATGATGTGCCACCAATAAGACATAAACACATTAAAATCAACATTTCAATAATAATTCAATTATCAACAACCACATCATTTAGTTTTTAATATCCTTCAACAATCATCCTTGTTAAAACCCTACTAAAACTGAAACTTTCACCCCTCTTAAGTTATACAAAGTATAATTTGTACAATATAACTTAAAGATATATGAATATTACCTCAAACAAGTCCCCAATGTTGACAATGAGAGCTTCAGGATTGGGTTTAACAGCCATCCATCTTCCATCTTTAAATATTTCCAGACCTCCTACTTGGTCCTGGTGAACTATAGTTAGGAAATCGGTATCAGTGTGCGAGACGAGGCCAAACACTTGCGAAGGAAACGGACGTGGAGCGTATCTATTCAGTCGAAGATAACTACTTCTTGGTGGGCAATTCTCTTCAAAGTAAATCGATTGGACACCCAAAGGCTGTGCCAGAATTTCAGCTAAGTTTTTAGCCAAACCAGATACCACCTTCACGAATGCTTCAATTGTTGACCTATAAGACGGTAATTAACCAAACATGGAAAATAATTGGGGGGAAATAATAAACTAAGGTCGTTTGATAACCATTTCGTCTACAATTTTTGCTTTTTTGACTACTGAAAACCAAAAACTTTTGGTTAATGTTTTCAATTTTTATTCCAATGAACAGAAACAAAAAACTGAAAGATATTTTTTTTAAGCTTTCAAAATTTATATAGTTTGGTTTTGATTTTCAATTTTCTCTTTTAAAAAAAAAAAAACTAAAAATAATTACCAAATAAGTTTTCAAATAAAAATTAAAATAATTATCAAACGCACCATAAATAATTTACTAGTCTATGATCATAAACATATTGCGGTGACAAAATACTTGGGGTAGGAGCACAGCATTTTCACGTGGTTTTGTTAGCTCATGTGATATAGTTACGGTTGAGAAACATATGAATTTTTTTTAGCAGGTGACGCTAGCTTTTATCACACTGACAAAAGGCAATTACAACTATGCACTTCGATTCCCGTTAGTTGTCGTCCTTCTTAACAACTAACTATTTAACTCACAAACGTTATTGGTATCTTAAACAAACACACGACCTTTTGTTTTAAGCCATGATATCAATCAATAAAACAAAGACATGTTTATAATATTTGTTGATGAAATTATCACAGTAACAAAAACACGGATTATAATATTTGTGAATGACAAGTAGGTTATGCAAGCAACATAAAATACAAATATTCGTACTTTACATCGCTTGCATATATACCCGATTAAAATTAGGACAATTTTTTTAAACACGTATTTCTCAAGCTAAGTAAAGTATGAATATTCGAATTTGTGAATGACCTCTATTGAAATTTACCCAAAGCCTGTCGGGCCAAAGACATTCATGCATGTTATGCATATGTGGTAATCACGTGATAACGACTGATCCATGCATGTGGCAGGCCAGGCAATGGATGGTGCCTGCCTGCAAGAACGTAGTAGGGTTAGACGTCCCCCTGCTGGATTGACAAATGACAACATGTCTCCCTTCAAGTACGAAATGCGACATATTCAGGTACCCTACAATCCCCATCCATATAATGCAGATGGATTCTAAAAAAACGTACTTTATCCATCCACATATAGGCTATAGCTAACAATGAGTCCTCATACCCAGCTAATGAAATGTTTCTTCACTGGCCGAGGTATAAAGGGACCAAGATGATCCCAGACCTAACATGAATTTGAAAAAAAATAAGATTAGTATACACCTATTTCTATTGCTTTGCAAACCCTTTTATTAGGCAATGCTTGAAACAAATTCAATCTTTCTCTCTTTTTTCATTCCAATACATCTTCCTCCTATTGCAGAATTAAGTATATTTTATCAGTACTGCTCTCCTAAAGTTCTCATTTTGAAGACTTATGAAGTCCAAGTGCATACTAGTTACAAGATTATATTAGTTTAAATTTAAAGGCTTGAAATATTTATCAACTTAATAAACCAAAACCAACTTAAAATCTATGAACCAATGGAAAACTCAATTTTTTGTTTTGGTTTAAGTTGCCAAATATTTTAAGCTATTGAATCTAAACTAATATAGTCTTGTTGCTATTACGCATTTAGTCCTCACAAGTCCTCAAATGAGGACCTTAACAGAGCAGGACTCATATTTTATATGATCATTTATCATATATCATCAATAACCTATAAATTAAAACCCATCATTCAGTTTTAATTAAAAAAAATTCTTCCTTCACAATCTAATCTCTTTCATGATGCACTGCTGACGATTCCCCCTCTTCTTTTGAAATTTGATATGCATTTTACCATTCCAAATTCTAAATCTATTAAATAAGCAAACAATAAGGTTTGTAAAACTCTGTTATTTTCTATAAACTTTTATATGTTTCTACTCTACTCTACTCTACTCTATCTCTTACTTTGAGTACTAGGATTTGTAAATTTTTATTAACTATCCTTATTGAGTTTACTAATTCTTTCAATAGTATAGATGACATCATGTAATAGTTTCAAAATATGAAAACTCGTCTAGAATAGTTATGATTATTTTAAATAGATAAGATTGTTGATGAGATGTTAACTTTAACTTTTAATTACTTTGGATGGATATTATGGTATTTTGGTTAGTAATTTTGTAAATACTATTCCTTTTTTTTTTATCTAACCCTCTCACATGATACCCTATGAGTCTATATATTCTCCAATGACCAATTGTGAAATCTTGTCCTCGGATTTCAGTATTTAAAATTACATATTTTGTATTCTTAGTTTCGACGCATTTATAATTACGGCGTATAGTTTTTTTTTTTTTTTTGATAAGTAAAAAGACGAAAACGCCCTTAATGAACAAAACAGACTTTTCGAGGACATATTTAATTCCTATATGTTTTGTCATTTTTATTTACATATTTGGATAAAGCTTGACCTCACAAGTGCGTAGATGAAAACCGTTCGTGAAACAAAGTTTTAACGAAGGAGAAATTAGCGGTTAAATGTAGGGGTAAAATAGTAATTAACCACTAATCTGAAGGCTCCAATTTTGCTAGAGCAGCAATCTAGGTGCCACGTGTACGACTGAGTTGGGAAGAAGAGAAGAGAAAGGAAGGACAGGAGGGGAGAAATTGGCAAACCAAAAAGGAGAGAAATAAAGGAAATGAAATGAGGGAGGAACCAGCCAGACCCAGACCCCCTTCGACCTGCCGACCAGACCTAACCGTATCTTCCTATTTTGGCCATCGTTGACTATGGGCCAGTGCCATATTGATCCTCACTTCGAATCCAGTTGATCCCTATTCCATTTTCACCCAAACTCGACAAAGATTGGCTTTCTTTTCTCAAAGAATAACGTCGGTGGTGCCGAGAAGTCTATGGCGGTGATTCACCATTCCTGGAAGTATTACAGTCAATTACCACCATCAATCAACTCCTTTCAACCCCAGGAACAATGCCCATAGTTTGGTTGAGGCGTCAGAGCTTGTTTTGGAGTCGAATCTAGGGTTCTGACGGATCGAGGTTAGTTTCAAGTATTTCCCGGCCGAATTGAACTTCAACCCATGTATAAAAGTTCTTCCCCTTGGTGTGTTCTACAATTCTGTAAAAGTTGGTAATTTTTGGAGTTTGTCGGAAAATTGGGTTTCCATTCGCCGGAAACTGGCACATGCAGCGACGCATGGCCAGTGGGCCGACGATGCCTTTTTAAGTTAAATTAGATGTCCTAATTTCATATTTGATATCCATTTGATGTGATTTGATTGTTTGAACCTAGTTTCATTATGGTACGCCACTTTATCATTATATGAATCGACGATTCGACCGCTGGATCGACATAAAATTTGACGTACAGATCTTGATGAATTGAATTACTGGGGTTGACTTTGATCCAAATGTTTTTAACCATCCTTAAGTTCTAAAATTAGTATTACTAGAGACTCAATGAGGCTTTGCGGACCTATCTCGATGAGTGAATTTAATATATATGATATGGTTATTACCTTGATTTTGTATTTAGTATCCTTTGTGGATATGACTTGGTTTTATAAATGTGATTTCTATTAAAATGTGATTTTTAATAATTAGCCATCGATCTAGTATTATGAAATGTGATTTGACTTACGCATTGGGAATATTTGTGAAATGTGATTGAAACGCATGTTGGATTGTTTGTTAAATGTGAAGGCTAGCAGTGGACCGTTAACCTATTGTCATGGGGATTCGTTGCTTCAATATCGTTTCATTTCTTACTTATTTGGTCCGTTCTAAATTTAGTACTTGTGCTTGTTTCATTTCGTTGAGCCTTCGTGAATTGAGTAACTTGATTCATGTCTTGTTTCTTCGAGCCGTTGTTATGTTTCTTGGACTTCTGCTTGATTCCATTGAGTGGTCTGGAACTGGGTTCTATTGAGTGGTCTGGTTCCCTGCTCCGCCTGGATTCCATTGAGTGGTCCGAAATTGTATCCTGCTTTGGAATTTCGTTGAGTGGTTTGATATCCATTGTACTCCGCAATTTCGTTGAGTGGTCTGATATCCATTGTACTTTGCAATTCCGTTAAGTGGTCCGGAATCGTATCCACTCGGATTTCATTGAGAAGTCCGAAATCCCTTCTACTCCGCAATTCCGTTGAGTGGTCCAGAATTGTATACTGGTTTGAATTCCGTTTAGTGGTCCAAAATCCCACTTAGTATTTTGGTTTCATTGAGTGGTCTAAAACCTGATGTTGTTGGATTCGTTGAGTGGTTCAAAATCACATCATTGACTTCATTGATTCGTTGGATTTGGTCTAAATTGAGAAAACTTCATAGATGTAGGCTTTGGCCGAAGTGTGTCGCTCTAGGTGTATTGTATGGATTATTAATTGACGTGATTGTGGAATGGTGTTGGAAAACATATGTGTGTTTGAATGGCAAGATGACAACTTTTGTTTGGCCTATGGTTGATGTGTAGTGTGGTACTCTATGTTTTCTGCTAGAAAGTGTTTTACGAAACGTTCAGAGTTTAACAAATGGTGAACTACGAATGGCTTGATCCCGTCAGAGGGTACATAGGCAGTCTAACAAAGAGGTTAGATGCAGCCATAGAGTAAACAAAAAAAATTACTATGCAATTCAAATCTTGAGTTGTGCTTTGTCCATATCCCGGGGGTGGGGTATGTTAGATATACGGGTACTTGGTGACATCACGTGTCGATCCTGACGTACATCGGGATCAGGACGTGACACCAATACATTGATCTGAAGATAATTCACACAAAAATACATAAAATTAAACTCCTAAGATTACCACAAATACAAACACCTCCATACTATAGCGCAAGCACCACGATACAAATCCACCACAAAGACCACAAACATAACAGTAGATATGCTGCAGTAGGGGTTGGGATTTTTCTCATTTTCCTTGGTCACTGGTCAGTTGTCTTGCAAATGTAGATATTATGAAATCTTAGAAAAATACTCACGCAAGAAGTTTAGTTTAGAGTTCAATAATATTGCTAAAAATAACTAATTTTACTAACCAATGAAAATATATATGGTCCAATTGGTAATGCGTATGCTTTTAGGTCCTTCAAGACTAAAAGTTTTTATGTGTAATAGTTCCACTGGTATGTTAAGCAAATGATTCATGTTATAAGCAATTTATTAATTTCATATTCTACATTCACAGTATATCAATTATGTCTTTCACGCATATTATAATATGCCAATAAATAATACATTACGATAATGTCGCATTAAAATTTAATTCAATCGGTATGTTGTTACTTGATAATAACCAAGATCATCTGTCCTATATTTTCCAATAGGTTAATCCAAAACTTCCCATGTTATTAATTGTTACGACATGTAGCATTGTAAAAATGAATATAAATATACCTACTAAAAGCATATGAATCTAAATATATACATCGTCTACTTGGTTTTTATAAAGCGTTTATGTATACGTACATGATATATATTAAATAGTTTAAACTAATTTTAAGGGAGTGATTTTTTATTTCAAGGGATTTAAGGCAAACGAGAAAGAATGTACTACAAAACATTAATTGGATATGAGAGATAAGAAATGCACTATATGATTATTACAAAGATATGTAAAAGGCATTTGCAAATGACTCCTTTTAAGTGGTCAATTGTAAATCTCTCTTGTGTATATTTGTAATGCTCATGTGGTGCATTCTAACTTCTCCTATCAATATTTTCTGATCCATTTCTTGCTAATTTGGCCACAATCTCAGGGACCTAATAAAAATCCTTAATCACAGAAGTAAACTTAAGATTTATAGTTCAAACTTCGAAGTTTATGATGATTTAGTACTCAGATTATTGCAGTACTCAGATTATTGCAGTACAAGAAAGTGACTATTTAGTCACAACACGTTAATCTTTTAATGAAACTTCTTGTAACTAAATACATATTAGTCGACAATTTTAAAAACATGAGTCGCATTCTTAATTTTAACAAGATATCATTATCAAGGGTATATGCTTATTCTATACATAAACAAAGTACCATTCTTACATTATCCACGTCATCTTCATTCTCGGAAATTTAAGTAAGCATCTAATCTGCTATTGTGTTTCTTAGTCATAAGCCTGGCTAATTAATTAACAAATATATTATCATATATTTTTGTTCCTTTTTCTTTTCAGAATGTATTAAGGTGAAAAGAAAATTTTAAAGGTGAAATAGTAAAAGTACGTACTTGAGACTCTTGTGAAGATCATTCATTGTTGGAATTTCGTTGAGTGATATATGAAATGCTTCTGACCATAAGAACTGCCTCAAACAAGTAGCTTGTGGATTTCCCCAGCGGTAACAGTTGCTGGATAAATTCAAGAAATTCTTTTCAACCTTTTCTGCAAAGGGCATGTGAAATAGCCTCTTTTGCTCATATTGCATGCTCTTTATAACTTTTTGTGAAACTCCATGATTCACAACTTGGAAGAAACCCCATTGGTTTGCAGCTTGAGCGATATCATTCATACACTTGTCTCTCTCTAAGTGACCCAAATTTAGATGGCTAAGATCTATCATAGGCAACTCACATTCCTCAGCAAGAGAAAGCTTGTCATAATCATGACTTGTTAATAATGCTTCATGGCTGGAATTCTGTAAGAGTGTTGCCTTCCAGGTTTGTTGGAATGGAGGTTCGAAATCCATTAGTACTGCCTTGGAATCTGAAACATGCTTTTAAACCCTCAGAATTTGAAATATTTGAACCCTAAGAATAAGGATGTAATTAATTGAATACATCCCACGAAATTAGAAACATTATGAAATTAAGCCATATGCACAAACTTACTATTTAATATGAAGCACAAGCAAATGATTTATAGCTCAGTTATATATTAAGAGCACACACTCTTACTTATGTCTTCTGATATCGCTTGTATCACATAAAAGCAGCACATCCACAACTTTTACAATCCTATATTACCTTTGTGTTCACAATATATAGGGTCAGGTATATATACCATCACATAGGAAAGGGTAACATTATACAGTTGAGTTTCCAAAAGAATAAAGTTTTTTTTTTTTTTTTAATTTTATAATTTTTTTAACAAATGTTGCAGTTGTAAGGTTACTCCACAATGCAATTTAATGATCGGAAAACGTTAAAATGTATTTAGTTCTTTCAAGGATTATCCTTGTAAAATCATCAAGCTAGATTAGAAAACGAGAAAATTAGAATTAGATGCTTCGTTTTAGACTTTTGTAGACTAAACATTTATGCTTTTTGAGTTTTTGATTAAGCTTTTGAAACATTTGATTAAGATATTCAGACTTGAACTACTTCAGATTAATTGAAATTAATTTACATTTAAATATATGCTATATATTTTAAATAATTTCAACTATATTTAAATCTAAAAATTTAAACTTTTCGAATCTAAATGTACACCCACGCCAAATGGAAACGTACCAACATTAAATGAAAACGTACCAACGTCAAACGAAAACGTACCAACCCCGAATTAAAACATACCCAATTATAAACTATATTAAAATGAATATTCATCTTTTTGGAATGTTTAAAAATATGTTTGATTCATACACAATGCTCTAGATAGTCTTGTTTTTTGGTAGATAAGTCTCTGGAATAAATTTTAGTTGATTAGAGATAAATCCTTATTATTGTAGATAATGCTAAACAATAACAATAAATCATATAATTTTGTATTAACAAAAAGGCTATTGTCCGTTAATTAATGACTTTTTCTATAAAAAAAATAATTAATTAAAGTAATTTAAACTTTTACATTGTTAACGACTCTTTCTATAAAAAAATTTAATTAATTAAAGTAATGCCTCATTATTAGGACAAAAAGTAATAAAACTTATGTTTTGAAAACAAATGTACCAAAAATTCAAATGTACCAAGAAGCCAAATGGACCAAAAATTCAAATGATGTACCATTATAATCAAACGTACCGATATAACCAAACGTACCTAGCAATGAGTTTTGTTACATTCTATTTAATTTACTAAAATAAATATTTTAATAAAAATTAAAAAAAATCTTAAATCATCCTAATAAGAGATGCATAACAATAGAGGAAAAAAAGGAATATAACGTGAATAGACTTCTAATGAAATAAAATTAAAGTACCAAAATTGTAGGGAAAATGTTTAATCAAATTTGCAAAAGGAATAGATGTTTAGTCTATGATATTTAAAAACGAGGCGTCTATATCAAAACATCCCTTAGAAAAATTGTTTGGTCAGACAAATTATGCCTATAAGCATTTGTGCGTTCATCAAATACCTGAAAAACTGTTAAACACTAGTCTCATTCATATTGCCATTTGTTGGCTATTTATATGTATATACACACACATGGCGATATATATGTATATACAAACACATACTTTAAAACCATTAAGACAAATTCATAATCACTAGGACATCTACTTTTAGCAATAACAAATTAATATGCGAGGTAATGCTAGGGAGACTAAATTTATAAACAAAATTTTGAAAACTAAAAGACATGAATATTAATGATTGGTTTATTACTTAATCCTTAATAAACGTGATCATTCTTATTTATTAAAATGATAGCAATTTAATTGAGGGATTTATTGGTTTCATACTAGAGTGGTTTTTACAACAATGATCATTGAAAGAATACCTAATTTTATAAGTGCGTGTGTGTGTGTGTAAAATAGTTATATACGTACGGGTCTGTTGAACTTATCCATCCACCAGCTTAACCGGCGAAGCTAACAAATTTATTAGCTTCAATTTTTTATTTTCGGCGGGTCAGTTGAAAATTAGATTCAACTAGCTACACATAACTATGATCTTCATGTTTCCATTTCTCTTGCAGACGATTTTAGGAAGATGGATGATGAAACCCTAAGACTAGGGTTGAAGAGACCAAGATAAACAGGAATGCATAGAAAGTGAAAACAGGTGTGCGGACTTTTCCTGTTTTTATCATTCTTTTTGTGCAATAACTAAATGAACCGTGATGATCAATAAGTGCACCCGATTACCTGTAACCTTCTGATGTTCTCCTCAGAGCTCCAAATTAAGTCATTCTTGAAAAGCAATACTTCGAAATTGACTAAATATGACAGAAAATTCTAGGATTCCAGGACATTACGAAGAGAAATATATAGTGATCTACGCCATGAAGTGTGGAATAGAATTGACAACAGCTTAGGTGGAGTGATTAGTAGTAGTGTGTTGATTAGGAATCTATGGCTGAAATGGATAAGACGCGTTTGAATATGTCAACATACAAAATGTATAGATAATATGATCATGTTTTAAAAGTGCAAGTACAATTAAGCCTTGAACATCTGGTGACTTTACAGAATTTTTATTTTCTTTCTATAAAACAAATTTTCAGAATTTTATTTGTTGTTTTTTCTAAGATTATTTTTATTTTGACACATAAAACTAACACTAATATATATATATCAAGTGCGTATGTTAAGTGGTGCATTGTCTTGGTTGATAAGATTTTCATTTTTAACTCACTTCGTTTGAGTTCAAACCCTTCTCTCCCTTTAGTCTAAGAATTATTTTGCTTGATAAAAAATATGAAGGTAGGTCTCACATACAATGTTAGGGCTCATTCTTAATTAGTTAACTGGAATTTCTAGTGGAAATTATAAAATTAAAATCATCATTCAGTACTTTTTTATACAACTGTATATAGGAGGCTGAGAATTTGTTCTAAATCACATGTAAGTTATTTTTATAATTACGTATCGAACTCATTATTTATAATAGTCAAAATTCAAAACTCTCATTTACAAATAAAAAAAATTACTTACGCTTAAGTGTTCGTTACTAATGACAAATAATAATTTATTTTACAATCTACAAATTCGAAATCCAAATGCAATCCAACTATCCAAGTCTACCTGTCACAATGGGGCCAAATAATTAAGGTTTGCCAATCTCTTAGCCATCTCTTTAACAAAAAATAGGTGCCACGAATCCATCTTTTGATATTATAATAGGGTAATGCTAAATAAATCATCTATTACAGTTGTTGAGTTGAATTATCACTTAAATTTTAATTAACGTGTTTATTTTTTACTGTAACACATTACATAATTTACAAATTTAATCTAACATATTAATTTATCCAGCCATACTTTTCTATATATCTATATATCTCAAATGTAGTTGTGATTTAACATCGGAGCTGTACTAGAAAAGTTTGATTGAATCCAAACATGCCTTCTTATCCAAACATCTTGGTCTGGGCCGCGCCCCCCCCCCCCCCCCCCCCCCCCCCGGACATCAACTTCAGTTTGTCTTTTTTCCTTTGAACAGTTTCTAATCCCCCCGTCCCCCCGTGTCCCCCCCCCCAAAAAAAAATATCAACTTAAGTTTGTCTTTTTTCCCTTGAACAGTTTCTAATTAACAGTTGCAGAGGAGTCCAATACTGTTAACAGTTATTTTCTACAGTGTTTCGAGATATAAGATAATTTGAAGAATTTTGGGCGTTTAGATTTAAATGCGTCATTATTCTATTTGTTAAATTAAACATTTGTACTTTTTAAATCTTTTATTAAATATTTTTCTACATTATAGGTGTCACATGTATTATAAATTGCATTTTTTAATGCTCAACAATTTAACATTATCTAATGTACCAATAACAACTACAACAAAGTCTTTTTTCCACTTTTTCCGTTAGATCTAAGTACTTTAAGTCTTTTCTTAGAATCTCTTCCAAAGTCTTCCTCTACCCTTTCGGCCCTGAAACTCTGTTCCGTAATCTCATCTTCTAGCCGGAGCGTCAGTAGGCCTTCGTTTCACATGTCCAAACCACCATAACTGATTTTATCTCATCTTTTTTTCAATTTCAGCTACTCCTACTTTACCTCGAATATCCTCATTCCTAATCTTATCCTTTCTTGTGTGCCCACACATCTAACAAAGCATTATCATCTCCGCTACACCCATTTTATGTATGTGTTGATGCTTCACCGCCCAACATTATTTGCCATAAAGCATTGCCGTCCTATAAAATTTTCCCTTGAGCTTACGACGGTCACACAACACACCAAATGCACTCTTCCACTTTATCCGTTCAGCTTGTATTCTATGGTTGAGGTCTTCATCCAACTCTTCGTTCTTTTGCATGATAGATCCTAGGTAGTGAAAGCGGTCGCTCTTTGGCACTTCCTGATCTCCAATTCTCACCCCTAACTCATTTGAGCCTCCGTTTGCATTGAACTTGCACTTTATATACTCTGTCTTTGACTAACTTAGGCAAAGACCTTTAGATTCTAACACTTCTCTCCAAAGGTTAAGCTTCGCATTTATTCCTTCCCGAGTTTCATCTATCAACACTATATCGTCTACGAAAAGCATACACCAAGGATTATCATCTTGAATATGTCCCATTAACTCATCCATTACAAATACAAAAAGGTAAGGAATTAAAGATGAGCCTTGATGTAACCTTACAGTTATAGGGAAGCTTTCAGTTTGTACTTCGTGAGTTCTTATGGCAGTCATACGTATCCTTTATAGCTTGGATATATGCTACTCATACTTCTTTCTTCTCTAAAATCCTCCAAAGAATGTCTCTTGGGACCCTATCATACTCCTTTTCTAAATCTATGAAGACCATGTGCAAATCCGTTTTCATATCTTTATATCTTTCAATCGATCTTCGTAGAAGATAAATTGCCTCCATGGTTGAGTGCCCTGGCATGAACCCAAATTGGTTGTCCGAGACCCGTGTCTCTTGCCTCAGTCTATGCTTAATTATTCTTTCTCAAAGCTTCATTGTATGACTCATTAACTTAATACCCCTATAGTTCATGCAATTTTTTACGTCACCCTAATTCTTGTAGATAGGCACCAAAGTTCTCTTTCGGCTCTCATTTGGCATCTTCTTCGTTTTCAAAATCTTATTGAAAATGATTGTGAGCTATGCTATACTCGTCTTTCCCAAGACTTTCCACACTTCAATCGGTATATCAAGGGCCCACTGCTTTTCTATGCTTCATCTTCTTCAATGCTACAACCACTTATTTCTTCCTAATTCGGCGGTAAAATGAGTAGTTTCTACACTCTTCTGAGTTACTCAACTCCACTAAAGAAGTACTCTTTTCATGTCCTTCATTGAAAAGATTATGAAAATAACTTCTCCATATGCCTTTGACGGCATTCTCTATAACAAAAACCTTTCCATTCTCATCCTTGATGCACCTCACTTGATTTATGACCCTTGTCTTCTTTTCCCTTGCTCTAGCTAGTTTATAGATATTCAACTCTCCCTCTTTGGTATCTAGTCGCTTATACATATCGTCAAAAGCCGCTAGCTTAGCTTCTCTCACAGATTTCTTCGCCTCCTTCTTCACTATTCTATACATGTCACTATTTTCATCGGTCCTATCCTTGTATAAGGCTTTACAATATTCCTTCTCAGCCTTAACCTTTGTCTGTACCTCCTCCTTCCACCACCAAGATTCCTTTTGGTGTGGAGCAAAGGCCTTGGACTCTCCTAATACCCCTTTTGCTACTTTTCGGATACAACTAGCCACATAATCCCACATTTGGCTAGCTTCCCCCTTTCTATCCTAAATGAATTGGGTGATTACTTTCTCTTTAAAGATGGCTTGTTTTTTCTCCTTTTAGATTTCACCATCTAGTCCTTGGGCACTTTAAGGTCTTGTTCTGTTTTCTCTCTCTTTTGATATGTATATCCATCACCAACAAGCAATGTTGATTAGCCAAGCTCTCTCCCGGTATAACTTTGGAATCCTTACAATTTATACGATCTCTCTTCCTCATTAAAAGCCCTCTTCCTCATTAAAAGAAAATCTATTTGTGTTTTTGATGGCCCGCTCATGTAGGTGATCACATGTTCTTCTCTCTTCTTAAAGAAGGTGTTGGCTAAGAAAAGATCGTATGACATTGCAAAATCCAAGATGAGTTCCCCATCCTCGTTTCTCTCCCCAAAACCATGGCCACCATTAAAACCTCCATAGTTGTCCATCTCCTTGCCCACATGTCCATTTAAATATCCTCCTATAAATACCTTTTCCGTCTGAGCGATTCCTTGCACCAAGTCTCCAAGGTCTTCCCAAAATTTCTCCTTCAAATTCATATCCAACCCCTACTTGAGGTGCGTACGCACTAATCACATTGATGAGTTCTTGTCCTATTACAATGTTGATTGCCATAATTCTATCTCCTACCCTCTTAACATCTACAACATCTTGTGTCAAAGTCTTGCCACAATGATGCCAACACCATTTCTCATTCTATTTGTGCCCGAACACCAAAGTTTAAAACCTGAGTTTTCAAGATCATTTTCCTTAAGACGAACCCACTTAGTTTCTTATAGGCACATAATGCTTATCATTCTCTTCACCATAACTTCCACTACTTCCATGGATTTTCCCATTAAGGTTCCTATATTTCATGTTCCTAAACGCATTCTACTCTCTTGAACTCTACCCTCATGTCCTAACTTCTACACCCTCCCCCGTCCAATAAGGTCAAAGTACTTCTTTTGTGTGTCCTGTGTAAAATTGATAGGAGCATATGCTTCTAAGCAACTTTGAGTGGAGTCGTTTAAAAAGAAGTTTCTATGGCCCCCTTGCTCATTTAACACTGCATTTGGGCGCCGATCGAAATACAGCGATCCTTGCTCACTTGTCACTGTGCTCGGGCCACACAGCGCGCCACTTATGGGTGACGACCTAGCTTTAGCACAATTTCGTTCAAGATTCATTATCATAAGGATTCAACATAAGATAGAAGTGCCAGTTGTTGACTACCTGACGCGCCCTCCTCATTTATCCTTGTTTGGGATCGACAATGTAAGATAAACTTACACAGGCGGAGTTTTATTTGATGTACCAATTAAAAAAAATTATAATTATCCAAATTTCCTACAATCTAGTAGAAGTATGTTTTAAAAATATAAAAACATATCAAATTGATCCATTTCATCTACTAACGTGATATATACTTGTGCCATTTCTTTGCTCAGTCAATCAATACTTTTCTGTCCTCATTTGTTAGTCATATTTCTTACGAATTTGAGTATTCGTACCATGGTACATTTGGAATATATTTTAGTGGTAGATGGTATTGTGTACGTTTCAATTTAGTATTGGTACGTTTCTAGCCGATATGTTGGTACTTTTCAAGTTAGCATGAGTGCATTTCAGATCAACATCGGTACCTATTGATTTGGCATGGTACATTTCTAGTTGATATGTTGGTACGTTTCAAGTTAGCATGAGTACATTTCATATTAGTATTGGTGCTTATCAATTTGGCATCAGTATGTTTTCAGTCAATATTGGTATGTTTCAACATGGCATGGGTACAATTCAAGTTAGCATTTATATATTTAAATTTGGTTTCAATTTAAAATTCACATTCATATATCTCATGCCAAAGGGCACTAATCTCAGTCCAGGTTGTCCTACTTGACGATCCACCACAAGTTATTGTGTGTTTATAGAAAACTAGCTTGTCTCATGGAAGAGAAAATGTCAGAAAACAGTATCTCTATTGTTAGCCGAAGCAAAGTATCAGTTTATGGCAGCAACGTGTTGTGAAATAGCATCGCTGCAAAGTTTGTGTCATGATTTACGGATTAAAATCAAGGGCTAGCCACCCTTTTTGTGATAACCAAACAGCCTTCCATATTACTGCATGTCCCTTGTTTTATGAATGAACAAGACACAATGAGATTGATTGCCATTCTGTTTGAGACAAGATTATAGAAGGAAAGATTGTCACCGGTTTCGTTCCATCCACATTGCATTTGGCAGACTTTTTTTATTAAGGCCTTATTAGGCAACGCTTTTGTTCTTTGTTAAGCAAGTTAGGCGTTCATGACATTCACTCTCCAACTTTAACGGGAGTGTTGAGAAAGTTAACAATTATCAAAGATATTTCCTTGGATTAGCATCTAATCAGTGTTGCTTTGAGCAAATATGGTGGAATGATTACCTAGATATGTATCAATTATAGGAATCAATTATGGTAATCTTTCCTATAAATACTTGTATACTATAACTTTGGAAATATTCAATAAAAAAACTATTTAGAATCAATTAAACTTGAAACGACCGACCAATTTCTCGATGGTGGAGGCTGACATTCAAATCCGATTTCCCGTAGTCATCCAATTTTGGAGTTGCTGTCTGAAATTTATGGCTGCTTTCTGCGAATTTTGGGACTCAAATTTGTGGGTTCTTTAGGAAGGAGGGAGATTTGTCGACTTGATCAAAATATCCTTTAGTTTTTTGTCAAATAGATGCCACATAAGCAATGTTTCTTTCACCTTAGCATATTTGATGACCTTTTGACTGAATCAACGGAATTTCTCTGTAATGGAGCGAAAATTGGATTTTAAAGTATAAAGTGACGATATTTTTATTCCAAGAAAAAAAAGATTAAAGTTGAGTTGCAAGCGTACTGCAAAAAATAAGTCTTTTCTTTTTCTAACTAGGGTTCCTCTGTTTCTTTGTCCCTCGTTTTATATGGAGGCCACCGAGACCCATGTCAACTGCATAAATCTTATCCATGCTTGCTGAACTTAAGGGCCACCACTTAGAGAAGTTATTAAACAAAATAGCAAGTCACACACGCACATAGGTAGAATTAGAAATTTAGAAATGTTGTCTTTCAGAGGTTCAAAATGGACAACCACCAAGGGGTGGTCCAGTGAATGGAGACAAATTCTAGTTCTGTATTCCACACAATGCATTCCAGGTTCAATTTTTAGCGCTGGTGAATCACACGATTATGGCCAGGGGGAGGCTGAAAGGCCTCTATAAGTCTTCGCGGCCTTCGAAATAGTGGACTGTCGTAGTGAAGCCACCAGCCACTGATGGAGCCAAGTACAAGGCTCCCTTAGGCTATAGCATAGGGAGAGTTTTGGTTCTTCAAGCTTAAAATTAATAATCTTTTGGTCTATTTTATGATTTTTAATTGTCATATTCCACTTAGCAAATGAAAACTTTGAATATTAAGACTACTTTTGAGGAAAATGGAGATAATAAATGTTAAATAAACTCATTACTTTAACTAATATTACATTTTAATCGTAATAAATTAAAACTTCCATATCACAAATGGTTCCTTATTTTACTCACATGATAGTTTCGAAGACTTGAAGCCTAGAAAACATAGCATAAAATTCTTGCTTCAAATTATTACATTCAAGTTTTTAATATTATACTAGCCTTCATGCACGTGCTCATGAGCGTGCAGAAGACATTTTTTGAATTACGGCGTGCTACATACGACTTACACGTTTTAAATGTATTTATATGCGTAAATGGACAAAAGGAAAGTCAAATATTTGAAGTAAATGAATAATCTTAGATCATGCTAGAAAAAACCCTCACAAACCAATAAAAGCAGTTGAATTCACATAATAAAATCGATCTTTCAATTTCTATCTACATTCTATTGAATTTACATTAAGAATAGAGAAAATAATATTTAATAAGCAACTGATTGAATCACATTATTGCTAGCCCATTGTAAGGCTAAGCCCACCCCTTCCCCTTTAGTATAGATAATATCGTTTGTTCAAAAAAAAAAAAAAAACATTTTTGTCCAAATTTTTTTGGTGAAGCTTGTAACCCCAAAAGGGGTTGTTGGCTTTATATATAACTAGCCTTCATGCACGCGCGTGAGTGCGTGTAGAAGGTATTTTTTAAATCACGGCGTGCTATGTGCGACTTACACGTTTTAAATGTATTTAGCGTAAACTGACAAAAGGAAAGTCAAACATTTGAAGTAAATGAATAATCTTAGATCATGCTAAAAGAAAACCCTCGTAAATCAATTAAAGCAGCTGAATTCACATAATAAAATTAGTCTCTATAGAATTTACATTAAGAATAGAGAAAATAATATTTAATAAACAATTGATTGAATTACATTATTGCTAGCTCATTGTGAGGCTAAGCTCACCCCCCCTCCCCCTTAGTGTAGATAATATCATTTGTTTAAATAATTTAATCACATTATTATCCATGTGTGAGAAAGACCTTTTTTATAACCGGCATTACACGCCTCTTAAGATATTTTGAACGTGTTTAAAAATAGAGAAAATAATATTTAATAAACAACTGATTGAATCACATTATTGCTAACCCATTATAAGGCTAAGCCCAACCCCTTCCCCTTAATGTAGATAATATCTTTTGTTAAAATAAAAAAAATAAAAAAATCATTTGACAACTAATTTAATCACATTATTATTCATGAAAAACCTTTTTTTATAACCGGCATTATACGCATTTTAAAATGTTTTGAATGTGTTTAAAGATAAAAGAAATTGAATCATATTATTGCTAGCCTATTGTGAGGCACTAATTAAAAAAAAAAACACACAAAAAAAAAATTATTAAAAAAATATTGTTAAAATGTTGAAAATGCCCCTGCCCTGTTGATGCATTATTTTGGGATGCCTTTGAAGTTTTTTGTCTTGGGGGCATTTTTGTCCAACTATTTTTGTTGAAGCTTGGTGACACCAAATCACCATTGGCTTTATATATTACTAGCCTTCATTCACACACTCACGTGCGTGCAGGAGACATTTTTTGAATCACAGCGTGTTACATGCGATTTACACGTTTTAAATGTATTTTGCGTAAATTGACAAAAGAAAAGTCAAATATTTGAAGTAAATGACGCCCTCATGAACCAATTAAAGTAGCTGAATTCACATAATAAAATCAGTCTCTATAAAATTTACATTAAGAATAGAGAAAATAATATTTAATAAACAATTGATTGAATTACATTATTGATAGCCCATTGTGAGGCTAAGCTCACCCCCTCCCCCTTAGTGTAGATAATATCGTTTGTTAAAAAAAAAATCATTTGACAACTAATTTAATCACATTATTATCCGCGTGCGAAAGACATTTTTTATAACTGACATTACATGCCTTTTATGATGTTTTGAACGTGTTTAAAAATAAAGAAAATAATATTTAATAAACAATTGATTGAATCACATTATTACTAGCTCATTATGAGGCTAAGCCCACCTCTTCCCCCTTAATGTAGATAATATCGTTTGTTAAAAATAAAAAAAAAACATTTGGCAACTAATTTAATCACATTATTATTCATGAAATACCTTTTTTTTTTTATAACCAGCATTACACACATCTTAAGATGTTTTGAACGTGTTTAAAAATAGAGAAATTGATTACATTATTGCTAGTCTATTGTGAGGCACTGATTAAAAAAAACACAGAAAATACTTAATTATTAAAAAATACTATTAAAATGACAAAAATGCCTATGCCTTATTTGATGCATTATTTTGGGATGCCCTTGAAGTTTTTTGTCTTGGAGGCATTTTTGTCTAAATATTTTTGTTGAAACTTGGTGACACCAAAATACTATTCACCTTTTTCATTCTCTAAAAAAAAGGCACAAAAAAAATTAATTATTAAAAAAATAATGTTAAAATGAAAATGCCCCTGCCTTACGCATTATTTTGGGATGTCTTTGAAGTTTTTTTTGTCATGGGGGCATGTTTGTCCAAATTTTTTGTTGAAACTTGGCGACACCAAATCACTATTCACTTTTCCATTGGCTTTATATATTATAGATAGATAAAGATTTGACAACTAATTTAATTACATTATTGTGCGCATGCGAAAGACTTTTTTTATAACTGGCATTACACGCCTCTTAAGATGTTTTGAACGTGTTTAAAAATAGAGAAAATAATATTTAATGAACAACTGATTGAATCACATTATTGCTAGCCTATTATGAGTTACTAATTAAAAAAAATGTACAAAAAGAATTAATTATTAAAAAAACACTGTTAAAATGATGAAAATACCCCTACATTATTTGGTGCATTATTTTGGGTTGCTTTTGATTTTTTTTTGTTTTGGGGGCATTTTTGTCCACAAATTTTTGGTGAAGCTTGTCACCTCGAAAGGGGTTGTTGGCTTTATATATAAAGATAACTTTATTTGGGCAACAAAAGATTAAAAATTTGGTCACTTAGTACTACGGTTTAGTGGTCTTCCTCTTCACTTGTAAGTGAGAGGTCTTAGGTTTCACCACATTATTGCTAGCTCATTGTGAAGCTTAAGTTCACCCCTCCCCCTTAGTGTAAATAATATCGTTTATTCAAAAAAAAAAATTAAAAATTTGATTTTGTAGTATTAATTTTAGCTTAGCGCACCCATCGAATAATTCTCAGCTACGTCATTGCCACCAGCTGGTCCCGTTTTAAGAAAGAGATGTTCAAAATGGACGTATGTCGCCATTTAGTACTACTGTTTAGTGATATTACCGAAATGGACGTATGCCGCCGCTTAGTACTACAATATAGTGAAATTCCTCTTCACTTGTAAGTGAGAGGTCTGAGGTTCGATTTTCACCAAAATGAATTTAAACCACATTATTGCTACCAACCAGAATCGACTGTTCAAGTATTCAAAATTTCATCATGATCCTAATAAGAAAAAAAAGATAATTTATAACAAAGTTTCCATGTTTTGATTCATAGGAGAGTACTTCTTCCCCTATGCCCTCTCCTACTCTCTTGCTTATTTACTGTAAAACACGTCAACACAGCAAAGAAAAGGACTATATAATCAAGATGACGTGCCACAAGGATAAACCACGAAGTCGTAGTACTATAGCGTGCAATCTGACGAGCCACCTAATTAGTGGTCCAAGGAGCATGTCGAAGCACAAGCTGACGGTGTTTGGACAAGACAGAAAACAACATGGACGTGGGATCCCTCGTTTGCCAGGCATTCATCCTCTTGTGGTACCAATGTGACAGCATCAAGGAGTCTGACTCCACCACCACCAATGGCAGCAAACCTGACAGCATTCAACGAGTCTGACTTCACCACCAATGGCAGCAAACCTTCAACAATGAAAATGAATATGAACCTACATAAACAAATTTTATAGAGCACACCCATTTTTACATCTTATATTTTTTTTTATTTTTTATCTTCAGATCGAATGAATTAAAGAATATCAAATGATAGAAATTAACAATAGGTATGTAAGAAATAAAAAGAGTTGTGTGGATAGCACACCCATTTTATAATGTCCGTGACATATGAAATGATTTAGAATCTTCAAGAGTTAAGAAAACGGAATTATACTGATACGTACACAATTAGTAGCAGAGTCAGAAATTTATAACAATGGAGTCATAAAATAAAAACTTCCAAAAATTGATCATACGTTTCTTATAATTGCCAATTTATACATATATTTGCAAAAAATTCATTCGAAATCAATAAACCAATACGCAAACACTAAAAATCTCAATAAACTTAAGATGAGAAAAAATACTGATATGACTGGAATTTTGTGTACAACCAAGTGTGATAAAGGGTGCTGACCGAACTTGAACACCAGAGAAGCATGAATTAATTAGGAGATAAGAAATCTAGACAGAGAAGACGTTTGCGTGTTCGACTAGTCTTCATCTTGTTTGAGAATTAGTTTGCTAAACCTTTTTTTCAAGTGAAACAGAACACAAACGACATAGTTTTGTTTGGTTGCAATTTAAAATACAAATTAAAGGTCTCCCTACTTCATTTGTATTTAGCTAGTATAAGAGTCAAACGAAATTATAAAGGGAGGATTTTATCAGTTACTGGGGTCTACATCAGCCTTGGCTCCGACAATAAGACTTCTTGTCAAGAACACAATGGCTCATAAGCCAATGTCGTTAACTAGAATTAGCGCTAAGGATGATTCCAAGTGAGCAAAGACGCAAATTGTAGGAAGGAGGGCAGTCGAAGGAGAGATAGACAAGTGCAAAAATAATAACCATAAAATATCTCTTTCTTCCCCTCGTATACACTTTATACGAGTCATTATGTTTTTGACAAAAGTTCTTATTGCGTATTTATAGGTAGTATTTGCTCTCTTAATTCTCAAAGATTCTAAATGACTTTGTATTTATTCTCGCTAAAGGTAAATTCGGACTAAATTATTATGACTAGTCCATTTGTGATTTAGCCCACTCCCTCGCTCATTAGCGTAGATAATATCAAAGGTATTAAAAAAATTAAAAAAAAAAAATTTGCTCTAGTCCCAAATTAATTCAAAAGCAAATTGACAGTGACCATTAGGTTAACAAGGCTAA
The DNA here is from genome assembly GCF_963583255.1 of Pyrus communis. Lineage (NCBI taxonomy): Eukaryota > Viridiplantae > Streptophyta > Magnoliopsida > Rosales > Rosaceae > Pyrus > Pyrus communis. The sequence continues at coordinate 7,315,749 of NC_084810.1, forward strand.
TTGGCAAGCAATTGATTGTCTTGATAGTTAAAATCTTTCTCTTCAACCTAGTGAATCTAGCGTTCAAACTCCCCTCCTGTCTTTTCGTGTTGTAGAATAATATAAGAAAAAAGGAGCAGATTAGTCTTGGAGGATTGATGACAAACTTTCTGGTTCGGTAAAATACACTTTCTTGAAAACATATATGTTTTTCTTACAACCCATTACATGAAAGAAAAATATGGTTGAGGGTCACAAAACATGCAAATTGCACATTTAGTCGTTTCCATGGTTCATCGGAATGGTAAAACCTAACGGAGGGTAAATAAAGACACGGTTATCGATTCAATGTGCCCGCGAATGCATACTAAATATATAACATTTGATTTCATGGAATAAAACAGTTTACATCTCAGGTTACGCTGTGCAAGCATTTTACTCATCATCTTTGTACGGGTACTCTTCTGGAATTTGCTTGAGGAGCTTAACTTGCAACTCGAATGCATCATCTCCTCGAAGCATATCACGGATCCAACTGATTTCAGTCTTCATCGATACCTGACCACAGAATCAAGGTAACTGTAAGGCAAGGCAAGAGAAAGAGTAAAGACGCGGAGAAAATTCAAGTATGTCTGACGACAAAATAGACCCTCCACCACCCTTTCACATTTTTAGGTTCTAATAGAACCTTCAAAACCCCTATATTCCAATCAGGAAGTAACTTTTAGCCTTACCATGTGGATACCCTCAATCTACAGCGATACAAGTCTTCTTTGATACTTCGAGTAAATGTGCACAAGGGAATAGAAAATAGGGACCCTTCCATTGGCGAAGCAATGGAAAACTTTATACGAATACATTGTGTAAGAAATGAATTAATAAAACTAAACTATGTCTGCAGCTGCAAAAGTCAATGCACGGTAGATTCATGTAATTGTGAGGAATATAACTACAGCAGGGATTGAAAATATATAAATATAAATAGATAGATAACGAGTTTACTAGCAGCGAGCTAGCTTTCTCAGTTGCAAGTGCTGTAACTAATATTTTTAATAAAAGGAATAAAACCAAAACCATCCATGTTATTCTCTATGGGAGTAAAAATAAAATCCAATATCAACGATAGAATCCAGTATCAACGAGGCATTTATACGAGTAAGAAGTTGTCTTCCGTTATATAGGCACATAATTGCAGTGGAAAAAAGGAAAACCATAAATCGCATAAAGGTGGAATATTTCAAAGCAGTGCAGTAGAAGAGGTTACAAGTACAACTCACCATTTCTAAGGCCCCTCTTACAACTCCACTTAAGATATTGCAATAGTAAAGACCTTGGCAAGTATCTGGAAGCTCAACAAAGTCTACCAGAGGATTGTCCTCCAGAACAATACTGCAACATGTTCCATCAGCATCCCAATTTGTAACAGATGCGGTGACCCCCAAGAACATTTTGAAACCAACCTGTAGAAAAAATATCGATGGAGCTATTATGACAAAAAACTACTTCATATCTTCGTCTGGAAGTTTTGTGGCAATTAAAAACACAGCAAAAATGAACATTCTAGGTCCAGCGAAGCATGAAAAGAGTGCAGCAAACACTTGCGTAACTGTCTTGTGGAAGGCAATAAATGTACTCACAAATCACAACCCAGTCCCATTACCATTCTTCCATCACAAGACAGAGCCTCAAACCCAAACAAACGGATAGACTACCCTTAAATCCACTTCTTAATGATTCTAAATTCAATATTGCTTTGTTGCACAATCAGTGGACTGGATTCAGCATTTAGCATTTTGACAAGTATCAATCAGATATATTAGCCATTTACCATGATCCAAATCATGGTTTTCACTAACAAACCTCCGTTGTCATCCTCAAGAAGGGAGAAGATAGAATATGTGGATTACATTTGCACCAATATTTGGTGAAAGATATTGGTATACTATGGGAAGTAATAGAAGCTTCGATAACTACCATGCATCAGGTGGTAGATTGAAGTGAAATGTACAGCACACAACAAAGTTCAGCACAAAAGAAACAGGCACCAGGTTTTAGAACAATTAAGATCCACAGAATATTCAAATTTAAAAGGAAACAGATGTTAATGACAAACCTTTGCAATTACTTCAGCTGTCTCCTTGAAGTCAACACATCTAGATACATTAGATTTTGCTAGAAACTCATCAATTAATCGAATGCCGATATTATAGCCCCTGAGATGCAATAAATTGTCGCGTAATCAGCTAAACTGAAAATTAACTACATTTATATCAATAGTTACGGTTACTGGCCATCAAACATTCAGTGCAGCCAAATTGTCATCGTTGCAACACATGTATAGTTCAAATCAAAGATTGACATAAATTAACAGCCATAAACAGAATCGTACAAGAACGAAAAAACCAAGAAACCAAGATAGTTACTGATGCATGCAAGCACATACTTCCATATAATTTAAATGCTAGAACTAAACTTCTAAGAAAGGCATAATTCTCATAGAAAAGAAAGAAATGTAACATCAAATTTGGATATAGAGGATTAAAGAAGAGAAAAAGGAATTACATTTGATCAAGCTGCTTGTTAACCTCTTCAACCTCCTCAAGATCCGTGAGCAGCTGGCGCACAATTGCACCATACGTCAACGTAAATAACTCCGCATTCTGAAACCATTTCAATTTCCAAATTAAAAGGATAAGGTAATAATTTAGTTATTTAAAACATGTTAGGATGCTGAGGAAAATTGAAGAGTTAAGACAAGGAGAGTTGGGGTTTCACTTACCACGCGTTCAATGTTGGCGAAGATTGCGTCACCAGATCGAGGGCCAGCAGGAGGCATGGTGATCTGAGCTGAGACTGAGAAGTTTGAAGGTTTCTGTGCAAAATTACAGAAAAAAAAAAAAAAAAAAAAAAAAACCTCAAATTTTAGGCCTGGTTTGATGACCATTTTGTTGTCATTTTACTGTTTTTGATTTTGAGCTTTAGTTTTCATTTGAAAAACACTTGTAACATAAAGCTTTTTTTTCAAAAAGAAACTAAATACCCACCAAAGCTGATTTCTTTTCTCTTAATTCTTTTATGTGACTAATAATGTATGTTTTCACATAATTAAACAAACTACACAACTATAACATAAGAACAAGTTAAAAAGCAAGAAAACACTACTCTGTAGTAAGGACAAACAAAATAAAACAAATCAATATACATTCATCCACCTTCGCAATAACATTTCCAATAACATAAAAGAAAAACATCCCAAAAAGTCAGGTTGATCCGCTATGGCCATCAATTCACTGTTCATGGTTTCTCTTCTCTTGCAAGGAAAGTTCACTTAACCAATTGGTTGGTCCATATTTTTAATAAAAAGTGTGAACACAACCCAGTTCAGTTTCTCATCAATTAGTTCAATAGAACAATTCAAACAAAACCCAATCCACCAATCTTATAAGCCTACAAGGCAATTTCTCAGGACATGGCTTTCCACAAGCAGCTTTTTAGACACGTTTAATTACCTTCAAGTAAATATCAATTTTTTAAAAAGCCAAGGTGTTTCATGGATAGCCCTGCCTCGGCGAAAGCCTCAAGGCATGAAACCATTAATATAATATGTATGATGAATTGAAAATAATAGAAGTAAACAGATGATGAATTAAAAATAAGTAAACAACCCATCAAAATTGCAAATAAATTTCGAGCATATTGCCTATAGGTGAGAAACCATGACCAAATCAAAAATTTCGAACATATGATTATTAATTAGAGGTTTCTTTTGCTTGCGACCGAGAATGCAGTTTGAATAAGGCACAATTTCAAACATAGAGAGTTGTTTGAAGAAGAATAATCAACAATAGATGAGAAACCCTAACCTAAATTACAAATTTATTGTGAACTTGTGGGAGATTGACAGGTTAGACCAAAGATGGGAGAAGAGACGTTGCTCAAGGTGGGAGAAGAGACCAAAGAGGGGCGTTGGGGCTTGGTGGTGCTGGTCTGCGATTCTGTGTGCAAGGCTGCTCCTTTTTCAGCGTCGAGGAACCCTGCCCAAAACGAGTTTCAGACTGAGTTTTTGAGTTTTAATTAAAAAACCTGCCCAGAATGAAAAAAAAAAAAAAAAAAAAAAAAATCTAACCCCAGCAAAACACCGCAGGCGCCTAGGCGGTGACCTCGCACACGTCTAGTCGAGTTTATAGCCTACTCCCGCTGGGCAGAGGCATTTTCTTCATATCCCCACCCCAAAAACCACCTAGGAGAGTCTTAAAAATAGTTGTTTAAAACACTGGTAAATATAAATGGTATCGTAATTCCATGACATATGGACACACCTTATTGTCCTTTTGAATATAGGACATATAAGATTAGAAACTAATACTATGGATGGTAATTTATCACTCCACTTTTTGCTACAGAGTAGTCTACACATCTAAGGTCTTGTTTCCAAAAAACATTGAACTCTATTCTTAAAACAGCACTACAAGACGACTACCAATGAACTACTCAAATACTACAAAGCTACTCTAGAACACCAAAATTGCACTGCAAATGTACAACATCTACTCTAGAACATTACAAATGCACTGCAAATGTATAGCATCACGTCATTTTAAAAGTCCATCCACACGATTTTTGTAGTGCTCTCGTAACTAATTTACCCTAGGTTCTATAAAACTTTAAAAGTCGTCATCCAAACGCGCACAGTACAAATCAGAAAAATAAAAATACAAACTTTGGCACAAGAAGTAGTAATGGATATCTAGACATTTAATATTTGCCAACGGTGATATGTCAAGGGAGCTCACACAGGTGAAGGACTCGAGGCACAGAGCTTGAGTGCATGTCAGTAAGTTGAGATATGCCTTATGACCATAGTCAATACATCCAAATGTGTCAACTTTCAACCCCTCTCAACAAAATCAAATTACCCAAGATCCTTTCGGCCATGGCCGTGTCGATTAGAAGCGGACACCAAGAGCTTCAATCATCAATTTTTTTCTAAACCCCAATCACCAATTTCTTCCATACATCGATCGAATACGAAAAAATCCCACTTTCCCGATTGAAGCAAAATTCATAAACTCCATGAGGAATCAGTGAACAGAACTAAATCCCATACAAAAATCATCACCAATTACCAAATCTCAGTGCAAATCACGCAAATGATCAAGAAATCACAAGCAAAACCAGTTTACTGACACTGACAGGCCCTTGAAGAAATCCAATCAAATATATCAATCGCACTTGAAAGAAAATTCAAAATACAGAAATTTTCATACCTTTTCAGCGACAGATTGCAATTACAATGAGTTTCCACGATTCCGTGGTGAGGAGGAAGAGGAGAGTGAGATCACAGAGAGAGGGGAAGCGAGTTCCAGAGGTCGTATTTGGACTGAAAATAGTATGGGCCTTTCTACGTTGGCCCAATGGACCTTTAATTTTACAATAGTTTAAGAGCCCGTTTAGAAATGTTTCTTTAGAGCAGTTCCAACGTGGGAATCCTCCCCCCAAGCAATACACAATGCTATCCACCAAGTGAACAGTAACTACCCTTAATAAACAGTAACCGTCTTTTGCATCTCCACCGTTGCACTTCAATAGCCCTAGCAATAGGCAATAAAATAATAGTATTTTTTTTTTTTGGGAATAAATTCTCTCTCGTTGAAACTATACCAAAGGGCACCCAAATTTTACATACATGTTTTGGAATGAAATCAAATCTCAAAAGTAAAATCCTATGACATTTTCGAGGCCCTCCTTGCTCGGAAAAATGATGTTTCGCCGAAGCTCTCTCGGCTTAGCAATTTGTGCACCACAAAGATGAGGGTTGCAGAGAGAGTGAAGAGAAAAGAGTTTTAGAGAGTGTCTAGGTGGTAGTTCGTGGCATGAAGTTAGTTAGAACGGCGAGATGGTGGTTGTCAGTGTCTCTGTGTTTGTAAGGATATAAAGAGACAATGAGGGTTATGGGTAGAGAGATTGAGAGAGCTTAGGGATTTTCCCCCCATATCCTGGTTTCGTGAAACTCACAAAGATGGTGAGGTTGTGACGGTGGTTTGGAGTTCACTGGAATAGGAGGGCTGTGTGGTCTCCTGACAGAAAAAAAAATTAAAACAGGCGTTTGATGTTAGCTGACGTCAGACTCACCTCAAGTGCTCGGGCCGGCACGAATCCACGGGCTTGGCGCTCAGACCTGCTTGGGCTCCCTCGCTAGCCAACGCTGGACTTCCTCCCTCAGGCAATCAGGCCCTATGCTGAAGCCTGTCCATCGAGCAACCCGCTGGAGCTGCTCTTACATGTGTTCTACACATTATCTATATACTAAAACCCAAACTCGGTGTTATTGTTTATTAATAGTAAAATGCTGAAAGTGCCCTTCCCAATTGCTGTTGGTTGTGCCTTTTTTTTCAGTCCTTACAGTCCATTTATTTTTCCCTTTTCTTTCCGTTTGTCTCTCTCTCTCTCTCTATTCTCAACTTTTGTTTCTCTCTCTCTTTCTCTCCTTTTCTATCCTTTTTTTCCTACATGTTTCAGATGCTTTGTTGGTTGTGTTTTTTAATTATTTTTTGTGGAAAGATGTGTATCATGGCTGCCAGGTGTTGATGAGCGATGCATTCTCTCTTGTGTCAGTTTGCTTTTTGTTTCTCGGCTTTTAATTTCTCTTCTTGCTCTCGCTTTCTTCTCTGTCCTTATGTGCCGTTCTCAAAGATCATTTTGTTTTGCCCTTCAGTTTTTCTTCCGCTGCTCACAAATTTTTTGTTCAACCGTCATGGTCTTTTCTTGTGTTGTTGTCAGGTTTTTCATCGTTGAAAAAAATGGCAACAAAAAAGGGCAAGACTTTAGATTTCTTTCATTGTGATATCAGTTGTTTGGAGTAATTTGCTTTTAAACTGATTTGGGGTTTTGCCTTTGTTTGGGATTCTGATTGGTGCTAAGAAGGTTAGTGGCAGAGTTTATATGTTTTTTTGGCCATTTTTATCCTGTTTATGACATTTTTGTGCTATGGTTTTTTGAGCTTTGTTACTTACCCATTCGGCGTTTTTTTTTTTTTTTTTTTTTTTTTTTGGCAAGTTGCATTTGCAAAGGGAGAACAACATCTTGGATAGTTTCTGTGCTTATGAAACATTTGGGGGTAAGATTCACATGGTTATTTTAATCTGTGGGTTTTGTTTCTTTGATTTTAAAATGGAAAAAACTTAACTTTTCTTTTTTTCCTTAGATTTTAATTAGAATGTGTTGTAAAGCTTTTTATGTATTGTTGTGGTTTATTGTAATAACTTGGCAAGTATGTATAATGAGCTATTAGTTTTGGATTTACAGAAATTAGATGTTCAATTAGTTGAGGTTATTTGGTTTGCTTTCAATTTTCTTTGTTTTTTACTTTCTCTTATTGTCATGTATTTTTGTGACTTATTCTTATTCTGCGGTTGTAGTATTATGTTAGTTTTGCACAACATTATTATTTAGTCAGTGGTGGTGCCTAAAGGTTACACATTTGGCCTAAGTTTTATGCTATAATAATGCTCTCTGAGTTTGTGACACACCCCAATCCGAAATGTCAACTAGGATTCCGAATCGAGCTATGCTGACCGACACCAAGAAGGTGACAAAGCCATAAAGTGTAGTGAGATGGAATGAACCCAATTCGCACGTGATAACAGAGCAGAAGTACAGTACAGTAAAATAGAGTGAAAATTATACCATCGATGATAATCGCCTACATCAAGATTTGCCAATTAATCTCGTCAGTACGAAAACTCTACTGCTAACACCTAGAGGGGCGAAAAATAAAGGTGAGTAGGCCTAAAAATAAAGTTTTAATAAAAACCTTTTAAAAGCGTTATAACCTCTTGCCGTAAAACCCATATAGTTTCTAGAAAATAATACTACTATGTAGGTATAAAAACCAATGCCCAAGAGCAGCGAAAACTGAAGTATGTCATGTCATGATATCTTAGCAATAATAAATGTAAGCCAGGTGTGAAACCAATATAAAATAGTATGTCAGTCGGAGTCACCTAACGTGACCTCTACGACTGGATCTGTAACTCATCAATCTAGGTTAGCACACAAGTCAGATTCACCTAGTGTGACCTGTACGACAGGCTGGGTATAAATATGTATGCTCAAGTGCTACAATCACGTAAAAGCTATGTGATAAATCGCGAGTCACCTACAAGTCGGAACCATCTATTGTGGTTGTACAACAAGCTGACACCAAACTTGGATTCAAGATGAACGTGCCGTGCGGGAGGTGAACAATCACGTGAAGGTTGGTCCTAACCCCGGGCGAGAGCACTGATACCGGGGTGCAGCCATGGTGAATGAATAAGAAAAAATAATAATAAAAAAAAGGGGTAAAGGTTTTTCGATGGTGTTACACCATCTGAAAAGAAAGAAGTAAAAATATATATATTTATTTATGTGAATAGTGTTGGTTTAAAATCTTTTCACAAGTTTTATTTACTTTAAAACAATTTATTTATCATGAACGATTTTACCACCTATTGCTTTAAGTTTTGATTTATGTGAATTGTGCTGAATTAAAACCCTTGTCACAAGTTTTATTTACTTAAATGCAATTTATTTACTATAACTGGAATTACCGCCTATTGCTTTAATTTACGTATTGTACTTATCATTTGTTATGATAAGTATATACAGGACCTGAAATTCCTTGATCAGATCAAAACTTGTAGTTTCTTGATCCTCATCATATAAAATGATTGGACCCGAAGTTCCATCATACAAACAGATCGGGCATGAAGTCCCTTGATCCTCAAGATCAGGACATAAAGTTCCTCGATAAGTACAGTAAGTTTGAAGTGCCGCAGTGCCTTAACTTAATTGTAATAAAAGCCATAAGAGTCTCAATCTACAGACTATCAAATAAGGACCAGAAGTTCCTTATATTCATACTCAAAATGGTTTAGTAGAAATATTTATTAAGCAGATGAAATTGATTAACCGCGCTCTGCTCATGAAAACAAAATTGTCAAGTTTTCTACATGGTGACATGTCATGATGCAATATTAATTCGGTTGAGACATGTTGCCAACCATCAATATTTTTCAATACAACTCATGTTTGGGCACTAACCAAACATTACACATCTACGAGTTTTTGTTTGTATTATCTTTGTACCTATTGCACCGCCACAACGTACTGAAATGAGGCATCATCGCGGATTGGGCATTGACGTTGAATACCATCTATCATTCAATATTCGGAACCGTTGACTGAGGATATGTTTACCGCGTGGTTTGCAGATTGTCATTTTGATAAGACAATTTTTTGGTCGTTAGGGGGAGAAAATAACTTCGTTTCAAAAGAACGATGAGAAAATATCATTCCAGAAGAACGATGAGAAAAGATCATTCCAGAAGAACGAAAAAAATTTGTCTTATTTTGATTCATGAAGCAATCAATACAAAAACGAAGTGAGAATAATTGAATGATGCAACGATATACAAATCAAATGCCAGATGCATTTAATGATGCAACGAAAATGATGAAATCACATATACTTGCTACAAATGTGCCTACAAGAATTAATGTTCCTGTTGGACAATATAATGAGGCAGTAAATGATTTATCTGTTGCACGCTGAAGCGTGGCAGACCTTCAGACTCAAAAGGTTTAGTCATTTGAAAGAAGAATAATATGACACTACTGAAATATTGCATTCTCGAAGCATAACTGTTGCATGCTAGAAGCATGACAGTCGCTGCATGGATATACGTCCTAGAAAGGATAATCCGCGGACATGGGAATGTTGATATCTCATGCATGAAGCATGATAGACATATAGATTTCAATGACTCAACTCTCGAAAGTGAAGATTACAATCCAAGCTCTATAACGCTTAAGAAGAGGTTATGATCCGCATTCTCTAAAATATGACTGTCCTGGAAGAGACAGTGTAATGCCCTTGAAGAGGCAATGGATATCTAAATATATATATATATATATATGCATGCGCATGCACTTGAGAATATGAGATCAAGAATTGATGATAACCAATGGTAATTTTGGTTTCTACAAGTAGCTACTAAATTCATCAATGAGCTGTGTTGATATTGAGTCCCTTTTTTTTTTCCGTCAACAAAATTATTGGCCACAATGGAGAAAGGCAATTCCATTACAATTTTGTAAGAATGTGGAAAAATTGACATATATACTTGAATACAATACAAATAGCCAAAAGATGTTGAACCAAGGAGGTTACATAGGGTATTTGTAATATAGTGAAATACACTTACATGATATGACACAAGATTACTAATTGAAACCTGAAATTATACTCTTGTAAACGAGTTCAAAAAAAAGAAAAAAAAAGAGAATTATATACGAAGGGTTGCAAGTCGCACACATTATATCTCTATAAGTAAATACCTCAAATAGACATGGAAGCAAATTGCTCTGTATAAATTCCAAAGGAAAATGTGTCATGAAGTGTAGAAAATCCATAAAGGATTTTAATTGCTTGAAGTAAGCCTGAGAAGGGTAAAACATAAAATATGTACTCAATACCAATGGATGATATAAATTGCCTTAGTGAGTACTTTCATTATGATATTGTTGCAACATACTAAAATTTCTTGCAAGAGTTGATGATATTAAATTGGGACTCCTGAAGAGTCAAGAAAGATTATAAAGTGTTGAGAGAAATATTGTCTTGAACTGCAGATCGAATAATATGCCAACACGAATCTTATCCATGATGTTTATGATATTAAAGAATCATATGGATTGAAGATTATGAGTTGAATACTCAAATGATTTAGACACTAAGAATGATCATTTATCTTCGTAAGGGTAAAGATAAATTAATATTTGATCCAAAAGTACCACATCTTAGTGAAGTATATGTTTTAGTGTATTTGGCACAATACATTGAATGAAATAAAGCTTATATATTGATATCTCCGATAAATTACAGATATGTGCATACATATGAGCTAAAACAAACAAACACGATGAAGCCTTCACAAAGGTTGCTTATGTGAAGCCTCAGTACTCGACAATACCCCAGAAGGGGGATGCGCTGGAGATTGATCATGTGGCACCCCAGTACTTGACAAAACACCAAAAGAAGAAGGCATCAGTTGCCTTCGGAATCTAACAACAAACCTCTAGTGATCACTTTGAATCCGATTTTTCGGATTCCTGTAGCTGGTCGAGATCTTTTTTCATGCTCGTCGAGTAATTATTTGCAAGCACGTGAAACACTATATTCTCGTGCTTGAGCCTTCTGATCTCTTGTTTAAGAGTTGCTACCTCAGCCATCAATGATTCAACTTGGTGAGTTTGAGCAAGTAGGCATTGGCCCATATTAGATATAGAGCCCGCACATTGAACACTGAGAGTCAATGAGTCTTGAACAGCCAACTCATCAGACCGTTTTGAAAGGATTCTGTTATCTTTTGGAGTGAGAAGATTTCTAGCTACCACAATGGTGGTTATGTTATTCTTCATCACAAAGTCCCCAACCGTAAGAGGATCATTAGAAGATAAGAAGGACGAGCGCCATATTTATCCTGACGCTGCTCGTCTGTATCACTCCTAAGACTCAAATCTAACCAAATGTTAGATGGGCAAGCCATTTTCAGAAATGATGAAGGAAAAAGGAGGTCAAATAAAATCTCAGAAGTGCAAGAAAGGGAAAATTTCTACATGCAGCAACTTTATGAGCATACTTTTGAATACAATTGATGTCTATATAAAAGAAGAGATAACAAAACCACTTGTTCAAAGATCAAAAAGGCACCGCTCTCTGAATTTCAAAAGTCAGATTTTCCTGAATAAAGTTCGTTGGCATTTTTCAGACGCAATCTCAGCTTTTTTGGATATCGCGTGCAACTTTGTCAAAGATTTCTGACAAAGTTAAAAACATGTAAATCTTACTGTTTTAATTACACCACAATTGTTGACAAGAGTAAAGGCACATCACCACTACATGCTATTGAAAAATCTCTATATATGTCGACCTTCATTCTCCATAATAAGGTAGACTTGCAAAAATACCTAACTCTTCCTCATCTTCGAGAATGCATCTTTAACAAAGCATCTAGAAATACTCAATTTTCTTTACTCAATTTTCTTTCTCTCAAAGAATACCTCTTCAAACCAGTCACACCAGAGCAAGATTATCTCATATCATCAGGGACGAGAGTAAGAATATCTCATATCATGTAATCTCCCTGTCCTTTCCTTTGTCTTTGTTCTTACTTGCAAAGATAAGGATAAATAAAGCAATATGTCGGAACCTCCACTCAAACTTTCGGTAAGGAACCAATTGCCTGGAACCTTTCCTGATTGCTTACCTAGAATTGCTCTCGAGTACTCATCTTCAACTGTTGATGGAGCTGGGTCTTAAGTCATCAACATCGCAGAATAATTGGCTCGTTGTTGATTTTTTACACTGAAGCTGCCACGCATGGATGAGTCACCAAGAAGTGAAGCACCATTCAAATGCAAGGTTTGCATTCCACTCCTGCATCAGAGGACAAATACTACAAGAGAAGATGTCAAACCTGTATAGGGAAAATACCACTTCTGTAAGGGGAACAGATAAGGCAAATGAAAATGATACATTGAAACATGTGGAGACGAGCATAACAAAAAACGTGGCAGTTCATCCCCAACAAAGCCTAAGATCACTTGTCACATGAAGCTCCTCATGGTCTAATTTCATTCAAGATTAAGCCTAGACGACCCTTGAAGAAATCACATGTCCGATTAAAGATCAAGTGTCCACCACCCTTGAATCAAATTCAGCTCTAGATAAAAGTAGTAAATTCAGACATATGGAGGAAGTCTAGTAGAAGACCTTCCAACCCAGTTCAAGAACAAGCCTGTGGAAAATTAACAAGTAAAGCACCTCTTTCGGCAACTCTTCTTGCTAAGAGACTGAAGCAGAATGATCAATGATCAGTCTAAATGATTTGAAATCAGGAGGAGATACTCATCGGGGGAACATCCACCACAAATCAAGATTTTAACGAGTCAATCGAAGACTTGTAGCCATCCAAGGGGAAGTGTTGTGAATAATATGTGGATGGCCTACATGAATGGTTTGTTACTATTTATGCACAGTATTTTCACTATTCATTTACAGAAAATTTGTAAAATGAACAGTGTTCTCTTTGCTTATAAAACGAATGAGGATAGAAGCCACAAGGCTCACAGAAGAGGAAGAGAGAGAAAAGAAGAAGAGGAAGAAGAGAAAAGAGAGGAAGAGGAGATGAGATAATAGAGAGAGTTATTTTGTACTCTTATTATTCTAAATTATAATAGAAGCACCACTGCTGCTCCGAGGACGTACTCCAGTCACACTGACTATAGAGGAACCTCGTAAATTTTGTGTCTTGTTTTATTTATTCCACCGCACACACCATCGATTTTACAACAATATCTTATTTATTTTTATTTTTTTATTTATGGATGTTGATTTATATGCAAAGCCCATTCTCACCTTTTGGGTTGGACTACTTTTTTTTTGTTTTGTCTTATAACTTGATCCAACTTGTATGGACTTTATTTTTCGATATGTTATATATTTTTTGTGGTTCAACAGGTGGATCAACAGCAACTCCCAAATGAATTCTTGAGGATGATAGGGCAAAAGAAAAATTTTCATTTGCGGTTTGGAACTAGGAAAAATAATTTGAATACGAATGATCTTCTGATTTCCAATGTTTCTGAAGACACAACCATGGAACCAACAACTCCGCAGGCCTTGCTAACGGAAATTATAGTGTCTTCAACACGGTTTCATCTTCTACTTCCACACTTGAAACAACTGCCCAATCGCATAAACGAAAAAAGAAATCAGTCATAATGTCTCTTTTTAGCAGCAGTGAACAAAGGTTATAACTTACCAAACAGTTTTTTTACAATGTTGAGGTTTTTAACTATCATGCATTCATGTTTGTTAATTTTGCTTATGTATTTAAATTAGTGACGTGGAAGAAAATTCAGAAGAGAATCCAAAAGACTTTGATGAAGTTCCAATCAAATTGTTGAGAAAAAATCATCACCGATTGGCACAAAGACGGATCCTCTTGCTTTAAAAAAAAGACTAGGTAAATAAATATCATTTATCCTTATTTTTTTTTTCGGTGTAAATTTATTCAAAAATAAATTTGCCACATTGATCTAACTGTTTAGTTTTCATTTTCCTTTGCCTAGGTTGCTTTCCCAGTGGTGAAAAATAGGCATCAAATTTTACAGTCCCTTGTCAATATATGTATCAAACAATTACCCTAAGATTTTTGGCCATGTAAATAGCTCTCTCTAATCTTGACAGCACAATATTTTTTGGTATCTAAATAACTCTGTCTAACCTAGGGAGCATAATATTTTTTGCATGTAAATAGTCCAGATCTTTAGTATCTAAGTGCTTTGGTGCAGCACGATGGATGACTGTAATATTTTTTGTATGTAGATTACCAAAAATTCTGCAATCTTTTACCCTATAGATTGCATAACTAAAGATTTTCTTTATTAAAATTTGCGATCCTTTTGATTGTAAATAATTTTAATGTTGTTACCTGTTTTTACTTGTTTTGAGCCCAGTGTTTGGTGCAATTGTTAATCTCGCAGCTAGGTGCCCGCAGGGTTTTCTAGTATGTCTCTATTGTACACTACTTCCTTCTTTTTTTTTTTTTTTTTTTTATAAATAAATTTATTATTATTATTAAGGGGAAGGGAATGGTTGAAAACTATTACAATAATATAGGGAAAAGGGGCAGATTAAGACCCAATTCAGTATTGCATTTTTTTTACCAAAAACTACTTTACTTTAAAACTAAGCAATAAAAAATATTTTGTAAAAATAAAATATACTATTTATTTTAAAAGTCATGACCTACGAGTTTGTGATGTAAACATTGCCTCACTCACATATTGTTGAGTAACTAATTTTTTTATTTTTTAAAAAAATAAGGAAGGAGACTAATATAAAACACAAGTGCCTGCATTTAACAACCGCAATTTACTTGCTTGAAGTCGATAGACAAGGAAACAAAGATGGAGAAAATGCGGTTGTTCCAAAGTGTTGGCTGTCCTTTAATCATAAGGTAGTCCAAACCCTAAAAGATGAAAATGGTTTTATTTTTGGTGCAGTTCTGCATTGGAATCGATCTTCGGCTGATGTCATACCAGATGAAGCACTAATGGCTATTTGAGCACGTAGAGGAACATTAGTCATATGTAAGCCGTCTTCTTCTTCTTCTTCTTCTAGAGAATTAGAGGATGAACTTTATGACGAACTTCGTCTTGTTCCTTGGGATAACTTGAAGGGCTTCGCCAAGTTTAAGTGGTTTTCGAGGTTTTGAAGGCAAGTGCAGAGAAGTATGGAAGCTCTAATACATGCATTGTAGGTCATTCTATAGGAGCTGGGATTGCTCTCCGATTGGGAATGGCATTAGGGAAGAAGATTTTATATATATATGGACATGCAACAATTGTAGTTGATCAATAAATTCATGTATTATTTGGGTTAATGAAAGACAATAAGACATTGCAAATAAATCCTCATCAGAAGTAACATGAAACATGAAACTCTATTTCTCATGAAAACTTTCATATTTCATTCTGCGGTGAATTGAAATTTATTGTTGAAGGGGTCAAAGACAGTATATTTTTTCTTCGTTGAAAATGCACGATGAGGATCTCGCTTTTCTTTAACTTCTACAATCTCGGTTCCCTATTTATTCCCCTCCTCAAAGAGTTTTTTTACAAACAAATGCATACATCTAGTGATGAAAATTTGCCTTTGATGCACAAAGTATTGTGCATCATCAAGAAGTTTCACACAAATGAAACCAGAAATCTCAGACGCTATACATATGCATGAATGAAGAAAAAAATAGGATGAGAGTTATGAGTGAAACAAGTTAAAACACAAAGTTTAGTATTCGACTCTTCAAATTTAAACACAATATTGGTAAAATTTAATTAGGGAAAAAAATTTTGAGCTCGTCGTATGAGATTCGAACTTTTCTTACAAAATTCAAACTTAAAATCTTTTATTAACGAACATTATGGTAAGACTTGAAAAGTAGGAGTGACATTTTAAGAAACGTGATTTTTATTTAGAATTGCCCTTCAAGCTGACGTCAATTACCAACATAAAACGTCGCCGTTTAATTCCAGAGCAGACAAGGTCAGTGGAGACTTACCAACCCAAAAAGTATTACGTAGCTGTTCTTATTTACCTCTACTCGCTCCCATTAACCGACAGCTGTCACTCAAACTAACAAACCCCAAAACCGGTGCCCACATCAGCTCGTATACGATCTAATCAAATCTTCTGCGCGTGAAACCCAACCAAAGCCCACTGTCCTACCTTTCACATAATTTTAAATTTAATTTTATTAATTAATTAATTTATATCTCTCTGAAATCCCCAATTTCCGTCTTCCCAAATAGAGTTTATCTTGTAAACGCGAGAGAGAGGTCGGGAGAGCTCGCTCAGGCTTATCTGATATTTGGGGTTAGGGTTTTTTCTCGATCCGACTTGCCAATTCCAAAACCCTAATTATCGGATCGGGTAATTCGCCCTTCGATTCCCCTCGATTCTGTTCGTCTCTGTTTTAGGGTTTTGATGGTTTAATTTCTGGTCTGAGTTTTAGGGGTTTTGTATAAATTCGAGATATTTGCTTGGTTTGTTTTTAAATTGATAATATTCTGAGAGTGTAGAACTAATTTTTATTGTTTACAAGATGAATCTTTAAATTTTCACGCCCTGATCTGGAAAAACAAATGTAAATTAAGTTATTTTTGGTGTTCTGATCTTTTATTTTTCCAGTAAATTACTCGAAAAATATATTATTATCATATTTGATTAGATGAAGCCGAAAAGTTTGGTGCTTTTTTAGAACCCTCGTTTTGTTTTTGGGCGTCAATTTTTATTTTTTCCTAGGGCGAGATTGCAATTGATTTGATATAGATTTTGTTTACCCCCTTATGAGTACACAGTTGATGATTGTGGATGAGTTGCGAAACTTCTTTTCGATTATGTTATCTGTGCCTGTTATGTTCTTATCTTGATTATATTTGATTGAGGTCATGATGATTTATCGGTTTTTTTAAATATAATCCAGGTCTGAGCATTCTGTTTAGCAGGCCCGCTTAGTTGAATCAGCTAAGTTTCATGTCTGACATCGATGTACAGCTTCCCACTGCCTTTGGTATGTTTTCTGTTAATTCATTACTCATTTAGTGTGTTTGTGCGCTTGAATGCATGCCTGTGTACCTAGATGCCTGAGAGATCATTTTTTTAATTGAATTCAATTGGATAAGTTTTTTAATTGAAAACCTGGGTACCTAGATGCTCGAGAGATCATTTTCAGTCATCGATACAGTACTGTTGTAATTTAGTAGTTGTGCAGTTTGAGAATTGGTGTGTAGTTGTTTCTTCAGCGACCTGACCAACCTGTTCTACTCAAGAAACCAAGCTAAACTGCTTAACTGGGCGTTATTGACAACCTAAATGTTTTGGTTTGGTTTGGCTTGGCTATAATTCATATGAATCTGAAGTCGTTAGTTCAGGTGTTAGGAACATGATCTTTAAGATCTGATTTAACGACCTGGAGCAATATGCATATGTACTGATGAAAATATAAGGTTGTGAGTGTGGGGATTTGGACTGTAGGCATTGAAGTTATTGTTTACTGTTGCTTCTTAGCCTCTTCTTTGTTAGTCTGTCATTTTCATTTTTATGTCTTAAGCACAGCAGAGATGAGTGCATCAAATCCCACATTCACTTGGATACATCGCTTTTCCTAGAACTTATGAAAAGTGATGGTAGGCTACTCCATTTTAATTTATTGAACATTTACTTCAAGGTATATAGATGTGATCATGTGACTCTAGTTGGATGACACTTGCCTTATATTTATACATCAAGTGAGAGAGCATACCCTTTTATGAATCTGAATTACGCCCAAAAGCTAAACAATTTCACTGCTTGGTATGTGAGTGAACAATGATATAAATCAATCCATTTTTAAGTAGTTATACTCTCGTAGAAGGCTACCCCCTTTATTTTTCTCTCACAGTTCTCTTGATTGTTGATGATTTCCGTGCACATTCATAGTTGGAAACTAAAAAATTCTGATTCAATGAACCTTCAGAGTGCGAAACGAGCGTGTAGAAAATTTGGTAGTGGCCATGAAAAAAATCTCACGTAGATGACGTTTTCACTATTTGGATACTAGATTAGAGCTTTATATTTTTCATGAGATATGAGCATTTATTGTTGCCTTGTTTGTCTCTCATCCTTTCTTATACGTCCCTCCATTTATCTAATGGAATTTCTCTTTCTTGGGTTCAGATCCCTTTGCTGAGGCAACTGCTGAGGACTCTGGTGCTGGGACAAAAGAGTATGTGCACATCCGTGTACAGCAACGCAATGGCAGGAAAAGCCTGACTACTGTGCAGGGACTGAAGAAAGAGTTCAGTTACAACAAGATACTCAAAGACCTTAAGAAGGAGTTTTGCTGCAATGGTACCGTTGTCCAGGACCCAGAACTAGGGCAGGTGCGTGCTTAACGGTAAAATCTATAATTTAGTTTCCAATACACACCCCCTAAATGTCGTCTTGCTGTTGGTCCGCAGGTCATTCAACTTCAAGGTGACCAGCGAAAGAATGTGTCTTCATTTCTAGTCCAGGTATTTACGCGCTCCACCACATAATGGTTTGATGATGTTAAATGTTCTATATGTCGTATTTTAAAAATGTCAAAGTTGCTGCCTTGATTATTCTATTAGAGGGGGTCTTATAATGCACAATTTGGAGGAGTCTGGACCTGATTCACATTTTTGTTTTCTACAGGCGGGGATTGTGAAGAAAGACAATATCAAAATTCACGGTTTCTGAGCCGTTGCAGCAACTTCGTTCTCTGCAGAATGAGTCTCTCTAAACCCTCAGTTGAGAACTTTGTTATCTGAATATTATATCATCTATAAGCTAGTCTGCTATGCGAATCGTGGTTCCGGTGTCTTCTAAGTTTCAAAAAACTCTGTGATGTGGGATACTTGTGGAGTGTATGACGATTTGTGGCTGTCTTGATTTCCATATCTATAAAGATATTATGTTTTTACCTAGATTTCACATGTAAATTATTCTCTGTGAAGGATATGACAAATAAATATGAAAATTTTTGGTGGTGATGCACTCGTAATGTTTCTGCGCCTTCGTGACTTCGGAGTGCATCACCACCCTCCCCCATATGACTCACTGCCAAACCCACCCAAACACCATCCTGGTAACCTCCTCTGCTAACCCCCTCGCCCCTCTCCAGATTTCCCGGTCCCGTTGAGCCACCCCTGAACCATTAGCATGCACTTTCCCAGCCACCCCTTGTCGCCTCTCTGAACCCTGAGCACGCACTTCCCCGCCCACCCCTAATCACCACTGTATCTGAAAACCTGAAGATTAACCCAATGCCGATGTGACAAGTTGGGTGACTGCTATGAATCTACTGCATACAATCTACATTTACTCCTTAGAATCACCTCTATTAATTACATAAGATTTTTTTGTTTGATCTTTAGTTAAGATTTCTGCTTCAAGTAATGTCAGCCAACACTCCCCCTCAAGCTGGTGCATAGATATCACATATACCCAACTTGAATAGTAATGAGTAGAAATCTTTGCTTGAAACAACATGAGTCAACATATAGGCTAGCTGGTCTGCAATCTTGATGTATGGAACCTTGATGGTATCATTCACAAGATTATCTTTGATAAAATGTCTGTCAACTTCAATGTGTTTAGTTTTGTCATGCCGAACTAGATCATTAGCAATTCCAATCGCTGCTGAATTATCACAATACGACACCATTGGCTTCTTAGGACCAAATCCAAGCTCTTGCATTAAGATATTTAACCAAATCAACTTTGTAATAGCATGATGCAGAGCACTGTATTCAGCTTCTGCACTAGACCAAGGTACAACCTTTTGCTTCTTGCTTCTCCAGGTTATTCCTTCCCACAAATGACACATAACCTGATGGAGACTATTTACCAAGCTTAGACCTTGCATAATCAGAGTCGGTGTAACCTTCTACATCCAAGTGCCCATTCTTAGAGAACAAGATACCTTTACCAGGATATGACTTCAAATACCAGAGGATTTGATCCACTGCTTCCATATGTTGAGTACTTGGGTTGTGCATAAACTGACTTACCACACTAACTGCATATGATAAGTCAAGTCTAGTGTGAGCCAAATGGATTAACTTCCCAACCAACCGTTGGTATCTGTCTTTATTGGTTGGTACATGATTTGGATAGATCGTCAAGCCATGATTCACTTCTATTGGTGTGTCAATTGGTTCACATGCTGACTTTCCAATTTCAGCCAAGAGGTCCAAGATGTACTTGCGTTGGGAAAGAAATATTCCCTTCTTAGACTCTGATACTTCTATTTCTAGGAAATACTTTAGAGCTCCCAAGCCCTTCATCTCGAATTCCTTGGCTAGGTAACTTTGGAGCTTTTCAATCTTATGCACATCACTACATGTAACCACCATATCATCCACATACACAATTAACATTGTAATCTTGTGACCATCAACAAAGTATGGTCAGCTTGAGACTGCTTAAATCCATACCTTTTCATCGAATGTCTAAATCTTATGACCATCACGTTTAATTCATACTATTTCAGGTCATAACGTGCCTTTTTTAACTTGCACATTTTTCCTTTTTTTGGTGTAATTCCTGGAGGAGGATCCATGTAGACCTCTTCTAGTAAGTTTCCGTGCAAGAATGCATTTTTTACATCAAATTGGCGTAGCGGCCAATCCAAGTTTGAGGCAAAAGATAAGATGACTCGAATAATGTTTATCTTAGATACTGGAGCAAATGTTTCCAAGTAATCAACTCCATATGTTTACAAGTCGGGCCTTGTACCTCTCGATAGATTCGTCGGGTTTGTGCTTGACTGTAAACACCCACCTACATCAAACAGTCCTCATCTTCCTAGGATGGTTCACCATGTCCCAAGTAGCATTCTTTTGTAAAGCTTTCATTTCCTTTACCATGGCAGATTTCCACTTTGGTTCTTCAATGGCTTCCAGAATGACTTAGGAAGGGAAACGGAAGATAATTGAAATGTAAGGGCTAGATGAGACTTGGAAAGATGGTGATAACGGATAAGAATTAGGGGATTATATTGCTGTAGGTGCATTCTCATGAGAAGCCGACTGGATTTAAAGAGTGACTTCGAGAGAGAGATTTGCTCTAGACTCAACTGGTACTGTTGTAGGCTACTTCCACCTTTTCTGATAAGTTTTGTAGACAACCAGAGCCTTAATAACAGGAAGGGATTGAGTAGGCTCAATATCTTCTCTAATTCTACCAAATTCTCACCTCCACAACCTGGATTCCTCCCCCAAATGGGAGAATTTGATGCTCTCCCTGAAAATAGTTGTCTTGTTCATGAAACTCAACATCGATGGAAATGTAAAATTTCCCGGAGGGAGGATGGAAACACTTGTACCCTTTTTGAGTGGAAGAATATCCCAAAAAGACACATTTCAGTGCCCTTAGATCCAGCTTATCCCGATGTAGTGAGTTTATGTGAGCGTAACATATACAACCAAAGACCTCAGGAGTTATATTAAGTACGCCAGAGATAGAGTGAAAGGTAGACAACACTTGAAGATGTGTTTGATACTCTAAGACATGAGAGGGCATTTGCACTGGCATTACAGCATCACCCCAAAATCTTTTTGGAACATTTGTAGTGAAACAAAGGGATCTAACCACCTCAAATAGATGACGATTCTTACGCTCCGCTATACCATTTTGTTGAGGAGTATAGGCACAAGTCATTTGATGGACAACCTCATGCTCTAAGAAGAAATCTGCAAGAGGCTTATTGAGATATTCATTTCCATTATCTGACCGAAAAACCTGAATCTAAGCATTAAACCAAGTGCAAACCAGTTTGTAAAACCTGGGAATGATAAAGCCCACATCACTTTTGTGCTTCATTAGATAAATCCAACAAACTCTTGTGCTATCATCAATAAATGAAACAAACCACTTAGGACCAGAAGTAGTAAAAGTAAAGAAAGGGCCCCAAACATTGGCGTTAACTATTGAAAAATGCTTCCCACTTTTATATAAAAGAAGATTTAAAGGTAACACGATGATTTTTAGCTAAAATGCAATGTTCACAATGCAAACTGGACAACAAAACCTTCGAAAATAAACTAGGAAATAAGCGTTCCAAGTACCAAAAAGACGGATGTCCTAGACAACGATGCCATAACAAAATCTTCTCCGTTTTCATTGCATGATCACCATCTACCTGGAATACATGGCCAGCAAGAATTGAAGATTCACTAGTCTCCTCCAAGTAATACTCATCACCCCTCTCCTTGCCAATTCCAGTCATTTTCTTTGTAAAAATGGCCTGAAAGGCACACTGAGTTTCAAAGAAAGTTACAGGACACCTTAATTGTTTTGTAATTTGATGGATAGAAAGCAAGTTATTTGAGAGAGAGAGAACATATAGAATAGAGGATAATGAAAGCTTTGGAGTAAAAGAAAGAGAACCAGCTCCTTCAACAGGAGTAAGATCACCATTGGCGATTCTAACTGAACTTCGATGAGGTTTGGTTAAAGATTCAAACCTAGAAGGTTCACTAGTCATGTGATCAGAGGCTCCTGAATCAATGATCCATGGCTTATTAGATTTAGAAGTAAAGGCATACCTAATATTCCTGCAGTAGTAGAAATATGTGAAACTTGGGAGGTGGTGGCTGGTGTTGAATCAAAGGATTTTTTTTTCTTATCCTTGTGGGCAGCCTGTTTCAATTTGACTGGATATACAACCAATTTCCAGCAATTTTTCTTCACGTCTGGTTTATTACAGTAAGTGCAGGTTTTCTGAGAATGGTCAGAAGAGAATTGTTGAGCGCTTGAAACAACCAATTGTTGAAGATGCTTCTTGGCTACTAAGGTAGATGCCTCAGAGCTACCACCACCAGCCATGGTAACTTTATGTTGAGCCTCCCTACAGACCATTGCATATGCTTCGTTAAGATCAGGGAGAGGGGCGACAACCAAAACTCGACTACAAACTTGGTCAAGATTGTGGTCAAAGTCCTGCCAAAAACATGTAGACACTCTATTCAGAGGTACGCTTCTTCAATTTAGAAACATCAGATGGATTTTCTAGGTCATTGGGATGTCGATAATCCAATTCCATTAATATGGAATTCATATCAGTAAAATAATGGATGGCAATCGACCATCTTGACGCAATTAAGATGATCTCTTCATCAACTCATATACTTGAAAAGAATCAAAGGCATCATGTATGCCTTCTTCACCGTATCTTATACAACCATTGGCGGTATCACATTGAATAACGTTCAACATGAGATTAGTGGTCAAGGAATTGGTTAGCCATGATTTCACCAAGGCATTATCCGCCTCCCACTCTTCATACTTGGGTTTAAATGCCTTAGGTGCAATCTTATTTACTGAAATATAGCCAAATTTCTTACGAGCAACTATATTTATCTCCAAGACTTTGGATTAGATGCGGTAGTTCATGCCATCAAGCTTGACGTTGATTGAAGATGAAGAAACTTCTTGTTGGATGGTCACAGGAGAGTCATCTGATGAAGAACCAAAGGGATTTGAATCACTTGTTATATCTGACATGTTTGCAGCGGAATTACTGGAGCTGACTTACTGGTGCAGTAAGCAGTAAGTAGTCAGCAGCACAGAACAAGTGTTTAGAGGTAGAGGTAACACTCACCAATGTTTGTATACCCTTGGTGAAGAAGATAGAAATGAGCAGCAGCAGGGTAAGAAAACAAAAACAGTACTCCTAAGGAATTTTACCCAAAAATATTGATCCATTATCTTGAAGCATGATTTGATGATATTTATTAAAATCATACATTTCAAATGCAAATTAACATTTAACACGCACATAAACAAAATGACACATTTATTTTGTTTAGGGAACAGTAACATGACAACATATACTTATTGAGAGGAATTGGTTAATATTGTCACATCCCAGCCTAGGGTCCACCACATTCTGGACCCGCTCCACCACAGTAGCATAATATTGTCCGCTTTAGGTCCCAATTACGCCCTCACGGTTTTGTTTCTGGGAACTCACCCATCATGGAAGTGCTCTCGCGCGCTACTCGTTTAACTTCGGAGTTCTCATGGAACGTTCTCACGCGCTACTCGCTTAACATCAGAGTTCTCATGGAACCTGCTAGTGAGCTCCCAAAAGGCCTCGTGCTAGGTAGGGATGAGAATATACATATAAGGATTTGTTTCTGAGAACTCACACGAGAACTTCCTAGTGGGTCACCCATCATGGGAGTGCTTTTGCGCGCTACTCGCTTAACTTCGAAGTTCCCATGGAACCCGAAGCCAGTGAGCTCCCAAAAGACCTCGTGCTAGGTAGGGATGAGAATATACATATAAGGATGTGAAAATTAACTTGACACACAAATTAAACCCTATTTGTGACAATTGTAGTATATATGCAAGTAGGGATCGTTCCAACCGGGGATTAACTAGGGATGCTAATCTACTCTAAACTGACTTAAAAACACTTAACTAGACCTATATGATTCAAAACAAATTAAAAAGACTCAAAACAGCACAAAACAATCAAATAGACTCAAATTAGACTCTAAAGGGTGATTTGGACGAAGTTTAACTAACTTATACTCAAAACACTAATTTGGACAGATTCAAACACTTTTCTAACTCATCTAACACACTTAATAAAAGGAGGAATTGATTTGGACGAAATTAATTAAATTGGACAGATTGTAAACTAAACAGATTAGGCACTAAGTTAGGTGAATTGAATGGGAAAAAGGCTAGTTAGAGGGTCCTTCTCCACACATGCACATATGTAACACAAATTGATTTCCAGATTTTATCCCTTTAAACCATGAATGACAATGCCCCAAATTAATTGTGAAAAGCACAAATTAACTTTCAGATTTTCCTAGTTTTATTGAATTGGATGGAATACGCATCGACAACCAAATTATTCTTATCAAATTCCCTACATGAACTGCATAATAGAGATAAAATCAAAGATCATTAAGCTTTTTGAAAACCCTAAGCATTGACTAGGCATTCGTAACTATGAATTGCATGATACTCTTGCCTAGAATTTACTTAACACAATCATGACTAGTGATTTTTACTACTTGTGAATATAAGTTTATAACGATTAGGTGAAATTCCCTTATATCCTAGCATCAAATTCATGCATGAAAACTAAGTATGCATCCTTAATCAACACACAAGAACAAGTTCTTAATAAATCAATTAAGTAAATCCCATTCACAATTCAAGAAACAAAATATGGAGGAAATCAATTCATATAAAACATAAGTCCATGGCTTTGAATTCACCCCTAACTAAGAAAAACTTAGTTACACATGTTCATAACAATTGAAAAGCAAATTAAAATAAACATGGAAACGAAACGAGGGAAGAAAGAACTCTCAAAGTCTCCAATGGTTGCAGATTCCTTGCGGCACAAGAGTCTCATTCTCTTATGGAGGCCACGACACTCCTTCTTCTCCCTAGGGTTTGCAGCACAAAGTTGTATTTCTGAATGGATGGTGTGTGGTGTGAATGAATGAATTGAATGATGAATGGCTGCCTAGGGTGTCTAAGGGGGTGCGGCACATTGCTTGGAATTTAAGTTTTAGCCCAATTGATTTCTGATATGGACTTGTAGAATCCAAATCCAAGAGGAAAATGGCCAATTTAAATCAGAATCCCATCAAAAAAAGGTTTAGGAAATTCGTCCAAAATTGGGTCTTCTAGAAACTAAGTGTTTTGTAGCTGATTTTAGGTGTTCTAGAAGGCATAAAAGGGGGAAAGGTGTGGCACCTTTCTAGGGTTAGATAAGGCTTCCAGAAATTAGGTTTTTAGGTCCACTTGCAGCTAGGATTAAGGTGGAACAAGATTATGTTAGGATAAGATAGGATAAGGTTTGGATAAGATAAGGTTGTTAGGATAAGTTTCCATATTTCTTGCTCTTTTCTTATCTTCTTTGTCTTGAACTTTCATTTTCTGATTTGTAGCATGTTCCTAGCCTCTTTTCACTCCAAATTCGTCCATCCACCTTGCTCCATATACAAGCTGTCCATAATAAGCCCAAAACTGCTCTAAAAGGCTCAAAATTGTCTTTCCTTGCCAACTTTGTCATTAGGACCTACAAACAAACGAAAATAACTTAAAACACTATAATACGTAGTAATTAGCTAACTAAATGCAAGGAAACAACATAACTAAGTAGCATATATATGCTCCTATCAAATTCCCCCACACTTAGCTTTTGCTAGTCCTCGAGCAAAGCGAAATAAACAAAACAAACAAAACACAACCTAAACCTTCCAACATTACCTCAGGGATTTCCAATGCAACATGACACATTAAAGATCACCACTCACATAGATTTTAGTCATCCCTACCCTCGAGCACATACTTAATCATAGTTACCACTCACTAGCTCGCATTTCATCAATTAAAACATGATTTTGAATGTAGTAACATGCCTTAGAGAATCCCTCAATTCCTCACAAGATATACTCTTTATTTTTACACAGATTTTCTGACTACACTCCCTACACTAGGTATATGTGAGAAGATTGATGTAAACATGTAGACTAGCACTCACATATGTATAATGAAAGAAGGCACTTTCTGGAATTATTAACATGTATATGTTTATGATCTCATAAATGGAATGCCACTACTTAGACGCGAGAACCAAGGATACCATATGCTCAAACCAATTTTAAACTCTACATATTGAAACGTATAACAATCAAGATAGAAGTTTAAGGGTTGTAACGGGGCTAAGGTATTGGCTAACAAAGAAAGGTAAGGATAAACAAAAGTTCTTAAAGCAATAGTAAGCAAAGTAATGAAATGAACACTTCGAATTCACTTTTGATGCAGAAACCAACTTTAAACACCCAAGGGGAATTCACACAACACTTAGGGCCAGGTTCAAACTTTTGGACCCTTTCTTCAACAACCAATACTTGTGAGTTCATTCTCACTTATTTTCAACTCCTTTTTTTTTTTTTTTCCTTCTTCTTTTTCTTTTTTTCCCTCTTCTTTTTTTTTTTTTTTTTTTTTTTTTTCATATAAACATTTCCCCCACACTTGTTTTTCTGCAAGCTGTAGAACAAAAGGAATTCCCTCTAAGTCATGCTTCACTCTCCTTTAAGAACAAGTGTATGCGTATTCCTATTCTAGGCTAGGTAAGGATAATGTGGGTAACAAAGAAAATAGGCTAAATAAGGCTCAAATGGGTTAATCCTACAATACATATGCAAAAGGGTAAGACTTTTTGGCTCTGGGCTTAAACTAAACAACTTCATCTTATTATTTGTTATGCTAATCAATTTCATGCTTTGAATGAAACAGGTATGAGTTCTAGTATTTGGAACTATAGTGATAACATGCATTCTAAGTAGCAACCAAGCAAAGAATAATGAGATCATGATACGACTTTAGACAACAAGAAATCAAGATCAATAACTCTCCAAAGAACGTTTAGGCTCAAGTCTCTCAGGGTTGTAGCGTTAGTTTGAGTTTCTTCCTTCAAGCATGTTACAAAAACTGATTTTTTCCTTTGTGATTACATGTGAATTCGTAAATGTCAACTACAACTAAGCATAAACCAAAGAGCATATCAAACTTCCATCCATGTTTGTAACTTTCTTTAATAGTCATGCAATTAAAAACCAAATCCTCATCATTGTGTTGGAAGATATCCTAAGACACAAACAAACATAAAAACAAAAACGACTCTAAAAACAACTCTTTTTGGGTTTTTCAAACACTTTTTTCGATTTTTTTTTTCAAATTTTCGGATTTTCTGTTTAAGACACATAAAAACACTTCAAAACACACTAAAAACACTTCAAAACAGTGAATAACGACTTTAGAAGTGTTAGGTGATAAAATCCCACGGAAATCATGCAAAAACAACTTGTTTACCCCCCCCCCCCAACACTTAAACCAAACATTGTCTTTAATGTTTTAAGCATAGCCTCACAAACAAACAAACAAATACACAAGTAACAACATGACAAGCATGGCAAAGTAAAAGCAATAAAGAGTAGGGTTTAAGAACGCAAATCTGGTTGTGGAGCTAGAGTTCCATCGTCTCCTCGTTTGAACACATGGGTTGCCTCTCAAGAAGCGTTTGCTTTAACGTCTTCCAGTCGGACGATACCTCTTTTTAATCTTCAATACGGCTGACGGCATGGAGGGAGATATCCTCTACTCCATGCTCCTCAAAATGCTCATAATATGGTTCAATGAATGGGAGGGGATAGTGATCCTCCCTGATTGTGGTGTTTTGGTTCCTAAAATCCATGTAAATGCTCCCACCACCTTGAAATCGATTGGGTACCTACACCAAAGAAGGTAACAACCTTTTAGTTGAAATGGGAATTGGAATTGGGATTGGAGACTTATTAGGATGTTGTGGCAATGTCCCTAGGGCAGCCACCATCTCGCCAATTTTATCACTAGGCACGACTATATTGGGTGTTTTTAGGGTAGTGACGTGCCCCTTGTGCTCCACTCCAATTCCTTCCTCGATGGTGGTTCTAGATGCATCCTTCTTGATTGGTGCTGAACGTTCCTACCCTATATTTTTTATTATACCAATGGCAAAACAAGAACGAACATCATTAAGATTCTCAATGGAATCAAAAACTTTAAAGTTAATCATATCACCACCAAATTCCATCGTTAAGGTTCCCTTGGCCACGTCAATCTTGGTGTGGGATGTTTTCATGAAAAGTCGTCCAAGTAAGACTGGCGATGGTGGAGAGTGGGTTGAATCCTCCATGTCAAGCATATAGAAATCTGCAGGAAAAATCAAGTGGTCTATCTGCACCAAAACATCTTCCAAAACTCCTCTTAGGTATGCATTAGATCGATCGGCTAATTGAATAATAACACCATCATTTTTAAGCTCTCGTAGATTCATAGATGCATAAACAGAATATGGCATGACATTAATTGATGCACCTAAATCTAGCATAGCATGTTCAAACCTTGTATTACCAATTACATAAGGGATAGTGAAACTACCTGAATCTTTGCATTTAGGTGGCAGCTTTATTTGCAACATTGCAGAGACATTCTCACTTACATGTACCACCTCTTTCTCCCGAATCCGTTTCCTTGTTGTACAAATCTTCTTCAAAAACTTAGCGTACTTCGGAATTTGCTTTATTGCATCAAGGAGCGGGATATTGACATGCACCTTCCTAAACGTCTCCAGGATGTTTTTTTCATCCTCCTCTGTCTTAGATTGCATAAACTTGCTAGGAAAGGGCACATTTAGTGGAATAGAACTAGACAAATTCGAATTTGGACTTACCTTGGTGGTTTGGGATGGTTTTGGTGCACTAGGGGGCTGCGGCAAGGTTATGGATTCCCTTGCTGTGGCCTTTGCTCCCTTTCCTTCTTCTTGCAGCAGCTTTTCCTCATCTTGGCTTGTTTTGGACAGTTTTGGGGTGGTTCCAACCTCCTTACCACTTCTCAACGTAATAGCCTTAGCGGTTTCAAAGCTTCCCTTTGGATTGACAATGGTCGAGCTAGGTATTTTGCCTTGCTCTCGGAATTGTCCTACAAACTCCGCTATCTGCCTAATTTGTTTCTCCAACTGGTCCACCCTTTTGTCTTGATTTTGCATCGCTTTGTTTTGATTCTCTTGCCCCTGAGACAAATTGGTAAGTAACTTAATAAGTGTATCATTGTCTAAAGACGTACCTGAATTTGGTTGGGTAGATTGTGGTGGAAGTTGTGGTGGTATGTATGGCCTTTGATAGAGCCCAGGGGGTGGCTGTCTATATCCTCCTTGTTGTTGAGGCTCCCTCCACTTGAAATTTGGGTGATCTCTCCATTCCGGATTGTATGTTTTTGAATATGGATCATTCCTTGGTTGATTTGGACTTTGGTACCCCACGGCATGGGCACTCTCCCATCCTCCATTCTCTATCAATTGAGGACATTGATCATTGAGATGTCCTTGCATAGAACACACTCCACATATGGCCGCACCTTGTATTTTGGATCCTTCAACAACCTGAGGCACAAGCATAGTGAGATTAGCTAATTGAGATTGAATTTTAGAAATTGCACTTACCTCAGTCACTTGTTGCCGTGGGGTATCTCTTTGTCCAACACCTTCATATTGTTGTGTATTCAATGCTCGGTTTGCAATTAAGACTTTGGCAGCCTCCGGTGTTTTGTCAACCAAAGCACCTCCCGCTGAAGCATCTAGCATTTGCTTCTCAATTGGAAGGAGTCTCTCGTAGAAATATTGAATTAAGAGCTCTTCCTTCATTTGATGTTGAGGGCATGATGCAACTAACGTCTTGAAACGCTCATAATATGCTGGAAAAGACTCCCCTTGATTTTGTTGAATTCCGCTAATCTTCTTCCTCAAAAGAATCACTCTTGAAGTTGGGAAGAATTTCTCCAAGAATGCTTTCTTCATGCTTTTCCAAGAAGTAACGGTCCCGGGTGCAATTCATAAAGCCAATCCTTAGCCTTTTCCAAAAGAGAGAATGGAAGGGCTTTCATCTTCAAAATGTTCCCATCGACAGTGATGGGTGTCATGCTCGAACATACCACTTCAAACTCCTTATTGTTGGAAGTATGCCCACAAAGCCACTC
The DNA here is from genome assembly GCF_963583255.1 of Pyrus communis. Taxonomy (NCBI): domain Eukaryota; kingdom Viridiplantae; phylum Streptophyta; class Magnoliopsida; order Rosales; family Rosaceae; genus Pyrus; species Pyrus communis. The sequence continues at coordinate 7,346,458 of NC_084810.1, forward strand.
ATTTAATGTAATAGCTTTTTGGAATACTTATTGTGTTAAACTTTTATATGTTTAATAGAGGGCAAAGCTTATTGTTAATCACTATTTATAGTATCTTGTGTTTAAGCAATAAGGGAATCCAAGGAATGTATTTGATCTAAGAGACAAGTGATTTAAGTTAGTTAAATTAACGGGACCTTTCTCTTATGTTCATTCCTAAAACGTTCCTAGCCATAGGATTGCCAATTGGGCATTGACAATCCGCTAAGGTTAGTATGTGTTATGTCGACTCAAGCGTGAGTATGAACTAGTCTCAAGTCATTTGGTGTTGGACACTAAGGCAAACACATAGGTGCTCGAAAGAGTAATCTAGTACACTGAACAACGATCAACTGAGAGTTCGAACATACATGTCATGTGAGAACTCAATAGTTGCAATATGCAAAGTAGTCCTTTGACCTGAGGCATCATTGATGTCTAATGGTTAGGTCCTTGATCTTTGATTATGTCAACGGCATTCCATTGGAGTGTCCACGACATTGTTGGGGTCAAGCTATCTAGTCATGTAGGCATATGAATGCACAACAAGGGATCTCTAACCTTCCATGGTGGAAGGAGAATACTCTAAGATATGATTCGAGAGTCTTTGGCCAAAACATATGAATATGACTAAGGAAGTTTGTTCCAAATCTTATTCAATTGAATCATATAGAGAAATATCACATTGGATAGTAGACATGAAACAAACTATCACTTAAACAATGTGATTAAGAGTATTGTATTAGAGAATGACCGTATTGCATTGTAGTTGTAACTGGATAGGTTCTCCAACCACTTCTACTTAGCTTGGGTAACCATGACATGCTGCTAGGCATCACCCATGGTTTGTGGAAGCCCTAAAGATTAGCAAACACTAATTTTAAGGGAGAATTGAAATGTGGTTTCAATTCACAATCGATCGTTAAGAGTAACATCGCCCACTACCTTGCTAATTGGAACCTAATGGATCGTACACCGAGTAAGGATATAAGTGAAGAAATTATATGAAATGGATAAGCAATTAAATGGTTTAATTGAAGAATGGTCAAGATTAATTAAATAGTTAATTAATTATACGAAACGTTCGTATTGGGCGTTTAAGTTAGTTTTGGGCTTCGGGGCACAAAAACGTTTTGGTCCACAAGGCCCATTATGTTTAAGTTGTATGACAACTAAAACAAAATGGGCAATTAAGCCCAATAACAAATGGAGGCCGGCCATATCAAGGGTAGTGGGAACTTTTGCTTAATTGCAAGTTTGCCACTAACCTAAGAGATGAAGTATAAAGTCATCTTTATAGCTTTGTTTCTAATTAGGGTTTTCTAATTGAATTTGGGTGAAACATATTCTCTCATTTTCTACATAGAGGCCGGCCACTTAGGGGAGGAACATCTAGCAATCTATTCTTCCCTAAGTCATCCATTTCATCTTCACACTACATCTTTGGTGTGGAGACTTAGAGACACCAAACCTTTGGTGTTTTGGAGAACAAATCCTCAAATCCTCAAAGAAGAAAAGGAGCACTAAAAGGGAGGAAATCACAAGGAAGATCCAAGGAGCAAGGAGGTGACTTGAAGGCCCTCCACTTGGGTGAATCCCTTGTGCAATCAAGGATGAGCTTCAAGGGTAAAGAATCTCTAAATTCTTATTCTCTTTAATATTGTTAAAGAGTCTTATGGTTCACCATATACTAGGCTTTGAAAGTCATGGGTTTTATGAATTGTTTTTGGATGCATGCCTACTTTAATTTGTTAATAGTTTGCCTATGTATTCAAATGTTCTTTACATGTTCTTAGCTAGGACAAAATTTTTCCTTCACTTAAGGTGCTTGTTTGGATTTTCCATGGACAGCCCATGGTATTTGGGAATGTGATGCAGCAAGCTTGACTTTAATTCAAACTCATCAGTCTTGCCTTGAGCCAGCCTAGGGTATTGAATGCAAATAGGCACGACATTGTCTAACCCTGAGGCAGAAAGCTCCTTGATTGTTCGATTATCCACAGCCATGGTTTGTTCTTCTTCTTCCACTTCTTCTTCTTCAGATTCGACCTCAGAACTAGAACTAGGTGGATTAGGTTCTGGTTGCTTCCTCTTTCTTCTCAAAGTTCGCTCAAAATCGTCGTCAAACTCTAATATATTCTCATGAACTGGATGAGAACTACGAGTCATACACTTGTACCTAGAAAAAGGAAACAAAACAAATCAGCAACCATCTTAGAAGGCACGACAAACACACACAAAAACAAAGAATAGGTTACGGCACACAAACAAAAGCAAGGAATAAGGCACGACAAACACAAATAGAAAGACACAAATAAACACATGACACTCTTGACCTTAAGACACACTTTGACACTACACAAACACAAGGGATTAGCAAGTTTGCTAGTCCCCGACAACAGCGCCAAAATTTGATGTGAAAATTAACTTGACAAACAAATTAAACCCTATTTGTGACAATTGTAGTATATATGCAATTAGGGATCGTTCTAACCGGGGATTAACTAGGGATGCTAATCTACTCTAAACTGACTTAAAAACACAAAACTAAACTTAAAAACACTTAACTAGACCTATATGATTCAAAACAAATAAAAAGACTCAAAACAGCACAAAACAATCAAATAGACTCAAATTAGACTCTAAAGGGTGATTTGGACGAAATTTAACTAACTTAGACTCAAAACACTAATTTGCACATATTCAAACACTTTTCTAACTCATCTAACACACTTAATAAAAGGGGGGGAATTGATTTTGGACGAAATTAATTAAATTGGACAGATTGTAAACTAAACAGATTAGGCACTAAGTTAGGTGAATTGAATGGGAAAAAGGCTAGTTAGAGGGTCCTTCTCCACACATGCACATATGTAACACAAATTGATTTCCAGATTTTATCCCTTTAAACCATTAATGACAATGCCCCAAATTAATTGTGAAAAGCACAAATTAACTTTCAGATTTTCCTAGCTTTATTGAATTTGATGGAATACGCATTGACAACCAAATTATTCTTATCAAATTCCCTACATGAACTGCATAATAGAGATAAAATCAAAGATCATTAAGCTTTTTGAAAGCATTGACTAGGCATTCGTAACTATGAATTGCATGATACTCTTGCCTAGAATTTACTTAACACAATCATGACTAGTGATTTTTATTACTTGTGAATATAAGTTCATAACGATTAGGTGAAATTCCCTTATATCCTAGCATCAAATTCATGCATGAAAACTAAGTATGCATCCTTAATCAACACACAAAAACAAGTTCTTAATAAATCAATTAAGTAAATCCCATTCACAATTCAAGAAACAAAATCTGGAGGAAATCAATTCATATAAAATATAAGTCCATGGCTTTGAATTCACCCCTAACTAAGAAAAACTTAGTTACACATGTTCATAACAATTGAAAAGCAAATTAAAATAAACATGGAAATGAAACGAGGGGAGAAAGAACTCTCAAAGTCTCCAATGGTTGCAGATTCCTTACGGCACAAGAGTCTCTTTCTCCTATGGAGGCCACAACACTCCTTCTTCTCCCTAGGGTTTGCAGCACAAAGTTGTATTTCTAAATGGATGGTGCGTGGTGTGAATGAATGAATGAATTGAATGATGAATGGCTGCCTAGGGTGTCTAAGGGGGTGCATCACATTGCTTGGAATTTAAGTCTTAGCCCAATTGATTTCTGATATGGACTTATAGAATCCAAATCCAAGAGGAAAATGGCCAATTTAAATCAGAATCCCATCAGAAAAAGGTTTAGGAAATTAGTCCAAAATTGGGCATTCTAGAAACTAAGTGTTTTGTGTCTTATTTTGGGTGTTCTAGAAGGCATAAAAGGGGGAAAGGTGCGGCACCTTTCTAGGGTCAGATAAGGCTTCTAGAAATTAGGTTTTTACGTCCACTTGCATCTAGGATTAAGGTGGAATAAGATTATGTTAGGATAAGATAGGATAAGGTTTGGATAAGATAAGGTTTTTAGGATAAGTTTCCATATTTCTTGCTCTTTTCTTATCTTCTTTGTCTTGAACTTTCCTTTTCTGATTTGTAGCATGTTCCTAGCCTCTTTTCACTCCAAATTTGTCCATCCACCTTGCTCCATATACAAGCTGTCCATAATAAGCCCAAAACTGCTCTAAAAGGCTCAAAATTGCCTTTCTTGCCAACTTTGTCATTAGGACCCACAAACAAACGAAAATAGCTTAAAATACTATAATACGTAGTAATTAGCTAACTAAATGCAAGGAAACGACATAACTAAGTAGCATATATATGCTCCTATCACACATCCCGGACCCGCTCCACCACCGTAGCACGATATTGTCAGCTTTGGGCCCCGACTACGTCCTCACGGTTTTGTTTCTGGGAACTCACCCATCATGGAAGTGCTCTCGCGCACTACTCGCTTAACTTCGGAGTTCTTATGGAACGTTCTCACGCGCTACTCGCTTAACTTCAGAGTTCTCATGGAACCCGCTAGTGAGCTCCCAAAAGGCCTCGTGCTAGGTAGGGATGGGAATATACATATAAAGATTTGTTTCTGTGAACTTACACGAGAACTTCCTAGTGGGTCGAGTGCTCTCGCGTGCTACTCGCTTAACTTCGGAGTTTCCATGGAACCCGAAGCCAGTGAGCTCCCAAAAGACCTCGTGCTAGATAGGGATGAGAATATACATATAAGGATCACTCCCCTGAGCGATGTGGAATCTTACAAATATCCTAGTTCTTTTCCTCTCTTTTTTCATGTTTGGATTGCTCGAAAGATTGGTAACAAATATTGGAGTATAATGATTTAGATTATGACACGTGTCACACAAGTTTCGCCTATTTAGAAAAAAAACCAATGCAAATGAATGAATACTTGAGCAAACATTAAGGAATTTATCTTTCTTATTTTGTTTTTTTTTTTTAATAAATTATTATTATTATTAAGAGGAGGTGAGGATTCAAAACTATTACAAGAATTTAAAGGAGATTTCGAACCCAGTAGACATGGGTGGAAATTAGGATATTAGACCGCAAGTTTATTGGTGTGTGGTTTATTTTTTATTTTTAATTTAGTTTAGAAATTTCACCTAAACTACGTCGACCATTTGCCGTTGGCTTGGTCACAAAAAACATGACAATTGAGAAGTTGTTTACTACTTCGCATCCAAACAAGAAAGGCAATGACACTACTTCTCAATGATAATGACAAGTGCTTTTATAAAGTATCAAACACATCCCACATGATAAAAATCTCACAAGTAGTGACTACGAGATCTCACAAGTAGTAACTACGAAGTACGATTATTGCGTAAGAATTTTTATTTTGTTTAGGTGAGAATCACAATTTGATGCACAAAAATAAATATTAAACTTAAAAAAAAATTACACACATATATTAAATAGTAACTTGGCTATAATAAAAAGAAGTGGAAAATTTTCAATTTTTTAAGAAAGCAATTCTGTTCACAAGTAATTCTATTGAGAGTTAATCCTTAATTTATAAGAAGCAAGCATGAATATATTTCAAGTGTTTTGAAATCTAAAAGCACTGTTAATTTTTTCAAATTATTTTTAATTTTAATTGTATTTCTTGAAATACATTTGAAGTGTTCTTTTAAATTCCTCTTCATTTGTAAATAAAAGATCTTAAATTCGATTCTCAAGACGAAGTTAAACCACATTATTATGACAAACTTATTGTAAAGCTTAGTTCACTCCCCACCCTTAATGTAGATACTATTGTTTATTTCGAAAAAAAAAAAAAAACAGTTTGAATACATTGTTTTTAAGGTACTTTCAATTTTTTAAAATTTTTAAAACATTTCCAAACAAAAGCCTTGAGCCAGTATTTTTCATTTCTGATGTCTGCGATCTCTGCTCACGCACAAACACACACCATGGCCTGGTTCATGTTTGCCACTTGTGTACCTCCAAGAGATTCTAGACCCTTCATATCCAATCCTCTTTCCACGTGTCCTTCTTCAATTTCACAGATATTTCACCTCCTCCTCCTCCTTAAATAACCACTCTCCCCACTCGCATCTTGTGACGTGCAAACCCTAAACCCCCAATTCACCCCATCTTATCATCTACTCTCTCTTCTTCCATCAATCGATGGCATCCATGGCTTCCACCCTCACCTCATCCTCTGTCACCACCAAGCTCCAGAAGCCCTCCCTCCTCGACTCCTCCTTCCATGGCGCTCCCATAGTCCGCCTTCAGCCGGCCAAGGCGGCCCCTGCCAGCAACGGAGGCCTCTCCGTCTCCATGTCCTCCAACGGCTTGAACCCCTCGTACGACTTGAGCGCCTTCAAGTTCGACCCCATCAAGGAATCCATCGTCTCCCGGGAGATGACCAGGCGCTACATGACTGACATGATCACCTACGCTGACACCGACGTCGTCGTAGTTGGTGCTGGCTCCGCGGGGCTCTCCTGCGCCTATGAGCTCAGCAAGAACCCCGACGTTCAGGTCGCCATCGTCGAGCAGTCCGTCAGCCCCGGTGGCGGTGCATGGCTCGGTGGCCAGCTCTTCTCTGCCATGGTAATTAATGTCATTTACGATTAATTTTTTTGTTGGTAAATTATTAATTATTTTGAAATTACCTTAATTAATGATTTTTTATTGTGTAATTACCAATTTTAGGTGGTGCTTAAATTTTTGCCCTTTCTGGGGAATTTCTGTTTAATTTGAAATTTATGTGTGTTCGTAAAATAATCGAAGATTTTGACTGATCGACACGTGTATCGCATGCAGCGTACCTCTTGTTTGGGTCGACGCGTGTCTCGCATGCAGCGTCTTGTATTTTGTAATACTAAAGTTTATTTTATATGTTTGACATAGGTTGTGCGCAAACCCGCCCATCTCTTCCTAAACGAGCTCGGCATTGACTACGATGAGCAAGACCACTACGTCGTCATCAAGCACGCCGCTCTATTCACATCCACCATCATGAGCAAGCTCCTTGCCAGGCCCAACGTGAAGCTCTTCAACGCTGTGGCCGCCGAGGACTTGATCATCAAGGGTGGCAGAGTTGGTGGGGTGGTCACCAACTGGGCTTTGGTCTCAATGAACCACGACACACAGTCGTGCATGGACCCCAACGTCATGGAGGCCAAGGTTGTGGTGAGCTCATGCGGCCATGATGGACCCATGGGAGCCACCGGGGTGAAGAGGTTGAGGAGTGTCGGAATGATTGAGAGCGTTCCTGGGATGAAGGCATTGGACATGAACACAGCTGAGGATGCTATTGTGAAGCTCACAAGGGAGATTGTGCCTGGAATGATCGTTACCGGCATGGAAGTTGCTGAGATTGATGGATCTCCAAGAATGGTACATTTCTATCTCATTTGATTTATTCTTGTTTATAATTTCTGTTTTACTTTTTGGTATAGATGCCACTTTTTACTTCTCACACATCTATTACTAATTTCTGTCATTTGGTAGAGGGTGTATGTGAGAAGTAAAAAAAGATGTGTGGATAGCACACTTCTAGATATTATTGTGCTTGGCTAATTTGAGATGAACACTTGTTTGACTGATTGCTGATTTGAAATGAACACTTGTTTGAATGATCTAACTCATTTCACTAAATCATCATTATTGTCTTATCCAATCACTCCAAGCCATTACAATCCCATTCGTCAGAATGGGATCGTGGTGGGGGGCCTAGACGGTTTAGATAAAACATTAAGGACTGGGAAGTTGATCTTATCAAGCATAACTTCTCAATTAGATTTAAGCTCTAAGTGTGCATGGTTATCAATAAAAAATATATGCAAATGCGTAGTGTAGATAGACACCAACACTCAAGTGTTTGCACTGCCACATCGCAATGGAAGTAGACTCCCATACCGGAATAGTGCCCGAAACTTTCGGCAGGAGCGAATATTCAAGGTGGTACAATATTGATCCCCGATAATCATAGTAAATTTGAAATCCATGTCATTTTAATCATGAAAGTTGAAGTAGACCCAACCTAGATTTGCATCCTCCACCGTAGAAGGGTCCCAAACTAGTTTCATTCGCTAGCCTTTCGTAGTCGATAATGACATATATAATGGCCTCTACCGGGAAAACTTTACTACTATGTCCTGTACCTCTCCCTCCACATTTAATTACGAGACAAAAACACCGTTGGAGGACGACAATTACTTTAGCCTCAATCCATACATAGTGATTTGAAAAGAACATGGGTTCAAAAGCTTTTCCATTCTTTTCTTGTTCCTTAATGTTTGGAATAGTACCATATATTGCTTGATTTTTAATGTGGTCCTAATAAGATTCCCACTTTGTATAATGTAAGATTTGTGTTTGGAATTCGTCGATTACTTATATATCAATGTGGACCTAATATCATAATTTGCTACATTATTGGGGATGCAGGGGCCTACATTCGGAGCCATGATGATCTCAGGGCAAAAGGCAGCTCACTTGGCATTGAAGGCACTGGGACTCCCCAACGCTTTGGATGGATCGTACGTTGGTGGCATCCAGCCTGAGCTGATCCTAGCTGCTGCAGAATCTGCTGAGATCGCTGAGGCTTAATGTTCACGTTAGATGTTAATAAACAAGGGAAAACCCAGAATCAAGCCGAAAATAATAGAGGTTTAGGAGTGAATTTAGGAGTGAGTTTTTATGGTGGCTGAGTGATGGTTATAGCTAGTGGATATTTGATGCGGTTTGGGACTTATGTGAGTTTTGTTAATAAAGCGGATGGAGGGATGTTTGTCATCTTCTCTCTGCGTGTGCTGGATATTTGACTCAGACTCTCTTGGAAAAGAAATGGTAGTGTCACTTGCACTTGCTTCCTTAATTATTATCTTCTATGATCTGCAACCCCATTTGTGTCGCTCTGGTTTCAATTTTCTGATGTACGATGAGATGACCTGCATGTAGTTTCTTTGGCGTATTTTTAAAAACATTTATGGGTACTTTTAAACAATTGGACTTGAGCACCACCACAGTGATATTCTGTTCATTAGAAAGGTTGGGGCAATTCACATACCTATTTTCATTTTTTATCCACCTCTTTCAATTTTTGACCGTTGAGTTCATTGCAGAAAATCTGTGAACAAAATTAACAATTATGTGTGAGAGGTAGAGGTGTACGAATAGCAATATAGCACTGCCCTTAACCCAACGCTGGTGATCCCTATTGATAAGTAGAGTGGCTTGTAATTCCTACTGATTGCCTTGTTAGTGTCCTTACTTTGCTGTTGAATTCTAATGTTACGAACAATTAGTATTATTGTTACATCGTTACCCCAGATTATAATTTGACAAACATATAATTTTCGACGGTAACGTACTAACGTAGTATAGAGAGGTAAGAGCTACATAGGGCTATTCATGACACTTTAAAGAGAGGCACGTAGTTGCGATCCTAAAGTCGTAGCACCTTTCATGCATGCAAGTATGGTCGTTTGGAACTCTAAGATACAAGCCCTTGAATTCTCAAAAGATGTCTCATTCGTTAGGTACGATGACGACAAACGATGTGCCAAGTAATTATCAAGTTTCCGTTGATGAATGATAAGTAGAAATAGGATATGAGGGGATGTAGATGGATTTTTGATACAACGATATATTTACATTAAGAGGTGAAATAATAAATTGGTTACAAATTTGTCATTATCGAGATTTGAACCTAAGAGTCTAAAACTTTTCATGTCGAAGTAAAGAAGAGCACTACTAAACTATAGTACTAAATGACAGAAGATGTAGATGGATTTAGAAGTGAAAAATCGAACATGTGAAACTTTGTTAGATTCTTCTATTTAAATAGAACTGTTCACATCCTTTAAGAAAAGACATCTCATTTAAACTCTTTATATCGCTACTCGTTGATGGATTCCTAATTTTAAGCATCGATGATGAACTTAAAAGAGAAGATTCACTTTCTCGATTTTATATGGAAGATGACTTCCTACTCACTATTTAGGTGAGAATGCACCACCTCCATTAGTTTAAATTAAAAATTGAAAGTTTTAACGAAAAGTCCACAGTACTGTTCACTTTAATGAAAAATTACATTTTTACACTAAAAAGTCAAACCTGGTACTCACTTTACTCTTTATTTTGTCTTTATCATTAAAACTCAAAGTTTTCAAGCATTTTTCATTAGTTTTTCTTTAAAAATTTAGTTCGAATGTATCATCTACAATTTACACGATACTTTTTCAAACTTCTCTTGAATTTTTATCTCAAAGCCACATATATGACTACAATAAGAATTTTGCGGACTAAAACTTGTGGAAACTTAACTTCTTCCTCCTTCAAGTTGAATGATTACAGCTAAACCACGTTAACATTTTATATGAATTTTTTATAGCAAGAGAAATACAAAATAAGAGAATGTGAGAGAAGGGGATGAAAAGAGAAGGGGAGACAAGAGAATCCTAGTCCAAAAATAAAAGTGTTGGTGATAAATTGACAAGATTTTTAGTTTGGGTGGTATTTGTGGCCACCTTTTATTGTCTCGGTATTGTCAGGAAGAATAAATGTGTAAATTAAATTTTGTAATAAGTAGATTATTACTTAACTGTTGATTAACGTACTTATTTCTACTTAAAACATATCATTTAGTTTATAATTTTAATCTACCTATTTAATTTACTTAGCATTATTTTGTTGTCAAGTGGTATTATAAGTTGAATACCAAATTATTTTCGGTGCGTTATTCTGAAAACTAAAGAATAACACCACGCCGTCGTTTTGATTGAGTAACCTCAAAACGGGCTCGTGAGGTCGCCTCGTTCTCCGCAGTTCTCTCAGTAATAAATCCGGTTAATTCATCCTCCATTGATTATCCGAAGCTTAACCGCTCTCAAGGTATCTCCTTACCTTAACTCTCTGTTTGGTTTCCGAGAAAAACCAAGAAAAATTGGGAAAATTTGATGAAAAAAACCCCTCAAATTCGTGGCGGTATTGTTATTGGCAGAGCCTGAGATTGAGAAAATATGGAGGAAATGTTGGCAATTTTTCTTTCCATGCTTCTTGTTTTGGGATTAATTCCACTATATCTATGGAAACGCCGCCAAGATTCTCGACCGCCGCATGAACACGAAGAAGAACCTCAGGTTTAATTTTTTGAGCCCTAATTTCGTTGCAGCGTAATTGTTTTATTTTATTTTTTGCTCTGTTCATGATTTTTGGCTCAGAAAGTAGGAATGGTGTTTTGGATTTAATTTTTTGAATTTTTTTGGATTGTTATTGATTTAGGTTGCTCAGAGGGAGGCGGTAGTGCGTGCGCCTGGCGGTCGCCGGATGCGTAGGAGGCCGGCTTCTGGAGCAAGCACATCATCAGCTGCTGCACCAGCTGTAGAAGGTTTGTGGTTTACGTTGAAGTGACTAATTTGAATTTATACTAGTAAGAGGTTGGATTAAGTTCATAAGTAATTGCGACTCTGTGAGGTTTCACGATGTTAGTTTCTCTTTGATTGGAGAAGCTTTTGTAATTGATGAATCGTGATTGAAATAGATATCAATTGGTAAGCAGAAGCGAGATAATCAGGAACGAAAATATAAGGGTCTGTTTGGTATCCTATTTGAAAATTTTTATCATTTCTCAAAACATTTCTTAAAAACATCTCTTAAAAACAATTTTCTTTAATACACAAAAACTTGATTGGTTTGCGATTTAAAATTTTTAAATTTTATGACTTAAACTAGACAAATAAATCTAAAAAGAGGGGGTTGTAGGAGAGGGAGACAGATGAGAGAGGAGGAAAGAAAGTCAGAGATGATTGAAGGAAAGAGAAAGAACAGAGAGGATCAGAAGAGATAGAGAGGAATCGAGAGAATGGAGGAGAGATGAAAAAGGTAAAAAAAAAAAAAAAGGAGAGAGAAAGAAGAAGAGAGAGAGAGGGAGGGAAAAGAAATGAGTGAGTTTAAGTTTAAAAACTCTAAAAACTTACTTTTTATGTTTTTAGATAATAGAGTATATTTTTGAGTTAGTCTTGAGTTCAATTTTTGAAAATAATCCTACCAAACAAGTAACCTGAAAATTGTTTTTGAGTTTAAAAAGTTAGATTCAAGTAGAGTACCAAACAGGCCCTAAGTAACCGCATATGTGAGAGATAAAGGTGTGATCAAATTCATGAGGAGGGTACAAAAATTGAGGAAGTAAAGGATGTAGAATTAGGCAGTTCAGAGTGTAAGTTGACTCCTTAGGTATTCTGTTTAGAAGACGTACCCGGCATAGGAAGTGTAAATTTGGACTTGTATGCTGGACAATTTATGCTTCAGCTATGGCATTGGTTAGCTTGTTCTAAGTGCTTACGATATTAAATAAGTTGAAAAATGAGTTATTCTGGCAATGAACTGTTAATCTATATTTCTAAATACAGAAACCATTGATGGAAGTGACGAGGAAGATGTTGAGGGTGAGTATGAAGACAAAGCATCCAAGAAGAGGGAAAAGAAGCGTCAAGAGCGGGAAGCACAACGACAAGTATTCTTTCTTCCTTTTACTTCTTGATTTGAAATTTTGCACACACTCTCTCTCCCTATCCAGTCCTGATTAAGCTTGCACACACTCTTTTGCTCTCTGATCCTGATTAAACTTTCTAGTAAATGTGTTGTGTCATGTCATGAATACCCAACGGGCCTTAAATTTTAGCGAGTTTCTAGATATTCGAATATCTACATTTAATAAAGACATAAACCATTCCTGTGTAGTCACTGAGGCGTAGGAAATGTTAGAAGTTTGATTGCTATATCATTCAATCGATTTAAATTACTGAATTGCTGAATGACTAAAACATTTAATTGAGTTTATGCTTATGTTCTCTGAGGATCCTCGATTTTGGGTTACTTGCATTCCTTTTATATTATTTTCTTCCCTTTTCCTTTCAATTGAAGCACAACTAATTATTTACTTCGGTCCATTCTTTGTTTGAAGGCTGAACAAGCTGCACGTGAATCAAGGGTAACAAAACAAGACTGCTATGCTGAAATGCGGAGGAGGAAAGATGAGGAGCGTGAGGCACAGGAGCGTCAGCTGGTGTGTTGATGTCCCTCTTTCATTTCTGTTTTGGCAAATTAGGATGTGTATTTTTATGTCGTTGGATTACTGCCTGAAGATTTGGCCACTGTTTTGTAGGAGGAAGAAGCCAAAGCTCAAAAGGCTAGGGAGGAGGAAGCTGCTGCTTTAGAGTTTGAAAAGTGGAAAGGTGAGTTTTCAATAGACGCTGAAGGTACCACAGAAAATGAAGTGCAGGATGGACGTCAGGATTTGCTGTCTGATTTTGTCGAATACATAAAGGTAGAGTTCAATTAACTCATTAAAAAAAAAAAAAAAATTGTTCTATACTCTAGCTCCCAAATACGTCCATCGGGTTGGCATCAAAACTAGGGATGAAATGTGTTACTAAGATTTGGGGGGTGGGTTAAGGTTGGATTGTAGTTTGTACAATTTATTCAACCCGGTTGAGACAAACTCAACCTGGTCACAAGCTTATGTGCTCAACTTTTTCTAAGCCCTAGCTCAGGTTAGCTGTGCCAAGCTGAGATGAGAGGAATCTGTTTTGGCCAACTCGATCTGAGCTTGTGCTTAAGCCTGAATGAATGGACCATGGTGGGACGCCTGGGCATGCAGCTTGCCATTTCCGTCCCCTCATCCTTAAGATAGCTTTATTGTTTAGAGTTTATTAATCTGTTAGCGTCCTTTTGTAACGATTTGAGACCTCAATCATATGAATTAATGGTTGAGAAAGTAAGCATTTGAAGTTGAGGTTGTGATTTTGTTATTAATACTACCGTTAACTCTGACATTGCAGAAACATAAATGCATTCCCTTGGAAGATCTTGCTGCTGAATTTAAGTTAAGGACTCAGGTAATTTCTCCACATATTTATCCTAAATTAACTCAATAATCAACAGTTTTCATGTCTCCTTACGTACCTCAAATTTCAGTAATAAATGAAGTTTTTAGTTGAAAAATAGTAAGGCATGTGGAAATAGGTTGGTCCCTGAAGCTGGACCTTTCAATCATAATGGTACCTTAAATAGCAAATTTTGATTGGAAAGTTAAATTTCATCGACTAAATTGCTGGATTTTCTATTTGAGGGATCATTTTGATTGGAAAGTCCAATTTCAGGGACCAACCGTGATAAAAACCCTGCAGAAATATATTTTCTGAAAATAAGTGGTCAACTTATTGTTGCTCTTTTTGTTTAGAACATGCTTTTTTTTTTTTTTTTTTTTTTTCCCCAACTCTGTCACAGAAATAATCCGTCCTTTTGGTATATCATACATCGTTTGGATTTATGCCAGATTTGGCTTTCTAATTTTTCGATACTAATGATTCGTGCAGGAATGCATCAATCGAATTACCAATCTGGAGAGTATGGGTACGTTCAGAGGCATTTCCTCATTGAGTTGTTTCAGCCAAATGAATAATGCCTTGCTTCTGAAGGTAAAATGCCTTTTTTTGGTTGAGAATGAAAATGTTGTATTTGTTTGTGTTAGGGCGACTTTCGGGAGTCATGGATGACAGAGGGAAGTACATATACATCTCCCAAGAAGAGATGCAAGCTGTGGCAGACTACATTAAGCGTCAAGGAAGGGTAAGCATTTCGCATCTCGCTAGCAAGTCCAACCAGTTCATAGACTTGGAGCCCAAAGCGCAGTTTGTTGAAGAAACCGGTACTGGGGCGGAGATAACTGTTGCGTGATTTGGTTAAAGTACTTAGTACATGTAAAGGATAATTACAAACTTAATGAAAATCGTGCACGCTGAGTTAAGTTAATTAACACGAAATATAACTAGAAGAGATTGTAGGGGGTTTATCTTCGGTTATAGCAGCGTCGCGTTGTTTAACGTACTAACTGTAAACCGTCGTTCGCAAGTATTAGCGAGGGGCTAATTTCTTCAACGAACGGTAACTATGCAGCGAGTACACATGGAAGCAAGCAATTCCATTAAAATTATATGAAAATGTAGGGTTAAGAACATATACACCATGGCGCCATTTGCAGCCAGTAATCTTATTTCTCGACTTTGACAGAAATTTCTTTGTATTTATACCTTTGGTGTCTGGGAGGGTCCGGTTTGATTTGGTTTACTCTCTCTAGGGTGAACCAGAATAGAAACCGAAAAATATCGTTGGTTGGGCTTGATCCGGGTTTTTTTTTTTATAAATTTTTTTTAGGACCGCACAGTTTGTTGCATTTTGGTTCCGGTTTGGTTTGACCGATTTCCATTTCCAAGAATTATATATTTTAGGGTTTAGGGTGTTAATATAATAAGCCATTTTTATAAATCTTTTACAAGGTACCAAACCCGTTCATTTCAACCACAAATACAACCAAATTCCTTCCGGCAACTTCCTTTGCCAATCCACAAATTCTCTCGCCTCGACCTCCCCTGCATCTCTCTCTCTCTCTCTCTCTCTCTCTCAATTGGCGGCATACTTGAATGGTAAACTAGGCATTTCTATGTGTTGTTTCATGTTCTTTTGATACAAGTGGTATTAGGGCAGTGGAATTTCAAACTTCAAACACAAGAGTTTGGGTGTACATCTGAATGTTACAACCCGCTTTTAACTACAATTCTCTTTGCATAATTATACCCTTTATTGAAAGTGTGCGCTTTAAACCACTTGAGTTATAGGTCATTGTCTCAAGGGAGGTTTTGGAGGTAGTCCCTAGCCACCAATCTTCTTTTACTGAAACCTTATTAGTTTTCTGTTTTATCAAAGTTCTTGACTTTTGTACGCCTCAGCATATTAGTATTACATGTATTTCATGTCATCTATTTTATATTTTAATTTAAAAATTATAATTTGCAGTTACTTATATTTATGACGTTTTAAATAAAACACATAATTTGTGTGATTTAAAATACTAAAGATGGATTAGAAACTTAAAAACCATCATCATCATAATCTTCACCATCTTCATATCAGCCTCAGACACCAAAACCTAGAGAAATCATGCTAGCACAGTTAACCACTAGGCTAGGAAGAAGGTCGGTCAAACACTTAAAAGCCAATACAAGATCATGGTCTACCATAAAAAATTATGTACATATAAAAATAAGAAAAGTAATGTGTGTGTGTGTGTGCGCGCATGCATGTAGTTCAATATCATGTGGATAGGGCGTTGGGTTCCACCCATAAGTCTCATGTTAGAAATTTCTTCATTTCTTAAATTATTGTAATAGTTTCAAACATTTTTCTTAATAATAACTAACCTTCATGCACATGTTCACGTGCGTGCAGAAGATATTTTTTGAATCATGGCGTGCTACGCGTGACTTACACGTTTTAAATGTATTCATATGTTTAAATTGAGAAAAGGAAAGTCAAATATTTGAAGTAAATGAATAATTTTAGATCATGCTAGAAGAAATCCCTCATAAACCAATTAAAACAGCTAAATTCACAAAATAAAATCGATCTCTATAGAATTTACATTAAGAATAGAGAAAATAATATTTAATAAACAATTGATTGAATCACATTATTACTAACTCATTGTGAGAATAGTGTAGATAATATCGTTTGTTAAAAAAAAAAAAAAAACAATCATTTGACAATTACTTTAATCACATTATTATTTGCGTGCGAAAGACCTTTTTTATAACCGGCATTACACGTCTCTTAAGATGTTTTGAACGTGTTTAAAAATAGAGAAAATAATATTTAATAAACAATTGATTGAATCACATTATTGGTAGCCTATTGTGAGGTCAAGCCCACTCCCCTCCCCCTTAGTATAGATAACATCGTTTGTTTAAAAAAAAAAAGCAATCATTTGACAACTTATTTAATCATATTATTATCCGCGTGCGAAAGACCTTTTTTTATAACCAGCATTATACACCTCTTAAGATGTTTTGAACATGTTTTAAAAAAGCGAAATTGAATCACATTATTGCTAACTTATTGTGAGAAACTAATTATAAAAATAAAATAAAAAAATAAAAAAACTGTACCAAAAAAATAATTATTAAAAAAACACTGTTAAAATGACAAAAATACCCCTACCTTATTTGATGCATTATTTTGAGATGCCTTTGAAGTTTTTTTGTCTTGGGGGCATTTTTGTCCAAATATTTTTGTTGAAGCTTGGTGACATCAAAATCACTGTTCACCTTTTGTGTTGGCTTTATATATAGAAGATGGATAATAGTTTTTATTTTTTATTTTTTTATTTTTAAATGTATACATACACACATACATATAGGATCAAGGGACAAACATTTTGACAAATATTTTTACACTTTTTTTTAAACCTTCAAATTACAAAACATCTAAAGGTTCATATTCATTTAAATGACATGGATGCTTAAGTGGATTTTAACTAATATTAAACATAAAAATAAAATTCAAAAAACATAAAATGTGGAAGAAACCCTAGTTTTAAGCGTGCAAACAAGAAAGGAGCTAGAACTCCATTGATTCGAAGTATTGTAACCTCTATCTCCCTCTTTGCCGATGAGGTCTGCAACTTTCATAGGATTGATATGAAATTTGATGCCTTCTACAACGAATCAAGCTATTAGTCTCTTGAATCTTCATTATGTAAGCAAAATGTACAAAACCCTAAACCGTATATTATTGTTCATATATGTAGAGTGATTAAATTAGGTTTACAAAATCTTTTTAGTTTTGTCGATTTAGGTCATTGATGATTTTTCTACTTTTTGTAGCTTTTCGAATCAAACAAACAACTTGATTTCATTCGTCTACGCGTTCAATTTTTTATTTATTATTATAGCAGTTTCGTTTCGGCTGAGTATTAATCCTATCCGTGGTATCACCTTTTTTTTAAATCATTTCTTTTTTGTTATTTATTAGGGTTCATTTTTTATACGCTTGATCCTATCCCTATATATATATATTACACTCCTTGTTAGTCTTTAGATCCATTTGAATCCAATGATCCTGAATAAAACTAATATGACTCATCTAAACTACTAAATGATGTGGCGCTGATGACATGGAAATAAAAAGACTTTAATCAATTAAGAAATTTTAAGGAAAAATTATTAGGTTATGGAAACTTAAACACTTCGGAGCCTCCATCTTCATTTAACTCCCTATGTCATTGTTAATTAAGATGACAAGAACTCAATCATGGATATATCAATCTCACTCCATACAGCCTAACTGACTTTTTCACTTTCTTCTTCCTATTCTCCCCCCTCTCTCGAATCCTATAATATCAATACTATATTTTCATGGGTTGCCTGTAAATGATGGGAAGGTATAAAAAATGGGCTGAAGAAGATACATTTAGAATTCTCGCCCTATTAAATTTTATTTATTTATTTATTTATTTTCTGTTTGGTTCAATCACTGAAGAACCCCCGGTTTCTTAGCCTAGAATTTGAATCTGGATATAGTCGGGCAAACAAAATTGAATCTTCCTAGAAAGGGATGAGGTTTTAACCCTAAAACTGATTTACATCAAATTTCTTTAATATGCCCTTGATTTCTTTTAGTTATTGCATAATATAAACAAAAGAACTAATCAAAATCTCTCTCCTCATCCTTCTTTATTTTGGACTCAGCAACAATTTTTATTTGATTGCCAACACAATGGCATGAAGGAAGATGATGTTCGCCAAGGAAGATGAATGGTTTAGGTGCAACATGACTCTTTTCAAAATATTTTAAATTTTTAGTAGAGGTTAATGTTAATTTATTCCAAGTCATCGCCACATCACCTACTAAATTAATGACAATAATCTTAACTTTTAATTATGACCATTAGATTAAAAAAGATCCAAGGGCTAATAAGGAGTGTAAAGATTTTTATAAAAATATTTGTCCCTTGATCCTATCCCATATATATATATATATATATATATATATATATATATAATATTATGGGTACATTCATCAAATGAATGACCAAAAATAATGTATCACAAAATATTGATAGATTCTTCAAACCCGAAAACATGGATACATTCTTCCAAAAAAAATAAAAAAACCTAATAAAACTCCACATGGATACATTTTCAAATTAGCGCAAAAGAATGTACCCACATACACACACGCACACACATACACACGCACAAACAAATATAGTGCCCATAAAAGTTTATGTAAGTTACCTATATCCTCATAAAAGATAGATGAAAATGTGCTGATCTATTGACAAATTAGTACATTTTACAACGAGAAACAATATACATATAATGATCTGTACGCATATGGGTACATAAAATGCAACAACCAAATGAAATTATACCTATATTATTACGTGGAATATATACTAAAACAACGCAAAAACATTGTACCCGTAGAAATATGTATAATGAAATTTAACTAATAAAAGAACATTGCACCCAAAGAAATACATGTAGGGAAATTGAACTGTACCTATGATATATAGGTATAGACAACCACATATTAAACAATAAATATTAATATTGGTTTAAGAAAAACTAAAAAGAAGAAAAAAAAATTGATGACTGAAATGGGTGGAGGTGCTGCACAAGGGAGTCGGGACTATGGAGAAGACAAGGAAACACGAATAGATGGAGATGATTCAGAAGAAACGTGAGAAAATAGGATGTAACATTTAAGAACATATTAAATTTAGAATGATACTTAATTGCCTTAAATTTAGGAGTTAAACACTCAATTTTAGGTTGTTTTATTAAAAAATAATAAATATATAATGTTGAGTTAGCAAGTTAAATGTGATGTGGACAAAGTCAAAGACATTTGATAAAAATTTGAAAACTAATTAGGTTTCAGTGGAAGAAGATTATCAAAAAGGGGTGAGGTCCTAATTTTCATTTTAATCATCCCCTTAATAGAATTAATATAAAAAGGAAAATACTGAAAAGAAAGAAGTTGGAACAAAATAAACCTAATTTTTCATGCCAATCCCTCTGTGCAATGCATATCATAGATTCATAGTGTCCAACAGAGATTCAACTCTTTCACATTTTGTGTTTGTTTAGTATGACTAAATTGAAATAGATAACATTCTAAGGGCATGCTTACTTAATATAAACAGGAGAATGATTGAATCAGAGAACTTAAAATGAATTAGGGTAATGTTAGGGAGACCAATTATTTAGACCAAATTTCGTAAAAGCATATAACGTGGTTGTTGATAATTGAATTATTACTCAATTGTTGAGTAAAATGCTTATTTCATAATGGTGATGCATCACATTTGCAAATTTAGTCTAAAAAAGTAGGTCTAACTAGCATTTCTCAACTAAAAAACACATTGAAAGTAGATCGAAGTGAATGATTTTTCACCTTGAGAGAATTCGAAGGGCATTTTACATGAAAAAAATTTCTCCCTTCTAATCCTTTATTTTGATTGGGATCGAAAGAGATAAGATTTCTGTAAGAAGTAGTCCTTCTATATATGTTCAAGTTAGGCACAATCTGTTCATGTATTCCTTTAACACACTTTGAATATAGTGAATTATCCACTCCGATCCAATCTTATAGCCATATGATGCCTTTCTTTACATAACCTTAAGAATCGCATTGCACCAATAAATGAACTTTTCCGCGTACCGACTACAACACTGAGTATTTGATCACCATTTTCGACATGAATTAATACTCCAGATCAGTAAAACTACATGATAAGCTCAGTTATATATATATATATATATATATATATATATATATATATATATATTTATGTTCCCATACTTCCCACACACACACACACAGAGAAATAAAAATTCACTTTAGGTTAATATTTCCCTTATAGAAAAACCTATACATGGTTTTTATTGCTTTGAGTTAGTATTGGAATTTTGAGTAGTTAAGGCAAAAATCTGTGCATTATTACATTTTGGTTTGAGTAATTAGATCTACACATCAGTATATAAGAGTGGTGCTATCCACACACCCCTCTTTACCTTTCATACACCTTTCTCAATGCCATTGGATTAAAGTGAATTGAAGAAAATCAAAAGGCAAAGATTAACAAAGAGTGTGTGGGAAGTTAAAATAAGTGTGTGAATAACATAACCCTATATATAATGACATGGTACGACTATTCAATTGAAGTACGTCTTAAGAGAGATTGAATGTTTCGCTCGATTGAGTAATTTGGTGACTGATCAAATTGTTGACATGGAACGTCAAGCCAATTTTATTTAAATTTTAGTAATTATAACGTTGGTGATTACTAAAAATAAAAATAAAAATAGTTCGAAATTCCACGTTAGCAATCCGAGGTGAGCAAACTAGTCCAATGAAAATTATGTGACGATTTTTGCCAGATCAAAACAGTTAGAAGGTGATGATCACAACAAACTCCATTTCGAGGTTTTTGGTCCAGAAAGAAGAAGAGAAAAAGAAAGTCCAAAAACGGCATCGTGTCTCGACACCGAAATCTATTTATAGCGGGTGTAACATATATATGTTCCGTACAATGTCTACCAGAAAACAAACATTTTCGGTTGCATGGAAAACGTTCCGAATCTGCCGCTAAAACTAGGGGAAGAAAATAGAGCTTGACCCAGTCTTTTAATGTCGCTCCTCTTCTTTATACCTAGCCATCTCTCTCTACCCTGGGGTTTACACAGACCTCCCAGGGCTTCATAGCTTCTCTCACACGCCGCGTTCTCGCGCGGCCGTCTCCTGTTCAATAGATCTCTCTCTCTCTCTGTCTCTCTCCCAAGCGACACACACAAACAGCCCTCAACCTTAGAAAAATAGACAAAAGCAAAAGAAAATATTTGAAACCTCAAAGCTCCACATTATTGTGTAAGACAATGACGGAAACAAGTTATCTGGGCACGAAAATGCCCTGGAGGTCCCGCACGTCCTTTTTTCATGCAATGCTCGTGGTGTTTTTGGTGTTTTCATGTTTTAGGGTTGAGATTTGTTATGGACAAGACGAAGACGCTGTTGTGGCAGCTCCTCCTCCCGAGCAAGAAGACTGTGATGGCATTTTCTTGTCGTACACGTTTACCTCCAGGGAGAAGTTGCTGCCGCATCTGAAAAACGTGTCGGCGCAGGCTTGGGCGTTCAAGTCGGAGGCGTCGATCTTGAACGCCGGTTCGACCGAGCTCAAGGCGTGGAAGATGTACATAGGGTTTCAGCATCGGGAGATCTTGGTGGCCGCGGAAGGAGCTCAGCTGGTTGACGGTGGAGATATGCCTGCCGAGGTTGGATCCAAGGGGGCATACTTTGCCGGGTATCCGATGACAGATTTGAAAACTATGATTGATACCGCCGGAGATTATACTCAGATTCAGGCTAAGATTGCGTTCAAGGGAACGCAGTTTGGGATGGGAGAGAAATCCACTCCGATGCCCAAGTCCATCGCCATTGTCAATGATGGCTTCAAGTGCCCTGCTGCTAAATTTAAAGGTAATTGGTTAATTAATTATTGGATAAGCTTGATTGTGCTATTAATGATCATGTTCTATATGTATTACATATAATGATATACATGTGATATTTTGAGGAATCTGTTTGCAGAACATATGATTTTATTCAAGATTGAATATTTTGATTTTGGTCAAATTGGCTTTCTTATTTTCTAGCTAGGTTGTACATCTTTTAGGACGATCGATTAGATTCAATATCAAGACAATTTATATGGTTTTTAATCCAATACAATAATGCTCTTGATATATATAAAATTGACATCGACATGCTCTTCAATTCAGACAAACTTTATCGTTGTATATATACTAGAGAGTACGTGTTAATAATAATGCTAGTATCGTGTCTGGGAATAACACTATTCTAATTCACTATCTGACAAGATAACAAATCGAATATTTTGGCAAACATAACACACTAATTTAAGAACCTTGAAAGGGTTCAAATGCATACATTAATACGTATCCATTTTGTTTTCCTCATGCAGGGAAGACTGCAATGTCCGTGTGCTGTAAAAAGGACCCAAAATTCAAGGCAAAGAAAGTCGAGAAAACAAAATTCATGCCTCGTCAGAATGGTGATCTCTCAATCACATACGATATACTCCAAACCTACACAATGAACTACCTGGCTCAGGTCACTATCGACAACGTCCACCCACTCGGCCGCCTCGACCACTGGAACTTAACCTGGGAGTGGATGAGGGGAGAGTTCATCAACACCATGAGAGGAGCCTACACTCACAAAAAGGACACAAGCGAATGCCTCTATGGCCAAGCCGGAAAATTCTATAAGGACTTGGACTTCTCTCAGGTCATGAACTGCGAAAAGAGGCCCGTCATCGCCGACCTCCCTGCTGAGCGAAAGGATGATCCCAAGGTCGGCAAGCTGCCCCGCTGCTGCCGCAACGGGACCATCTTGCCGGGCCTCATGGACAAATCACAGTCCCAGTCCATTTTCCAGCTGCAAGTGTATAAGATCCCACCCGACGACAACAGAACTGCCATAACTCCTCCTCAGCAGTGGAAAATCAGTGGCGTCCTCAACCCTACTTACAGATGTGGGCCCCCTATTAGGGTTGACCCTACTCAGTTCCCCGACCCAAGTGGGCTTCAGGCCACGTCAGACGCCATTGCCAGCTGGCAAGTGGTGTGCAACATCACCAAACCCAAGGTCCCCAGATGCTGCGTCTCGTTTTCGGCCTATTACAGCACCTCTGTGGTTCCATGCAGCACGTGCGCGTGCGGGTGCAAAACGTCTGAGACGGACAAATGTAACCCTAGGGCTCCTGCCATGCTTTTACCTGCCGAGGCTCTTCTCGTGCCGTTCGCGAACAGAACCGTGAAGGCAAAAGCATGGGCCAAGCTCAAGCACTACGACGTGCCTAAAAAGCTTCCGTGCCCTGACAACTGCGGTGTCAGCTTGAACTGGCACATCGACTCCGATTACAGCAACGGGTGGACCGCCAGACTCACTCTCTTCAACTGGGGAACCGACCAGTTTCAAGATTGGTACACCGCGGTGAAGATGAACAAGGCCTACCAGGACTACGAAAACGTCTACTCCTTCAACGGGACGAGGATGGAAAAGGACGTGAACAACACAATCTTGTTCACGGGGCTCAAGGGTTTGAACTACTTGGTGGGGATAAAAAATGGGACGGATCCGAAAAAGAATCCGATGGTCCCCGGGAAGCAGCAATCGGTGATTTCTTTCAAGAAGAAGCACTATCATAATATCGATATCAAAGCGGGTCAAGGGTTCCCAACTAGAGTGTTGTTCAATGGAGAAGAGTGTGCACTTCCTAAAGTGTTCCCCAAGAACAATGCAGGACATCTCAAGTCTAATGCTCTTTTGGTCCTTTGTATAGCTATCATGTCTTTCCTTTTCATGACAGACCGCTTCCACTAACCATCAGCATGGCTAGTTCTATCTGCAGGTAAATTAATAGTTAATTATATTAAATATCTACTTACTTTTGTTCATTTGTTAAAAAAATAAATTACTTTTGTTCATCGATCGCAGTTGTCATTGGAATATATGAATAAATGAGGTTCAAAGTGGAAATATAAATAAATGAAATGTTATAGCATCAACTAGGGTGTGCTTTTGTTTTTCTAATTTAGCCCCAAGTAAGATTTTAACTCTACGTCGCTTTTCAAACGAAGTAGAGACTGAATGACAGTAAACCAAATAGTAATGAACATCGGCCGGTTACAGAAGATAGTTTTTCGAGTTAGTTTCTGTTGCTAGTTAAAGATTATTAATATATCTACCTATCACTTTCTAGGAAATTAATTAGTTTTAATATTTCTGGGAATTCATGATTATGATCGGGTTTATGTGTTTTGTCATCCTCATATGGTGGGTGCTGTGTCTCGTCAGCTGCAAGAAGACCGATGTTTGCAACTCAAGGCTGATAAAGAACTATGTATGAGTGATGATGCTACCAAGATTTCGAGGCCTGTCCATACTCGAACTCGAGACACATAAAGCAGATGATGAGGAGATTGTAACCAGTCACAAAACAGACATTATGATAATTTGTATAAGATTTTAACTGCAAGTAGCTATTATATACAAATCATGAGGATGGATTGGCGTGGTCTTTTCGTTTTCCTAGCTTTTTTTTTTTTTCTTTTTCTTTTTTTTTGTGTTTACCTAGCTAGGATCGATGCAGTCTCTAATGTTTGTAGTAGTTCCAAATGTTGGAACAGGGTAACTAGAAAATTCAAGATAACATATTACAATACAAGCATCGATTTAAAAAAAAAGCCAGATCGATAGTCTTGCAAACTGTTTCTAAGATTCGAAGCATAGTTTAGGTCTCATTCAAGGGTTATCCGTATGTCGAAGCATGCCAAAATAAAACTTAGTCTTCCAATGGTACGAATAAATCACATATATAGATGAAATCATCATTATACTATTCAATTGGCTAAATGATCATTTTATATTAGCTGCTCTATGCAAAGGATAATGAACCTAAATTTGGACCATGGGACTATGATCATTAATTATTAGTGTCAAATCCACTTATAAGGATTTGCCACTACACGAAAATGGTGTTGAACATGTTAATGTTCTGGCAGAGAAATTAAGATAGCAGCTTGTTTGAGGAGTTCTTTCGGGTCAACCGGAGGAAAGGGAGAAGGATTCAAATTGCTATCTCAGGTTGATATCCTCCTCATATGGGCAATTTCAAACTCAAAATTGATAGAGCTTTTCATTCACAGTTTAGGGCTGGTGGTGTTGGTGTAGTCATTCATAATGACAAAGGGAAAGATGGAAAGTTCGATCGCTAGGCACTACCACTTCCCCTAAACATGCAGAAATTTCTGCGTTTTACATCGGATTGAAATTCTAGTTAGACGGCGGGTTTTCCTCTATAATGGCTGAACCATATGCTCTATCTGTAAGACGAGGAGAATCTAGCTTGCGTCTGATGGTAACCTCTTTTGTAGAAGTTTAAGGGTGCATGTCTTCCAAAATAAAAATGTTTAAAGGGGTTTATGGATCAGTTTCGTAAGGTTTCAGGTTATAATTCCTAGAAGTTGTAATAGTGTGGCTCATAGATTAGGAGGCTCCTCCTTGGCTGGAGAAATCCTTATTGGATGATATGTTTGTACCCCTAGGATTCCTTCTATATTGAACTATCTGCTTTTGCTCAAAAATAAATTTCACTTTTGTTGATGCACAAAATTAGCGAGGACTTTGGTACAACAGAAAGTGTCAAGTTTGTGATCTTCGCTAGATTACTCCGGTCACCAGTGTGGGTAAGTATGTAAAGAGATAGGGCCAGGGAAACAAACACAAGATGTACGTGGTTCACCCAGATTGGCTACGTCTACGGAGTAAAGGAGTTCTCATTAATTGTGAAGGGTTTACACAAATACATAGGTTCAAGCTCTCCTTTAGTCAGTTCTAGTGAATTATTTAGTACAAATGACATTAGGGATTATTGTGGGAGAATGATCCTCTTTTATAGAAGAGACTTTCTAGCTTTGTTCTAACATTGACACGTGTCGTGCTGTGATTGGCCTCTGATATCAACACGTGTTGTGCTGTGATTGGTCTCTGATATCAACACATGTCGCGTTGTGATTGGCCTCCTGGTTGGAGGGAAAGTCTTGTGGGTCCTTCATGGTATACTATTGACCGGTGCTCAGTAGTTTCAGGATTGGTCAAGTATTGTACAAACAGTGCTTCCCTAAGTTCCTGAGTGAAGGAAGCTCCTCAGTTGGGGACTTGCAAGATCCAAGCCATTGAGTAATCACAAAACTTCTAAGTACTGAAGCATGATATCATTTTCATTTGCCTCTGCCCCATAGGTAGATGTGGCCTCTTCTCCGGAAGTACTTTTCCTCCATCCAGGAATGGTATCTTTAGCTGATGTTGATGCACAAGGTAATGTATCATTTTCATTTGAAGCTTACTTGTAGTTTCGGGCTTGGTCAAGTGCGATACAAACCCTATAGTAGAAGTCCCCCAAGTCTCTGAGCGATGAGATATGTCGAAAAAGGTAACAGACAAGGTAAGCAATCAAAGTTCTAAGCAATCAGTCTTAGATTGGAAGTTTTATTTTGGGTTCTGGCTGATTGTTCTCTTCCTCCTTGTCTTACAGACCGCAACAAGGACAAAGAAAAGGACATGGAGAAGAGATGATATGAGATATTTTTTCTTGTGAAGAAGTAACAGATGAATCGGCATGTGTTATACTTGTTGACTTTCCACAGACTTATTCTTGAACTGGGCTAAAGGGTTTTCCGATTTCCTCCAAAGTAGCGAGCCGACTCAAGAATTTGAGGGTCAAAACAAGTCCGTCAAATCTGGAGTACGTTTGATCCTGATGATATGGGATACTTCTGCTGTTGACAAAGTAGTCAATGTGGTATGGCGAGGCTTTGTTCTTCGGCGACGGTACTAGCAAAAGGCTATTGAAGCTTCTCGATCTCTTCAATTAGAGTAATGATGCCGAGCTTGGATTTGACTTAGACTCCTCCGTCTAGATTATGTAGTTCTACAGGAAGGGCGTCGTGCTGTAGTGATATGTTCCAGCTCATTGTTAAACCTTCTGCTTCAATTTTTTGTATAGCAGAAGTGGTGTGCAACCTTTGCATTTAAATGGTCATTCAGAGCACTACTTCTCAGCGACTCATCCATGCTTGGCGACTTTAGTGTAAAGAGCCAATATCGTACCAACTGTTCTGAGGTATTTGCCGGAGGAATTCGTGACCTTGACAACAGTTGAGGATGAATAGTCGAGAGCAATGCTAGGTACGCAACCATGCAAAGGCTCCGGGCAATCAGTTCTAGATCGGAAGTTTGATTTCAGGTTCTGACTGATTGCTTCTTTTTTTCTTGTCTTGCATGTAAAAATAAGGGTAAAGGAAAAGACAGGGAAAAAGCATGATATGGGATACTCTTGATTTTGACCCTGATGATATGAGATACTCTTGTTCTAGCATGACTTGTTTGTAGAAGTATTATCTCGGGGGATGGGGGGAAGGGAGCTGAGTATTTCGAGAGACTTCGTTGGGAGTGCCCTTTCCGATGTGAAGAAGAGTTGAGCATTTTTTTTGTAGGTCTGCCTGGCTGTGAAGGATGGAGGTTGACATACATAGGAATTGTCCCAACAGCGAGTAGTAATGCTATTCCTTTACCCTTCTCGGTTAGAGCAATGTAGTGGTCGCTGCAAGATTCACGTGTTTGAACTTTGTCAGAGCACTTTGAAAAGCTGATGTTGCGTGTGAAGATTGTAGATAAATTTTATCCAAGGAAATCTGGCTCTCGAAGTTCGGAGAGCGGTGCCTTTTTGATTTTCGAAACAAACAATCTTGCTAGGGATCTGGTTTTCGAGATTCGGAGAGCGATGCCTCTTTATTTTTTTGAGCAAGTAATCTTATTGGGGATCTGGTTCTCGAGATTCAGAAAGCTGTGCCTTTTCAATTTCTGGGCAAGCAATCTTGTTGGGAGTGCTTTCTCGGATGTGAGGAAATGTTTGGCATTTTTGCAAGTCTGCTTTACCATGGAGCACAGAGGTTGACACACATAGGGATTTTTCAGTTATCAAGCAGTGGTGCTAGTCCTTTACCATTATGGGTAATAGTAGGATAGCTGGACCTTCAAAATTTACGTGTCTTAACTTTGTCAGAGTTCTTTGGCGAAGTTATCCTTGGTATCCGAGGAATTGATGTCGCGTGTGAAGATTGCTAATAAATTTTACTCAGGAAAATTTGCTTCTTGAAATTTGGAGAGTGATATTTCTTCGATTTTTGAACAAATGGCCATGTTGCCCTTTCTTTTATAGGTGTACCAATTGTGTTCAAGAAGTACATTAAGAGAGTTACTGCTTGTAGGAATTCCTTCCTTATTTTCGTACTTCTGAGATTTATTGGACCTATTTTTCCTTCGTCATTTCTGAAAATGTCTGGCCCATCCAATCGTCATTTTGACTTGAATGTTGGTGAAGAGGCAACCATGTCTTCTCAAGACAACATATGGCGCCCATCCTTCTTATCCCCTACTGGTTCTCTTACTGTTGGGGACTCTGTGATGAAGAATGACATGACCACTGCGGTGGTGACCATGAATCTTCTCACTCCCAAAGATAACAAACTACTTTCCAGACAGCTCGATGAGTTGGCTGTTAAGGATTCTTTGGCTCTCGATGTTCAGTGTGCGGGTTCTGTGTTTAATATGGCTGAAGGCCTATTTTCTCAAACCCGCTAAGTTGAATCATTGACGGCTGAAGTGATAAGTCTCAAACAGGAGATCAGAGGGCTTAAGCACGAGAATAAATAGTTGCACAAGCTCACACATAGCTATGCTACAAACATAAAGAGAAAGCTTGACTAGTTGCAGGAATCTGAGGGTCATAAATGATCATCACAGGTTTGTGAGTTTGTTCTAAAGGCATTTATTGCCTTCGTCCTCTGGGGCTGTACTGAAGCTCCAAATGATCAACCTCCGGTGCCTCTTCTTTTTGGGGTTCGGCCCAGTACTGAGGCTCTAAATGATCACCCTCAAGTGCCTCCTATTTCTGGGGCTTTGCTGAGTGCTGAGACTTCTCATGAGCAACATTTGTGAAGGCCCCCTCCTGTTTGTTTGTTTTGATTCATGTGTATGCACATATTTGTAATTTATCGAAGATATCAATAAATAAGCTTTACTTCATTCAACGTGTTATGTTAAATACGCTAAGGCATCCTTCACTAAGTTCTTTGAATTTTTTTTCTTTTGTTGAAGTTTGCACGTTGAAACTTCGTGGGTGGATCCTGCAGGTTGAAATAATGCTCCCTTAATTTCTCGAGTGAGGAAAACTTCTCGGTTGGAGACTTGAAAAATCCAAGTCACTGAGTAGTCGCAAAACTTTCGAGTACCGAGGTGTAGTAGTATATGGTAGGAGTTCCTCAAGTTTTCGGTTGAGGGAGTTGACGAAGAAGGTGTCTTGCTAGTAGTCTAGTTTCCAAATTAATAAAACCTCACCCTTTTCTTTTCTAAGTGGTAGTCCAAAACCCTTTCTTCATATATATATTTTTTTATCCAAGGAAAAAAAAGAGCGCTAGCCCTTTACACTTTTTTTTTATTTATTTATTGAAATTGGTAACCATGCCTGAAGTGCAGTCTTTGACTAGGTTTTTTCTGTGCCCTAACTGCACAGCAGGTCACGTGCTTCGTCCTCAGCCTGTCCATCTTCTTTACGCAGCTCCCATTGTTCTCCTCTGTAGCTCTTCAATATAACACCATCCTCTGTAGCTCAAATCGCGAAGCCATCTTCATGAAAGGTGTTCCTTAACTTGTGAACTACAACATATCCAAATTTAAGATCCATCAGAGTAGTACAAATCCAGAAATGTTAAGTGACTGTGCATCATTTGTCTGTCAACCCGTCAGACCTGTTGTGAGTTTCGAAACTCCATTTTTTCTTGCTTAGATCAACATACTTTCTTCATCGAAGTTGTTCCTTAACTTGTAAAATACAACATATCCAAATTTGAGATCCATCAGAGCAGTACAAATCCAGAAATTCAGGTATGATGAGTGACTGGTCATCATTTGTTTGTCAACCCGGTTTCGAAACTCCATATTCTCTTGCTCAGATCAGAATACTTTCTTCATCGAAGTTGTTCTTCATCATCTCTTCCATAACATATCAAAAATTCAAAACGAACTAATGGTTAAATAATTCCAGATCTTCGAAACATCACAGCAGCTTTGAAATCTACAGGAATCCGACTGTCATGTTTGGAGCTTCAACACTCTAATTTCCTTCTCTTAAACAGAAACCGTTCCTTCTTGAAAGCTGTTCATCTGCTTAAGAACTATAGGATGTTCAAAATTCAGCTCTACTGGGGAAGAGCAAAAGTTGCAGAATTTTGATAGAAGAAAGGAGACAGAAGAGGGAGAGACAGAAAGAGGTTGCTTGGGTTGGATTTCTAGTCTGAGGAGATTCCAGTTTTTGTAGCACCTTCATTACTGGTGAATTTCTTGTACTTTTGTTCACCATTAAATTTGGAACTTTGACTTGTTATTTATGCTATTATAATATGTTTGGAAAAATATATAAATAAATAAATAAGAAGGAGGATCTTGGGACCTTGTGGGTGTAAAACAAAAAATGTTTATGTTTACCCATGTGGTTTTGTACAGATTCCAGAGAATCTTGGGTTTTGTGGACAAAATTTGTATATTTGGAGCAAGGTTTTGTGTTTGGAAGATAGTTTAATAGGTAAGGTTTATTGATTGTAGGTTTTTGGTTGGATATATAGCTTGAATGGTTGAAGCTATTTTAGGACACCAAACTTGATTTAGCTTCACACTATCCTGATCAAGAGTATGTGAAGCTTTTATATGTTTTAGTGTTGAAGCTTTGTGGGTGAAGCTTTGTGGTTGAAGCTTTGTGGGTGAAGCTTTGTGGTTGAAGCTTGGTAGTTGAAGCTTTGTAGGTGAAGCTTTGTGGTTAAAGCTTTATGGGTGAAGCTTTGTGGTTGAAGCTTTGTAGGTGAAGCTTTGTAGTTGAAGCTTTGTAGGTGAAGCTTTGTTGGTGAAGCAAAACCAATCTCTGGTACCAAGCTTCACCTACAAAGCTTCAACCACAAAGCTTCACCCACAAAGTTTCACCCACAAAGCTTCACCTACAAAGGTTCAACCACAAAGCTTCGCCTACAAAACTTCACCTATAAAGCTTCACTACAAAACTTCAACACTAAAACATATAAAAGCTTCACATACTCTTGATCAAGATAGTGTGAAGCTAAATCAAGTTTGGTGTCCTAAAATAGCTTCAACCATTCAAGCTACATATCCAACCAAAAACCTACAATCAATAAACCTTACCTATTAAACTATTTTCCAAACACAAAACCTTGCTCCAAATAAACAAATTTTGTCCACAAAACCCAAGGTTCTCTTGAATCTGTACAAAAACACATGGGTAAACGTGAACATTTTTTGTTTTACACCCACAAGGTCCTAAGATTCTCCTTCTTATTTATTTCTTTATATATGTTTCCAAAGATATTATAATAGAGTAAATAACAAGTCAAAGTTCCAAATTTAATGGTGAACAAAAGTACAAGAAATTCACCAGTAATGAAGGTGCTACAAAAACTAGAATCTTCCCCAGACTAGAAATCCAACCCAAGCAGGCTTTCTCTCTCTCCCTCTTCCATCACCTTTCATCTATCAAATTTCTGCAACTTCTGCTCTTCCCTAGTGGAGCTGAATTTTGAACATCTTATAGTTCTTGAGCAGATGAATAGCTCTCAAGAAGGAACTGTTTCTGTTTAAGTGAAGGAAATTAGAGTGTTGAAGCTCCAAACATGACAGTCGGATTCCTGTTGATTTCAAAGCTATGATGTTTCGAAGATCTGGAAGTATTTAACCGTTAGTTCATTTTGCATTTTTGATATGTTATGGAAAAGATGATGAGGAACAACTTCGATGCAGAAAGTATGTTGATCTGAGCAAGAGAAAATGGAGTTTCGAAACTCACAACAGGTCTGACGGGTTGACAAACAAATGATGAACGGTCACACATCATACCTGAATTTCTAGATTTGTATTGCTCCGATGGTTCTCAAAATTGGATATGTTGTAGTTCACAAGTTAAGGAACAACTTCAATGGAGAAAGTATACTGATCTGAGCAAGAGAAAATGGAGTTTCGAAACTCACAAAAGGTCTGACGGGTTGACAGACAAATGATGCATAGTCACTCATCATACCTGAATTTCTGGATTTATACTACTCCGATGGATCTCAAATTTGGATATGTTGTAGTTCACAAGTTAAGGAACAACTTTCATGAAGATGGCTTTGCGATTTGAGCTACAGAGGATGGTGTTATATTGAAGAGTTACTTTGGGCTTGGTTACTAATTTAAAAAAAAAAAAAAAAAAAAAAAGGTGTAAAGGGCTAGGATTCTCTTTTTTCCTTAGGCCTAACGACCTTCATAAAAAAAAAAATATATATGAAGAAAGGGTTTTGGACTACCACTTAGAAAAGAAAAGGCTGAGGTTTTATTAATTTGGAAACTTGACTACTAGCAAGACACCTCCTTTGTCAACTCCCTCGGCCGGAGACTTGGGGGACTCCTACCATTTACTACTACACATCGGTACTCAAAAGTTTTGCGACTACTCAGTGACTTGGATTTTTCAAGTCCCTAACCGAGCAATTTTTCTCACTTGGGAAATTAAGGGGGCATTATTTCAACCTGCAGGATCCACCCACGAAGTTTCAACATGCAAACTTCAACAAAAGAAAAAATTCAAAGAACTTAGTGAAGGATGCCTTAGTATATTTAACACAACACGTTGAATGAAGTAAAGCTTATTTATTGATATCTTCGATAAATTATAAATACGAGCATACACATGAATCAAAACAAAAAAACATGAGGGGGTCTTCACAAAGGTTGCTCATGAGAAGTCTCAGCACTCAGCAAAGCCCCGAAAATAGGAGGCACCGAAGGGTGATCATTTGGAGCCTCAGTACTAGGTAGAACCCAAGAAAGAGGAGGCACCAGAGGTTGATCATTTGGACCTTCAGTACGTGGTACATCCCTAGAGAGCGAAGGCAATAAATGCCTTTCGAACAAACTCATAAACCTCTGATGACCATTTAAAATCAAACCCTCGGATTCCTGCAACTGGTCAAGCTTTCTCTTGATGTCTGTAGCATAACTATGTGCGACCCTGTGCAACTGTTTATTCTCGTGCTTAAGCCCTCTGAACTCCTGTTTGAAACTTATCACTTCAGCCGCCAATGATTCAACTTGGCGGGTTCGAGCAAATAGGCGTTGGGCCATATTAGACATAGAACTTGCACACTGAACACTAAGAGCCAGAGAATCCTTAACAGCCAACTCATTGAGCCGTCTGGAAAGTAGTTTGTTATATTTGGGAGTGAGAAGATTCCTGGCCACCACTGCAGCGATCATGTCATTCTTCATCATAGAATCCCCAACAGTAAGATGACCAATAGGGGATAAGAAGGATGGGCGCCATATGTTGTCTTGAGAAGACATGGTTGCCTCTTCACCAATATTCAAGTCAAAACGACAGTCGGATGGGCTAGACATTTTTCAGAAATGACGAAGGATAAATAGGTCCAATAAATCTCAAAAGTACGAAAATAAAGGAGGAATTCCTACAAGCAGCAACTCTCTAAATGTACTTCTTGAACACAATTGGCGCCCCTATAAAAGAAAGGGCAACAGGGTCGTTTGTTCAAAAATTGAAGAGGCAGCAGTCTCCGAATTTCAAGAAGCGGATTTTCTTGAGTAAAATTTATTAGCAATCTTCACATGTGACATCAGTTCCTTGGATACCAAGGATAACTTCGCCAAAGAACTCTAACAAAGTTAAGACACGTAAATTTTGAAAGTCCAGCTATCCTTGTCACGCCCCAATCCCGACATACGTCCAGAATTGACATGTGACGTCACAAAAAAATCCGTATCTATCATATCCCACCTCCGGGATATGGGCAAGCACAACTCAAAAATCAAATCGCATAGTTATTTTTCGTATGTTTTATGGCTGCATCTAACCTCCCCGTTAGACTGCCTATGTACCCTAAACAGGGATCAAGCCATTCGTAGTTCGTCATGCACAATAATTGACATATAACATAGTCCGATTAAGTCGAAAGGTATAACATTTCTCAATCAATCAATAGAACTTGACAAGCATGAAAATACTAGACTCAGGGTTACATAACAAACCCATCTGAAAAACATGATTTCCCCTCCAACTATATATAAATCATTATGTCGCAACATGATACCGCAATTCACAACATATATCACTTCAAGGAACCAACGAAGCACAATACCATTCTCTAGCCACATTTATCAACAAGTCTAATCATAACAATAACTATGATATCCAACATAACAATCCCACATGATGATTAACCTTTCCACTTCATCCATCACGTAATTCATCACGTTTTCCACATAAAATCGCATTTCATAGTGTTTAACATAGTTAAGAATTAACAAAGTACACATGATTCTCTAGAAATATTAATCAACTAAAATACTCATGATAACCACACTCATATCCAACGTCATTCCATAATCACATCAATCAATAATGTCAACCATCACATCATCAATAACACATACAAGAAGTCGAAACACAAGGCTAGAGCAACACAATTCAGTTGAAGACTACATCTTTGGAAAAAGAGGATTTTGGACCATCCAACGGACCAAGGCTCCAAAGGGTATTCCGGACCATCACTCTACGGAATCTAAACAGAACTCAGTTCCAAACCACCCAAC
Organism: Pyrus communis; assembly: GCF_963583255.1. NCBI lineage: Eukaryota > Viridiplantae > Streptophyta > Magnoliopsida > Rosales > Rosaceae > Pyrus > Pyrus communis. The sequence goes on from NC_084810.1 coordinate 7,381,608, forward strand.
CGAATTGAACGGAAGTCCAAGAAGCATAACAACGGCTCGGAGGAACAAGACATGATTCAAGTTACCCAATTCACGAAACTCAACGAAACGAAGCAATATTGAGCAAAATCCACATCACAATGGGTCATCAGTCATTTACTAGACCTCCCATCTCCCAAGCAATTCAATATGCGTTTCAATCACATGTCACAACCATTTCCAATACACAAGTCAAATCACATTTCACTTCATCATACTAATCACTATACTTCCAACATTATATCTCAATACATAGCTTACATATCAAGGAATCACGAAGTACAATATTAATATTTAATTACGTTAATCAATCAGTGAGATAACATATCATTTCACGAATTTAATTAAAGAACTCTACATAATTCCCAATTTGGGTTAAGAATAATAACATGGTAATTCTAATTTATTTTCACAATATCTATTGTGGGTAATTCCCATCTACTCAAATTTAGGATTCTAAGATCACCTTACGGAATGAACAAGAGCAAGGATTTCGGACCACTCAACGGAATCCAACAATATTGGGTTCCGGACCACTCAACGGAACCAAAATATCAAGCGGTTTCTCATAATCTACCCAGACCTGTCATATGTAAAGTCAATGCCAATATTATACAATTGGTGCACTGGCAAATCAGGCACCCAGACAAGCTGAGAGGCTCGGGTGAGGGACAATAAAATAAGCGCGTGATACAATAATAAAACTAGCCATAAATCATAATTTATAAACCTTGAATATAAATCTTTCATAAGAAATCAATACCCAACTTTTGAAAACTCCGAGGGAGTCACCCAGACATCCAAAAGTTCATTTCAAACAACCATAACATCTCACACCCATATTCACATACGCACAATGAAAGTAGAATTAGGGCGACACTGTTCATCCAAAGCCTACACCTTTGCAACCATCTCAAACTAAACTCAATGAACTAATGTGGATACAATCCCGGACCATCACTCAAGGGATTGCGGAGTAAGAGGGATTCCGGACCATCACTTAACGGAACCCAAACCAAGATACGATTCCTGACCATCACTCAACGGAATCGCGGAGTGGAGTAGGAAGGATTCCGGACCATCACTCAATGGAATCCAAACCAGGATACAATTCCGGACCATCACTCAATGGAATCGCGGAGTACATTGCATAACCACCAATCAATGAAACCACACATGAATCAAGTTGCTCAAGTTATAAAGGCTCAACGAAACAAGAAATGAAATAATGAAACGAGCATTGACACATGTTTCAAAGCAACAAACCCCATGACAATGGGTTAGCGGTCCACCACTAGCCCTCACCTTCATCAAATCAAGACAATCAAACAAAACAAACCATATTTCCAATATGCACGTCAAATCCCACTTCATATAACAATATCATTGGCTAAATATGAAAATTAACAATTTATAGGAAAAATGATTATAAAACCATTTCATATTCACATATATTAAAGTCACTCACATTTCATCATAACATACCATCTATGTAAATCAAACACCTTTCGAATATGCACGTCAATTCACATACCACGATCATCATCAGTACACAAGCAAAATCATGTTTGATAAACATAGGTCTATGGCTAAATATATATAAATATATATATAATCACATTTCAATAGAATCACATTATAAGACCAAATCAAATTCACAGATGATACCAATATAAGAAATCAAGGTAATAACCATATCACATATGTTCAAGTCACTCTCTAACCAATGTAGGCCCATTAGACTTCACTTAAGTCTCCCATAGTACTAATTTTATTATTTAGAACATTCCGAGACATGTTGACCATAAATCAATTCTCGGTCAACGATGGGGTCCACAATAATCCACAAATCAGATTTATGATCCATAACTTTCCAAAGTCCACATTATGCTTCGAGGATAACGTACTAAAGTTTCATTTTGATCCAATGGTTGAATTGTCGTCAATCATACAAACAAGTGGCGGTCCAAATTGATCACCACACCAAACAATTGAATCTTTGGAAACCAAGCTAGACATAGGTTCACATGGTCACTAGAAGGTATTTGAAACCTAGACAACACTCGTGAACGATCCCACGCACTGCCATACGCGGTGGAAGTCAAGATGGAAGGTTTACAAACCCCGAATTTCAACATTAACTACATGAGCTCAAATTAACGTGGTAGCTAGAGCTCAACAAGAGAAACACTTTTCACAACTAGGCCGACGATAAATTCTAACCGGAAACCGTCCAATTTCACCGGAGAAAACCGGATTTCTAGGGTTCTAAACACCCAACTCTAAAATGAATACGAAAGCACAAGCTAAGCATACCCACTTGAAGATTATGACGAGTAGATGAAATTTCATACCTCACTCGAAGGAAATCGTTGCCGGAATCGCCAGAAAAGTCGTGGACTTTGCGACCTCGAACTGCAAAGATGGAAAAGAAATGGGAAAATCTAACATCACAGAGATGTAGGGCTCGTCAAGAGCTTTCCATGGACACCAAGATCATCCAAAACGGAGATCGGATGAAAAAGATACAAGCGGGTCAAGTTTGGTGGGTTTATGGGTCAAATTCTCCCTAAAACGGGTTAGGCAGCTCTCCCCCTTTCATTTTCTGAAAACCTCCTCCTTTCATTTTCTGAAAACCTCCTCCTTTTCTGGAGGTTTCCCTCCCATTTATAGCATTTTGGTAATATTACCAAAATGCCACCAACTTTAAACGACTCTAACTTCTCCGTTCGGACTCGGAAATAAGATCTGTTGATGCCTACGCGCTCATGGAATCGAACTCTACCTAACCAATTCAAGAGTTGACCGAAAAGGTCGAGAAAATTGGAAATGACTAAAGTAACCCTCACTTCGTTTTTCTCAAATTTGGAGAAATAAAGAACTAGTTCCAATCAAATCTTCGAAATACGTCAAGAATAAAATAAAATAATAATTTTAGAGACGGGATATCACAATCCTACTATTACCCATAAGGGTAAAGGAACAACACCACTGCTTGATAACTAGAAAATCCCTATGTGTGTCAACCTCAGTGCTCCGTGGCAAAGCAGACTTGCAAAAATGCCCAACCTTTCCTCACATCTGAGAAAGCACTCCCAACAAGATTGTTTGCCCATAAATCGAAGAGGCACCACTCTCCGAATCTCGAGAACCAGATCCCCAACAAGATTGCTTGCTCAAAAATTGAAGAGGCACCGCTCTCCAAATCTCGAAAACCAGATCCCCAACAAGATTGTTTGTTTCGAAAATCAAAGAGGCACCGCTCTCCGAACTTCGAGAGCCAGATTTCCTTGGATAAAATTTTTCTATAATCTTCATATGCAACATTAGCTTTCTGGATACCACTGACCACTTTTTCAAAGTGCTCTGACAAAGTTAAAACACGTCAATCTTGCAACGGCCACTACATTGCTCTGACCAAGAAGGGTAAAAGAACATCATTATTACTCGTTATTGAGACAATTCCTATATATGTCGACCTCTATCCTCCACAGCCAAGCAGACCTGCTAAAAAAATGCTCAACTCTTCCTCACATTCGAGAGGGACTCCCAACGAAGTCTTTCGAAATACTCATCTCTTTCCCCCTACCGATAATACTTCTACAAATAAGTCACGCCAGAACAAGAGTATCTCATATCATTAGGGTCAAAAGCAAGAGTATCCCATATCATGCTTTTTCCCTGTCTTTTCCTTTACCATTGCTTTTACATGCAAGACAAGGAGAAATGAAGCAATCAGTCGGAACCTGATATTAAACTTCCGATCTGGAACTGATTGTCCAAAACCTTTGCATGGTTACTTGCCTAGCATTGCTCTCAAGTACTCATCCTCAACTGTTGTCAAGGTCACGAATTCCTCTAGCAAATACCTTAGAACAGTTGGTACGATATTGGCTCTTTACACTGAAGCCGTCATGCATGGATGAGTCGTTGAGAAGTAGTGCTCTGAATGACCATTTAAATGCAAAGGTTGCGCACCACTTCCGATATACAAAAGATTGAAATAGAACGTTCAACGATGAGCTGGAACATATTAGTACAGCACGACGCCCTTCCTGTAGAACTGCACAATCCAAATGGAGGAGTCTAAGTCAAATTCAAGCTCGACATCGTTCCTCTAATTGAAAAGATCGAGAAGCTTCAACAGCCTTTTGCTAGCATCGTCGCCGAAGAACAAAGCCTCGCCATACCACATCCACTACTTTGTCAACAATAGAAGTATTCCATATCATCAGGATCGAACGTACTCCAGATTTGACAGACTTGTTTTGACCCTCAAATTCTTAAGTCGGCTCTCTCATTTGGAGGAAACCAGAAAATCCTCCAACCCAGTTCAAGAATAAGCTTGTGGAAAGTCAACAAGTACGACAACACGTGCCGATTCATCTGTTACTTCTTCAAAAGCAAAAATATCTCATATCATCTCTTCTCCATGTCCTTTTCTTTGTCCTTATTGCGGTCTACAAGACAATGAGAATGAGAACAATCAGCCATAACCTGAAATAAAACTTCCAATCTAAGACTGATTGCTTAGAACTTTGATTGCTTACCTTGTCTGTTACCTCTTTCGGCAAATCTCCTCGCTCAAAGAATTGGGGGACTCCTACTATAGGGTTTGTATCGCACTTGACCAAGCCCGAAACTAGAAGTAAGCTTCAAATGAAAATGATACATTACCTTGTGCGTCAACATCAGCTAAAGATACCATTCCTGGATGAAAGGAAAAGTACTTCCAAAGAAGAGGCCACGTCTACCTATGGGGCAGAGGCAAATGAAAATGATATCACGCTTCGGCACTTAGAAGTTTCATGGTTACTCAATGGCTTGGATCTTGCAAGTCCCCAACTAAGGAGCTTCCATCACTCGGGAACTTAGAGGAGCACTGTTTATACCATACTTGACCAATTCCGAAACTACTGAGCACCGGTCAACAGTATACCGTCAATGACCCACAAGACTTTCCCTCAAACCAGGAAGCCAATCATAATGCGACACGTGTCGATATCAGAGGCCAATCACAACGCAACATGTGTCGATATCATAGGCCAATCACAGCATGACACGTGTCAATGTCAGAACAACGCTAGAAACTCTTTTCTATAAAAGGGGATCGTTTTCCCACAATAATCCCTAATGTCATTTGTACTCAACTATTCACTAAAACTCGCTAAAGGAGAGCTTGAACCTATGTTTTTGTGTAAACCCTTCACAATTAATGAGAAATCCTCTATGACATAGCTAATCTGGGTGACCCACGTATATCTTGTGTTCGTTTCCCTGTCCCTATCTCTTTACATACTTACCCATATTGGTGACTGGAGCAATCTAGCGAATGTCACAAACTTGACACTTTCTGTTGTACCAAAGTTCTTTTGGACTACTGAGCACCGATCAATAGTATATTGTCAAGGACCCACAAGACTTTCCCTCCAACCAGGAGGCCAATCACAACGAGACACGTGTCGATATCAAAGGCCAAATACAGTGCAACACGTGTCGATATCAGAGGCCAATCACAAAATAGAGCTAGAAACTTTCTTCTATAAAAGGGGATCATTCTCTCACAATAATCCCTAATGTCATTTGTACCAAACTATTCATTAGAACTCACTAAATGAGAGCTTAAACTTATGTATTTGTGTAAACCCTTCACAATAAATGAGAACTCCTCTACTAGGTGGACGTAGCCAATCTGGGTGAACCATGTACTTCTTGTGTTTGTTTACCTGTCCCTATCTCTTTACATGCTTACCCACACTGGTGGCCGGAGCAATCTAGCGAAGGTCATAAACTTGACACTTTCTGTTGTACCAAAGTCCTCGCTAATTTTGTGCATCAACAGCTTCATTGCCTCGTTGGCTAATCATAAAGCCCAAAATTTTTCCAGAGTCTACGCTGAAGGCGCATTTGTTGGGGTTCAACCTCATTCGATACTTCTTCATGATGGAGAAAGTTTCAAATAGGTTGGTGATGTGTTGGTCAGCATGTTTGCTTTTGACTAACATATCATCAACATAAACTTCCATGTTCTTCCCAATCTGTTCAGCTAACATTGAATTGACTAATCTCTGACAAGTCGCCCCTGCATTCTTTTGGTCGAATGACATGACTTTATAGCAATATAGTCCTCTGTCAGTAGTGAAGGCCGTGTGTTCTTGGTCCGAAAGGTTCATGAGGATTTGGTTATACCCTGAGTAAGCATCCATGAAGCTCAAGAGTTCACACCCTGCTGTAGAGTCTATAAGTCTATCAATGAGAGGAATGGGAAAGCTATCATTTGGGCATCCTTTGTTTAAGTCGGTGTAGTCAACACACATTCTCCACAAGATCTTTTGAAGCAAGAAAATTTCCTTGGTCAGATTTTTCTTAAAAATGACCACATTTGTTACCCACGTTGGATAATTGACTTCACGGACGAAACCTATGCTTTTGAGTTTTTCAACTTCAACCTTTATTGCCTGGTATCGCTCGGCGTCATAAGATATTCGTTTCTGTCTCACCGGCTTGGTCTTGGGATCAATACTCAAACGATGACAGATTATATCAGGAGAGATGTCTGGTATATCTTTGTATAACCAGGCGAAGACTTCAGTGTTCTCTTGCAAAAAAGAGATCAATGCCAACCGAATGAGTGGTGACAAAGTGGTGCCAATCTTCACTATGCAGTCCGGATAATCTTTTGAGATAGTGACATTCTCCAACTCTTCAGTAGGTTGTGCTTGTTGGGTGAAAGAGTCATCTCGAGGATCATCGGTTGACTGTTACCACCGTGAAGATCCAAGTTGGCTTTGTTCAAGCTGGTCTTTATAACTTGGTCATGTATAGAAAGTGTTTCTTTGAGCACAGGCAAACGTTGTTGCTTGACTGAAGTGTTGTAACATGATCGTGCACTAAGTCGATCTCCTCTGATGTAACCGTTACCATAGGGGGGTTGGAAATTTCATCAATAACATATGTGTGGATACTATATCCTTGAGATCATTGATGCATGTGCGCCCAAAGATGACATTGCATGTCGTTGGGCAGTCAACCACCAGGAAGTTAGTGGTGATGGTGGCTGTGTAAGGGCATGTACCAATGGTGAAGGGTAAATGTATGCTCCCTAAAGGTTGCACGACATCACCGGAAAACCTTATCAGAAGAGAAACTAAGTGATCGAGCAAGTGTTCAACTACATTAAGTGCCCTGAAAGCTTCAACAAACATGATATTGACCGCAGCCCCCGTGTCTACCAAGATTCGTCGTATATCAAAGTTGGCTATATGAGCCTCTATGATCAGTGGGTCGTTTGTGAGGGTAGGTGATACCTCTTTCTTCCTCAGGGTAGAAACATATTGGATCCCAGTTAGGCTTTTGATAGTTGCCTCCCCTGATGTCTTCTACGTGAAACACTTGGTGGCCAGGCCTTAAAGTTCGTTCACTGTTTTTCATGGCCCTGTTGGAAGATTCAGATATGGGTGTGTCATCGCTTATGAAGTATATCACATTCACTTTGTGTTGGTTACGATTATCCCTTGGAGGGTGAATGGGGAATTGATCAATTTTTCCTTCACGTGCTAAAGCTTCAATATGATCGAGAAGCGTGATACACTTCTCGCCATAATGGCCGTTATACTCGTGGTAGCAGAAAAACACACCCGTGTTCTTCATGGACTTGTAATATGGCTGCCTTGGCTTTGTCTTTAGTATTAGGTGAGCTCTATTGGGGTAAATAGCCACGCATATGGCGTTCAAAGGTGTGTACATCTCATACCTCAGGGTAGGGCCTGTCTTAACACGTGTTTGGCCTACTACGTTGACTGCCTGGGGGTGGGCATTATCGTGGCAATATCCTTGGTTATCGCAATAGTGCCCCTTACTCTTCTTACTAAAATGGGACTGGTGAGGATGGAAATCTTTCTTGTTGCCCTGAGGTTGATATGTCTATTGTCTTGGCGAAACATTAAGTGAGGCAGAAAGGGACGCCGCTGCCGTTTGGAAGTTTGAGGTCTTCTTATTTGGTTGGATCTGGTTCCCACTCCCCACTTACTGATAAGGGGTGGCTGTAGGGGGTTTCCCTTGATATATTCTTGCCTCAACGGAGGCGTGGTTGTAAGCCTATGCCATCACCTCAGAGTAAGTCCTCTAAGTGTTGGCATTAATCATGTACTTGAAGAAACAGTCACGTAGGCCTGCCGTGAAGGCTTTGAGGGCGGTCTTATCATCTGCCTCAGCGCAGCGAGAATACTCATGGCTGAAACGGCCGATATACTTTCGCAGTGACTCGTCCGACTTCTGGTGAATAGTGTACAAGTCATCTGCAGAGTGCAAGCGATCGGTCTGGAAGATGTGTTGAGAGACAAACAGTTTCCTCAATTTCTCAAATGAGTCTACCATCTCAAGTGAAAGACGACAATATCAGTTTAGAGCTCCACCAGAGAGAGTAGAGGGGAAAATGAGACTTCTCTCTTCATCGGTATGCATCCGGTATGCCATGGTGGACTCAAAGAGATTAAGATGTTCAATCGGATCCTCCATTCCAGTGTAAAGTTGTAAGCTGAGTTTCTATTTTGTCTTCGCTTGAAGGGGGTGTTAAGGATCTTCCTTCTAAGAGGGCCAAGCCTGGGTTGGTTCCAATCAAGTATCTCGGCCTGACCTTTAGCCTTCAAATTGTTTACTTCTTCAAGGAGCTGAAGGATAAGGGGATCTTGAGTGGAGTCATGTACTATTGGAGTTTTCTTCTGTATCCATTGCCTCTTAAAAGTAGGAAAGTTTGATCAAGAGCGTGTGACTTTCCTTGGACTCACCGTACTGACTTCTAGAGCAAGTTTGTCGGAATACGTCCGAGTCCCCTGTACCTTCATGTTTTTCTAGGACCTGTCGCTCTTTCCTTAGATTGACAGCTGGCCTAGGTCGTGGAAAGGGAACGAGTCTTTCAGAAACCCTTGGGTCATTGATCTTCGAGCTTATATGGATGGGATTTTCTCGACGTTGTCTCAGGAAGTCTTAACAGTCGCGATAAACGGCTTTTGATCCTTCCTCTCCCTCTGCAAGGAGGTGTCTTCCTCCACTTCTCCCATTTTGGGTCGAAGCAGCTGGGTTCAGAGAGGCCTCATGTTGATCAAAACCTTGATGATTAACTCGCTCTTCATTAGGAACAGCCATGTCGAAAATCGTTGACCCTCCGTGTTGGGGGGCACTTATTTGGTGGTTGACTTCCATGGGGACGATGAGCTCATGTGTTTGAGTATGCCTAGCCTCATGGAGCATCTCGAATAGCTTCTCATACTGCTTTTGGAGGACCTCATTCTTCAATGCTATCATGTTGTTCTGAGCTTTCAACTCTTCGAATTTAGCTTAAAGAGTGAACTTCTTTCGTTCCTTCTTTCGCTGCCTTACACTAGGCACGAGGGGGTGTCGTTCTGTGTGTTGTGGCTTCCTTCGCTCCCTATGTTGAAGACGGATGCCTGGTCAAAAAAGAGTGTACGAATGGTGGAAACCAGCTTGACAAAGCTAAAGAGAGTAGGAATAAGTGTGATTCTCACAGACGGTGCCAAGGTTGATGCACAAAATCAGCGAGGACTTTGGTACAACATAAAATGTCGAGTTTGTGACCTTCGCTAGATTGCTTCAGTCACCAGTATAGGTAAGTATGTAAAGAGGTAGGGATAGGGAAACAAACACAAGATGTACATGGTTCACCCAGATTGGCTACGTCCACTAAATAGAGGAGTTCTCATTAATTGTGAAAGAGTTTACACAAATACATAGGTTTAAGCTCTCCTTTAGTGAGCTCTAGTGAATAGTTTGGTACAAATGACATTAGGAATTATTGTGGGAGAATGATCCCTTTTATAGAAGAGAGTTTCTAGCTTTGTTCTGACATTGACACGTGTCGTGTTGTGATTGGCCTCTGATATCGACATGTGTTGCGATGTGATTGGCCTATGATATCGGCACGTGTCGCGTTGTGATTGGCCTCCTAGTTGGAGGGAAAGTCTTGTGGGTCCTTCATGGTATACTGTTGACCAATGCTCAGTAGTTTCAGGATTGGTCAAGTATGGTACAAACAACTTTCTTTGTTCTATAGGTTAACAATACGACAACATAAGATGCTAAATGATTTTCATATGTAATATGTATGCACAAATAGGTATTGAACTATGAAGGTCAAATATAAAACCTTCCACTTACAAGTAATTAAAAATAGAGAGGACTACTACTGGACCACAATACTAGTAGAGGGATAGTGTAAGGTCGAATATCATACTTTCTACCCATTTAAACAAACTTCAAATTCTCCGGTACTCCTTGGAAGATACAACAATCTATAATTCACCAAGTCTAAACTGATCTTGGTATTGTGCCTAAGATCTTCTGGGATAGTGTAAGGTTGAATATCATACTTTCTACCCATTTAAACAAACTTCAAATTCTCCGGTACTCCTTGGAAGATACAACAATCTATAATTCACCAAGTCTAAATTGATCTTGGTATTGTGCCTAAGATCTTCTGTATTGAGCTACCAAGCAGTGGGATAGTGTAAGTTACACTAAGAATCCATTGAATAACTATTCGTTTTTAATTTCTTATTTTTATCTTGGGAATTGTTATTGGCACTCCAAAATTCTAATTCTACACTCCAAACTTTCTATATTTCGAAAGAAAAACACTTGTAAGGAGTGTAGAATGAGATTTTTGGAGTGTCAATAACACTTTCCTTTATCTTTTGTGCTTGTAATACCAAGAAAGTATATTGAAAAAAATAAGAGAGGAAGAAAAATGATGAGTGAGTGGATAAGAAATAAAAAAGTAGGAACACAATATTTACCGACACAAACTTAAAAGTTTATCTAGACTTTTGAAAGAAAGGTTAGTTAATATTCATATTGGCTACACTAGAAGAGGCTTAACATACTTGGCTGATTTTATGTAAGGAGCCATTCTTTCTTATATGAAGATGTGACAATATTTTAAGGCACAAATATTATATTCGGAACTATTTATTCTCGTTATTATTATTTAAATATTATCTTTAAAAAAACATTTAATTTGGAGACCATTTGGCCATTCATATGTGTCCAATAAATCAACGGTTATGGTAACAAGTAGCATCCTCATCATGATGAACCGTTAATTGATTCATCATGATTAAATGGCCTCCAAATCAAATAAATTTTTTAAGAGAGTCTTTATATGACGATAATAAAGAAAATTAACACACTGAACAGTTATAATTATGAAATTTATATGGTAAAATAATGCAACGTCTTCTCATACTCTTTATATGTAACGTAGATGGTGAGTGATAAGACTCGGTTTAAATAAGGAAATGGCCTTCCTTTTGTGAAACTTGCTTTTCCTCATCCTCCCCTTCATTTCAATAGAAGTTTGCCTTGGCAAAATAAGGGCATGTAATGGGATTGCTTATCAAAAGGCTAAACATATTTGACAACTAAAAGTGCTTTTGATTATGTCTGGTAAAAAAAATTTAAAATGTTTATGAATAGTAAAAGGGCTATGAACTTCTCCACAAAGCATTTGCAATTTCAATAATAAAAAAGGAACTTTAATGAAAAGCTCTCAATACTATTCACTTTAACGAAAAATCACATTTTTACACTAATAGTCAATCCTGGTACTATTCATTTTACCCTTTATTTTGTCCTTATTGTCAAAACTCAAAGTTTTCAAGCCATTTTCTTTAGTTTTCCTTAATAAAAAGGCTTATTAGTCAAAATGCCCCCTGAAACTGTTATTGAGTCTCAATTTACCCCTTGAAACTGACATTTTCAACTTTTTTGTCTCACTTTACCCACTTCCGTCTATTAAATTTAAGGGTATTTTAGACATTTTCAGTTTTTACACATTTATTTACCTCTAGCCCTCGCACTAAACAAGTCTTAATTTTATATTTGACAACTCTAATTCAAATGCATAAACTTGGGGCATTTTTAAAAATAATTATTCAATCAATAGAAAATTTTCAAGCAACAAAATCATTCTATCAACCAAAATAAGGGTTACATTTGTTGGTAGAGTTATTTCACTTGCAAGACATCCATGTATTGGTTCGAAACTGCAATTGAAAAATATTCATGACAACAAAATCACTATGCCATTATCTTATCCAAAATACTTCCCAAACCAAAAAAATCATTTAAAGCAAATGTGCATGGTTTGAAACAAAAAAGTTTCACATTGTTGAGCACCGATTCCACTAGGCATGAGCTTGTTCAAACTATGCACATTTGCTTTAAATGATTTTTTTGGTTTAGGAAGTATTTAATTTGGATAAGATAGCTTAATGGCATAATGATTTTGTTGTAATGATATTTTTCAATTGCAAAGTTTCGAGCCAATAAATGGATGTCTTGTAAGTGAAATGACTCTATGAACAAATGTAACCTTTATTTTGGTTGATACAATGATTTTGTTGCTCGGAATTTTTTTTATTGATTGAATAACTTACTTTTAAAAATGCCCAAAATTTATGTGTTTGAATTAGAGTTGTCAAAAATAAAATTGAGACTTGTTTAGTGTGTAGGCTAGAGGTAAATGAACGTATAAAAATTGAAATGTCTAAAATACCCTTAAATTTAATATCCATTAATGGAAGTAAGTAAAGTGAGACAAAAGAGTTGAAAATGTCAATTTTAAAAGGCAAAGTGAGACAAAACCAGTTTCAGGAGATAAACTAAGACTCAATGGTAATTTTAGAGGCCATTTCGACTAATAAGCCTAATAAAAAAACTTTTATATTTTTATAATAAAGATTTTGCTTGCAAAAGCACTTCTGAACATAAATGTTTCTTACATAAGCAACCCTAAATTTGCCAACTTGTGGCCAGTCTTTTGTTTTATTTTTTTTGCAGTGAACTTTTGTGCTACATGTTCACTTCTTTCTAAACACAGGCAAAATGATCAACACTGACAACACAGCTTCTCCGAACATGACTAAATACTGAATGAAACAAGTGCCTGCACCAACTCTAACTGCAAATTGCACTGGGAGGAAGAAGGTAATGCAACAAGATAATTTCAACAAAGAACACTGTAAATTATTTTCATTGATTAGGGTTGGAGCACAGCATAAGCTTAAGCACTTTCCACCCCTCAAAATGTCATAACGAACAACGTACCGTTAATACAAAATATAGGCCTCGGCTATCGTTGTACAAAATACAGGCCTATAAAGAATGTTTTTAATATACAAATAATTTGGACTAATTTCACAAACAACAATTGCTCTTGTGGGAATATTTTGCAGAATGGACCAACTGTGCAGCTCTCTCAACTCTGAGCCAAGATTATGTGGAAGTAAATTATAATCTCTTGCCAAATCGGGTAAAACAATGTAAGGAACATTGTCTTACTTCTTTCGGGTGGCCAAAAAATCTGTGTAAAGTGATGCTATGTCTTCTTGGGCACCTGCAGTAACAAATCAGCGAATGATATTGCAACTTTGAGTGATTATTATACGAATATTTGAAGTGAGCGCATCCACACGCACAAGAAATGCATGAACTAGACGTGCAAATTTAATAGCAACATCATTGTATACTACACTGCTTCAAAATAAACTGAAGTACCTTTTTTAGATATTTCTTGTGGAGTTTCAATGCCCCAGTGCAAGCTTTTTTGGCATCTAAATTTCCAGTTATGTCATTCAATATCTGGCGGAGAAAAAGAGTGAGGTAAGTAAACAGACAGGTAAAAGTTGTACAAAAATTAAGTTTCAATTCAACCAACTGAAAATTTGACAACTCTAAGTACTTGTTTATTACACGGGTCAAAGATTCTTCACCAGTCCCTAACGACTCTTAGAGAATTATTTTGAACTTCTCCCTTAGGGCATTAGAAATAGCTAAAGACAATTTTAGTCCATGCAGTTAGCTAGGGCTTCCAATTTCGTCCTGCAAAACTTGTAACTATATCCTGCTAGTTAACATTAGGTTGCAATCAAGCCAAAAATCCTTAAGATGATCACTTTTCATGTTTTATTTTTAAGGGATTAGGCAACGCATTTGAAATTTTCAGGGTCCAATCCCTTACAAAACAGCATGAAGATGTGATTATTTTTCAGGGTTTTGATCTTGATTGCAACCTAATGTAAGTTGTAAAACTACACGGACAAAATTGGAACCCAAGATAACAACATTGGAACAACAGTTTCATTTGGCTTTTAGAATTTTTCTATAATCATTTGTGAAAGAACAAAACGATAGCATCATATTCTTCTCTGAACCATGTTTGACTACCGTAGAAGAATCCACTTTTTCAAGGAAAGATTTAATAGGGTTGGCTGATCAATGTTGCTGCTCCAGTCTCCTATTCCTTTCCACTTTATTACATATTTTTACCTTCAGATGTAAATTATAATTTATCATGTATGTCAAATCCACCCAGCATCCTGGACCCTAGTTTCGCCACAGCAAGCGGCTTCTTACATTTAGTAACTCTTGTTTATTGTTTTAGATGAATTTATGACGAGGCTGTCCCCACATAGACATGTTTTCTATTTAAGTCATGTAATATCATTCTCAATATAAGCTGAAAATTGAACGGTTCTAAGAATAGCAAATCGTCAACTGATAATGCTAACCTTGACAACATCATCCAGACCCCGAGCTTCTGTAAGTAGCTTTGAGCTCTTATCTTTCAAGACACTGGCAACAAGGAAAACAGAAATTGGGAGCGGTGCTTCTGAATTCTTTGCTCCACTTTTCATGTTTTCCCTCTCATACTTCCCACACTGACGTGTTGACTTTGGTTTCCCTTTAGATCCCTCGGCCTTCTCATTATCAGTATCAGATTCTTCATACACACTGACCAAGTCAGGGTCGTACTCAAGAGCCCACATCATCTGTCAAAGTTTAAATGAGATAAATTCTTACCAATATAAATAAGATCTTTTAAGTTCAAGATGCAGCATAACCATGTATACGTGCACAAAGAAAAAGGATATATTTGGCCAAAAACGAAAAAGAAAAAGCAATAACTATATAGCTGCAGAAATTTACTGTGCAGGACACCCTTTCTTTATTATAGAACAGGCATGCATCGATACTATTCAATCAGGAACACATACATCCAATTACACAAACAAATGATCTGAAGTTTGGTCTTTAATATCAAATGTATGCAATAGTTCTTAAAATTTATTTTCGAAAAGTACTTGTCAAATAAGTACTAACTTGCCAACTTTTATTCGGAAGAAATAAGGTCTAATACAAAAAATTCTGCATAAGTATTAAATTTAAGGAACAATATATAAGTGGAATTGTGGAGAAATATTTGATGATTAGGAAAAAATGAAGTGGCTTCCCAGAAATAGTCTCACGGATTCGATAAAAGTATTTATACATGCAATAATTAGATATATTAAAAAAAAATCCAAAAGGGAGAATAGAAAAATATCAAAAAGGTATTAACTGAAACTCATTCTTACCTCCCAAAGGTATAAAGAATCACAAAAAGAGAATTCTCGACGGAACAAAACCATAAGCATCCGGAAAGCAAATAAATAGTCACCTCCGCCTAGTGTCTCTGCATTCCAAATTGAACATATCTATTACTATCTTCCTTATTTTTTTAGCATTATGTTGAGCAATGTAAGAAAGACATGACAGAAACACACAGCAAATTTGATATTCAAATCCTAATAAACTTTTCTAAAAAAATTCTCAAAAATAGATTTCTTTTCCCTAAATAAATGTATCGAATATTCATCCAAACGGTTGGCGAGCATGAATTTTCATGATCAGTTCTGAGAAGAAGATTATGAATAATGAAAAATGATGAAAATCGCATATGATGTCTCCAACATTTTAGATAAACAAATATTTTCTGTCTGACAAGTAAATGGACATAATTGTAGAGCTTAGTAAAGCAAATAAAAAAGACAATACCTAAGTGCTGATGAAGTTTTGGATCAATGACTTGAGTAATTGAAGCCAGATTACTTAGTTGTGCCTCCACCCCAACAGAGCTATCGGTACATCTGAAATTTCCTCGCTTTAAATTTAAAATGGAACAAGTCATAAGAAACTGGAATCCAAATTAACCATTACCGGGTAACTTTGTAGCTTTAAAGAAAACACGTAACTTCAAATCGAAAGAAAAATATTGTAGCAACTGTTCAAGGACAGAAGTAGATGAACAAAAACAGCTAATGAATCTCATTAATACATGGATTTAAGATTGCACATCTCCTCTGTTAATTTCTGGAAGGAAGAGCCTAGCAACCCTAGTTTTTTTAAACACATGGTAGGCATTGATTTGATGCAACATCAGAATAATATACAAAGTGAAAGATTTGGTGCAAAGTTTTACCAGTCTGCGCATCAAGCGTTCAAAGCACCAAAATGCATCTGCTTCATCATCAAGAAGGATAATCATGGGGGAACAAAGATCACTCATTCCTGATCATTGTGTCATGAATTTCGGAGTTTAGAAACATCAATTTTTTTTTTTCTTTTGAAAAAATCAAAATGAATTTCTTTTTCACTTCCCAGAAGTGTAAGGAAGGGATGGATTCAGTAGAAAAATCACTCCTATGTTACCAACCTTGACAATAACCGACATCTGTATCTATCCAAGCATAAACGGCTAAAATATCCCAAAGTTTTGACAAGTTTTCTTGCTTCTCGTAAAACACTAGTGTCCTGTCAGTACGAACCACGTCAAGACCTGGCATACAAATAAAGATAATCAGAAAAGCTATCTAACAAATCATTATTAAACATGAAAATTCTGCAATCCGTCAAGTTCAGTACTTTTTCACATGTTGCAGGTAGGTGATGTAAAGACGTGATGAAAACATAGAATTGACCAATAAAATAGTCAGGGCACTGACAACAAAAAGAAAAAATGCCTGACAATAAAAAAGAAGTTCCTCCAAAATAACCATGGTATGTATGCAAACAAATAAAAATATATCACAAACCTATTTGATGTAGAGTAAGCATCCACTGGATTACTTTCTTGTCCATTACTGGTTCCATAACATTCTTACGGTTTGTACTTGAACCATTGTCTGGATTTATTTGTGAAAGTACTATGGGATCCTGAATGGGCTGACCATCTTCAGTGATTACAGGGGCAGTGATAAACCTACCACTTCCAACAACAGGAAACATTTGACGGCAATCTTCCTTTGACCGAGCATATTGCACTCTGAAAAGGGCAAAGCATGATACTTAACAAATAATACCGAATAATGGGACAGGTTGAGCATAACATGCTGGAATCTGACAAGATAACATTATGTACAGCCTGTACATTTGGAAATATACACATCCCACACAAAATAGAGATGCTGGAGTCTGGACCCCTATCGTATGAAGAGGAAAACCTGAGTCTTTTGCTAGCATGTTTCGCCATTGTTGTTAACTAAATTTACTCACTTGGGGTACATCGCAAGTCATAAACCTCAACTCATGATATTGATTATTTTCCCAAAAGATCATCTTTAAATTACTTAACGAATTGCAGTACTAAAAGATACATGAACCAGAAATAATTTCTCCTTAGACCATTCTCATCAATTGCGAGTGTACTACCCTAGGAAACTTCTTTAGATAAAGAAAAAATAAAAGGTAAATGACAAATAAATTTGAAGTAACCCGAGTAAGGCAGGAAACAAGATATACCTTCGACGTTGCCGAATCTGCTCTCTTTCATCAAATGTGCTCGTAGGATCATAACAACCTAGTAGAAACTCCCAAACTTCTCCTCTAATTGATGGATGGATTCCCTAATTGCCAAATATAATATAATTATGGATTGAAGCTGACCACTAGCCTTGCAAATTGATTATTTCATGAGCAAAACTATTTAAAAGAATAAGTTCTAGATATCCACAAAATGTAGATGAACTAGTACCAGGCTTAACAACAGCTGGACGGTCAAACAGTGAAGCATCTATGTTATTTCGTGTGCAAATACAAATAAAATTAAGTAATAGATAATCTGATTTTTTCACTAAACTAATGGCTCTGATTTTCTAGATATTCCCTATCATGTAAGTCCGTAGGAGCACCGGTAGGTTTTTCATTGGATTTTACAATAAAAGAACAACAAAAACATAAAGAGAAAAAAATGAATCCATAAAGACAAGTATTGATAGGATTGTCGAGACGCTCTGATAGCTACACAGAATCCAAAACTGAGTTTTATAAATATAACGAAAAAATTTAGCATACTAAGTGGTAGCTATGAATCATGAAGATTCACTCACCCCACGATGAATTCGACTTAAAGTCTTGCCTATATCCAGTTGGCCTTCTGGACTAAATGCAGCCTGCCATTTCCTTACACTTAGAGTTTTACCTGCCTGCATGAGCAAATAGAAATAAGGTGTGGAGATTGAAAGAAGCACATCATGGTAATGGGACATTGAAATCACTATGAAGTAATAAGACAATTGCAGACATATTTAATAGAATACACAATGAATCTTTATCAGTTTCTCATTGTTTACAAGCCTTTATATAATCAAATCATTTTCTTATTAAGGCCAACCCCTATGAATCATAATCCAGATCGATGTTCCGATTCATAATACTTTGGTGATCCAGTTCACAAATATTGGCGTTACAAACGTATCCTGATATATGGAGAAGCAGAAAGTGTAAAAATGTTAAAACTTGAGAAAATTTTCAAGCCAAAGATTCTGACATGCTGGAGTTTGAGGCAAGGGTTTGTGCAAATATAGCTATATTTCCCTTAATTGCTCACAATTATCAATTTCATATTCGTGTACGTAGGCGTTCACACATTCATATACAGATTTCTATGAAGTTGTGCATAAGCAACACCAGACCGAATATCCCCAACATATTGGGTAGGCGTTACTTGGTGGGAGCATATTGACTCTCGGATACGTATTGAGAACCAACAAGATCCTCATAACTCCGGTTTTAGTCACTCGAATAATCCTATACCTGTCCTACATTCTCCTTCCAAAATTCAACAAGGTGATCAATTAACATTAACACTATCCCCAACATTCTCCTTCCGAAAAATCCAAAAATTAGCCAATTTCATCACTTTGTGATTCTATATCAACACCACCAATTCATGATCTTAACTAAAATCTAGCACCCTACAATATCAAATCTGATTCATTACACAATATCTTGGTTTTCAAATGGGAAAAGGATCAAAATTAAGACAATGGGTATCTAAAAAACCAGTCTTTATATCCAAATCCAACAATCAAACAAAGACCAGAAAGAAAAACCTTGATCTTGAAGCGGGTTTTGGGCACATCTGTACACTCAGGGCGTACTTCATAGAAAGAATCAGCAGGAGTCCCAGCGTCCCTCCACATTCCAATCCCCCAAAAGCACTTTCACAGGAAACACAAAAGCACGTTCTCCAAACCAACAAAAATGGCCCTCAACCAGCACTCAGAGCTAACCGCTTTTCAACAAATCAACCAAAACCCAGAAAAAACCAATCAAAACCCAGAAAAATTAAACTTTCGCAGACCCTTTGGATCAAGCTCGAAACCCCACCAAATAAAAAATGATCTGTTTTTCCTTTTTGCTTTTATGGGTATTATTTTTCTTTTCTTTTTTCTGTGTTGGTGTGGGGGTGTGGTTTTATGACAATGATGATTGTCGCGGTAAATACTCTGTCAAAGTCGTGACGAGACGGCTGCCATCGCACACCACACCTGAAAAACCCCACAGCCAATATTTATTAACTCTTTAACCTCCTCTGTTTTCCCTTTGTTTTTCACTCATTTTCACTGCCTAAATTTTCTATGTCATCTATTTATTATGCACGTAATTACCCTACATTTTTATCCTGAAATAAAGGAGGGTAAAAAAGAAAATGAAATTACCTGTACTTGGGTCACCTTTTTCTCTGTGGTAAATAAATTTACTATTTTCTGGGATTTTCTCATTGCTTTTTTTTTTTTTTTTTTTTTTTTTTTTTGGGTGGCAGAAACTTGACTGGGTGGCTGAGAGATTTCCAAGGCCATCGCTTTCGCGGGAACACAGAAAGAAAGCCAATGGAAGTTGAGAGACCGAGTCAAGTCAACGCATTGGGTGGACCCTGATGAGACGGTGAGTTGGATGGCCTTGGATGGTTTTGGAGTCGGTCAACTTTGTTTGCATCTCGAATACGTCAAACCCATGTATAGTTGATCTATGTGCATTGAATGTTTATTGTTTTGTACGGTTGTATGGCCTCATGCTAATCTTAATTATATGTAGTTAACAAACAATGAAATATACTTTATGCCAAAGGTATATAGCGGTAATGCAAGATTAAATTTGTAGATAAAATTTTGTAAATTAAATGACATTAAAATTAGTAATTAAATTATTACTTAAATGCTGATTAACGTGTTTATTTCTTATTAATAATCTTAAGAAAAAATATCGTGCCCAAAGGATTATCATCCCATGCTTTTTTCTTTGTTCCCACGTCATTGACAAAGCCGACCGGCCAAGGGCCTCAAAGCTTTGAGGACACATAAAATATTAAGTTAGTCTATGCCTGCGAGGTTTTATTTTTTGTATAAATAATGAAACTTCGGTTTGCTTAAAACCAAGCGCGAGTAGAAACAATGGTCAGTTGATGAGTTTTGAATAGATGTCTATGTGAGTTTGAGTAATGCCCCCATAGAAAAACATGATGCATAGGTCTCTAATCGGATTACTGTACATTACTTAATCGCCACGATAACTCTAAAACATCAAGTGAAGTAGATTCAACAATTCAAACAACTCAATCCCGTAGAAACAGTGGTTAGTTGATGAGGTTTTTATAGATGTCTACATGAGTTCGAGTAATCCTCCCATAGAAAAATATAATGCATGTGTTTCTAACTGAATTACTTAATCTCCACCATAACTCTAAAACACCAAGTGAAGTAGATTCAACAATTCAAACAACTAGGCTCCTTGATACATATAAGAAATCTACAATACCTAGATGAAACTAAAACGAAAGAACTCTCCTAAGAGAGAAACAAGAAGCAAATTTCTAATGAGCTTTTGGTAATTATTAAACAAAATCAAACTAAATGAACTAAACAGTGTTGCCGCTCCAGATCCTCCCGGCATCCCGAAGAGAGCCATAGTCTCGTACTGACTAATTAAATTTGAACCACATGCAATCTGATAGATTTCACTCCTTGCAGCTCCAAACTCATATTGAAGGTGACAACTTGACAGTCTTGACCCAAAACCTTGAGGTAATCATGTGCATGCGTCAAAAGACGGCAAACATTTTGGCGACTACAATGTGTTAGGGTGACAATTCTACACCAAAATAAAAATAACAGGAAGGGGAGAAAGGGAATAGACCAAGAAGGATTATCAAGAGGGAAAAAACCTAGCCACTTTGAGAGAGAAATTGTGTACATTTTTATTACATATAAACTATAAGCTCGTAGCATTCGTCTGGGTCGTTACAGCTTGTCCATTGGTAGTGAACGTGAATGGGTTACTTACGCCGGCCACCTTCCTTTATCTTGGATCTCCATGTTGAGGAAAGTATGTAACTGGTTCTTATTGGTTTCTACCAGGATTTGTTTACCTTTGGGTGAAAGAAGTTGAGGTTCCACTAGAAAATCAAACGGTAATATAGAGAGCAGCCAAACTCCTTATCAACACATATTATGTCTCTTGTTTTCCCGTTGTGGGATTCTTATATACAGTCAACATTTACAAAGAGGTGTGCTCAATTAGGCTAAGTCACACAATGAGTTAGCCATAATAATTTAGTGTCAAATTCGCCCTTACAAGTGGATATATAAGAATATATACTACCAAACTGTAGTATTAGTTAACGTCAATCCTTATTTTGGTTTTTTTAAAGATTTTATGTTAATGATAAGACCCTTATTAATTGTGATGCACATATACAATGATCCCCATGAACAGAATCATTCAATGAATTTGCAACATCCACAAGAGCATGTGTTTGCGGTTCTAATCCAAAAGGTTACTTCATTACTCACAATGATTTGATTAATTTGTATCTTCTAAAAAAATTGCACCGTACGTCCGACGGAAAAAGAAAGTTAAGCTTCCACTTGAGCTCTAAAATTTGGAACCTGTGCTCGATCGCTGGTCAGGAGGTCAGTTCTTCAATGCAAAATACCATTCTGCAAGACTTTTATTACTGAGTTCCAGAACTTCATTGCAAATTGACATAGGGAAATGCCTAGAGGAGGGACAGAGAGAGACAAATCACGTTCAATAATTAATTAGTCTAACCCAGAACACAAGCCATGAATATTCTTAATAATGTTTAAGCAAAGAATAAACGCATACAAGAAGTTATTTAAAAGTTCCAATAAAATAAAGTCCCAAGAACAACTATTGAGAGTAATAATCTCACATCGAAAATAAAATAAAATCTTGTATGTAATTATAAGTAATTGAGTTACTCTTTATATTGTCAATTAGTTTTATGCTTGGACCTAACTTTTTCATGATATGAGAGCAAGTTGTCTTATGTGTGAAGCTCAATAGACAAGTTGTTTCATATGGAGCCCAAATATGGCCACACGTACTCCACGTCACATGATTTGTACTATTTACATGCTAAGCTTGAATTCGTCGCACTTGAGGTGTATGTTAAGAGTATTAATCTCACATCTCAAGAAAAGAACGGACCTTGCATTTGCTTATAATAACTGAGTTGCTCTCCATATTCCTAATTAGTTTTATGATGAAACTCTATGATGAAACTCATCATTCTTTAACAACCATTTAAAAATTGAAAGTGCATATATGCTTTGCATTGAGAGCTAAGAAACCTAAAAGATAAAAAAAAAAAGAATAAGAAAAAGTAGCAAAAGCTTCTCTGACAACAAAGCTGGTAGAAAGTATTCCATGCAACCCCTACAAAAACCCCTATCAGAACACCGTTCATTCCACCCCATTTTTCTTCGTCTTCCAAAAACGACAGGGAAATACAAGCAATATTTGGTCCAACAATGGCCAACCAAATTCACAAAAATTATATTAATGCAGTTTTTGTTGTGGGGATTGTATGCGTGACGCTGTTGATACAGAAGAGTGGTGCAACTGACTTTGCAATTGGAGGCTCAAAGGGCTGGTGTGTTCCTGATTCTTCTGTTCACTATAATCAATGGGCGGAAAGAAACAGGTTTCAAATCGGAGACTCCATTGGTAAGTTTTTTATGCTCTATGTTTATTAATAAGGTTCTACATATCCCTCTCAGTTTTCAGCATCTGAATATACAAGCAAGTTTTAGGTAAAACCTATTTTATTTAAACACTTTACTCCTATGCCACCCAGGATGACCTTCCTATTTTGTGTGTTATAACTTAGTTTGATGCGTTGATACATTATTTTTCATTTCAAATTTGCTCATAAGGTTAAAAATGGTTAAGAACATGATTTTATAGTCCACCACTTATATATTAATTTTATTAAAGAATTATATTACTTTTAAAGGGACACTTGTCATTGTTCATGTTTGTAAATTGATTACGAGGATAAAATCGAAGTTATGTGATTAAAATTAAATACAAAAGTAAATTTATTACAATCTATGTTGAGAGTACTCATTACATTTTGGGGAAAAAAAAAGAAAAAGAACAAAAAGAGATCTATTATGTGTTTATAAGTAATTGGCTATTGTACATATTACCAATTAATTTTATGGTGACATGTCAACTTTCTTTACTCTGGTATATATTTTACATAGTTGGACAAGCCAACTGTAATTAAGATTATTGATTTGATAGAATTATGTGTATGCATGTGATTTTAATTTATAGTGTCTCACAACAACTTAACAGATCAAATAAAAGATCATTGTATTTTGGGGCTTGTAGCCCCAATGGTAGTAAATTACGTCCACCCCAAAAAAGGGGGGTTCTGGTTCCCCTCCTCCCTTCCCTTCTTTGTAACAAAAACAACACACAATCAAAAATTCAAAATTGTACAAAAATAAAAATAAAAGGTTTGTTACTCCCACATAGCCATGCTTACCCTTGCTAATTTACTTGATATATATTTCAACTGCAGTGTTCCACTACCCTCCTGGCCAAGACTCAGTGCTTTTAGTAACCCAGGACGACTACACCAACTGCAACACGGATTCACCTACGGCTAAGAAATACACCGATGGCCACACAGTCTTCAAGTTCAACCAATCCGGGCCATTCTACTTCATCAGTGGGAACAAAGATAAATGTCAGAAAAATGAGAAGGTGGTAGTGATTGTCTTGGCAGATAGAAACAGAAATGCAAAACCTCCCTCATCTTCAAACTCAAAAGATATGATCCCATCTCCAGCTCCTTCTGATGAAGCGTCTCCACCTCCACCGCCGTCAGAGACTACTGAGATTAACCCTACTCCTGCTCCTGAAGGTGAAACACCTCCTCCACCTCCAAACGCGGGTTCTTCAGTTTTCATGAGTTTTATTGGGTCCGTCGGAGCATTTGCCGCATCCACAACACTTTTAATACTCTAACCGGATTGGATTCCTTGAGTACAAAGTTTGTTTTCTTTTGAGAGTATCTTTTTATTACTCTCTGCTTTATTTTATGTTCTTTTTTCCTTAAAGCTCAGTGTGCATGTTTGTACTGGTGCTTGATATTTGTTTGATTCTCATTTGTATGTGCTTGTGAGACTCCACAATAAAGGCCAATAATGTAGATGTATGCACAAATAAATAAACTGATTAATTTTACGTAGTGTATGTTAATGTATATGTGCAGTCCCGTGGGAAATGCAAATATTATCTTTGGTTTCATGACTTGCGATTGTGGAAGCAATAAGATACGAGGTGTTTGACTGTCCAAAGCCGTTAAATTTAGCTAGTTAATCCATATTCGATCCGTTACAGATTGTATTGTGAATTCATGAGTTTTTATCATTTATTGTCAAAATTTAGACCCTAATTTCACAATTTTCTGTTTTTATAAAAGCTTTTAAATATAAGAAAAATCTCAACTGAATAGACCCAAAAACCCTCAAAACTAAAAGCTAGTTATACCCACAAGCTAAATCCCTTTAAATGTTATGATTTGAGGGACAAATCGTTTTACAATATTATGAAACCCTTTAAATCTTATGCTTTGCTGTAGTTCTGTGAAATTTTTATCATGGATTTTGTAGTTGTGTCTAAAACAAAAACTGAATGGTAAAGAAAAATATTTGGCTTAATAATATGTAGTATAGTCTTAAAAAAATTGAAAATCCTTACCTATGCGTGAAAAACAGCATGCTCTATTGAATTGTATGAGTGGATTTTTGCAAGGAGACTCATCACAGAAATCTAATGTAGTCATGTCGAAATTTTTATGAGTGAAGTTTTAAACATGGAATTTTGACAAAAGTTAAAATTTATAAGTTGACACACATCACTTCTCTTTATTTGGATTCATATACATAGAAATTAAAATTTTCACATGGAAAAAAAAAAAAAAAAAAAAAAAAAAACTTTGAATTGGGACTCCAATTCCTAAGTTTAAACTTCAAGTCAATAGGTGTTATCTTCAAATTTCTACGAGAGTTTAAAAATAAAAAATTCAACATTCAAATTCCATTGTATTTTGAAGTTAACCAAAAAAAAATTCACAAATTCTAGAAAATAATATTCCGTTATTTCTATTTCCGTCATTTTGAAATTCTTCAGTAATATTAAATTTCTTCATTCAAACATAATGTTAATGAAATTACGAATCCAATCCAATTGGGTGAGTAATTGAAACAAACGGTACATGTATTTACTTACTACATTCATCATCTAATGCTCAGATATTATATTCTCTTCGTTTACATATCTGGCCGTTAGATGGTAAGTGTATCTCGTTGAAAACATATTTGACCGTTAAATGGTAAATGTATTAAGTAAATGTACATACGCGAATTTGATCTTGAGTTTAACGCCTCACTTATCCCTACTTTTCTGCTTTCCCTTGCAGCTAAAAACATAAAAGAAAAACAAACAAAAAAGGCGTATAATGGGTGCTTGCACCATCCCTCGTTGACATATCCCACAACAATTAGTATAAGGCATGCGTTTCCTTTTTTAGTATAAAGTTATCTAACTATAATCGCATGAGTTGTGAAGTATACAATGTTTGTAAAATCGTTTCGTGTTTCGAAAACTTGAACCGAAAAATCGGCACTTGTAATGCTTCATTCCACATTCTTCTTTCTAAGAGGAACATGTTGTCATCGTTAACAAAAAAATCCTCACTAAAACAGATGTAGCGAATAAATAATTCTTCTTGTACACTAACCAACACTTGGCCTATCCATCAGAAGTTTTTGCCGAGTTCAACCTTCCTCATCATTCTAATAGTATTGTGCAGAATTGAGTCCATTATTCCCGCTACCTGCAAACCCAAACGAAAGAAAAAATTAGTGAGCACTCTTGACACAAGTAAACAACTACAAAAAACAAAGATACTAACCGTGAAAACGCCTCCGATAATAGCGCACACATTCGTGATAAAATGTGAAAAGGATTTCGGGTTTTCTGTTATTAAAACCTGGTTATAGGAGACAAAGAAAGAGACAATGTGAGAGAAGCAAAGAGAGTAAAAACTAAAAGACATTTACGCTATTGTTGTTTTTTAACGAAAAATTAAACCTGCATGGGGGAGAGCTCGAAATGGAACTTTGCAACTGGTATTTGGAGACTCTGCGCCAAGCTGCTGTGGGCCGTGTACTCATATTCCTCAATTAATTTATGAGATCTCCCAGTTATGACTTCAGATTTAACTATTTGAAGGTAATGCTCTATCTGCACATACAATTACCAGATATTGCAATTATAATGAGCTTAAGCATTTGCTACTCTTTACCAGCCCAATAAACTTCATTAATGAATCTACTTGTAAGTCCACAAATATATGGAAAAACGAATAAACACTATTTAGTACCCAAAGAAGATTACCCAAGAAAGGAATTAAAACAGTTAGTATCCACTCAGAAGGAGATGTTTATGGACCGTGAAAGCATCTTTAGGGAGGTAAGAATATCCATACAACTACTAAAATGCGTAAAACTCAATCACATGCAGCTATACATTGCCAATACACTGCCACACACATTGGCATGTTAATGGACAAGCACAGAACAATAGAGAAACAAACAGAAGAAAAAGATAGGAGGAGTCATAGAAAAAGATAGCAAGAGTCATGCATAGAGACAAACTTACTGTAACATTAGCACCTAAGTCACGGTGATTTATGAAAGACCGACCATTCAACCTATCATGGCTCACACCAAGATAAGGTACCAATCGCTTGACATCACTCATCACCTTAGGAGCAATCATCCTACCGAATGAAAAATGTGAAATGACGTGAGACATGTTCATTTGAGAAGCATCGAAGGAATGAGCTCCCGAATGAGCGGAAATGACAAGGTTTCCCGGAACCTGCACAGCACAGGACAAATCATACCTATTTCCAACTGAATAACATCTAAGAGTTTTACTGTAAGGTCAATTGAAAGGTCAAAGAAGGCCAGAATTCGGACAATGATAAATTGCATTTGACTGGTACAATATTCTCTTCTGTTTATTCATGTTAACCACTAAGTACAAGAAATTTAAAAATTTGAGGAGGTAAACCATAGCTTAGTTGCTAAGGTGGCAAATTTTTTTTTTCTTTTTTCATGAAGAAGCCAAGGTCAGCCGCTGCTGTCATGACTGCACAAGTGATTCTCAAGTTTGAGGGAGACTCGTGTGTGCAGCTTTGCTAACCAAATTGAGCAGTCACAGCTGCCCTTGGCATTTCTCTTTATTCTTACCGATTTCAAGCATGTGAAACACCTGAAGGCATGCTCTCAGACAAAGAAAAAAAGGAAATGAGTTGTTCAATCCCTCTTTCATCACATTTCCAAGCATGTGAAGCACCTCAAGCCATGCCTTGGGAGCAGAGGAATAAAGCAAAGATTTCTACAGGTATAACCACTGTCCTGCGATTAGGTCTAACATGCCCAATGGTTCTATTAATTTCAATTTCAACTAGAAAATCACCTTCTTTACACGCACATATCCTTCAATTCTACACCCTCCTGTCAATGGTGCTGGTCTTTTTGCATTCTCACCCCCGTTGTTAGATTTACCCTCCAAAGCGAGTTTTTCAGACTCCACAGGGATAGGTGCAACCAAAGTTTCCATTGTCTGCAAGGACAGAAGCTTCATATCAGATTTACAATTTCATTGGGGCACTGAATATCAAGAAGCACCAACAAGTTCAAAGTCAAAGTTAAACATGGGATACAGTGACACTAATTAAAACTTATGAATTCTTGTACCTTAACAAGGCTATCTGTATCTCGATCACCATAATAAGATTCATGCTCATGGTGTCCATGGTCATCCCTGAGAAAGAATGCCAGATAAAGAGTTGCTTACGTTAAGCTTCATATGTACAAGACAGGCATGGCCGAGGGAGCAAAATTTGAGAATCAAATGTATGAATCAAAATGGGTCCATTAAAGAAAATAAACTGAAACATGAGCTTTTCTAAAACCCAGGACATACACTTGAGAGAATGGAGAAACACCTCCGGGTGAAAGGGCAAGAGAGGGAAGACGAGAGAGAGAATTGTCTTTTCGATACTATTACCATCTCAGAAAGATCATAAATGAATAAACTATGCATGCAGCTCCACAACTGAAGGACCAGAAAAACCTAGATAAGACTTAATTGGCTGCCCTAAGATTGCATTTAGATAGATGACTTGAAATTGAGGATTTCAATTTGCATTTTTATTATAAATTGTATGAGATATTAGGCATATTAAAATTTTTTGCTAATTGAAAGTAAATGTACATGACAATATAAGATCAGTTAAATATTAAAGAACAAAATGTCATTTCAAATTAACTTCCTAATGTACTTGACCAAAATTTTCTTTCAGTATATCAAACTATACTTCATCCCTTCTTTTGACATTTCACACTCAATATATAAAAAAGTAAAATTCAAATCTTGCATATCCACATGTTGAAATGGAGCCTTACAGCACGTAAAAAACTGCTCTCCAAATAGATACAGATAAATACGCATACGAGTAAGATGAGGATAGAACAGACAAAAATAAAAAACGATAAATTAAATGCGACTTAAAACGTAATGTTAAAGACTCCCAAATTGAAATAATTTCGATAATAAATAAATGAGTAGAAATCAGTTTGAAAAGAAAATAAACTTTGCGGAATTTTGTAGCATTTACCTCACATCACTTCCTTTACGAAAAATACGAATTGATGGATATCCTTGAATGTGATTCCTGAACATTATGAGGAAGCATAGTTAATAATGGCAAAAACAGGAAGACAGTGGTACATGACGCACACTTGAGAGGTAAGTAAAGAAGAGAACAACAAGGTTGTATCTTGAGATGTAAAGCAACGATGTATAACTAGTTAAGATGGCACATAAAAGCTTAAGTTGGTGGATATGAAAATAGTTCAAATGGTAATTCAATTCTGGGACACTAAGATTGATGGCTTAACTATGGCAACATAGAAGAATACCACGTGAAAATGCTTAAGATAGAGACAGACTAAAACATGAGCTCATCCATGTTCCCACCCTGAGACTTACAGTTCTCTTTTCAACCAGAAAGTCAAAATATACTGATCTGCCAGTAAAATGCTACATTGGTAAGAATACTACCACTACTACAACAACACCAACAACAACAACAACCAAGCCTTATCCCACTAAGTGGGTTCGGCTGTAGAAATCCTAGAATGCCACTATGCTCGGCTTTGTGCCAAGTCTTCCATTAGCTCCAAGTACTCCATATCTTTTCTTAAAGTCTCTTTCCAAGTCTTCCTAGGTCTAATTGGTAAGAATCCTACCCTAGAAATAAAATCTAGAGCTCTAATTGGCATTTCAAGAAACTAAATCCTAGTATTGTTATTTTGAAAACCACCCCAGTTATGCCCCAGTAGGTAGCTTATGGTACTTGTTTCAAAATCTTCTTCAACGACAAATAGGTTCCTCTTCCACTTTTAAGTCTTGACCACATTTTCAAGCAAGAATAAAAACAACCCTGATCAATTCAAGTTAAATTTATTGTTTAA
This sequence comes from Pyrus communis, assembly GCF_963583255.1. Taxonomy (NCBI): domain Eukaryota; kingdom Viridiplantae; phylum Streptophyta; class Magnoliopsida; order Rosales; family Rosaceae; genus Pyrus; species Pyrus communis. The sequence goes on from NC_084810.1 coordinate 7,411,673, forward strand.
TATGTTTATTAATAGTGAACAAAATCTGCTATTTAGTATTTACAAATCTACAGTTGCAGCGCATTAAGTGGAGTTTGCCATTCAGTTTTCTTGTCCGCTGTAAGTCGGCTATTAAAATATAGAATCTATAAATCTCTTTTTCAATAAGAAAAATTGCAAATATACTTATAGATTGTTTTTATACAACTAATAAAAACTGAAAATGCATATGGCCACAGTGAAAAGTAACATAAAACAAATCGTATTCCATAGAAAATCAAGTGGAAAGTAGGACTAAGCAATTTAAAACATACCTCTTACACAAGTCACCTTCTTCAGTACAATCCACCTTCGCCATAAGTATACGGCCATCTATTTCTGGATCATACCTGTTAACCAAGGAAGCATGAGAGAAAGTGAGATAAGAATTGTAAACTTTAAATTCTGGACTGCACCATTAGAAAGGGGAAACGTTATTAACACTCTAGAACAGCCCTTCAGCACTCTTCCTGAATGTAGAACATAAGGAAAGAGTGCAGGATGACTAGTGCCAATAACAGCTCCCTCAGAAAAATCATATTATGTGGAAGAAAGCAGACTTTCAGAGTGAAGCACCTCTCTCTTATTATTTTGGCGGCCTTCTCCCATGAAGGTTTCTGAAAAGGAAAGTGATAACATGAAGCAAGAAGTAATAAAAAGGAAGATAAAAATGCAGCAAGAAAGATACGCTTTTGGATGGATTCAACTAAATAGTTCAATTACGTCAACCAAACAATAAATTAATGCACACAAAGCATCTTCTGATTATACAACAGTTCCATCGAAAATGAAGAAAGAACAACATTAATTGACCCAAGGATCTTGTGACAAGGACATACATGATCAAGGGTATGAAATGAGGGAAACAATCGAAGTAGTAAATGATAGTTAAACAACTCCACAACCCAAGAGCAATGTATGAAGTACAACAATACATATATTACAACATTTTAGATTTCTTTCATTCGGCAAAACTAAAAGATATAAGTTGAAGAAATCCTCAGCTAGTAATGTTCTCAATGAAAACTGCATTACAAGAATTTTTCCCATGATTGAATGATCGCATTATTTGCATACATGAGTTACACTTTAGTTTCTAGCCAAAATATGAGATTCTAAATTCTTTGCAATCATGCCAAAACCATAGAATATGCATATGCAAATGCAAGTATAAAACAAGAACTGTAGAAATTGATTGATTAAGAAAACTAAAAATTTCATGAAAAGAGATTTGAGACATGTGAAGCTATTTTATTTACCAGGCGATTGCTCCAGTAGCACCACGGAGCATAAAAATTAACCACCAAAATTGGGTGCCTGCAAAAGAATTGTTTACTACAAAATTAGGAAATGTATCAATTTGCAACATAAAAGTGTTCCACATCAGCAGCATTAAATATCAAAGGTATGGAACTAAAAGTTGGCCCACTTACTGGTGAGTAAACTTTTCAAAATTCTGAGCAGTTAGAGAAATAGAGCCATCACCAGAAAACTCATCTCCATCCCCATGCTTAATATTATGTAAAACGGGTCCTGAGTGGAACTCAGTGCCGGTTGGTCTTAAATCTGTCCCTATGGAGAACTTGCGAATTGTTTTCGTAATATTCAATCTGTTCTGAGAATAAGAGGGAATGGATTCAGGATAGATGGATACCACATAAAGAATATAAAAATTACTAACAAAGGATCTTTAGCATTAGGGATGAAAATCAGGACCAGAGTAAATAATATTGAAGAAAAAAAAATAAATAAATGAGAGAGAAACTTACTGTTCCCAACACGTCACTCACGTCAAGAGATGCGAATTCACATGAAAGTGCAGGAAAACTACACGAAAAAGGAGATAACATTATGCAGGCGGCCAATGAAATGAGAGAGGCAGGGGGTGAAGGAAGGTTATATAAATTGATACCACACAAATAACACTGTTCTAAAAATCCTTGCCCAGAGCCGCCTATGCGGGGGCCTAGGCGCTAGGCGGGTAGCCACCATCCCGATTAAAGCCTAGGCATTTGAAAATTAAGAAAGGGCGCCTAGACCTGCTGAGGCGTCTGCCTAGACCGCCTAGCCCACCCAGACCTGCCTAGATCGTGACACACTCCGACAAAAAATAGTTAACTTTTATTTTGCATTTTATTTTTTGCAATAAATTGTAAAAGACTTGTTGAATATTTAAATGAACACACATTATATGCTTGTTCTCCATGTTTTCCATTTGAATACTTCATAATATATATGTCATACTATTTTGTAGTTTATGATGATATTATATATATTTTGAGTAGAAGTAGACACTTATTTACATGAAATATAATAGATTTACTTAAATCCGCCTAGTCCGCCTAGGCGCTAGGCCCTAGTCCGCTGCCCGACTAGCATCTAATGTCTTTTAGAAACTTGATAAATAATAATCGAAAGTGATAACCAAGAGTTTTCTTTGAGTATAGTTTGCATCAGAAAGGTGAATCACCAAATTTTCCAGGACCAGGAGTAAGAGAGGGAGCACCCTCATAACCTAATGCTCACACAATATAATTGCCTCTTTTGGGCTGATTAAAGCATTTCCTACAAATTCCCATGTAGTGCACCTTAGAATCATTTGGACCTAATTTAATTAAAAGCACTTGGAGCCAAGAACCTAATAAGGCATCATTTTGTCACCATATCAAAAAGTCCTACCACTCTCAACCATGATATTTATGCCATTCTTAATATAAATAGTAATAACGATTGATTAAATGGGGCTTGACAATATCACATCAACCTAGTATCTGTAAGTCCTAACCACATGTTCATATATGGGATCTGGTTGTGTACCACCACTAAGTGAAGATAATGTAAAAAAATCAAAATGATGGTTAAGAAGAATATCTTTGAATAAAATTCCAATTACACGAAGGATAGTTTTTCACTGACATTCTAAAATCAATAATGCTACAACCGGATCAGTACAAAATTGAACTCCATGCATGTACATAATAACTTCATAAACATCAAAAACACCAATGCAAGCTATGAATGTTTACCTGATATTAAATTCAATGCGTAAGAAATCCCCATCAGAACTCTTGTCGACAATAACAGATGTAGAGGTGCTGACGGTTAAATAATTATTCAGTTCCTGTAAAATGAACATCATAAGTCCCATCAGGATGTAAAGAAATGCCATTATTACTAAATTTAGTAATAAAGTGCTGAAACAGATTACTTAAAAAAGGAAAAAGAAAACAGCAAAAAAAAGAAGATAAATACAAATACAATAAAGTGTATTAACTACAAGCATATCTCAACAAGAAATAATTATGAATAAAAACCAAGGATGGAAAAGAGAACAAAACCACTAGAAATTCTCGTAGATATTATAAAAATAGAAAAAGGTTAAACATACGTAGAGGATCAAAACAAGCATCAATTGAGAAAAAAAAAAAAAATCATTACTCAATGTCCATTGGTTGAATTTGAATACTTTGAACGCATAAGTGATGAACTATAGAAATATGAGCTGCTTACCATTCCAAATAAAAACATCATGGCAAGAGCTGCTACAATAGATAGTCCTGCACCCGATAATGATGCTTCTGTCAAATCTCTAGGAATTTTCCTGTACACAGGAAAAGCATTGTAGCATAAATACATATCAGACAACCCCTGTAGGTGAATTTATTGCCCACTAAATTATAGCACAGGTTTATTTTTTTATATACAGGAAAATTTAACAAACACCAACTGGACTATTAGGGTGTGCGCAAGTACCACCCAGATTGCAAATTCACCACCCAGACTCATGGTTTACTGTGAATGTACCATCTCTATTAATTTTTGCAGAACTTTTAGTCAAAATGTATCATGTGCAACACATGTGAGCCATTTACAAGTGTATTTTTGCCACTTAAAGACCTCTAGATGACTTACAGTAACAATTCAGTAGAATAAAGCTCGTGTGACATATCTTCTGCTTCCCAGAAGACAAGCTGTAGTCAACGAAATTCTTACCCCAAAATACAGATGAAAAAGTGCTCATGTGCTCATACTTGATGAGATTTAATGGAATTTTCTAACGGTAATTGACAGATGCGATACATCCACACTAAAAGCGTAGTGCAGGTAGTAAATTGGCAAGATTTTATTGTTTGGGCGGTATTTTACATACACCCCTAATAGTCCAGGTGGTGTTTGTTAAATTTTCTCTTCCTTCTCCTTCTATTCGCAGGGAAAGCTTCCAAAGAGATGCAATGTGACATTTTTCCATATAATTTTAGCTCCTTAGATGTGTGCCATAAACATCAGACACCGAGCAGCTAAAACCCTTGAATCATTTGCTATGAATGCTTCCACTAAGCACCTCCAAATAATCTAGTAATGCCTCCTTACTCTCAGGTAGTGGTGATAATATGAATCTTTCAATGGCCTGGACGTGTCTATTGCAAAACTAATTCATCGTTTCTATGGATACCAAATTCGTTGCTTCGTCGGCCAAACAAAAAAATAAATAAAACCAATTACAAGCAAACGAAGGCCTCATTCCAAAATTCATGGATAATACCAATTACATTAATTTCCAATGTTCATTCAATCAATCAAACACTACTTCATTTCCTCCCAACAAAGAAGAATTACTCAATCCAAATACTAATTTTAAGCAACCAAAGTTTTCAAATCACCAATCTTTTCCATTAATATTAATTTAAATTCTTAATCCTAATTATAACCATTCCAATTCATTGATAAATCCAAGCCATTCATTCACTTATCCATCACAATTCACAATCCACATGCACCAAAAAGCAATTACGCAAAATCGAACTGAATTTTCCACGATCAGATTCAAATTACACATACACACACAGAGCTGATGAACAGTGAAAGTGAGTGAAGGAAATGCGAGAGATCTGACCTATAAAAATCGACAGACTTGATCTTGCCGGAGGAAATCATGGCTGAGATGAACGGACTGGATTTGATTCCGGAGCAACGGAGAGCTCTAATCCCAATTTTCCCGAGCAAAATCACAGAGAGAATGAAATGGGAGAGAGAGCTGCTGCCTTACCCTCTCGCCTTAGCTTTCACTTTTTGTGTTTTTTTTTTTTTTATGTTTTTTGCTCCGATTAGTGATCACGCGTGGGACGGTGCACCGTACTTACTATCACTGTCGCCTGTGGGACCAGATCTACTGCCGCTTATACTCGGATTCTCGATTCATCAAACCTTTAGCGTTGACGTACTTACTTTGTCTTGCTTAGGTAAGAATAAGACGTTTTTAGTGGTTGACGATTTTAATATTTTTATCTTCGATAAATTGAGGATTCTTTTATATGGAAAGTTACCAGATTTTGGAATTTACTATAATACTTATAAAAGCCTAAATGAGCCGAGTTATGTTAAATATCGTAGTGCTCAGATTGAGTAATATGAATATGATAATTAAACGTAACTTATTTAAAGATCTTCGATTGGGCTCAGCTTGTTGCCGCGACCATAAATCAATAAGTTGTGAAACAAAAGAAGAACATGTACAAATGAAGTGTTTTTAGATAGTTCAAAACTAGAATTGGCACAATATCCGCGAAATGGCCACCCTTAATCAATTTAGGTCAAACCTTGATGCCGCGACTCATGCATTACTAATAAAGGTGTAAAGCTTACAAAAGTACTGATACAACAACAATATGCACCACTTCCATTTGAAAAACAAACTCTAGTCATTTATGCAGCTATCAATTGATTTTGTGATTGAAGGCCAATGGACAAAGTACTGGTTTGGTATTGAGGTGCTTTTATAAAAAGTGGATATAAAAAAAAATGCTAAACTAAAAAAAAAATGTTTGGTAAACACTTAAAGAAACAGCTTATTTTCACAATTTTGAATAAAAAAAACTGAAAACGTGAAGCAGCAAAAATAAGCTTATTCTCACAGCACAACAGAAGCACTTTTTTTTCAAAGTACAACAATACCAAACCAACCCAAAATCTCTAAATATGAGAGTGAACTAATAGTTCCCCAATCTAATCACTTTACCACAACTATGTCTGCCTAGGATAGTTTAGTCAATGTTGACGCCAATACCTCCACAGGAGACCATGCGCTCCCTGATGCCTCTATTACCCCAGGTGCGAGCAACCAGCTCCTTAACGCCTCAGTTCCATGGAACAACGACACCCCCGCTGCTAGAACTCCTCCCACCATAGAGCAAAGCCAAAACGGATGTGTTCAATTGCCTAAATGAGAAACTATTTCATGTCTCAATCTTTTGACCTCATAAATACATAAATACTCCAAAAATAAAAATAAAAAAAGTGCACAAAAGACACTAAATAAGCATTTGTGTTATAAATAGGTAAAAATTAGAGAGATAACCTATACTAGTGACATGAGTGAAGCAGGTGTAAAATATCACACTATAACTATAACATAAAGGATACTGATGTTATTTATCTTTCCTTTCTTTCTCTGTGTTTTGATTGCAATCGAGTGCTCTATTTATAGAAACTCGCATTATTACATTTTGAATTTTACATCACATGACTTTGAAAATACGATCATTTTGCTTCCAAAGTCTACATCACATTTGTGGGCATTGAAAAATCTATGTGTGGGCATTCATAATAATGCCAATGTTTTCAACACTCCCCCTTAAATGCCCACATATCAACATCAGTTGCCTTGTTAAAACCTTGCTTGAAAAAACCCAGTGGGAAAAAATCATAGCGAAGGAAAAAGAGTACAACTTTACTTGGATTGTTGATATAGTGTTAAATGCTTATGTTGCCTCGTTAAAACCTTGCTAGGAAAAATCCAGTGGGAAAAATTCTAATCGAAGGAAAAAAAGTACAACATTCATGTATCATGGATGCTCCCCCTGATATATATCTCCCCTTGATTCCACATTCTCCAAATTTAGTTGTTTGGTAAGTCGACGTAATCTGATACTTTGCACTATCTTCTTAAACGTGCACTTTGGTAGAGATTTGGTGAACAAATCTGCCAAATTTTCATTGGAACGGAATTGTCTGACTTCAATAACTTTAGCCTTCTAAAGCTTATGTGCACTGAAAAACTTTGGAGATATGTGTTTAGTCTTATCGCCCTTAATGAATCCTTCCTTCATTTGGACAACATAGGTTGCATTATCTTCATGAATGACAGATGGAGTGTCTGTCTTTGAAGGTAGACCATATGAATTCCGAATATGATCGATCACTGATCTTAACCAAGAACATTCACGACTTGCTTCATGTAAAGCAAGTATTTCTGAATGATTTGAAGATGTAACAACTAATGTTTGCTTTGTTGAGCGCCATGAGATTGTTGTATCTCCATTCTTAAACACATATCCAGTTTGTGAGCAGGCATTATGCGGATCATAAAGAAAACCGGCATTTGCATATTCAACAAGGATATGGTCATTTATGGATTTCTTTGAATAGAAGAGACCCATGTCTGTTGTCCCACGAAGGTATCGCAATACATCTTTGACTCTTTTCCAATGACGAATTGTTGGAGCAGAGCTATACCTTGCTAACAAGTTGACTGAAAAAGTTATATCCGGTCTAGTACATTGTGCTAAATACAATCAAGCACCTATTGCGCTCAAATATGGTACTTCTAAACCAAGGACCAGTTCATCATCTTTTTTTGGATAAAATGGATCTTTCTTAATGTCCAAAGAACAAACGACCATTGGCATGCTGAGTAGAAAAGCCTTGTCCATACCAAATTGCTTCGGGATTTTTTCAATGTAAGTTAATCGATGGACCAAAATTCCACTAGCACAATGCTCGATCTGCAGGCCGAGACAAAATTTTGTTTTTTCAAGATCTTTCATTTCAAATTCGCTTTTCAGATATTCAGCAGTTTTATTGAGCTCTTCAGGGGTTCCAACTAGATTAATATCATCGACATATACTGCCACTATAACAAATCCAGAGTTAGATTTCTTAATGAACACACGAAGGTAAATAACATTGTTGATATACCCTTCTTTGATCAAATACTCATTGAGACGATTATACCACATTCGTCCAGATTGTTTCAGCCCATACAATGATCGCCTTAATTTGATTGAGAGCATACCTTATGGTTTATTAGTTGTTTCAGGCAACTTAAGTCCTTTTGGGACTTTTATGTATATGTCAGTATCTAATTCTCCATATAGATGCGCGATGATAACATTCATAAGTCACATGTTAAGTTTTTCTGAAACTACTAAACTTATTAAGTAACGAAATGTTATTGCGTCCATTACAGGGGAGTATGTCTCCTCATAATCAATTTCATGTATTTGTGAAAAGCCTTGTGCAACGAGTCATGTTTTATATCTTGCAATCTCGTTTTTCTCATTGCGTTTCCTTGTGAATACCCATTTGTAACCCACGAAGTTTACACTAGGCGGCGTTTGGACTAAAACATTTCACCTTTCCAAGGAATTTAATTCTGCCTAGATTGCATTTTTCCACTTAGACCAATCTTGTCTCTGTTTGCATTCATGAATAGAGCAGGGCTCAAGATCATCACTTAATATGATTTCAGTGGCTATCGCGAATGCGAACATGTCATTGATGATTATTTCATTTTGATCCCACAATTCATTAGTACGAGCATAATTTATGGAGATTTCTTTGCTTTCATGTACCTCTGTTTCTTCAGGTACATGTGTCTCATCAAGGACATTTTCTTTTTCTGAAAGTACAGAATCATGAATTGTGGATGTGTCATTCATTTTTTTCTTCTTGAATGATTTCATTTGGATTCAGTTGTGCCCTTGACTTTCTCTTTCGAGAGGCTGAATCTTTTGAACGTGGAGATCTACCACGCTTCAGGCGTGTACTAGATGAATCATTCGCTACCACTTTATTTTGTCCAATAGGGGCATCAATTCTTGCAGGTGCATTTACAGCTGGTATATGTGATTTTGTCACTTTTATAGCATCATTAAATGCATCTGACATTTGATTGACAATACTTTGAAGATGAACGATCATTTTCACTTCATTTTCACATTAAGTGCTACGTGGATCAAAATGAGATAAGGTGGGAACAACCCATGTCAGCTCTTTCCGTTCTTTTGGAACGGTCTTTTCTCCCCTTAACGACGGGAAAACTGTCTCATCAAAGTGACAATCAGTAAAACGAGTTGTAAACATATCACCTGTCAAGGGTTCCAAATATCTAATGATAGATGGTAAATCAAAACCTACATAAATTCCCGGTCTGCACTGAGGTCCCATTTTAGTGTGTTGTGGTGGTGTAATAGGTACATAAACAGCACAACCAAAAACTCATAAATGTGAAACGTTTGGCTGATGCCCAAACATGAGTTGTACCGATGAGTATTGGTGATTAGCTATAAGTCTCAATCAAACCAATGATGCAGCATGTAAGATGGCATGTCCCCATGCAGAAATAGGCAATTTTGTTTTCATAAGCAAAGTGCGAGCTATTAATTGAAGCCGCTTAATCAATGCTTCTGCTAAACCATTTTGAGTATGGACATGAGGAACATGGTGTTCAACATCAATGCCCAATGTCATGCAGTAATCATCAAAAGTTTGAGATGTAAATTCACCAGCGTTATCAAGTCAGATTGACTTAATGGGATAATCTGAAAACTGTGCTCGTAACTTAATTATCTGAGCAAAAAGTCTCGCAAAAGCTACATTCCGAGTAGACAAGAGACAAACATGTGACCATCGAGTAGATACATCAACCAAAACCATAAAATATCGAAATGGTCCACAGGATGGTTGAATAGGCCCACAAATATCCCCTTGAATTCTTTGCAGAAATGATGGGGATTCAGCATCAATCTTTAGTTGTGATGGTCTAATTACCAACTTCCTTTGAGAACAAGCCTTGCAAAGGTTATCATTTGAGATAGCAATGTGTTTGCTCAATAATGGATGTCCATTAAGGTTGGTAATGATTCTACGCATCATGGTAGATCTTGGGTGACCCATACGGTCATGCCAAAGCATGTAAACTTTTGAATCAATGAACTTCTGGTTCATGACAGTATGTGATTCAATTGTCTTTATGTATGTATAATACAATTCACTCGTCAAACCACGCAACGTCTCCAATATATGCTTATGGGTATCATTGGAGGTAATGCATATATACTCTACATTTTCTGCACTTTTTGTTTTAATGTGGTATCCATTTAAACGTATGTCTTTAAAACTCAACAAATTTCGAGTAGATCGAGTAACGTACAACGCATTCTGTATGGACAATATTGTTCCATTTGGTAACATAATCTGAGCTTTCCCTGAGCCTTCAATCACATCTAATTGCTCTCATATTGTTGTTACCCTTACTTTTGTAAGCATCAATATTGAGAAATACTTTTGATCTCGAAGTATTGTATGCATGGTTGCACTGTTTGCAAGACAAATATCTTCGCTATTTCTCATGTTTTGAGAATGACCATAGTTTTTATCCATGCTCTCTGAGTAAGGGAATCACAATTAAAAGCAAGTTATAACATGAAATTTAAATGCCACTTTTATTGAATCTGAAATGTTAGTTTTTAAACTACAAGTTCAACATAATAAAAGTACATCAAATATCAATGAATCAATCGGACCGGTATACTTCATTTCCCCTTTCCACCATGAAGTCCGAGACCTCTACGTGGGTTGTGTTCAACTGCCTTGATAAGTCATACAGTGGATCAGGTATATCCATTGGTTTAGCTTGGTCGATAAAATTAGTCTCAACACCCTTCTCCTTGAAGAAGGCTTCATACATATTCACCAGATGTTTTAGGGTATGACAAATATGCACCCAGTGCCCATTGCCACCACACCTATGGCAGGCTCCTTCAGAGTTTCTGGGAGTATTGTTTATATGAGCTCTGCCTTTGTGGCGATTTACATTTTTGAAGTTTGGTCCTGAATTATGCCTTGGAACCTGGTTGTGAAATTGGACACCATGATTCTTGCCTTTCCCGTTCCACCGTCCTCGCCTGTGGCCACATCCTCGTTTATGATTATTGCCACCAGAAGATGTGGCGTTTACTTCGAGGGAAGCGGCATTCACTTCTGGGAATGGTGCAGATCTAGTAGGTCAAGAATGATGATTTTTCAGCAGGAGCTCAATGTTTTGTTCAGCAATCAGGAGCATAGAGATCAGTTGGTTATATTCAGTGAAACCTCGCACTTTATACTGCTGCTGCAGAAGCACGTTGGAAGCATGAAATGTGCTGAAAGTTTTTTCCATCATATCTTCCTTAGTGATGGTTTCTCCACAGAGTTTCATCTGGGAACTAATTCTAAACATCGCAGAATTGTACTCAACCACTGACTTGAAATCCTGGATCCTTAGATGAGTCCACTCATAATGAGCTCTTAGAAGAATCATTGTTTTTTGGTGATTGTATCTGTTTCTTAATGCTTTCCAGAGAGCTAATAGATCTTTAACCGTTAGGTACTCGCCTTTTAGTCCTTCATCAAGATAGCGACGGATAAAGATCATGGTATTTGCCCGATTTTGAGAAGATGCATTCTTGATTGTTTCTGCAAGATTCTCTGCCTCCAAATGGATCTTGACATCCATTACCCAGGTAAGGTAGTTTTTCCCAGTAACAAAATCAAGCTTTGCCACGTTCGTTATTTTCTTTTCTGAAAGAAAACTGAGATGTGTAAGAACTTACAATAATATGTAATCTAGGGATGTAGTGTTAGAACTTTTGGTTCTTACAAATTCTTCATTTTGATCTTCAGGCCAAAATGATAAGCACTCGAAACTTCTAACTCGAGATTTACATGATGAATGAGGAGGGCGATTGTACCGCATCACTCTCATAACATAGAATGAGCGATTATTCCACACCACTCAAGTAGCAGGAAAATTTAAATATGTAAAGCAGGGTGGGCGATTACACTACACCACCTAAAATTGCAATGAAATTAAATAGCAGGCAAATTTAAATATGCAGGATCTGATGGGCGATAATACCGCTCCACCTAAAATTTACAGTAAAATTAGATCTGCAGTCTAAGATTGGCGATGATACCACATCATTATGGATTGCAGTAAGATTAAATTTGCAGTTCAAGATGGGTGATTGTACCGTACCATCTTGGATTGCAATAAAATTAACATAAATAAACACTGGGTTAGTAATCAAGATCTACACCAAACAAGAAATCAAAAATATATGTAACTGTTAGGTTGAGAACTAAAAGCAGGCATGGTGCAAACAATTCTTCGTAAGGGTATATCTAGCAATTGAGGCAGTGGAAGAAGATGAATAGTAAAATCCTTAAAGGAAACCTTTTTTTTTTTCCTTTCAGCAAAGAGAAATGAGGAATGGTTATATTTAGAGAGTAATGCTGATAATGTGTTATAAATAGGTAAAAGTTAGAGAGATAACCTTTACTAGTGGCAGGAGCAAAGCAAGTATAAAATATCACACTATTACTATAATATAAAAGAATGACTAATAAAAGTGGGAGGAATAGATACTGATGTTATTTATCTTTCCTTTCTTTCTCTGTGTTTTGATTGCAGTCGAGTGCTCTATTTATAGAGAAACTCGCATTATTACATTTTGAAATTTATATCATATGACTTTGAAAATACGATATTTTTGTTTCCAAAGTCACATTACATTCGTGGGCATTGAAAAATCTATGTGTAGGCATTCATAACAATACCAATGTTTTCAATAATTTGATCTTTTGGTTATCATTTTTAGAAGTCTAGTAGCAAATTGAATGTGCTCGTTTGCCAAAATGAGAAACTACTTTGGATCACAATCTTTTGACCCGGTAAATGCTAAACCAATCCAAAAATGAAAACGTGTACAAATGCAAAATAAGCATTTTATCCTTTATGTACTCATTTTTAGCGGTTTAATAGCATATTGAATGTGTCCATTTGCAAAAAATGAAAAACTATTTTGGGTCACAATCTTTTGACCCCGTAAATGCAACACTTCAAAAATAAAAAGGAGCGTGTGCAAATAACACCAATATGCTTTTAATCTTTTTGGTACTTATTTTTAAGGGTCTGATAGCAAATTGGATGTGTTTCATTTGTCGAGAAATTATTTAAGATTGTGAATGCAAAAGCAATCCAAAATGAAAAATGTGTACAAAATGGCACCAATAAGCATTTAATCTTTCGAGTACTTATTTTTAGGAGTCTAGTAACATATTGAATGTGTTCCCTTGCCAAAATGAAAAATTATTTCAGATCACGATCTTTCTGACCCTAAATGCAAACACAATCCAAAAGCAAAAAATATGTACAAATGACACCAACTAAGCATTTGCTCTTTTGAGCACTTATTTTTAGGGTTCTAATAGAAATTGGATGTGTTCATTTGCCAAAAAGAGAAACTATTTTGGCAAAAACGTCATCAATAATAGCGCACGCATCCGTGATAAAATGTGAAAAGGATTTCGGATTTTCTGTTATTAAAACCTGGTTATGGAAGACAAAGAAAGAGAAAATGTGAGAGAAGCAAAGAGTAAGAACTAAAAGACAGTTAAGTTAGATAGCTGTTATTGACACTCCAAAAATATCTCATTTTGCACTCCTCACGAGTGCACTTTTCTTTCTAAATATAAAAAGTTTAGAGTGCAAAATGAGAATTTTAGAGTACTAATAACAATTTCCGTTCGTTATTTAAAAAAAAAACAAAAATTAAACCTGCATGGGGGAGAGCTCGAAATGGAACTTGGCAACTGGTATTTGGAGGCTTTGCACCAAGCTGCTGAGCGCCGTGTACTCATATTTCTCAATCGAATTATGAGATCTCCCTGTTACGACTTCCGAATCAACTATTTGAAGGTAATGCTCTATCTGCACATACAATTTACCAGAGACTGTAATTATAACGAGCTTAAGCATTAGCTATTCTTTACAAGCCAAATAAACTTCATTGAAACAGTTTTAGTATCCACTCAGAAGGTGTTTATGGACCGTCAAGCATCTTTAGGGAGGTAAGAATATATCCATACAACTACTAAAATGTGTAAAACTCAATCACATGCAGCTATATATTGCCAATGCGCTCGCACAAACATTGGCATGTTAATGGACAAGCACAGAACAATAGAGAAACAAATAGAAGAAAAAGATAGGAAGAATCATGCATAGAGACAAACTTACTGTAACATTAGCACCTAAATCACGGTGATTTATGAAAGACCGACCATTCAACCTATCATGGCTTGCACCAAGATAAGGTACCAATCGCTTGACATCACTCATCACCTTAGGAGCAATCATCCTACCGAATGAAAATTGTGAAATGACGTGAGATATGTTCAGTTGAGAAGCATCTAAGGAATGAGCTCCCGAATGAGCGGAAATGACAAGGTTTCCTGGAACCTGCACAGCACAGGACAAATTATACCTATATTCCAACTGAATAACAGCTAAGAGATTTATTGTAAGGTCAATTGAAAGGTCAAAGAAGGCCAGAATTCTGACTGATAAATTCATTTTACTGGTACAATATTCTCTTTTGTTTATTCATGTTAAATTCATTTTACTGCCCTTTGCATTTCTCTTTATTCATACCAATTCCAAGCATGTGAAACACCTGAAGTCATGCTCGGACAGAGAAGAAAAGGAAATGAGTTGTTCAATACTTTTTCATCGCATTTCCAAGCATGTGAAGCACCTCGAGCCATGCGTTGGGAGCAAAGGAATAAAGCAAAGATTTATACGGGTATAACACTTGTCATGCAATTAGGTCTAACATGCCCAATGGTTCTATTAATTTCTATTTCAACTGGAAGATCACCTTCTTTACACGCACATATCCTTCAATTCTACACCCTCCTGTCAATGGTGCTGGTCTTTTTGCATTCTCACCCCTGTTGTCAGATTTACCCTCCAAAGCGAGTTTTTCAGAATCTACAGGGATAGATGCAACCAAACTTTCCATTTTCTGCAACGATGGAAACTTCAGATTAGATTTACAATTTCAAACGGGGCACTGAATATCAAGAAGTATAAACAAGTTCAAAGTCAAAGTTAAACATGGGGTACAGTTTAAACTTATGAATGCTTGTACCTCAACCAAGCTATCTGTTTCTCGACAACCATAATAAGATTCATGCTCGTTATCCCTGTGGAAGAATGAGGTTGCTTAAGTTAAGCTTCATATGTACAAGACAACCATGGCCAAGGGAGCAAAATTTGAGAATCAACTGTATAAATCAAAATGGGTCTACATAAAGAAAATAGACTGAAACAGCAAGCCTTTCTATAACCCGGGACATACACTTACCATCTTATAAAGATCATAGAATGAATAAACCATGCATGCAGCTCCACAACTGAAGGACCAGAAAAACCTAGATACAACTTAATTGGCCGCCCTAAGATTGCATTTAGATAGATGACTCGAAATTGAGGATTTGGATTTGCATTTTTATTATAAATTGTATGAGATACTAGGCATATTAAAATTCTTTGTTAACTGAAAGTACATGTCATTGACTATTTAAGATCAGTTAAATATTCAAAACAAAATGTTATTTCAAATTAACTCCCTAATTTACCTGACAAAATTTTTCTTTCAGCATATCAAAACTCTACTTTATCCCTTCTTTTGACATTTCACACTCAATATATCAAAATGTCAAATTCAAATCTCGCATATAAATCCACCCGTTGAAATGGAGCCTAAGAGCACATACAAATCTGCTATCCGAAGAGATACAGATATACATGTTAGATGAAGATAGAACAGACAAAATAAAAAGGACAAGTTAAATGCGACCTAAAACGTAATGTTAAGACTCCAGGAGCTGAAATCATTTCGTTAAAAAAGGAATGAGTAGAAATCAGTTCGAAAAGAAAATAAAGTTTGCAAAATTTTGTAGCATTTACCTCACATCACTTCCTTTACGAAAAATACGAACTGATGGGTATCCTTGAATTTCATTCCTGAACATTATGAGGAGGCGTAGTTAATAATAGCAAAAACAGGAAGACAGTGGTACGTGAAGCAAACTTGAGAGGTAAGTAAAGAAGAGAACAAAAAGTTTGTATCTAGAGAATAGAGATGTAAAGCTACTAAGTCTAACCAGTTAAGATGGCAGTGGCACACAAAACTTACCTTGGTGGATATGAAAATAGTTCAAATGGTGATTCAATTATGGGACACTAAAAGTGACAGGTTAACCATAGCAACATACAAGAATACCACAATACGTAAGACAGAGACAGACTAAAACATGAGCTCATCCATGATCCCACCCTGAGGTTAACAGTTCTCTGTTCAAGCAGAGAGTCAAAATATACTGATGTGCCAGCAAAATGCTGCATTGGTAAGAATACTGCACTTGAAACAAAATCTAGAGCTCTAGTTGGCATTTCAGAACACTAATTCCTAGTACTGTTATTTTGAAAACCACACCGGCTAGGCCATGGTAGGCAGCTTATAACACTTGTTCAAAATCTTTTCCAACGGTAAATAGGTTGCTCTTCCACTCTTAGTCTTGACCACATTTTGATGGCGAGGATGACTTCACGGATTGTCAACGGAAGATGAAGGATGCACTGATGGGTAAAATTCCAAAGTAGGAAGACTCAATGTAACCAAAGGACCACTGGTGATAATGCAAGGTGACCTACAACACCATACGTTGTACAAGCTAATTGGGACTACAATAGCTGGGGGAGCAGTTGTTTCCACAAAGCAGAGTGAATAACACAAGGCTGAACTCTGACATCACACGCTAGAGCACATAAGTCAGAAGGTTGCAAGAATTGCACAAGAAAGGCCTGTTGGAAGGCTTGTCACATTGCAAGCTGGACTTTTGTGAATATTGTGTTCTCGGGAAGCAAAGGAAGGTATCATTCGCAAGTAGTAGTGCAGATAACCAAAACAAGGAGCAACTCAACTATATTCACTCAGATGTTTGGGGCCCTGCACCAACTAAGTCTAACAGTGTAGCCAGGTTTTTTGTTACTTTCATGGATTATTTTTGTAGAAAAGTTTGGGTTTATTTCATGAAGCAGAAATTCGAGGTTTTTGCAAAGTGCAAGGAATGGAAGACAGAAATCGAGAATCCAAGGTGAAGGTTCTTAAAGATTTCCAAAGCTAATTCAAGAAGGTTCAAAGATACTCTAGAGTGCAACGATCAAGACTTGGTTTGACACCAAGGTGGAGATTATTAGGATTTTTGGCTCATCAATTAGTATCCTTAGTTTGTTTAGAATTGTTTTAGGGAAATAAAAGGTGCACCAATTATTCCCCTAAAAGGACTAGGAAAGAATCTTAGTTTCCTTATTCAATCAGATTAGGAATCTTAGAAGGAAAGTAAATACCTATTCCATTTAGAATAGGAAACATAATCTGAAAAAAGTGAATGTGAGCCGCACCCTATACTTATAAATAGGGTGCGGCAATGCTGGAAAAGTGTTAGAAAAAAAGCCAGAGACAACCGACAAGGTTAAAGAGGGATTAGTTCTAGGATTTTGCAAAAGTACTGGAACTCTATTATTAATCTAAAAAGCCATGGTTTCTCTACCCAGGAAAATCACAACTGGACGTAGGCAAAAGTTCTACCGAATCAGTATAAATATTGTGTGTTTCTAGTTTTCTCTATTTTGCTAAGTTCTAGTCTATTGCCGGATACATCAAAAGAGCAAGATCCAGAGGGAGTCAGAATTATAACAGCTTAACCTTTGGCGAGAAGTGTTGAAATGTAAAGGTCTTCACCTAAGTAGGTCAAAGACATAGAATATGGAGTGCAAGCAAGTGGGAATGGGGGGTCCAAATGAGATAGGGATGAAGATTTCAACCATTAAAAAAAAAGCTGGATGGATGAAGTGGAAGAGTGCATCGGTGTGTTGTGCGACCGTCATATGACACTAAAGCTCAAGGGAAAATTTTATAGGATAGCAATAAGGACATCAATGCTTTATGGCATGGAATGTTGGGCGGTCAAGCATCAACATGTGCAAAAAATGAGTAGCGGATATGAGAAGGCTTCATTGGATGTGTGGGCACACGAGAAAGGACAAGATTAAGAATGAGGATATCCGATGTAAAGTAGGAGTGGCCGCAATTGAAGATACGATGAGAGAAAATCGGTTAAGGTGGTTTGGATATGTGAAATGAAGACCTACATATCCTCCGGTTAGAAAATGCGATTATGAGACAAAGGCTCAAGGCAAAAGGGATAGAGGAAGATCTAGGAAGAGTTAGATAGCGACTTTAAGAAAATATATGGAGTACTTGGAGCTAATGGAAGACTTCACAGAAAACCGAGCGCAGTGGCATTTTAGGATTTATATGGCCGATGCTTTGTTGTTGTTGTATATTTATTAATGGTGAACAAATCTGCTATTTACGGATCTACAATTGCAGCACATTAAATGGAGTTTTGCCTTTCAGTTTTCTTGTTCGCTGTAAGTCGGCAATTAAAATATAGCAAGCATGTATAAATCTCTTTTGCATTGAGGAAAATTGCAAATATAATTTTAGATTGCTTTTATACAACTAATTTGAACTGAAAATGCAGATGGCCGAAATTAAAAATAACAATCAAACAAATTGTACTCAATAGAAAATCAAGTGGAAAGTAGGATTAAGCAATTTAAAACATACCTCCTACACAAGTCACCCTCTTCAATACAATCCACCTTCGCCATAAGTATACGGCCATCTATTTCTGGATCATACCTGTTAACCATGGGAGCATGAGAAAAAGTGAGATAAGAATTGTAAACTTCAAATTCTGGACTGCACCATTAGAAAGGGAAAATGTTATTAGCACTCTAGAACACTCCTCCTGCACTCTTCCCGAATTTAAAAGATCAGGAATGAGTGCAGGATGACTCTTTAGAAATGCCAATAATAGCTCCCTTAGAAAAATCATATTATATGGAAGAAAACAACAGACTTTCAGAGTGAAGCACCTTTCTCTTATTATTTTGGCGGTCTTCTCCCATGAAGGTTTCTGAAAAGGAAAGTGATAACATGAAGCAAGAAGTAATAAAAGAGGAAGATAAAAATGCAGCAAGAAAGATATGCTTCTGGATGGATTCAACTAAATAGTTCAATTACATCAAGCAAACTAAAAATTAATGTACACAAAGTAACTTCTGAATATACAACAGTTCCATCAAAAATGAAGAAAAAACAACATTAATTGACCCAAGGATCTTGTGACTTGTTATAAGATAATGCATACGCGCAAGCACATACATGATTAAGGGTGTGAAATGAGGGGAAACAATCGAAGTAGTTAATGATAGTAAAACAAGACTTCAAAACCCAAGAGCAATGTATGTAAGAAGTCAGATGCAAAAAATACACATATTACAACTTTTTTAGATTTCTTTCATTTGGCAAAACTTGAAGGTTTAAATAAGTTGAAGAAATTCCCAGTTAGTACTATTCTCAGTGAAAACTGCATTACAAGTAGTTTTCCCATGATTGAATGATCGCATTATTGGCATGCATGAGCTAACCTTTAATTTCTGGCCAAAATGTGAGATTCTAAATTATTCTCAATCATGCCAAAACCATATAATATGCATTATGCATACGCAAGTATAAAACAAGATTTGTAGAAATTGACTGATTAAGAAAGCTAAAACTTTCATCAAAAGAGATTTGAGAATGTGCGAAGCTATTTTATTTACCAGGCGATTGCTCCAGTAGCACCATGGAGCATAAAAATTAACCACCAAAATTGGGTGCCTGCAGAAGAATTGTTTAATAAAAAAATTAGGAAAGGTATTAATTTGAAACATAAATATTGAAGTGTCCAACATCAGCGCCATAAAATATCAAAGGTATGGAACTAAAAGTTGGCCCACTTACTGGTGAGTAAACTTTTCAAAATTCTGAGCAGTTAGAGAAATAGAGCCATCACCAGAATACTCATCTCCATCTAAAACTGGTCCTGAGTGGAACTCAGAGCCAGTTGGTCTTAAATCTGTCCCTATGGGGAACTTGCGAATTGTTTTCGTAACATTCAATCTGTTCTGAGAATAAGAGGGAATGGATTCAGGAGTCAGGACAGATGGAAACCACATAAAGAATTAAAAAATAAAAAATACTAACAAAGGATCATTAGCATTAGGGAGGAAAATCAGGAGCAGAGTAGCTAATATTGAACAAAAACAAAATTAAATGAGAGAGAAACTTACTGTTCCCAACACGTCACTCACATCAAGAGATGCAAATTCACACGGGAGTGCAGGAAAACTATATGAAAAAGGAGATAAAATTATGGAGGCAGCCTAGGAAATGAGAGAGGCAGGGGGGAGAAGAAGGTTATATAAATTGATAGTGAAGGCCAAGAGTTTGCTTTGAGCAAAGTTTGCATCAGAAAGGTGATATCAACAAATTTTCCAGAAGTAAGAGGGATCACCCTGATAACCTAATGCTCACACAATATAACTGCCTCTTTCGGGCCGATTAAAGCATTACAAATTCCCATGTAGTGCACCTTAGAATCAATTGGACCTAATTTAATTAAAAGCACTACTGGAGTTAAAAAAATCCGTATAGCAGTTAATTTAAAAACACAACATAGCAGTTAATTAAAAGCACTACTGGATATAAACACAATATTGCAGTTAATTAAAAAAAAAAAATCCGTCTTTGAATAAATTTCCAATTACACGAAGGCAGTTTTCAGTGACATTCTAAAATCAATAAAGCTAGAGCTGGATTAGCAATAAATTTGAACTCCATGCATGTACATAATAACTTCATAAACATCAAAAACACCAATGCAACTATGAAAGTTTACCTGATATTAAATTCAATAAGTAAGAAATCACCATCAGAACTCTTGTTGACAATAACAGATGTAGAGGTGCTGACGGTTACCTAAAAAGGAAAAAAGGAAACCGGAAAAAAAGAAGGTAAATATAAATATAATAAAGTGTATTAACCACAAGCATATCGCAACAAAAAGTAACTTTGATAAAAAAACAAGGATGGAAAAGAAAATAAAACTACTAGAAATTCTCATAAATATAATAAAAATAGAACAAGGTTAGACATACATAAAGGACCAAAACAAGCATCAATTGAGAGAGAAAAAAAAGAATCATCACTCAATGTCCATTTGGTCGAATTTGAATATTTGGAACACATAAGTAACCAACTATAGAACTACGAGCTGCTTACCATTCCAAATAAAAACATCATGGCGAGAGCTGCCATAATAGATAGTCTTGCACCCGATAATGATGCTTCTGTCAAATCTCTAAGGATTTTCCTGTACACAGGGAAAGCATTGTAGCATAAATATATATCAGGACAACCCTGCAGGTGAATTTATTGCCCACTAAATTATACAAAATGTTTATTTGTTTATACATGGAAAATTTTCACAAACACTCCTGGACTATAAAGGTATGTGCAAATACCAGCAAGATTGTACGACCTCCATTAATTTTTCCAAAAATTTTAGTCAAAATGTATCATTTGCAACACATGTGAGTCAATAGAATAAAGCTTGTGTGACTTATCTTGAAAGAATAAAGCTCGTGTGACTTATCTTCTACTTCCCCAAAGACATGTTGTAGTCAGCGAAATTCTTACCCTAAAATAGTATGAAAAAGTGCTCATGTGCTCATACTAGATGAGAATTAATTGAATTTCCAACGGTGAATTACAGATGTGATACATCACACTAAAAGTGGAGTGTGGGTGGTAAATTGGCAAGATTTTTTTTGTTTGGGTGGTATTTTACACACACCCCTAATAGTCCAGGTGGTGTTGGTTAAATTTTGCTTCCTACTCCTATTCGCAGGGAAAGTTTGAGAAGATATGAAATGTTACATTTCTGCATATAATTTAGCTCCTTAGATGTGTACCATAAACATCATAGAGCAAGCAGCTAAAACCCTAGAATCATTTGCTATGAAAGCTTCCACTAAGCACCTCAAAACAATCTAGTAATGCTTTATTTAGTGGTGATGAATTGAATCTTTCAATGGTGTGGAAGCAACCAAACTATTCAAATCACCAATCTTTTCATTTGTTTGGACGAGGAAATTTAAAATTACAAAGGAATTTTAAAATGACGAAATTTTATCTTCTAAAATTTATGAATTTTCTTGTTTGGCTAACTTAAAAAAAAACAATGGAAGTTCAATACAAAATTTATTATTTTTAAATTCTCACACATACAAATTCAGAAATGACACATACTTACATAGAATTTAAACCAGAAAATTGGAGTTTTCAAATTTTAAGTTTTTTTCCACATGGAAATTCTAAATTTTTATGTTTATGAATTCAAACAAAAGAATTGTTGCCTGTCAATCGATAACTCTGACCTTTGTCAAAATTCCAAGTTTATTTCCCCGTCCAAACATAATGTTAATATTAGTTTAAATTCTTAATCCTATTTATAATCACTCCAATTTCACTGATAAACTTAAACATTCATTCACTTATCCATCACAATTCACAATCCACATGCATCAGAAAGCAATTACGCAAAATCGAAACTGAATTTTCCACGATCAGATTCAAATTACACACAAACACAGAGAGCTAATGAACAGTGAAATGATGCGAGAGATCTGACCTATAAAAATCGACGGACTTGATCTTGCCGGTGGAAATCATGGCTGAGATGAACGTATAGATTTCAAAGCAACGGACAGCTCTAATCCCAATTTTCCGAGCAAAATTACAGAGAGAATGAAATGGGCAAGAGAGAGCTGCTGAACATTTTAAGAGTAGACGTTTTATATTTTTATTATAATGTTGTGCGATCAAAATCCCTGAAAAACAGACAAAGACGACGAGTCAACGACGGAAGAAACGAGGAACTTTCGGACACATTCACTTGCCCCCCCGGGCGGGAACTTCTGCCCCTAAAATATTTTAGGTTTTTTGGGCACTTCCGCCCCCAAATTTTTTTAAGCTTTTGGGCAATAGATAATTCAATCTCCCAAGTAAAGTTTTAGTAAACAGTGATTGTTTAAGTATATTTCTAATCGTATAATAATTATTTGGACAATTGATATTAAAAATTTTAATAAAACAATATTTTATTTTTTCTTTATTTTTTTTGTTTTTGTTTTTTTCTTTACAAGTTCAGAAAAAAATCGATAACTACCTAAAATCTGAATGAGATCAATCATAGTGCTCAAGCCGAATAACATGAACATGATGATAAACGTAACTTATTTAAAATTTATTTTCTACTAGACTCGGCTTGTTGCAGCATCCACAAATTAACAAGTTATAAAGCAAAAGAAGAAAGTTGCATTAGATTTCTGGGAGTTAACTTTTTTCTTTGTCAATTGGAGATTTCAAAACAAAAGTCCAAAAAGACAATGTACAAAGAGTATATGAATGTAGGCAAAAAGCTGGCCAAAAAATGAAGAAGATACAAATAAGACATCTCTCGCGCACGCTTTGTACCACCAAAGGTTCTCGTTTGTACCCAAAACAATAAATTACATAAAATGGTCAATCCTAAGGATGCCTACCCAAACATGCCCAAAAGTGGTTTAGGCAAAGAAATCACCCTTCTCCAAGTTGCCACAAATCAATCCTCAGCTGAAAGCAAGCACACACAGGGCAATGGTCCAAATCAAGTAGAATCCAATGTTTAAATTCCTGAAATGGTCATGGATATACACCTCGGCAAGCGAACCTTGCTACTGATTGGGTTGCATCGCATTGTAAAAAAGGGATGTGTCCAGATGTCTGGGTAACTAGACCCCCATCCTCTCTGGTCCATATTTTATCAATGGACGGCCTTCCTTGTCCTCACTAGACTCAAGATTGGCATGGTCAAGGAGGGTGACTAAAGCTTCGCTTCAAGTTATGCTTAGCCTTCCTTGTCCATGGTTTGCTCTGTCCTTTGTCCTTTTGACCTCAGTCGTGTGCTGCTTAGGTCGTATCTTGTACTTTTAGGGCGCGTTTGTTTGCCCTCACTAAGTGGGACTAGACTGGATTGGACTAACTTTTAGTCCAATACCGTGTTTGTTCCATGCTGGGATTAACATTAATGAGACTAAAGGGGACTCGCATGGACAAAACCCTTCACTAAGAGGTCTTAGTGAGACCCCCCAATAACCATGGGACTGCTAAGACCTTCACTGCGTCTTCGTCTTCTCACATTCTCTCTCCTCGTCATCCTTCATCTCCTCTCTCTGCTCGCTTCGTCTGCTGGCATTGCCAACATCGTCAACCCTCGCCAACCCAGAATCGCATCGTTTGCTTGTTTCGAATCTCTCGGAACCCATAACCTGTCGTATTCTCTCCCTGCTCTCGCCGTCGTTTGATTCACTCCGATTCGAATTGCAAAACCCAGACCTTAAAGCCAGTAGACAGAGCCCGGATTCGCTAAAATTGCAACCCACATTCGAATCGCAAAACCCAGATTCCATCGCAAATCCTAGACTCGAATTGCAAAACCAAATTCGTTAGAAGTTCTGCATATCTTTCAATCGCCAAACACAGATTTACGCAGAACAACTTTTCAAGAATAAAAAAGGAGAAAAACAGTGAGAGCTTTCATTCAATCAAGATAGTTTTTTGGAAAAAGGAAAAGGATAAAGAGAGAGAGAAAGAGAGAGAGAGAGAGTGTGTGTGTGTGTGTGTGTGTGGAAAAACTCCAAAAAGGATAAAAGAAGAGGGATAGCTCTGGTTCTCGAGAGAGTCTGGGAAAAAGGAAGAGTGTTCTGGAAAAAATGAAAAGGAAAAGGAAAAAAAAAAAAGGAAATAAATAAATATTATTTTTCTTGTTAGTCCGACAGTGCACCAAATGCTTCACTAAGCTAGCACAGCTTAGTCTAGTCTAAGCTAGTCCAGCTTAATCCCCGAAGCTAGTCCAGTCCGAAATAGTTCGGTGCAACAAACGCACCCTTAGAGCTTTGTCTCCTTTTGCAATGAATATCTTTGACCCAAAAAAAAAAAAAAAAAAAAAAAAAAGGAGACCTTAGACCTTTGTATGTCTGACTACATAGTCATCTTGGAAAGAGGAGCCTGGTAGAGATGGAAACGGGGTTGATTTGAAGTCTGAATACCATGTCCATCAAAAAATTCATAACTGCAAATTACCTATCTATCCATATAACTGATTCTCTATCGATTAACTGTTATATGCATTTTTGTCAATGAAAGAATTATTGTTCAACTTATATGACATAATTTAATAGATACTAATTCTGTTATCAAATACCCACATGCAAATCATAAAAAACAAAACAATACTTTATTGAAATGTCCATGACAAACCAAATATGATTAGCAAATTAAGGCAAAT
Source organism: Pyrus communis (assembly GCF_963583255.1). Lineage (NCBI taxonomy): Eukaryota > Viridiplantae > Streptophyta > Magnoliopsida > Rosales > Rosaceae > Pyrus > Pyrus communis. The sequence continues at coordinate 7,436,921 of NC_084810.1, forward strand.
TGACTCGACCAAAAAAATAAGGATGTCAAAAGCAAATAAAAAAATCACTACGGGAGAAAGACGAAATTATCAGATGACTTCAATATTGTGGACATACATACATACATACATACATACATATATATATGTATATATTATTTTATTGTTTTATTCGGTGCAAATTTGGAACAGATAAGGATTAAAGACCTCTATAACCATATTCGAAACTGTAACTGGATCATATTCACAATTTCTCCTATAATCGTCGAAAAATACTTGAATTTTCATCCGAAATCCGCATCATTCGGACGGTTATTCACGACTATCGGGTTTAACGGGTTGAAAAGCCATCTTAGAGCCTGGGCTATACATCTGACTCAATGTTGAAGGAGAATTACTAGATTTTAAGGGATGCAGTTGAAGGTGTGAGGGATGTATGATTCAGTCGAAGTGAGAGAGGATGAGAAAAAAGCCCCAATTTCGAACCAATAAGCTCAATATCAGAGATGTAAAACTTTGAACAGTGGCCACAAAGCCATGTATAAGAGACAATACTCCATCTACACCACCCATCAGGAGTAGGTTGCATGTTGCTTCATCGTTCTCATACAGAAATTAGGGTCCTCGCAAATGTGGGGAAGAAGAAGAGGTGAAGAGAGGAAAGGAAATGTAATTAAGGGGCTTAAGCATATTTGCCATCGACCCAAGAAAGAGCTGGAGGCCGACGACTGCAAGGAGCTTTATTTCATTTTTCTTGGGGAGTTTTTTCTTTTTCGAATCAATAAGCCTAACTCAGAGGTGTAAACTTTGGATAATGGCCACAAAACCATTTATAAGGGACAAAGCTGCATCTACACCATCCCTTAGGAGAGGGTCGCATGTTGCTTCATCGTTCCATACGAGAATTAGGGTCACTGCACATATGGGGAAGAATGAGAGGTAAGTTGCCATCGACCAAAGCAAGAGATGGAGGCCAACGACTGAAAGGGGCTAAGATTGGGGAGTTTTTTCTTTCGCACTTTAGAGATAAAATGAGCTAAGTTGCAGTAATTGGTATAATAGTCAGGGAGGAAACTTAATATATAGTGGAAACGAAAACAACACCGGCGTGAACATAGTCCAACTCAAGTGAAGCACAAAACATCCCATGTTGTGTGATTTTACTATCTCATTTTAGTTGGTCCAACTATTAATATCATTAATATATCACATAAGTCAACGTCCAATCTCATTCCAATTCCAATATCATCCCATTTCAATTTCTTAATGAAATTGTATAAATTGATGTTTGATGAAACAAGGATTGATCTCTTATTAAGGGAAGGAAAATACAGTTTGGTCTTCTTACCGGCGGGCAACCATATACCACCAGTTGCAACTAGAAAAAGATGTGATATTTGGCCAAATTGGAAAGATAGTTGCGCCGGAGTTGTACGTGGAATTTGGTGCTTCAGGAGCCATTCAACACTTAGCAGGCATGAGAGATTCCAAGTTCATTGTTGCTGTGAACAAAGATGCAGATGCCCCAATCCTTCAGGTGACGGCTTGAACTCTCTCTCGAAGTTGTCAAGGGTAATAGTATTGCCATATATACAAGATGCATTCATTCTTAAAGTCTGCACAATTTAGTCATTTCTCAAAGAGCCAAAAGTCCAAGCCATTTTTGCTTCACTGAGCTTCCGAATAGAAAAGGAGAGAAGTGTTCCTGAAATGTGAAGCAAATTATATGTATCACGTTTAACGAATTTGCAGTAAAACCTCAACCTGCTTTTCATGTAGTTTTCATAGTTGCAAGCTTTTTGGAATGTTACGACATGGATGCACTTACATAATTTGTTAACAAACTCTTTGATCATCACAGGTCTTTGACTATGGACTCGTATGCGATATATTTGAAGCGATACCGGAATTGCTAAAGAAGCTTCCTGAGAAAAAAATAAACCTGAAACCTGATCCTTTGAAGGTCCAAAAAGTGCAGCAAGATTAGCTGAATATCTTGTATATCAGAAATACCAAATTGAATAGTTGTAACAATAGTCAAAACTGATAGTGGAATTTGAATAATACCAATTCATAATTCTTTTGATGAGGCGTTTCCTTATTTTAGTTTTTGTACCTTTTTTTTTTTAAAGTAATTGTTTCTTGGATTTTTCTAGTACGCACCAATAAATATACACCGTGATCTTCAACTTGTTAAATTATTTGTAATGGAATCCTGATAGCACATTCAGCTCGTCATTGCTCCAATGCCACTTGCCAGAGCATAGTAGAATTTTTGTTATTGCTCTATAGTGTATTTGAAACCTTCATTAAGATAATGCTCGAAATGACATGAGTTTTCATGAATCAAAAGATAGAAATCACCAAATGGAAAGAAACAAAAATGGCAAAAATGCTGATTGGTACATTTATATGCTACCTAATATAACGACAGAATGGATAGTTGAAATTATACCGACATGTTATTGATACATTTATCGAGACTACCACTTAATGCTATCACCAAAAGTTAAATTAGTTACAAAATGGAAGTATGACAATCAAGCGCATCTGGCGTATACCCTCCCACGGTACTGACCAGGGGTCGATTCCCTGGATGCGCACACCATTTTATTTATTTTTTTGAAAACGTTCATCTCATTCTCATTTACCTTTGAGAATTTGACAGAACATGCGATGCGCCGGGAGAACCACACGTGAAAAAATAACGACCGATATGTGTTTTTTTTCTTCTTTTCCAAATGTAAAAACATTGGCAACTCCATTAAAGAAGAAAGGAATCACCAAACGAAAGAAGATTAGGTGGCCTTGTTAAACCTCCCTCGGAGTAAATCTAGTGAGAAAAACCCGTTGAGCCACCAATACCACGTAAGGTAACAAGCAAACAGAAAGTGATCTCACTTTTATATTCACTTTTGCAATGGCACTGAGGTTAAGACCATCTCTGCTAGGAAAATAGACTAATTATGATGATAAGAGTGAGTGATCGATCAAGTACCGCTTTAGGTGAAAACTTTTTATAAGGTTCAGCCACTTTGTAGTGATAATGCGAATATATGTACTAATTAATATCTCAAAAAAATTTAGGTGCTTGGCTTGAAAGTGTCTAGTTGACCACACTGGAGAAAATTTGCATGTACAACACACATACATGTTCTGAAGAAAAAAAGACATCAAACTAACAGTTGTAATTTTTTTTTTTTTTGTTACTGAAACTAATAGTTGTGAATAAGTAAGAGAAAATTAGCAGGCAACATTAATGAAAGATATAAGATGGATCCCATCCTTCGACCTTGTAAAATTGTAATTACAGTTTAGATATGCGGCCAATATTATTGTGATCATATTATAAACTTAACGGGAAAAGACTATATATATATAGTCTACAGTTGCTGGACAACTGGTTTTGGTATTGTTCTTGCTGAAATTGATACATGAAGTGTGCTTCCTCAACAGCAATGAGAAAAGCAATCGACCATATTATGTACAGAATCAAATATCAAGAGCGAGAGAGAGAGAGATGTATGTTTTAACTGAAGTACTAGTATATGGATGATGATAACAATAATTCATACAAAATAGTTTGCTATCATTGAGAATGGAACTAAGCAACGTCCTCTCGTCTTCAGTTCTGTGCAGTCACTCTCTCCCGATAAAGCCCGATTCAGTTCTCTCATCCATCCTGCCAGAAGTACTTCCTTTCTCCTGTAACAGAAAATTTTCAAAGCACTATCAATTTAATAATTAATTGTTTGCAAAAATAAACAACCAATTTAATAAAAGACGTACAGTGATGATATAATAAATAATAAACCGATGAAAAAATAGTGCGGTAAATTTTTTTTTTTTACCGTATTAGATATGTCTGTGTCATCTTTTTGCAGTGTTGATTCCACATTTGACTGGCTGTGATTGCAAACCTAATTGAAATACAGAATGGAAATTAATTAAATCTTAAACAAATCTGAACAAAAATAACAGGTATATTGGGAAGCATAAGTTAAACATTTCACTTGTAAACAACATGATTAATTGAAAAAAAAAAAAATTGGACCAACAAAAACAATTAGGAGTCAGGAAAGTCACCGTGGGAGTATTTACTGGAGAACTAGCTGTGTCTTCCAAAGCATCATCAAGCACAGCTTCTTTGGGTTTTCTCTTAATCATGAAGCTAGATCTATTAAAACCTCCATCCACGCCAAACCCTAAAACTTCTCCTTTAATAGTACTCGACTTTCTGGCAACAGAGGAAGCAGCGCCGGAGATTATGGAACAGTCTTCATAATCGTATGAGGAGAAAGAACTGCGGTCATTGTCATCATCCTCATGATTACTGCTTATCAATAAATCTTGCAAGTACATAGTCCAACTACTCTCCTGAGGGGACTCTTGAGTAGTGGTTCTTGTATTAGAAGAATTACCTCGTCCAATCATGGAGTTCATGGAGCGAACTTCCATCTGTGTACTAGTGCTTTGAACTAAAGATGAAGAAAATAGAACAAGGAAATATAGGTATGGTGTTGGTAGTAAACTGTTGGGAAGCTGAAGAAAGAAAGTCCAGAGGAGAGCAGGCATATATATAGTCGAGAACAAAGAGAATACTGGGATTAAGAAACTAATAGCATAAAATTCTTGACGTGGGGACCTTAAGGGAGTAGAATCAAAATTTGGCTGCAGCAACTGCCAGAGAGAGAGAGTGTTGGACCTTTGTGGTGTAAGATTAGATGCCAAATATTTTTAGGGGTGGACTTACCTTTCCACTCATTGTGTTGAATGAGTCACGTATTTAGTCACCCAAGACAACTAGTTCTATGGTCATTTTGTTGTTATATGTATTCACCAGGAGAAATAATTGTTTGTGTATGATCGATGCCTACTTATGAAAGACTTTGATAAACTGTAATAGTTTCTTCTATATATTTTCCAAAATGTTATCTCATTGTCTTTCCACAACTGACATGCCCCACCATCAACATTTTAAGCAAGACTAGTTATATTTTGTAGACCACTCTATAAAGTGAACTCTGCAAAAATCAACCAAATAAAAAATATTTATCCGTTCGGTGAAAGTTGCCATGATTTCATTGTTTAATTGAAGAACACTGTTAATCTAAATAGATTTGATTTTGCTATTTTTTTTAATAAAAATGATCTTTAAAAAGTGATTTAGAAAATAAACGATTTAGATGATCAAATAATACTCTAGAATCTTAAAATAAAAAGAAAGTACAAACAAAAAGGTAGCTACCATACCTATTAATTCTTAGCTCTAGCTAATTAAACCTCACTCTTACATAAATGCCGTTATCTTATGTCCATCTCGCATTAATTCTTTTTCTAAAGGTAAAAGAATTATGTAGAAATTTGATTATCTAAAATGCTAGCAAACATTCTCATTCTACATTCTCGACTCTTCTTCTTATCATGTAATGATGCTTGATGATACAAATCATGTATTTTCTAGAGTACCCTTTAAAGATCAACTGCCAAAAGTCAACAACGAATCCGAAATTGTTTAGTTATCTAATAGTTATTCAATAAATAAAAGAACCATCATGTTAAATTAAAAATTTGACAACGTTAATCAAAATTAGACTTTGGTAAACAAGTCGCTTTCGTGTCAAGACCATTATTCTAATGTGTCGCGTCATACCACTTAAATTATTTTAACATGTTTAAGAATTCAAACCCTAATTAACCCGACTTGTTAAAATTAACGGATTATCTGACCCGACCTGTTTGTACCCATTAAGAACAATATATACTTTAATAAATAATCAAATAAAAATTTCATATGAAATTACTAAATATTAGCATCTGAAATCGTAAGTTCCTTTGATTCAACAATAGGTTTACAATTTCATTAAGCACTACAAGTTTAGATATACATGCCACATAAATATTACTTTCAAAACACATCATACTATATGAAAAATACAGAACAATTATAGTATGTGTAATACAAAACTAGTATAGTACGTGAAAAATAGGCAGTGTACCATTCAACAACTTTGCTAAAAAAATACTTTGAAAAATTTGGCCATTTTTTAAACTTTAATTTTTTATTTAAATTAATTACTATTTATGTTTCTTAAAAAATATGTTAAGAATACGTCTAGAATAAGTGAATTTTATGTGTAACGTTAAAAAGTTTGTTAAATAATTAGCATTTTTATAACGTAAAAAGCACATACATACGCACATGCATTGCACGTTGGTGTTTTCAAAAATGTATAATTAATTTAATGAAGGGACCCACCAACTTTTCTTATCTTCGCACCCACCTTATTATTTCACCTCTCATAACAAACTTTAAAAAAGGTCAAACTCTTTGCCCACCCATTTTATCTCCAAAAGGCCTTTACATGGCAATTGAATCTGGTGAACTCGGCCTCCGCTCACCACCACAACCTTGCATTCAATTTCTTTCTTGGCCGTTTAGAATTCCAGAATATGGTTTAAACCCCCATCCCCCTTTTTCAATTTTCAAATTTTAAATCATTATATCAAATGTTTTGAACAATTTAACATATTATATTTACACACACACACACACAATATTAACAATTTATCAATAATATTTATGTTAATTATAAATAAGTCAATTATGTATTGTGATATTCAAATGTATTTAAAATAAACAAAAATTACAAAATCTGCCACTGCAGCTGACACCCACTTTAATTGATACACCCTTTCTCATAGTTTTTATACTTTGCAATAGGCCAATACAGATCAGACAATGCATTGGAGTGTCAATTTGATTTTTTAAATTTTTTTTTTTTTAATATTTGGATTCAAACGCTGCATTAAAGTGTCCATTTTTTTGTTTCGTTTTTTCCATCACTCACATGCCTCCTACATACATGTTTTTACATTTGGATTCAATGTGCAATGCAGTGTCTGTTTCCTGATTCTGTTTTATACTTTTGGATTAGGACGCTATGTTGAAGTGTCTGTTTGCTAGTTTTGTTTTTTTTCCACCACTCACATGCCTTCTACCCTTCGCACCTCATGCGACTCCGGAGTTTTACATTTGGATTTAGACACTGCAATGCAATGTCCGTTTCATGTTCTGTTTTCTATTTTTGGATTTAGATGCTTTAGTGAAACAACATACTTCATATATTACTATGCAAAAATTAACATGATTAGTGAAACAACTCATCTGAAACTTCACTTGTTTTGTTTACAAGAGAATCATTTGAGTTTGAATCAAAACAACAGCTTAGTATTCATAACATAACCTTGAATCAAGTAAAACGAAAATATCTTGCTCCAACATTCAAAGCAGATCAAATGAAGGTAGTAATACCATTCTCGGAACATGACTTTTAAAGGTTGTGGCATGCAAGGCTTTTATCAATGGATCAACCAATGGTTCAATGTTAATAGTACACCACCTCTGACATTATTTTGAACCTTAAGATATTTGACGTCTATAAGCCTTGAATATTTATGCTTACATATTAGGTTACTGAAGTATCATTATGTTTGCTTCTGGTTAGATATTTTGAGTAGTAAAGAGTGATTTAGTGACTTTTTGTGATTTTGTTAATGCTCAGTGGTGTTGATATAATACGTTGAGTTGGCACCAATAATTTCATCCACAAAGAATCTAATTAAGGCAACACATTCTCTCTACATGTGCCAAATTATTCAATTTTCCAAACTTCAGTCTATAAATTAGATTTTATAAAACAAAGGTTATATAGAAAAGCCTATATTCCTAAGGTGTATATATGATATATTACCGAAATGTGGGTGACACATAGAGACCCTCTTGGGTAGGACAAGAAACTTCTATATTAATTTAACTGTACACATTTTGGGGGATGAAGGGTCTCTATCCATGACTTGGAGAAGTAGTTAAATTGAGGGCCCACCTTATATGTGGGTCCAAACTAGCTAACACATGATTCCTTGAGAAATTGTTCTTAATTTAGGTAAAATAGATTTGTGTTTTCTTTTTCAAAGATGCAAACAAATCATAGACTTTTTTTTTTTTTTTTTTTTTTTTTGGTAATAGTTAGAGGCATGGTTCTTTCTTGAGGCGATTTACCATTGTTATACGTAATGAACAAGTTGGGGATAGTATTAGTATTGTTAAAAGTGGGTCCTCGGCACGTCTCTCTAATAATTCTACATGGTATTAGAGCCAGGAAGCGAGCCCATACTACCACGTGATGGGTGGGTCTCCTAGGCCCTGCGTGACGATGGTGGGTCCCATGGCCCTGTGTGTAAGGTGAGTCCCCTTGGCTCCACGTGATTGTAGATGTGTGAACCTCCCATGTGTGACCACTAATTGGGTCCCACGTGAGGGGGTGTTTTGAGTCCCACATTGGCTATATAAAAAGAGAAATAATAGTTTAAATATCATAACCCTACTCCAACTAAAACTGAGGCCTTTTGTGATAAAACCCCACACCTAACAAATTATGCAGGTGGTAATTAAAAAGTTGGAGACAATATCGGTGTTGTTGGAAATGAAGCCTTGGCACATCTCTTTGATAATTCTATAATAAAAGCATATGAATAAAAGTGTCACATGGGCATTCATGCACGGGTGCCCTACTTGTTGCTTTGTACATGCCGCCACCACCACATACATGTTGGTTTGGGTGCGTAGAAAAATAAGTCACCAAACCTAGACTTTATTAGTGTTCTAATCTTGTCCCTAGAAAGGTTGTTTTTAGAAAAACAGAAGCAGAAATTTTGATTCAATTTGTTTGGTTAGGTCGGACTTAAAATCCCACTCATAACTTCTGATGAGAAGTTGTCCATAGTGTTATTAGCTTACCGAAAGTATAACGTACTTACAATGATTAAGTTTGGAACTCTATGATGAACTTTAGACCTAGTAAAACTATTATGCTTTGTATGAGATTATACATCATAGTTTCGAGTAATTGTGAGTTAGTTTAGCTGGTTCCCTTCCACTTGCATTCAGTCTCTTTTTAGTTCAAAATTCTTCTTGTCAGAGGCTACCTCTCATATATTTTTTATTTTTTCTTTTTGTTTAGTGTCTTTATTCAAGTGAATAATATTCTCTTGCAGTGATTTGTCTTATGGTGAATTCACTTACAGTGATTTGATCTAAGTTCTTCATCATTGCTTTTCTACTCCTCCTTCATACCAAGTCTACTCTCGGTATTATTTCTCAAATACCTCCTACCATTTCCAAACTTTGATCAATCATCTATTTGAAGGACTTTGTTGCAATATGCTCCTATGTATGTTTTTGGCTAAGTTAAATCAAGACTCATATGTTCCATTTTAAGGACAATTAAATCATTTGAGATCAAGTTCAAATCCACAAATCCGTCAACTGCTCCACAAATTCTTCATGGCGAAATGCAATGAGTTCTATGATGGTGTAATGGATGTATAGTAGCTTTTTTTTTCTCTTGCTAGTCACTTCATTTTCCTTTGTAAGTCTTGGGGTTTAGAGGGCCAGCACTGATTTTAGGAGACTTGGATTATGAAGGGCCTGTTGAAATTTCTCTCAACAAATCAAATTGGAGATGAAATTGCTTTCCATAACTTTAATTAATTTGTTTACAAAAGAGAATTTATTTGAGCTAACTGAAATATTTGTGTGGTTAATATGCATGCTACTACGTGAAAATAAAACAAGGACCATTGTATGAGCCAGATAGGTGGATCACAACCACAAGCAATACATTTTACTCTCGTGCATGTACAATAACCATATATACACTAACACTTTGCTAAAATTGGAGTTACCATTATAAAACGAGATCGGGAGATATGTGGCATATAAATGTGAAAGTGTTAATTTTATGAATGGAACGGGAATGATGCGTCGCTAGCATATAAACATGGCGCACATGCATGCACTCCCACCAGTGACAGTGAGTGGTTAATTTATTTGGTAGTCCTTCAAGTTGAACCAAATGTTTGGCCTTCTGTACTTGAAAACCGTGAGAAACAAGGCTTATTTATTGAAAACCATGAGAAACAAGGCTTATTCACTAGTACAAAAAACACTTTGTGCGATGCAGGTCCTTTGTTCCACAAAAATTAACTCAACAAACCTTTGTTGGGCACCAACCGTCACGCCAAGACAGTGAAAAAAGGGTTCGCGCGATGAAGAAGTGACCTATGTCGCGCAAAACCACTTTGCGCAATGTAGGTTCCTATGTCGTGCAAAGTGATTTTGCGCGACATAGGTTTCTATGTCGTGCAAAGTGGTTTTGCTCGACCTAGGTTATACATCGCACAAAGTAGTTTTGAGTGACGTAGATCACTTCTTCGTCACTCAAACCCTTGTTTTTTTTTTTTTTTTTTGACAAAAATATTTTTTATTTAATTTTTAATAAATATTGTAATTAAATTTTAAACAATAATTAATAAATCAAGAAAAAGTATTTAATTATAAAATATATTAAAATGGACATACAAGATGTTCGAATATAAAAGAAAAAACTACAACAAGTAGTCTTCTAGGCTTAATGCATCAGGGTACTGGGTATCGGCTAGGCAAAGTGGTTGGGAGGTCAAAGGTGGAGCAACATCAGGTGCTAGCATCGGGATTTGGAGACGGGATATCTGTAAGGCCCGTAAGATCATACTCATCTTCTCGTCCTGGGCCGAAAATTGGGCTACAATCTTGGCTTCCCGTGTTGCTTGTTGGGCCGCAAGCTGACCTTTTAGGGTTGCCACTTCCTCCGTCAGGGTGATGACCTGTCCTGTGGTCGATCTGGAAGAGGAGGCACCCATCTCACGAACCCGCGCTCTCCCCATACACCAAACAACCTTGCCATAACGACGACCGAGCTTCTAAGCAACAACAACGAGTCACCAAACTAGGGATGCTAAATAGTCATCAAACTAGGAATGCTATATACCACTAGAAATCCACTTGCAAATATGATTCACTAGTCACAACAAAAATATCCAATTTCTGAAAACTGCGTTGAACCCAAGTGCTAATATTTCATCAAACACAAAAAATAAAATCCAAGAAATGCCCTCATAAGCAACAAACCATATATATCCAAACCAATTACCAACACATATATTTAAAGACAACCGATTAAAACAAATTAACCAAAAAAACAACCCATGTAAAAAGATAACGCGAAAACATAGAAGCAGCAACAGAGGAATATTTGTACCAGTAATTCTCTGAGATAAGGCAACACTCAACAAAAGCCAACGAATGCCAAGATACAAACATGTTATCCTGAATTTAATCAGAAGACCAGGTATGCTCAGATTGAGGAACCTAAGGTTAATGCACAAGAAAAATGAAGAGAAATATACTTGGAAGGGAATATTTACCACAATCTAATCACCGAAAATAATGCAGTCTGTTTTAAAATTCAACATATGCTTAGAACAAATTGCTGTCATGAACACTAACAAGACTGTTTGCTAAGAGAAACATCAAAATAATAAATCAACCAAAGATCAACTACTTATATATCAACCGGAATTACAACCCAATTCAAAAGAATTGGGGTTTAACTCCATGATCATGTCCATTTTCGCTTTTGGGAAACGACCCACTAACTGAGCAATCTAATTGAAATTTGAATTCTGATATCAAAAGTCAAACTACAAATGCGCAACATGACCACATAATCCAAGGAAGAAATTGCAGAGAAAGAAATAAAAAGACTTATGTTTATCTCCGGTATTGTAACCCCTAGCTTAGCACACAAAATTTTCTTGAACACATTAAACTTAGGAGCCAAGTCCTTTGCAGCAAGGCCACCATCAACACCAAATTCATTAAACCTACATATACAAATGTGCCATCAACACAAAGGAACATGATTTTGTTTTAATTTTTATACACTTCAAAGTGCAACCAAATTTTTGACAATCTCAACAATAAGCCTAGCAAAGTCGTCTTGCAATATAGAATACAAAGGGATACACATCAAGGCTGTAAATAATATGTAAAAGTTAAAACATTAGCAAAACCAACGGGTAAAGCACCCATAAGATACTGAAACTTAACAATATCAGGGTAGAAAACTCATGCGAGGAGTTACAAGCTATAAATTGGAACTGTAACAACTTTTATCTTGCATTCTTTTCTTTGTGAGTTAAACGTTGGCACATGTTAAAAACCTTCTCACTCTACATTGGTTAGAGCACCTCAATGGCCAATTCCTTGACTTCACATCTGTTGATTGGGACCCTATCAAGTATTTCCAAGAGAATAAAAAGAATCATCACTATGCAAGAAATTTGGTACGTGAAAAATAAGGCACATACATATGCTTGAAATGATGATCTTGCCAACAACATCTAGTATAGTTACCACATTATCCATGACTTTAAGCACTGACAAATCCTTATCAAGATCAAGTACAATTTTTCTTGTGAAGTATGCTTTGTACAAATAAATACATAGTCTTTGGAAGAGTCAACTTTACTGGCATGCACTGTGAAATTTTTTTGTCATGCATGAAAGAGGAATATACAGTGATAGAATGGTGTATGCGTATTTGGAAATGGTAGTGATCGGCTAACTGTGGCGGCAATTGTGATTGCTTAGATGTTAGCAAAATGGTACTAGTTGCATCATAAAGAGACAATGTAGTGAAGAACAATGCAAGAGAAATGATAGGCACAAACAATAGTGGTGCCTTGTCAAGTGTTAATAGTCATGAAATAAAAGAATCGAGTATTATGAAGCTATCTCATGATTCCAAAACCAATTATAAACGAAAAATCACGATTTAACGGTTATTTCAACTCTGATTTCGATTAATTTTTAAAGCTACACTCCTTGATCCTATATAAATACAATGAATGTATTCAATCTTCCTTTTAAAATATTTACACTAGTGGATTAATGAAAGTATAAATAAACTCTAAGTGTTAGTGAATCTATCGTTTTGATAGGATACGCATTATACGAAACTAATTTCAAGGATCCAACCGTCAAACTTATTTGTATATGCTTCGAGATTGCATACGCCAAAAATTGCAAAAAATAAATATGCAGAGATCAAGTAACGGGACAAAATTTTCGATGGTTATAAACAAAAAAATCACGAATTAACAGTTATTTTAACTCTGTTTTTTATGATTTTTTTACAGCTACACTCCTTGACCCTATATACAATGAATGAATTCGATCTTCAATTTAAAATATTAACACTAGTGGATACCACAAAATCTTATGTTATACTTAATGAAAATATAAATAAACTCTTGAGTGTTAGTGAATCTATTGTTTTGATGGGATATGCATTATATGAAACTAGTTTTAACGTTCCAACCGTCAAACATGTTTGTATATATTTCGAGATCGCATACGCCAAAAATCGCAAAAAACAAACATTCAAAGATCAAGTAATGAGACAAAACTTTTCGATAGTTATAAAAGAAAAATCACGATTTAACGGTTATTTTAACTTTGATTTTGATGATTTTTTACAACTACACTCCTTGACCCTATATGAATACAATGAATGAACTCGATTGTCAATTTAAAATATTTACACAAGTGGATACCACAAAATCTTAAGTTATACCACAAAGTTGTTGACTTTACATGACGAAGGTGTGCATTCATCGTGCAAAATAGCTTTGCGCGACGTAGGTGCACCTTCATCACACAAAGTAGTTTTGCATGACGGCAGTCTTTGTCCCGCAAAACTGTTTTGCTCGACGTAGGTGCACCTATGTCGCGCAAAGCTATTTTGCACAATGACCCCATCATGGCGTCGCGCAAGTTATATTTAATATATATATATATATATATATATTATAAAATTTAGTGAAAATGTGACTTTACTACCTTCAAATTTAGTTTTTGTTTTACATAAAACCCATAGTAATATATTTTTCTAACAAAAACCCGATCCGAGCTACAATAATAAATTTAAAGCTACTTAATAAATATACATACCATTCAATTTCTTAAGTGTTATACTTACAAAATGAATAAATTTAAAGCTACTTAATAAATATATATATATATATATATATATATATATATATATATATACCATTGAACTTGATGTGGTACGCATTCTATGAAACTAGTTTCAACAATCCAACCGTCAAACATGTTTGTATATACTTTGAGACCGAATACGCCAAAATCGCAAAAAACAAACAGTCAGAGATCAAGTAACGGGACAAAAGTTTTTTACGATTATAAATGAAAAATCACGATTTAATGGTTATTTTAACTCCGAATTTGAAGATTTTTTTACAGCTACACTCCTTGACCCTATATGAATACAATGAATGAATTAGATCTTCAATCTAAAATATTTACACTAGTGGATATCACAAAATCTTCATTTTATACATAATGAAAGTATAAATAAACTCTAAGTGTTAGTGAGTCTAACGTTTTGATGGGATGCACATTTTACGAAACTAATTTCAACGATCCAACTATCAAGCTTGTTATAAACGAAAAATCACGATTTAACGGTTGTTTTAACTCCGATTTTGATGATTTTTTAGAGCTACACTCCTTGACCCTATATGAATACAATGAATGAATTCAATCTTCAATTTAAAATATTTACACGAGTGGATACCACAAAATCTTTATGTTATACTTAAAGAAACTATAAATAAAATGTAAGTGTTAGTGAATCTATCGTTTTGATGGGATACGCATTCTATGAAGCTAATTTCAACGATCCAACCGTCAAACTTGTTTGTATATGCTTCGAGATCGCATACACCACAAATCGCAAAAAACAAACATTTAGAGATTAAGTAACAAGACAAAACTTTTCGACGGTTATCAACGGAAAATCATGATTTAACGGTTATCTTAACTCTGATTTTGATGATTTTTTATAATTACTCTCCTTGACACTATATGAATACAATGAATGAATTTGATCTTCAATTTAAAATATTTACACTAGTGGATACCACAAAATCTTTATGTTATACTTAATGAAAGTATAAATAAACTCTAAGTGTTAGTGAATCTATCGTTTATTGGATATGCATTCTACGAAGTTAATTTCAACGATCTAACTGTCAAATTTGTTTATATATACGTCGAGAGCGCATACGCCAAAAATCTCAAAAAACAAACATTCAGAGATCAAGTAACGGGACAAAACTTTTCGATAGTTATCAACAAAAAATCATGATTTAACGGTTATTTGAACTCCGATTTTGATGATTTTTTCGCGAGTCTTTTTAGAGCTTATCGACGGCCACGTAAATATGTAGCAGGCTCTTCCAAATTCACTATATATATATATATATATATAAGCGGAGCGTCCTCACTGATAGAAGCTACACCGTGCATTGATTTGGCACAATTACACTGTGATAGTGTTAGAGTAGCCACAACAGTGGTAGGGTGGTCTGATCGGGAGGTTCTTGAGTTTAACTCTGAATGAAAGCACCAATTGTTGGAACCAAATCTACACATTGCCACTTGTGGTAGAGATGCCCAAAAATGCTAACCTGTAAAAAAACAAACAACCATAACCAAGCCAACAATCAAATGGGGTGTGCCGATCCAAGGCTATCAGACGGTCAGGTTAGTAAGCAATATTAAGACTCAAGTAATGGACAAGAGAAATGCAGAGATTGCGTAACCAGAAGTGAACCCTAGAATAGTGTTTATACAAGTTGAGGAGAGGGCCTTTTAGAATATTAGAATCCTTATTAGACTAGGAGAATCCATGAGGATATCTAGGAAGAAGATATTGTATCCTTTTAGGAGTGTGATTACTTGTAGTTGCATGTCAATCCTTAGATTGTAAAGACTCCAAGATTATAGGAAACATGTTGATTCCTTGCTAGATTAGGTTCCTAAATTTTGCGAAACAAGCATGATTTATCTCAGCGAAGTTGACGGACTTCGCCCACTGATTCTAAAACAGGATGATGGTGGCTTCGTCGATCTGTTTAGTCAGCTCCGTAATCAAGGTTGTTGAGTCCATATTTGGACTTCTAAGGTAAACGTATTCTGATTTGCCTTACTTCAACCCTAAAAAATCATGGTCCCATTGGGTGGTTTTAAGAAAGTGGAGTGATTACAATTGAGATGAATGTGGGAGAAAAGTTGTAGTTTTTTTTTTTTTTTTTTCTTTTAAATTTGGTTCTATTTTGTTTGTAGTAAGAGATGTTGAGAGGAGAGACGTGGAGTTTGATTTTATGTTTTAATCTTTAATTGGTTTTTTTTTTTTTTTTGTGGTTTGGTATATTTATGCACAATTTAATTATATGATTATTTTTTGTCAGTTATGGGTAAAAGATTAGAATCATCTATTTCATATTTTTCATATCAATATTTCCACCGATAGATTTTAAATCCTATATTTAATGTAACTAGATAAAAGTCACACACTATGTGTGTGTTTAAATATTTGATAAAAAAAAATTGGAAAAAAAAAAGGGAAAAGTAGGAAGTGTGTGAGAGAAAGTGGAGGAGTAAAAACTATGGTTACATGTGGATGAGGGAAGGAAAAAAAACCAAAAAAATTTGTTTTTGTGAAATTACTTTAATTCCTATATATTTTTTTCTTTTATAATATTTGTTCAGTTATGATCAATCACAAGCAGCCCTTGTTACTTCTGTCCTGCTCATGATCAATCACAAACGTACAGGCCTTATTAATTAGTGAAAACGAGTCTAATTAGAGTCTTATCCATCGTGCAATTCGTCTTTTAAAGAGGAATGAATCCATGTACTCATTTGGGGAAGAAATCTAACTACTTTGCCACTTAAATTGGGTCTCTCGCAAAAGTCGATGCCTTTTCTGGCGACTATCGTTTTCCCGCAATCATATTGCACCTCGGGCGCACACTTTCATGAAGATAGGAACTGAATAAGTGACAGCATAACCCTACTTTCTCCAATCCCTAACCAATCAGCATACAGAATTCAGCCACGGCAGCTTCCCACTAGGGCATAAGTACCTTCACCTGGCAGTTTATCCCAGAAGTACAGCCTCACGACCTGAACCTCTTTCAAAGCCACGAGACAGATCTACAGAGCTTCACGCACCATTGTCATCTCCAAGTATTGCACAGCCTTTGCTTTAATCCCTAATCAATTCTTGCTACAGCTGAAAATGGCCGAAAGAGAAATGATCAGCCACAGTCATATTTCTACCGGGGGGCTAACAACAATCTCCAAACCATGAATTATTCTGAGAATTTCGGAGAAGAGTCCCCAATTCTAAAGCTCCAACCCGTTGAGAAGTAAGTTCTATGAAATAAGCTAGAGATGTAATTAATTAAGCTCAAATATATAGACAGGCATTGCTTATCTTTCTCTTGTTGATCACTTTTCTTGGTTTTTTTTTTATGTTTTACTTTGTTGTCATCATCATCACGATTCTAATCGCATTAGGGTTTGTTTTTCTTCAGATCCGTGAAAGAAGTGTGTACAGGGTCAAGTAGTAAGATTACAAAAACGGTTGAGGCGTACTGCGAATCAGGATTAGAGTTCTGGGTTGATTTAAAGGTAATTAAGATTAGATAGTTGATTTGTAGCAGCGTGGTCACCCTTTTGCACCCAAGTTCGAATCTCCTCCTTGTAGATTTTAATTAGAATGTCTTGTAAAAAAAAGTAAAATTTACTAAAAATCTTTTTTCATTTTGATTAGGATTGTCGGATACGAAGCACTTGAGTCTCATAAAGTTAACCTTCTATCTATCATCATTTCGATCTGCTTCGATATTTTGTCATGTTAACCAAAAGCAAATTTTTTTTAAAAAAAATTTTGTGTCAAGTTAACCGAGCTCAATCTTTTTTCATTTGTGTTATCAAATTTTGTCAAATTCAGTCGTCATACTTTTGGTTAACTTTCAGACAGATAGTCCACAACTTCATTTAGATCAATGGACCTACCTCAACTCACTGTGCCGGCACCCCCTCAAGGTTCATCCCCACAAGCTGATCACCTCTCAAATTTTGGCTCACAAATGCTTCTTGCAAGCAACAGTATCCAAAGAGCCAGTGACCTACTCGTTTCAGTCTCACTAGGTGCTGAAATGAACAGAATCAAAACCACTGAGCTAGCTTCTCAAGCAATGGAAGAGCTGAAAAAACTGGCTTTGGCTAGAGAGCCTCTTTGGCAAGTTGACATAGAAAACAACACTGAAATACTGAGTGGGATCGAGTATACGAGGGAATTTGGGGATATCAGCACCACATTGACGGAGATAGTGAGAATGGTTGAGGTAAGAGAGTCTCAATCTCTGCCAAACTTGGACCTTAACAGTTCTGAATATTCAGTAGGAAGTAATGAACATAGGCCAAGGGAACTTGGAGGACCAAAGCCTGCTAGTTTTGAAGCTTCACGAGAAATTGGTTTTGTCCAAATGAATCCCGCAAGCATTATTGAACTGCTAATGGATTTGGTAGGTTCTCATTTGAGAATTAACTTAATTTAATTTTTTTAAAGCAAGTTTGAACAAAGAATGCTAAAATGCTAATAATTGCTTAAATTTTGTTTGATAATTAGGGGCAGTGGTCACAAGCATTTTCTACTGTCGTCTCTAGGGCATCGATCATGGGAGTGTTGTCATCCACTGGAGTGCAAGGAAACTATGATGGAACTCTTCAAGTGGTAATATAAATGCCCTATTTATAGACACAATCGTGCATGTGTGATGACTATATATGCTCTATTGATTGGTGTGAGATTCACGTACTGTGACCCCCACACTAATTAACCGCTAACGCTAACACTCCTCTTATGTTTATTAAACCGTAAAACTAATGATATCAAGTTATTAATTGTTGTTTCCAGATGACAGCTGAATTTCAGGCCCCTGCACCTTTAATCCCAACTAGAGAAAGTTATTTTGCAAGGTATTGCAAAAATCTGGGCGACGGCATGTGGGGAGTTGTGGATGTTTCCTTGGAAAAATTGTTTCAACTTCCATCAAGAAACTTTCGAAGACAACCATCTGGTTGTTTGATTCAAGAGATGCCAAATGGATGGTCTCAGGTGACCTCACACACACACACACACACACACACACACACACACACACACACACCTATTAAGTAAAATTTTCAATTTACTTAGCATGGTTGTGAAAAGCTTAATTAATTAATTAATCTACAAAATTGCTTCCTTTTGATATGCTAGGTTATATGGGTAGAACATGTGGAGGTAGATAATACACTTGTTCATAATCTTTTTAAGCTGTTGGTCAGTTCTGGTTTTGCATTTTCCGCAAAGCGTTGGGTTGCCACTTTGATTGGACAATGTCAATGGCTGGAAACTTTAACGGCCACAAGAACTACTCGTGCAGCTGATGGAGGTAAGTAATTCTACTAAACTATTTTTTTCTGCAGCTTGGAGTTAAGTAATTCCACTCTTGCAGCTGGTGGAGGTAAGTAATTCTACTCTTGCAGGTGATGTTTCATCACAAGGAAGAAGAAGCCTATTGAAGCTTTCGGAGAGGATGGTGAGAAGTTTTTACATTGATAATATCAGCGGTTCTGCTGAGAACAAATGGATGCCACTGCCATTGGGCTGGCCAGTCTCTGGTGCTGAAAATGTAAGGATTTCAATGAAGAGTAGCACAGATGACCCTGGAAAGCCTCCAGGTAGCACAGTAGTGTTTACTACTTCCATAAACCTTCCATTCCCTCGTAAACAAGTATTCAGTTTCCTTCGCGATGAGAAATGTCGAAATGAGGTATGCACTACTTAACTTTCAATGCAGTGATGTCTTTGTAAAAATAAGCATACAAAATTTACCTTAATTTATTTTAAGTTTTGAGCCATTAATATATTAAAATCGTTGAGAATGAGTCCCACATTGATAGGAGGAGGGGTCTTGCATGAGCTTATAAGAGGTTGGGTTATTCCCTATATTGTCAATTGGGTTTATGGTAGAACCCCTCAATTTTTTTCATGATATCAGAGTAGGTTGTCCTACATGTGAAGCCAAACAGCCACACGCGCTTGACATCACCCTGTTGTGTTATCCATATGTTAGGCTTGAAAATTCGTCATACGTGAGGGGGCGTGTTGAGAATGAGTCCCACATTGATGAGAGGAGTGATCTTGCATGGGCTTATAAGAGGTTGGGCTACTCCCAATATTGCTAATTGGTTTTATGGTGGAACCTTAACTTTCTTAAAACATGACCAAACGAAAGAAAGATGATGATCATCGTTAGATCTTGTACGTACTGAAAACTAGGAGTTGGATTTGAAAAATGAAACAATTATTGTTTGTGACGGTAGCTCTATGAGACATGCCAACGTAGCGTTCCGATGAATCACTTTTAGGAAGCTTTGTACATGAAAGCATCTATTCATCTTGTAGTAAATACATATTTATATAACACACTTGCATGCTTTATTTAGCACTTCAAAAAGTTTTGATACATTTCTTCTTAATTATGAAAATACAGAAAGAGATAAGTATATGATGACTATTTTGAAGTGTTGATAACAATTTTCTTTAATTATTTATTAATTTCTAATCTTGCATCCGTAAACATAGTGAACACAAACCTTAAACCCTAAAGCTCATACGTAAGAAGTAACATTCTTGTTTTAATTATTTAGAAGGGAACTTTAACGAAAATCTTCCTGTACTGTTCACTTTAACGAAGAATCACATTTTTACACTAAAAAGTCAATCCTAGTACCATTCATTTTATCCTTTATTTTGTCATTTTCGTTAAAACTCAAAGTTTTCAAGCTCTTTTATTATTTTTCCTTATTTAGAATCCTTAATTTTCATTGACCAAAAAGAAAATTTAGAATCCTTAATTTCATGTGTAAACATCTATTCCAAAGAGATCGTGTTGATTTCCATTTACTTTGTGTATATAATACAGTGGGATATGCTTGCATCAAACCATGGCTTCGATGAATATGCATATTTTGCTAATGGCAAAACTCCAGGAAATCGTGTTTCCATATTGCGAGCCTTTAATTCCAATGTGAGTTGCAATATATATGTACCCCTAACTTTTATTTTGTTTGCCCTTTTATAAGTTAAAAATTTTTAAGATTGACTTCAACTTGTGTTAACACAAAATTTTGATTTAATTTGGAGGAATAAAGGAGGTTGGAATATTCTACTTGCAAGCAAGTTATACTGACACAACAGGCTCATACGTTGTTTATGCTCCGATCGATATGTATGCCATGACAGAGCTCATAAATGGTGGAAACCCAGATAATTTGGCTATTTTGGCTTCAGGGTTTTCTATCCTTCCTGATAAGCCAATGCACCGGGACGATACTGGCGGAAGTCTCTTGACAATTGCCTTCCACGTTGCTGCTGGAACTACAACTCAAGAACATGTGTCTGCTCATCAACATGCCAATCTTATGTACTGTGTTCTTGCATCAACTGTTGTTTCAGTTGAGGAGGGATTACAATCTACCTAATTGCCAAATCTTAAATCGGTGAGTTATTCAAGTTCTGTAGGTTTAAATTTACGAACAGTATTTTAAGTTGAGGTGCTAGGAATTCGAAGAAATTTCAATTGCTTCGCCCAATACATGGTGGAACTGATATTTAATTTTTCTACTTTTATGATTTAGGATTAATTTTCTTCAACGCTATGCTTTACATTCCTTTTTGTTCTATGTTCAACGTATGTATACTTTATTGTTTATCTCAAAGTGAAGTACCTAAAACAATAATGGGAAAAAAGCCACATAATAAGAAAAGGAAATTATTTCTGCACTTTTTTTCCCTCCTTTTGTATACCTATGTTTATTTTTGTTCCTTAATTCTCTTTTGCATTATTCAGTTAATCAGCAAAACAGAAATAAGAGTGAGGACAGAGAAAAAGAATGTAACTCACTTCCCATAAAAAAATAAGGGAAGGAGCAAGACTATACAATATGTATAATACACTAGAGATTACATTTATTATATTTCTCCGTAGAGATTACAATATGAATCAAATAACTATATGTTGTCAAGTGCAGACTCACACATGCGCATGCAGAAAGAGGAGGAGGGGGGGGGGGGGGGGGTGGTGGCGGGCGGGGTGGGGTGGAGGGGGGAAAGAGGAGGGGGGGGGGGGGTGGTGGCGGGCGGGGTGGGGTGGAGGGGGGAAAGAGGAGGGGGGGAGGGGGGGGGGGGGCGGGGGGGGGGGGGGGGGGTGGTGGCGGGCGGGGTGGGGTGGAGGGGGTGTTAATTATATAGTTGGAGTATTGAGCTTCCCCAATGGTGTTGACATTATAGATAGAAGGTCGTTAAATGTATGTAAAGCCCTCTCGAATTGTTAGTCTTCGTTGATGAGTTTAGGTCTTTGTATATCTTTTACCATGTATAGGCTGCTATGTCAGTGACCCTCATTCTTTGTTAAAGGTATGTAGGTTTTAGTTTTATGTGCCTTGGATTCGCTTGATTGGAAGTGGAAGTATATATTTATTTGCCATAAACTCGATCGACCAAAACTTTTGGCAACAAAAATGTGGGGATTTCTCTTGTTGGAATATTTATTGATTGGGAGAAATCCCATTAGGGGAGTAATGTCGTCACCTAATCACTTATGAATT
The DNA here is from genome assembly GCF_963583255.1 of Pyrus communis. Classification (NCBI taxonomy): domain Eukaryota; kingdom Viridiplantae; phylum Streptophyta; class Magnoliopsida; order Rosales; family Rosaceae; genus Pyrus; species Pyrus communis. The sequence continues at coordinate 7,459,380 of NC_084810.1, forward strand.
GCTCCAAAATTCAATTGAAACTTGATATATTAACTGAGTATCTGTGGCGCCCCCAAGGTTTAGTGAATTTGAGTAATATGGGCAAAGGGAGTTTTCTATTCTTTTTGGACTTAAAAAAAAAATTTAGGAAGTATAGATGCATAAGTATTCGTAATAGGTTATGATGGGTAGCCACTTAGTACTACGGTTTAGTGGTATTCGTTTTTATTTGTAAGTGAAAGGTTAGATTCTCGCCAAAGGCGAAGTTGAACCACATTATTATGGCTAGCTCAGTGTGAGATCATGCCTTACTGAGAATATTTTGGAATACCATACTTTATCGAACTTATGTTCTTTGTAGTATATATGATGGATGACTATATACTATTTATGAACCTGTTTTTACACTTCTTTATAGTATATATAATGAATGACTATATGCTATGAAGATGTTTTTGAGATATATGTACTTATGTTGGAAAGATTATATTCAATGTTTTTGTGCGTATCTAGTGGTCAATGTTTTGCCTACAAGGAAGATATTTATATTGACTTTGGCCGGACGTAGATTGGTGGCTTCGGCCGTGAGATACTGATACATGATACCACTATTTAACACATTATACGATATATGTTTCATGAAAGGTTTTATGGCATGCTAGGGTTTTCGGAAAACCTATTACATATTATGCTATGAGTTTTCATAAAACTTTGGGGGTTAGTACGTTGAATAACTATTGTTTGTTTTGCGCCCCCTTAGGACATAGGAACGAGGTATACGACTTGAGCTATGAGGCATTCCCCTACCAATGACATCGTGTCATCCTCTCTACTTTGACATTATTGTAATAGCACATTCCGCTTGTATTCTGAATTAGAAGTATGCTCTGAACATGTCATGCACTATCATTATGTTTTCATTCTTGGCAGTTGAATATTATTATATTTTTTTAGTAGTTTGTATTTACTTATTACATTGCATAGTTTTGTGCGAAATTTATATGCATGTTTCACATGTTCTCGACATATGCATTCATTAAATGGCTTTCATCACCCTTGGGTGTCGGCCAGCACTTGACCATCCCGATGTCCCTCGAACATCAGAATCGGGGCATGTCACATATTTTTAGACCACATGATTATATAGCAGTTAATGGTTGAACTACTTCTTTAAATCATTAAAGAAGAAATCCAATAATCAACCGTCACATTATGTGGCCTCCAAAATGTGGTCTAAAAACATGGTATTCATAGCATTTTTCATTGACTTGATATTGGAAGGTTAGTTTCTCTTAATCCTCTATAATTTTTGATTAATTACTCTCTATATTGACTTGATAAGGGAAGGTCAACTTCAACATAGAAAAAAAAACATTTAAAGCCTCAAAAAATTTAATTAGCACACAACTCCAAGCAAGTATCATACTCTATTGTAAATACTATATATATATATATATATATATATATATATATATATTTGACATTTATGTGAGGCCCCTCCTCACCTAAAATCCTGGCTCCACCACTGTACGAGGTAGCAACACCTAGCCATTTTGCACCAAAACGGAAGTGGCAGAAGAAGTAGGGAAAAAGGGGAAGGAGGACCAAGCCACAATTAGAGATTCCTTAAGGAACTCTAGAAGGGGGTCATCTACCTTCAAGAAGGGGGGCATGAGCCATTAACAAAGATCCAAGAACTCAGCCCAGGAGGAGAGGGTGAGAATGTTAGAGTAGGTACTGCACCAAGCTGGGGAAATCTCTCCCCAAGTGTAAACACTCTTGAAACCCCAAGAACATCTCCCCCTGCAACCTTAGTATTTTCCATAGCTTTTCCTTTGAGCATTCGAGCCATTAGAAGCCTTGTTTCATTACCACCCTAGGAAACCCAGATCATCCAACCAAGAATATCATGCAACCATGAAAACTCTCTCATGTTAAACTGATAAACTTCTAGCTTCCACACCATGCATTACTTGAGTAAGCCATTATCATGCTATCTTTGAGTCACTAGTCCAACCCGGATATTTCTTAAGACGTGTTAATTCTTTCAAGATATTCCAGAACTTGGTACGAAATCGAACCAAGGGAGACAAGAGGATGTTCTTAAAACCCAAGTCCATCTCGACCTAAAAGTCCCCCACCAAAGATTGATTGAAATTCATTTTTTTTAGTTGAAAAGGTTAATTGAAAATTAAGCCACCTATACTTGCGGAAGTACATGAGTTGAAGAAAAACTTGGACCGACGTACATATGTTGTGAAGTTCATAGTACAAAACGAAAATTAATATATTTTATATAAACAATTGATCAACAAAAACTCTTATGTTATTCTATAGAGTTAGTTGAGTTGGTAAAGATTGTTCACTTACCTAAACTAAGGTCTAAGTTCTAGTTCCGCAGCCAATAATCTTTTTTAATGGGCGATCTATGAAAAAAAAAAAAAAAAGCTAAAACCCAAGTCCTTAAAAGAGGCTTGTGATATTGTTGACCCTAAAAACTACCTAGCCTACGTGGCGCGCAAACCGAGTTATTAATAAGCTAACTATGTCATTCGGTTGAATGCGGGGCATGCCAACTTGTTGGCCGAGTTCAACTAGGGAGTAAAATATGTTGATGTGGCGTTAGGTGCGCTGTTGACTTCTGCGTCTTGCCATTGCGGCTGAGGAAGGAACTCTTCTCGGCCTTTGGGTTCTAGAGCCTGAAGACAAGGCTGTTAGTTTATTTGAAGTTCACGAATCGTCGACATGGGGTTTGGTCTCAGTAATTTTATTTGTCCAAATATAAATACGCCGAACTGGTACCAGATTATATGGACACAAATACTCAAAAGAGATAAGTGTCTTGATTGTAAATGTGGTTTGACCGTCTGAATGCCGAACTCTAAAATGTACTTGCGAATATCCAGTAATTAAATAAACTTAGAGTTTCAATGTGTCGAGCCTTGTAACACCTCACTTCACCAATAAAGCTGATGAGATGACCTCTTCCAACAAGGACTAGGAAATCCCTGTTGACCAAGACTTGGATAGATAACCAGTGGGTCTCGAAGCAGTGTTGCATATCCAAACTGAAGGTGCTCATCAATCGACTGATTCTACAGCGCCAATGTTGTTTATCCAAACTAAAGATGTTGTTGGTTGCCTCCACAGTGCTGTTTATTCAAACTGAAGATTTGATGGCGGGGAAAAAGAAAATAAAAATCTTAATATGTTTGAGATGTTTGCTAAAGGCAGTTGTGTATTGAATTGGAGAGAGCTTTGAATGATGCACTCTCCTCTCTATTTATAGTAGTAATTTCCTTAATGGCCAAGGTAATATTTCACTCAGACTAGAATTCCTCAACCCAATCTGATTAGATTTTGACTGATCCTAACCCCCATAGGATTATGAACCAAGCTCTTTAATCATTTAGATTCAATCCCTTGATTCTCGACATCTCTTCTGATTCGAAGCATCCTTAACTTCTGAAGAATCCTTACTGCACTAGGATTCGACCACTTTATCCTTATCCCATCAAAACCATCTTCTGATAGGATTTGGCCGAACTCTACTAGACTTGGCCCATGGCAAAGAATGTTCCCAATATTCCTTATTGGACAAAGAACAATTCTAAGCTCCGCCAAAATGTTATTTTGGGCCCAAACAGATATGCAGTGAGCTAGGATGGGCTAAGACCCAAGTCCTCATCATTTACGTTAAAGTACACATGAAAGAAACAAAAACTGCAGCAGGAGGACGATGCTGCCCTTATATATTTATAATCCGGGATACAAAGCTCATGAAGCATACACCAACCAATCCATTTGGAATATGCTCTCAATGGTCCACATTGACATTTATACCCTGCTTATTATTGAATATTTCTCCCTCCAACCTCATTAAAATAAAAATAATGAAAAAACAAAAGAAAACAAAAAACCTGTCTAGTTCTTCAGGTGGAAATGTTGTCTCGATCATTATTGGTATCTACAATTACACTCTTGGTTCATACGACCAAAATTCAGTAACGATGGATCGTCACCGCTCCACCGCCTCTGCCTCTGCCTCTGCCTCCTCCCTTTCCCGTCGTTTATGTTGCATGCAGGTAAATTTCCTCGAGCCCGAGCTTCTCACTGCTTTACCTGAACAAAAAGGTACGTTGTTTAGGGTGAAGGAGCAGATATTTGTGTTTGGTATCATAATGGGGAAACCAAAGCATATTCCAACATCATGCGGTCGGTGTCAAATTAGACGCCTAATAGCGTTCTTGACATTAATTAATGGAATAAATGATGAAATAAGCTTATGAATTCATAGTAAAGTTAGGTAGGCTTTGATGGTCCAACCACAGCATGACAAAGGCCACCTAACACTACCAAAATCAACATCCTAATTAGTGGCAACCGAACATGATCCTCGCCGGTATATACATCTACCCCGAATTGAGCCTCCACCTAAATCTTCAGTTTGAGGTACCAATGCCATCACTATCGTAAGCATCGTGGTACAACTCACAACCAGCAACAAAATCCCCCAGATTTCTTGTTGGCACCTTTAACGTACAAACAAAAGCCATGCGAAGAATGCAAACAAATAATTTGTCTAGATCTATAGGTTGGCCAATTTGCATCAGAGAACGTGTTGTAATATATTAACGGTTGGCACACGTCCTAACAACTTAAAGTTGTGGAAATAATGGGTAAACAAACAAAAATCATAGGACGTTAAAACAAGGGATTCCGACATTCAGGGTTCAAATCCCTTTAATTTGAACCTCCTAACCTAATTTTAAGTCCACATTTGCGTTTTTAACAAAAGCGGGACATATGACACATTAGAGGTAGAGGAAAAGTGTTCGTCATCGTGGTATCAAAATGGTATCCATGAAACTCTGACTGCCCTACTTTGTTGAATTCCTGATGTTGCGGGGTAAAGAAGCCCACACGTAAAAGAGAATGCTAGAATATATGAACAATAATTGGTGCACATTCTAATAATTGATGTCCTGAAACTATGGCATACCAACAAAATCAATCATGAATGTCCCAGTTAATAGGTGTAATTAGCAAAAATATCGTAAGTAAATTATGAACAATCAACCTCAATGCATAAAGCGAACATGGGCATACCTGGGAATACAAGAAGGTTCCAAAAATTGCAATAGCAGCTCCAAGGGCATTGACGGGCTGGACAGGGGTGTGGAATATGATGATGGAGGATACTATGACGGATATACGTTTCATGGTGTTTCCTATGCTAAATGTCAAGGGAGAAATCTCATCCAGGGACATGTATGACACTTGGTTGTACAGATGATAGAAGACACTCTGAGCCGCCATCCACCTATTCGATATAATCAACAGCAACTCGTAAGTAAAGGCATTTATAAAAATACTTAGAACAAAAGGTATCACTGTATTAAATAAGAACAAACACAAACTTTGCTCCTACAGGGATTCAAGTTCCAACCAGCATTTACAACACATGGTCTCTGCAACAACACATTGCCAAAAGTTTCTGGTTTCATATACGAAATAAAAACTATGAATTGCATAAAATAATGAGTAACCAGCACCTTATAGTCAGGACTGTAAATACAGCAGCATTTCAATAATTAACACATATTTAGTACTGGTTAAAGTCCTCCGAGAAAAAGAATAGAAAAGTGATCACGGCAACTTATTATAACTATCAGCTAAACATGCCAAAGAAAGCTCAAGACCTACTACTTTGTTTGCATGTAGAAAGACTTCATGAACAGTAAGAACAAGATCATCTGATTAGATATACTTCTAGCACACTTACCTTCCAATTAACAGCAATGTGCAAATATCGAACCACACAATAAACGTATCATAGCCAGTAACAGGCCAAGAAATCACAGTTAGATGACATGTGATTACCATATCAAGTTGGGTCCAATTTGAGCGAAGGCTGTATCAAATCCAGCTTTCCACATCTGTGGTCCTTCCACCGCAATCGCAAATGGTATGAGAATTAGGAGAGACATAATAGATAAAAGAGCATAATAGTTCATTCCGCTAACAGACTTCCCCTTCATGCCCTTCTTAGAAAAAATGTTCCGAAATACAAAGGCCAAGTTTGATATCATGGCCCCCATGAATCCTGAAACAAACAGTAAAAGGACCAAATTTAAGACTCTAGAACCTTAAAGAAAAAAAATTACACTTTATACAATATAATGGCAGAGTAATTAATCACACTAAAACCCTGCAACTGGCCAGAAACTCATCCCGGTTTTTGGAAAACACTGGAAGGAGAAAGAAGCTGGCTATGACAACCAACTCCAGATAGAAGAAAATCAACTGAAATATTTTTCTTTTGGTCAGATAGAGTAATTGAAACATATAGCATGAAGAATGGAAAATTAATTTGGTTGCAGAAGAATACAAAGGCAAAGTATGTATCTTACGTGCTTTAATCTTGACTGAGGCAGCATTAGAGCCTAACTTAGCCTTATTGCACAAAACTCCCCAACAATAAAGATTTTAATTTTACCATATATTTGCTTTCTTTTCCAACGGAGACTAACAAGGATTGCAAATACCAACTCAGGAGATAATAAGATCAACAAACCAATAATTTTACAATTCCATTCCCTCTGGGACAAGAACAAAATGGTTACCTATCATGTTAAAGTTAAGCTCTGTCAAGGCAGCAAGACCGCAACCACCAATGATTGGAAGGAGGGACAGGTAGACTGACATAGGGAAGGACTCGCCCAGCAAGAACCTCGAAACCAATACACTGAAAGCTGGCTCTCCACTCTTGATGATATGGGTGAAAGAAACTGCAACCTTAGACATACTAACAGTAGCTGCTACATGCCCAATTGTATGTGCCACAGCAACCTGTTCAATGAAAATCAAACAATAAAATCACAACCCATAATCGAAAACTGAAAGAGAATTTTCAAGCAAAATGACAACAAACCACCAAAGCCTCTAAGTCATTGTTTGGCTGGAAAGAAAAACTTTAATCTCTATAACTTTCTCAACATTTGAGACCTCTCAAACTTCACCTTCTTTCCTTTATCTTAATTTTCTCAGCAACCAAACAAAATGGTTATCTTCACACAATAAAGACACCCAACAATCCTAAATGGCTCCCGATATTGAATTTTCAAGAACATTAAACATAACAAGTTAAAAACTTCACTTTCCATTATTCTCCTCCATTTCTCGGAAACCCCAAAAGCATGTATACATATATATGTATAAGGAAAACAACAACAACAAAAAATCAAAAACCCAATCCAACTCACAGGAAACAGAGCTTTCCAGAACTCCATATCAACTTTGGGGGCCTCAGCAATCCTGGTGACCCAGGAGACCAGCATGATCAAAGACCCACATGCCAGAGACAGAGTGGAGGTGAGCCATGGGAAGGGATAAGCATTCAACACCTTCTTATTGTATATATTGAACACCACGTTCAGCGCCCACCACATAGCAAAATATACGCCGATCTTCAGCTTCTTTGCCGCCTCCACTTTCGCATCGACATTCGCAAGGTCGACGTTGGACTCGATCGGCTGTGATCGGTCGGCCTCGAACGCCTGACATTTGTTCACACTTGTTCGAGTCGGCTTTGGCAACCCACCAAGACTCCTGATCGCAGACACGTGCAAGGCCTTTTGGACCGAGATTACTGATCTCTGAGTCTTTTGGCCCTGGAGAGACGGAAAAAGCAGTGATCGTTGCACCGGCGTCGGCCCTGTGCTCCGCCGCAGAAAGATGTCGGACCCGTTTGTCACGGCGGAGTATTGCTTCACAGAGCAGATCATGGTGAAAATTCAAGTGGGTTTCTATGGAAGGCGCAGAGAACAAAAAAACAGAAGAGATCAAATCACATCAAATCAATGAGGTGATGGAGCAAAAAACAAAGAACAAAAAGGAAAGAATTTATGAGTTTTGTTTACCTTTCAATGGGGTGATGGAGCTAAAAACAAAGAACAAAAAGGAAAGAATTTATGAGTTTTGTTTACCTGAAAAGGTTGAATAAGTTATACCCAGAGCGGTAGATCTTCAATATATAGTAAAGATCGAAGCTTTTCCAATAAAAAAAACAACTATGAAAAGCAAAGGAACTATTTTTCTGTTTTTTATTTATTTTTTTATGATCGGAGAAGTTGGAGTAGCTCTCAGAAAAATAGGAGATTTTGTTTTATAAAATGTTTGAATTGAATTTGTTGAGGGTTGGGTTTGGTGGCTTTGAGATCTCAGTCGGGAGAGAACAATGCTAAGTTGCTCATTTATACCAAATAGTCATGTGAGTCTCCGCATCTTTTTGCATTAAAGTATTCCATCAACTTTCTCTACTACAAAGTATTCGTTTCTGTTTCTTTTTTTTGGTCAGAGTACGTTTCTGTTCCTATAAGGTGCTTTTCTAGGCGGGGATATGCTGTGTTCTGTGTAGATGCGCACACTGCCTCGCAAGTTAGAGGTAAATATGGTAGAGTTTGTGTTGAATTGGACTTAACAAAGTCCCTAATTGCTAATGTCAAAGTTGAAAACTGTTGGTATGTTGTGGAGTATGAGGGTCTTCACCTTGTTTGTTTCAACTGTGGTTGCTATGGTCATCGTCGTGAACAGTGTCCTTCTTTGATTAGGAAACAAGCTACAATTCCTGTTCCAGATGCAGTGACCATCCAACCTATGGATGAGGGGTCAGTTCAAGATCAAGTTAGGAGCTCAAATGGTGGTAAATCAGAGAAGAGTTGCCTTACTGAGGCTGGGAAGGATATGAAGATTCATGATTCTGCCTTGATTGGGCCCTGGAGTATTGTGACATATAATCGTCGGACCAGGCCAACCAATAATTATGAGTTGGGCCAAAATGCCAGGAAGTTGAGTAATTCTGGCTCAAGATTTTGTCCCCTACATTTAGAGGATGTTGATCCGAATACTATTGATAAAGCTAAGTCTGTACATGGCAAGGAACATTTATTGGAGAATACCATGGGATTTGAAAAGAAGAAACAAACAAGAGGCAGACCTAGGAAGGCTCTAGGGGACAGCTCTAACAAGGAGAAAGGAGGCTCTAGTGGTTTTAGTATGGGGGCGGCTAGTGCCAAATTAAATCTTGGAAACACCTCGTCCCCGAAGCCAAAATCCTCTCTGAGGAAAACCAATGCCAAGTCTAAGATTGCCACAAATTCTTCCAACGGCGTACAAGTTGATGGCATGGACATTCAAGAAAGTGAGTTGGGGGGCTTTAACTTTAATGTTGCTGATCCTCAAGCTGCCAATGACGCAGCAGACAAAAGTACTCAAATTTATGGGCATGAACCGCCGGATATTGATAAAAATGTTACGGATATGTCGGTTGGGAACTTGCTGGAGAATGGAAGACATGTTAATGATGGCTTTGTGTCTGTAGAGAGAGATAGGCTTCAAGAAGCCATGATTGATGTTCAAGCTGGTGTGGTGGGTGCCACCTCTATTCTGGTAGAGGCGCCAATATCCTCATCTTGATTGGGTCCATAACTCAGGTATTCCCTATCCTTATTGATTTTATGATGATTATGGTCTGGAATGTAAGAGGTGCTGGAGGGAAACCTTTCTCTGTTACTGCTAAAGATCTCGTCAGATTGAACAAAGTGAATATTTTTGCTATCTTGGAACCCAGGATCAGTGGGGAGAGGGCAATTGAAGTCATAAAAGGTTTGGATTTTTCAAATTATTATGTTGTTGATGCCAATGGTTTCTCTGGTGGTGTTTGGCTTTTATGGAATAATGAGGTTGTGAAATTGACTGTTGTGGCTTGCTCCTCCCAAACAATCACAGCTGTTGTAATGGATGGACAGATTCAGTGGATGCTAACGGTGGTGTATGCCTCTCCTTGCCCCCGGGTGAGGAGTCACTTATGGCCTTATCTTGATGGTGTTTCTGCAGCTTCTAACTTGCCTTGGCTTATTGCAGGGGATTTCAATGAATTGATTCATAGTTCAGAGAAAAAGGGGGGTAGGCCTGTTAATAAAAATAGTGGTCTTGGTAGTTGGAGCTCTAGGAATAGCTTGGTGGACCTTGGGTTCATTGGTGCTAAATTTACTTGGAGCAAGAAAAATGAGCATGGTGAAATCGTCTGGGAAAGACTTGATAGAGGCCTTTGCAACATAGCTTGGAGACACCTCTTCTCTGAGGCATATGTTAGACATCTTGCCAAAGTGAAATCTGATCATTGCCCCTTGCTTATTGGCCTTCATTCCAAGCATATTCCTAACCCTGATTTGAAAGCTTTCAGATTCCAAGCTATGTGGATGCTTCACCCGGATTTTGAATCCTTTGTTAATGATACTTGGAGTAGTGTTCAAGGTGATGCTAGTTGCAAAACTACCATTCTTTCTTCTGAGCTTCAAAGTTGGAATCACAATGTCTTTGGATGTATTTTTCAAAAGAAAAGAAGGCTCTTAGCTCGCATATGCGGAATCCAAAAGGCTCTTTGCATTTGCCATGTGCCGTATCTGTTTGATTTAGAAAAACAGCTCACCAATGAGTATAGTACTATCCTTGAGCAAGAAGAACTCTTTTGGCTTCAAAAATCAAGAAATACTTGGCTTAGGGAGGGTGATAAAAATACCAAGTTCTTCCATCTCTCTGCGGTGGTGCGAAGAAGGAAAAATAAACTTGAAGGCCTCAATAATTCTGAAGGAGTGTGGACAGATGATAAAGAGAATTTAAAGTCGATTGTTGTCAACTATTTCAAAGATCTCTTCTCCTTTCGCATAACGACGTCAACTATGGAGAATCTGCCTCACATGTTCCCGTGTCTTATTGGTGAAGATTTACTTGTTCTAAATGGGGATGTCACCGATGATGAGATTAAAGCTTGTATGTTTGCTATTGGTGGGCTCAAAGCACCTGGACCTGATGGTATCCCTGCTAGATTCTATCAAAAATTTTGGCATCTCTGTGGCAAGGATGTTTGTGATATGGTTAAGGTTTGTTTCAATACAGCTCAACTCCCTGACAACATTAATAACACCTTCATCTCGTTGATTCCTAAGGTTGATAACCCTACAAGCATGACACAGTTGAGGCCTATCAGTCTGTGTTCTACGCTCTACAAGGTCATCTCTAAAATTTTGGTGGGTAAATTGAGGCCGTTTCTCCATAAACTTGTTAGCCCAACTCAAGTGAGCTTCGTCCCGGGTAGGCAAATTATTGATAATGTCATTGTTGCTCAAGAAATCCTCCATAAGTACAGAAACACCAAAGGTAAAAAAGGGTTCATTGCTTGGAAAATTGATCTTTCCAAAGCTTATGATCGTCTTCAGTGGAGTTTTATTAGAGAAGTTCTATGGGAGATTGGGCTAAGAGGGAAAATTTTGGAACTCATCATGCAATGCATTACCACAGTCAATTACCAAGCCATTGTTAATGGTGAGCTCACTGATTCTTTCTCCCCTCAATATGGAATCAGACAGGGAGATCCTCTTTCTCCCTATTTATTTGTGCTTTGCATGGAAAAACTATCTCATATCATTAATGGTTGCATCACTACTAAGAAATGGAAGCCAGTTAAGCTATCTAGCAATGGGCCTCCTGTCTCTCATCTCTTTTTTGCAGATGATCTTATTTTGTTTGCGGAAGCCTCCTCAACTCAAGCCAGATTACTGAAGGATTGTCTTGATATTTTTTGTGCCGTGTCTGGTCAACAGGTGAATTTTGATAAATCTTGTATTTACTGCTCTCCTAATATCTCTCGAAGTAAGGCTATTGAAATTGCCAACATCTGTGGTTCTCCTCTCACTTCTGATCTAGGACACTACTTGGGTGTTCCGTTACTGCATTCTAGAATCAATAAAGAGACGTATGGAAACATTGTGGAAAAAGTTCAACGACGACTTTCTGCGTGGAAGAGCAATACTCTCTCTATGGCAGGTAGGCTTGTCTACCTACAATCAGTTGCCTCAGCTATTCCAATCTACTCAATGCAATCTACTCGCCTCCCAGTTTCCATATGTGATAAACTTGATAAGTTGAACAGGAATTTCTTATGGGGTCACACTGAGGATAATTCCAAGGTTCACCTTGTTAAGTGGGAGACAGTATCCACGCCTAAATTTATGGGTGGTTTAGGATTGAAAGATACTCATTTTATGAACCAAGCCCTCCTTGCTAAAACTGGTTGGAAACTTATGCAAAGAGACCCGGGCCTTTGGGCTAAAGTTTTGAAAGGAAAATATCTCAAACACTACGACATGGTGGGTGCTTGCTCTGCTAAGTTCACTAATTGTTCTCATACTTGGCGTGGAATCCTTTTTGGTGCCCAAATCCTCCCTAATGGTATGAGATGGAGAGTCGGAACTGGAAACCAAATTCATTTTTGGACAGACAACTGGCTTGAGAGTGGCGTTCTTGAAAATTTTGCTACCATCCCTCTTTCAGCTGACATGCTTGAATGGACTGTTGAAGACTTTCTTACTGATGATGGTTGGAATGTAGACTTGTTATATTCCTGCCTTCCTCCTGATATTGTGGAACATATTTTCAGTTTACATGTTGGAACTGCGAATCATAGGGATGATAAGGTAATTTGGAGCCTCACTAAATCTGGAACCTTCTCCGTGAAAACTGCTTATCTCTCTCTCTTTGGCGATGATGATATCATTCCTTGGAATTGGAATTTCATTTGGAAACTCAAGCTCCCACCCAAATTAGTGACTTTTCTTTGGACTATCGGCCATGGGAAAATTCTCACTAATGTGCAGAGAGCTAGAAGAGGATTTACTAATAACCCGTGTTGCCCAATCTGCCCTAATATTGAGGAATCAATGGATCATATTTTCAGGTCTTGTAGGCATTCCCCTTCCTTTTGGAACGGTGTTGGAATCCCTTCTGAAGTTGCCCATTCCTTTGCTCTTGATTTCCAGAGTTGGATGGCCATAAACCTTAGGTCACATTGTTCTACCATTCATGGGTTACCCTGGAATCTAATCTTTGCTTCAACTCTCTGGTATTGCTGGAAAGGGAGGAACAATCTTGTCTTCAATGAGGGTCAACAACCGCCTGTCTCACCCCAGAAGTTCATTTTTCAATTTGCAAGGGATTGGTATAATGCCAACAAGTGCTCTTCTAGTAAGCCTCCTAGACAAATCATCTCAATCCATTGGATCCACCCGCCAATTGGTAGATATAAAATCAATACAGATGGGAGTTGTAAGGACCCATTTAGGCACATAAGTGCTGGAGGTTTGATTCGCAATTCTGAAGGGGATTGGATTAAGGGATTTGCTGCTAATTTGGGCAGAGGAAACATCATGGAAGCTGAGCTTTGGGGTGTTTTCATGGGCCTTTCTATAGCTTGGGATGAGGGATGCAGGGATGTAATCCTTGAATGTGATTCCTGGGATGCTGTTATTTTGATCCAAAAACCTATTTTGGATTCGCACCCGCTCTACAACCTCATTATTGACTGCAAAGAAGCCATCGGAAAAAATTGGAGATGTGAAGTCACTCATATCTATAGAGAAATGAATGCCTCAGCTGATCACATGGCTGACTTGGGTCATGGTCTATCTCTTGGCCTTCATGTTTTTGTTTCTCCTCCTACCACTGCTAGCAATTGTCTAGTTTCTGACTCTATTGGCAGGGCCCTCCCTAGGGCTGTTCTTGTCTGATTTTTTTCTGTTTTGTTTGCCGGGCTTTGCCCTCCCTTGTACCAAAAAAGAAGGATGATACCAATTATCTCGATGAGGATTCTCTATTTTCTTAATCTCTCTTTTTTTTTTTTTTCTCTTACTTAAAAAGTTAAGTTCTGTCAATATTTTATATTGATATTTTATAGACAATAAAACAAAAATAATGTGTGAGAAAAGAAGAGGGAAAAAGATGAGAATAAAAAGAGAGAATATATTCCAATTATGTCTTGCCTTGTCAGTATGTAGGTATGCTAGTGTAGTTGAGGAAAATAGCTCAAAGAAGCATCTTCAGACCATCATTAAAAGGAATGTCAAATTTTAATAGTCAAATTGCAATTGATGATTGATATAGCAACTTGAAGTCTTATATTAAATTTTGTACTTCTCTAATCAATTTTCAAATGTTTTTTTTTTATTTAAATAGAGCTTTGAATAGTTGTAATTATTAAAAAAAAAGGTAAATTGTTGAAACAAAATTTCTATTGGTTAAAATGTTAGTAAAATAAGGGACACATCATTAAAATCAATTAAAAATATATTTGACGTTGATATCAAATTTAACTCCTAATTACAAAGTTTTCAAATTCAGTCAGCAAATAACACTTCGGTTTGTAGACTTTTGATGATAAATATATACAATGACATTCCACCTAAGATTTTGACATCTTATTTGGAAATGCTCTCAGAAGCCATAACTTACAAGAACATCAATGATCATAACGTGAAGTATTTATTTAATAACACAGTGTCATATATTGATAAAAGAAAATACAATGCCATGTATTAAAAAATTTACCCATATCATTGGTTTATTGAAATAAGATGTCACGGTAGCGGTGCCTATTTCATAAAAGTCCTCTTTCGAATGCGGATCTTTAGCTAATTTAAATAAAAGTGCACAAATTGGCAAGAGACTCTCTATCCGTTCTCTATTTTAGTTTTGTGAACAATTGTTCTTTTGACTTCAAAGAGAAGGAGAGAGAATTTAAAATGCTAGTTAAACATAAAAAGTTACTAACTATGAAGACCTGAAAATGATGAGAAAGGTGATATTAAAATATTTAGAGTTTGTTAAAATACATAGTATTGTTAGAGATGGTAAGTTAAATTGTCAAGCGAAAATAATTTTTTGACACTATTCATTAGCTAAACTAACAAGATTTTAAACAATTGTTCTTTGACTTCAATACACTGCACTCCGAGTTCAAATCTTCTCCCTCCTATTAGTATAAATTAATGTAAAATATCACTTATAATAATAAACATAAAACTACCCAAACTTTATGGAATTTTTACGTTTTCGACGAAATTGTCAACATATTCAAACTCATACACGAACTCCTTATAACAATGCCATGGTGGTAGATATTCAATGAGTGAGTTTAACTTAATAAAGATATATTAGATAGGATTCAAAAAATCAACTTCAATCACGCTCTTTATCCACTTTTTAAAATAGAGATTATTCTACGTACTCTTAAATCTAGAGAGAGGAACTCTTAGTGGGTTTCTATAATTAATGCTCATTTTATCAACATTATTTAAAATGAGTGTTCTTAAAAAAAAAAAAAAAAAAAAGCATAGCTGCTATGCGGATGGCCACGTCACAATTAATTTTAAGCCTTTTGAAAATCAAGTGGGTCGTATAGGTTGGCTAAGTGACTATTTTTTGTTTTTCTCAAATGTCTTAGGGTCACAACCCTCTCTCTCAAACTGAAAAAGAAAACTCATATACTCTCTCTATACGATTGCTTGCGTCCTTCTCAACCATAGTCTATTTGATATCCATAGTTCAATAAATTATAGTACTTTATAATTAATTTTCTTCCATTCCATTTTATGTTTATAAATACAAGTTTAGGTTTTTTTTTTTTCCCTTCAAAAATAAGTAGGCACTTATTATATTTTCTATAATATATTTATTTAAAATTAAAAAACCCATTAGGCCCTTAGAGCATCTTAATGTTACCTTCAACCGAAATGGCTAAGTTTATATAGTCTCGACCATACTTATATACTATCTCCAACTGAATGAGCTAAATATAGCCCCTCAACAATTTATTAGTTTTAAGTTTATACTTTAAAATTTATTTGTTATTTTAGTTAAAATACTTTGGATATTTTCAAATCTAGCCGTTGAATTTGAATCAATCTTTGCAACTAAGGAGCTAGGCCCCAAAAACATGGCTAAGATGAGAGCTACATTTGGTCAGCCTGGTGCTCCTTTGGCCAAATAATAGCATGTGAACCCCATACAATTATAACCCAGCTATCGGTTGAAAATTAATTTTTAAGCAAATCACGTCATTTTTTAACTTTTGCACCTTTGGCCCTCTCCATTGGAGATAGCCTGAGTAGAATGCCACGTAATAACCGATATGTCAATCTGTACATTGACATAGAAATTGTTTGCTGCTAATTTACATAGGAAAAAAAATCTGGTGTCTTAATATTTTTTAAATGTTTTGTTGTGTTGGCCCTAATAATGCACCAATCATGAAGATTGATTTGTTTTTAAGAGTGGGTCTTGCAGATATTAATTTAATATAAAAAAATATATGTGTTGAAGCAAAATGAAATTTGAAATTGCCGCATAAGTCTTCAAATTTACATTTGACAATTTTTAGGTGTCATAATTGACATGAGAAATGTCAAATACGCCAACTAAGATTAAAAAACATCAAGGTTTTCTCCAACATAGATGTCATAATTGGCATGGGAGCTAAGTCATTTGACTTCTTACTTTTTAATTGTCGTTTTTGCAATAAACAAAGATGGAGTCAAATGTCTTTAATTTATTTTTAATGCATGGATCTCATAAACAACCAATAGGATAAAAACTACAATCAATTTTAATTATTTTTTAATAGTTAATGTAGAGATGAGGCCCAATATATTAATAAAATAAATATTTGACATCTATAGAAATTAAGAAGATTTTACATCTATATTCAATTGACCACATCTATCTTCAAATAAAAAAATTTAACATTTCTTTTGAAGATGTTCTTAAGCACTAGATCTCAACGCATCACCTAACTACTTGCCATCAATTTTTAGAACATAATTGTAAACAAATAATAGTTCTTATTAACAATTATCCTTTTAATATGTTGGTACTGTCGTCGTTTTAAGTAAACTAGTGGAACCAATTAGCAATGAAGAAAAAGGACAGGTCTACTGGTGAAAAATTATCCAATATTAGACTAGTGAAAGACAGTTGAGAGATGAGAGAGAGAGAGAGAGAGAGAGAGAGAGAGAGAGGAATGTGATCAGTCAATCTTTGTTTTAACCACTATATCATTTGAAAGATTGTCCAAATGCACAACATGGTTCAGAAAGGCAGAGGGGCCCATCAGTGGAAATCAAATTGAATGAAACATAAAAAAATGGGATAGGATTTTCTCCTCTCATTTTTCTTTCCTTCTCTTTTCTTCTTTTCTATTTGAACGGTCACGATTAAGTTACATCAATATCTTATATCAATTTTTTTTTTATAAAGAGAGAGACAAAATGGTAAGTGTGAAAAGAGGGGAGGGGAATAGAAGGGGAGAGAAGAGAAAGGTATAGAAGGGGAGGGAATCCTACTTTCAAAAAACACGCAGAAAGGGAAGAAACCCAGAATGGTATGTTAAGAAATAAAGGGGACAACATTAAGATTTACATTAAAAAGTATTACACAATATCAATGAGAAGCTTATATAAATTCAATGCAAAATATTTAATGCTTTCAATTCTGGATAGATATTCGGGATTTTAAAGGGAATAACATAAGTGGTAAGTAAATTGTAAAAGTAGGTCAACTCTTATCTTACATGCATGCACCTTCTATTTGAATTTTGGCTTCTTTTTTTGGCTGAGACAGTATTCAATGAAAAACTGACGCACAGCATTCAATAAAAAATCCTACCCAATTTGGCCGAGATAGCGTTTAAAAGTTTTTACCAAAAAAGAAAAATGACAACGTAGTGTTTACACGATATGTCTAATATGCATGTACCGTGGTCAAGTCCTGCATTATTATAAAAGCACCTATAACCAGTCACCAAGTAATTCATAGTCTCACTCTCCAAAACCAAAAATGGCTGGAGTCCAAGCTTTTGTTTCAACAATTCTCTTTCTTTCCCTCGTCACATTCTCCACATTCCATCCAACGCATTCAAAACCTAATGGTTTCAGCCTCCGGTTGATCCCTAGAGACTCACCGGAATCGCCTCTATACCCCGGAAACCTCACAGTACATGAACGTATCGAAAGATTGGTCAGGTTCTCGAAAGCCAGGGCGCGCTATGTGGAATTAACTTCCGGTTCAAATTCCACCGCAGACCTCAACCAAATAGAACTTACTTTGCTTCGTGACAACTTCTTCTATATCGTGCAGATTGAGCTTGGAACCCCAAAAGTCCCCCAGCTCCTGCTTCTCGACACTGGTGGCGGCCTAATTTGGACTCAGTGCCAGCCTTGTGTTGCATGTTACCCACAACAAGGTAATCCCATTTTCGATTCAACAACATCGAGCACCTACCGAAAGCTTCCGTGCGACCACCCTCTGTGTTCAGGTGCCAATCCCCTTTACCAATGTGTTAACAATGAATGCGTCTACAATATTGGTTATGGTGGTGGCGCAACAACTCGAGGTGTTGCTTCCTTTGAAACATTCACATTTCCGACTGATATAGTCGAAAACGTGATCTTCGGTTGTTCGAAGGAAAACAGAAACATTCAGTTCTCAAAGAGTGGTTACATTTCGGGGGTAATGGGGTTGAGCATGAGTCCGGATTCACTAGTGACCCAACTCGCTGATAAAACCAAAAAAACTTTCTCATACTGTTTGCTCCCTTTTACTGATGCACTAATAAACCCTGGTTTCGTTAAGTTTGGGGATGAAATACCATTACCAGCTGGAAATGTTTACACAAGTCCGTTTGTAACACCACCTGGACAACATTACTACTACCTAAATCTTTTGGATATAAGTGTTGGGTTGAAACGCCTAGGGTTTCCACCGGGTACCTTTAGAATTGGGCAAGGTGGCACCGGTGGTTTCTTCATCGATTCTGGTGCCCTAATCCCTCAACTCAATACAGATGCCAGCGGACGCAATGCCTACAGGGAGGTGATGAGGGCATTTCAACAATGGTACGACGGTTTAAAACTTACAAGGATCGGTAAAGTGCCTGAAGGGCTGGCATTGTGCTACAAATATACGCCGGATTTCAATCAATTCGCCACATTAACGTACCATTTGCAAGATGCTAATTACGTCGTTGATGGGAAATATGCTCATGTCTTTAACAAAGATGCGGGGTACTTTTGCGTAGCAATGATGCCTGGAAATGGGAAGTCTATGCTTGGAGCATGGCATCAGCAGAATATGAGGGTCACCTACAATGGCAACATCAATTCACTTCAATTTTCGGTCGAGACTTGTCCTAGTTAATCCCCATCCTTAAACTTGCTTTTCCTTTCCTTTTTGTTAGTTTATCTTTGAGATTCTTGTTGCTGTTTTTTTCTTAATAATATGCAACAAGTTTATGGAACTGAGTTTTTGTTGTTCATTCTAATGTGAAACATCCTATCCTTACGTACACACCCCAGTTGTTTGGACCACAGTTGCATAATCTTGCAGCCAAGTTCCTCATAATTTTCGCCGTTTACTTCCCGGACAATTCAGTTGTCCCGGACTATTTGAGGAAAATTGATCTTTGCATACAAGAAGGAGAAAGATAAGAGGGGACTTAACTGAAAAGGCAAGCCTGCATTTCACTCTAATTAATTTTAGGGAGTTTTAATAAAAACGACTTCGGCCACTTTTTCTTAACCAAAAACTACCCTAAACTTTTATTTAATCAAAAGGGCTTGAGATTTAATGTGAATTGTAGCAATGATCTCTTAACTTTAACTCAATTGGAGCAATGGTCCCTTAACTATAAATCCATTAACATTGGTCCCTTAACTCATCAAAATGTGCAGCTATGGTCCCCCAACTAAAATTTCATTATCATTGGTCTCTCAACTTTAATCCAATTGGAGAAATGGTCCCTCAACTTTAACCCAATTATAGCAATGGTCATTCCAACATAACTCATTATGACAAAATTCTAACGAACTTAACGAAAATGACCATAGATGCACGTTTTGATGAGTTGAGAGATCCCAATTGTAGCAATGATCCTTCCAACATAACTTATTTTGACAAAATTCTGACGAAATTGACGAAAAGGACCATAACTACACATTTTGATGAGTTGAGGGACCAATGGTAGGATTTTTAGTTGAGAGACCATTGTTCCAATTTGATTAAAGTTGAGGGACCATTGCTACAATTTACTCTAATTATAACGACAAAAATATTCATAAAATAGTCATACAAACATTAAAAACATGGGCCAAAGTGAAGCCCAATCCACAATAAAATTGTTTTTTTTTCATAATTATCCCTAATAGAGCCTAAACCAATTCCTTAGCCAATTCACAAATATTAAGATGTACCATATAAATCTCACCGCCATTAAGGCAGAGTATCAACCACTTTCATCAAACGGTAACTTCAAAGTAGTACAATTTCTTTAACTGCCATTAAGGCAGAGCATACAAGTCGTACAACCATTTTCATCACCACAATTAAGGCACAGAGTGTGCAAGTCATGCAATTTTTTTATTTTTTTTTATTTTTTAAATTATGATTATTAAAGAAAGGGTGTGAGTTACTATTATAATAATGTAGAGAAATGGAATTTTCAAACGTATGCGTGGAAATTCAACACCTTATCAATTAGGATATTAAACCACTTGGAATCGTACAATTCCACAAACACAAATCCCATTTTACAAAACTTAAAAGTTCAAATTAAATTCCTTTTGATCTTGGATTCCCATTTTTGAACCATACATTGGACAACAAATTAGGAATTTCTCAAAGCAAAATTGCCATTTGCAGAAGAAACTCAGAAAATTCTCAAAGCAGAACTATAACGTAGAGGTACGAATCTCATATCCTTGTTGATTTCTTACTTTCAAATTACTGTTGGGCCAAGGGCCATTTTAAATCCTCTATGCGTAGAGTCATTTACCACCCTGGCTAATAAATTTACAATAACCACCCAAACTAAATATTTTAACAACATTTCTACCTGCTAACTCTTGCATAGATATGTGGCATCATTTAACTGGAGGGGAACTCAAGCTCAATCAATGTAACCGTCACTTAGAAAAATTTATTGAGTAGTGGATGGACCACTTTTGAGATAATTGGGCCCAATTTTACAAGGAAGATGGAATTTGACCCCTGACGCATTTTAGCGACCGATCATAAGTAGTGTGAGTTATTTTGCTGTAGTTTCAGAAATAATTTGAATTATTTTGGTTCAACTTCAGAAATAATGTGGGTTATTTTGCTTAAGTTTCAGAAATAGTGTGGTTATTTTGCTGTAGTTTTAAAAATAGTGTGGGTTATTTTGCAGTAGTTTTAGAAATAATGTAAATTATTTAGGTTAAGTTTAAAAAATAGTGTGGTTATTTTGCTATAGTTCCAAAAATAGTGTGAGTTATTTTGGTTAAGTTTCAGAAATAGTGTGGATTATTTTAGTTAAGTTTAAGAAATAGTTTGGTTATTTTGTTGTAGTTCCAAAAATATTGTGGGTTATTTTGCTATAGTTCTAGAAATAATGTAGATTATTTTGGTTAAGTTTCAGAAATAGTGTGAGTTATTTTACTATGGTGTGTGGTTATTTTGTTGTAGTTCTAGAAATAGTGTGTGATATTTTAGTTCAATTTCAGAAATAGTGTGAGTTATTCTGTGTAATTCCAGAAATAATATGCTTTATTTTGGTTCAATTTCACAAATAGTGTGTAATTTTGCTGTAGATTCATAAGTAGTGTTTATTTTTCACTTCAGAAATAATGTGGATTATTTTGGTTCAGTTCAAAAATAGTGTGAATTATTTTGTTACTTGTCATGCTTATTAAGCCATTTTCTGATTTGGAATTAATTGATAAAGTTCCAAAGGGGATCTCTTTTATTTTCTTTCTTGATGAAAAACTTTGGAGATATATTTTTAGTCTTATCACCCTTCATGAATTCTTTCTTCATTTGGACAACATAGGCTGCATTATCTTCATGAATGATAGTTAGAGTGTCTGTCTTTGAAAGTAGACCACATGAATTCCAGATATGATGGATCATTAATCTTAACCAAGAACATTCACGACTTGCTTCATGTAAACAAGTATTTCCAAGTGATTAGAAGATGTAGCAATTAATGTTTGCTTTGTTGAGCACCATGAGATTGCTATATCTTCATTAGTGAACACATATCCAGTTTATGAGCAGGCTTTATGTGGATCAAAGAAAAAACCAGCATCTGCATATCCAACAAGGATCTGGTCATTTGTGGATTTCTCTTAGTAGAATAGACCCATGTTTGTTGTCCCACATAGGTATCGTAAAACATCTTTGACTCCCTTCCAATGACGAATTGTTGGAGTAGAGCTATACCTTTCTAACAAATTGACTGAAAAAGCAATATATGGTCTGGTACATTGTGCTAAATACAATAAAGCACTTATTGCACTTAGATATGGTACTGCTGGACCAAAGACCATTTCATCATCTTCTTTTAGACATAATTGATCTTTCTTAATGTCCAAATAATGAATGACTATTGGCGTGCTAAGTGGATAAGCCTTGTTCATGCCAAATTGCTTTAGGATTTTTTCAAAGTAAGTTGATTGATGGACCAAAATTCCATTAGCACAATGCTCGATCTACAGGCCGAGACAATATTTTGTTTTTCCAAGGTCTTTCATTTCAAATTCGCTTTTCAGATACTTAGCCGTTTTATTGAGCTCTTCAGGGGTTATAAATAGGTTCATATTATCGACATATACTGTCACTATAGAAAATCCATAATTTGATTTCTTAATGAACACACAAGGGCAAATGACATTGTTGGTATATCATTCTTTGATTAAATACTCACTGAGACGATTATACTTTCGTCCAGATTGCTTCAGCCCATATAACGATCGCCTTAATTTGATTGAGAGCATACCTTGTGGTTTGTTAGTCATTTAGGCAACTTAAGTCATTCTAGGACCTTCATATATATGTTAGTATCTAATTCTCCATATAGATACACGGTGATGACATCCATAAGTCGCATGTCAAGTTTTTTTGAAACCACCAAACTTATTAAGTAACGGAATGTAATTGCATCCATTACAGGAGAGTATGTCTCCTTATAATCAATTCCAGGTCTTTGTGAAAAACCTTGTGCAATGAGTCATGCTTTATATCTTGCAATTTC
Source organism: Pyrus communis (assembly GCF_963583255.1). Taxonomy (NCBI): domain Eukaryota; kingdom Viridiplantae; phylum Streptophyta; class Magnoliopsida; order Rosales; family Rosaceae; genus Pyrus; species Pyrus communis. The sequence continues at coordinate 7,482,313 of NC_084810.1, forward strand.
GTTTTTCTCATTGCGTTTTCTCGTGAATACCCATTTATAACCCATGGGGTTTACACCAGGCAACGTTTGGACTACCGATCTAAAAACACTTCACCTTTCCAAGGAATTTAATTCTGCCTGGATTACATCATTCCACTTACGCCAATTTTGTCTCTGTTTGCATTCATCAATATAGCAGGGCTCAATATCATCGCTTAATATAATTTTAGTGGCTACTGAGAATGCGAATACGTCGTTGATGATTATTTCATTTCAATCCCACAATTCGTTAGTACATGCATAATTTATGGAGATTTCTTTGCTTTCATGTACTTATGTCTCTTCAAGGACATGTGTCTCATCAAGGACATTTTCCTTTTCTGAAAGTACAGAATCATGAATTGTGGATTTGTCATTCATTTTCTTTTCCTGAATGATTTCACTTGGATTCAGTTATGCCCCCATCTTTCTCTTTCGAGGGGTTGAATCTTTTGAACCTTGGGGTCTACCATGCTTCAAGTGTGCACCAGATGAATCATTCGCTGCCACTTTATTTTGTCCAATAAGAACATCAATTCTTGCAGGTGCATTTGCAGCTGGTATATGTGATTTTGTCACTTTCATAACATCATTAAATGCATCTAGCATTTGATTAGCAATACTTTGAAGGTGAACGATCATTTTCACTTCATTTTCACATTGAGTGTTTCATGGATCAAAATGAGATAAGGTGGGTACAACCTATGTCAGCTTTTGTCGTTCTTCTGGAACGGTATTTTCTCTCTCTAACAACAGAAAAACTGTTTCATCAAAGTGACAATCCGCAAAACGAGCTGTAAACATGTCACCTGTCAAGGGTTCCAAATATCTAATGATAGATGGTGAATCAAAACCCACATAAATTCCTAGTCTGCGCTGAGGTCCCATTTTAGTGTGTTGTAGCGGTGCAATAGGCACATAAACAACATAACCAAAAACTCGTAAATGTGAAATGTTTTGCTGATACCCAAACACGAGTTGTATTGAAGAGTATTGGTGGTTGGCTATAGGTCTTAATTGAACCAATGATGCAACATGTAAGATGGCATGTCCCCGTCCAGAGACTAGCAATTTTGTTTTCATGAGTAGAGTGCGAGCTATTAATTGAAGCCACTTGATAAATGCTTATACTAGACCATTTTGAATATGGACATGAGGAATAGGATGTTCAACATCAATGCCTAGTGTCATACAATAATCATCAAAGGTTTGAGACGTAAATTCACCAACATTATCAAGTCGGATTAACTTAATGGGGTAATCTGGGAATTGTGCTCGCAACTTAATTATCTGAGTAAGAAGTCTTGCAAAAAGCTACATTTTGAGTAGATAAGAGGCAAACATGTGACCATTGGGTAGATGCATCAACCAAAACCATAAAATATCGAAATGGTCCACCAGGTGGTTGAATAGGCCACAAATATCCCCTTGAATTCTTTGAAAAAAATGATGGGGATTCAACATCAATCTTTAGTTATGATGGTCTAATTATCAACTTCCGTTGAGAACAAGCATTACAAGGGTTTTCATTTGAGATAGCAATGTGTCTGCTTAATAATGGATGTCCATTAGAGTTAGTAATGATTCTACGCATCATAGTGGATCCTAGATGACCCAAACGATCATGACAAAGCATGTAAATTTTTGGATCAATGAACTTCTGGTTCATGGCAGTATGTGCTTGAATTGTCTTTATGTATGTATAATACAATCCATTTGATAAACCACGCAACTTCTCCAATGTACGCTTCTGGGTATCATTGGAGGTAATGCATAGATTTTCCACATTTTCTGCACTTTTCTTTTCAATGTGGTATCCATTTAAACGTATGTCTTTAAAACTCAACAAATTTCGAGTAAATTAAGTAGCGTACAATGCATTTTGTATGGACAATATTATTCCATTTGGTAACCTGATTTGGGCTTTTTCTAAGCCTTTAATTACATCTGATTAGCCTGATATTGTTGTTACCATTACTTTTGTAACCATCAAGCTTGAGAAATATTTTCGATCTGGAAGTATTGTATGCGTGGTTGCACTGTCTGCAAGACAAATATCTCCGCCATTGCTCTTATTTTGAGAATAACCATAGTTTTATCCATGCTCTTTGAGTAAGGGAATCACAGTTAAAAACAGTTTATTCGTAAGAAAAGGAAATTCAAATGCCATTTTATTGAATTGAAATACGAGCTTTAAACTACAAGTTCAGATAATAATAACACATCAAACAGAAATGATTCAATCAGACCAATACACTTCATTCCCTCTTTCCACAATGAAGTCTGAGACATCTAGGTGGGTTGTGTTCAATTGCCCTGATAATTCGAGTACTGGATCAGGTATATTCATCGGTTTAGCCTGGTCGAGGAAATTGGTTTTGACACCCTTCTCCTTGAGGAAGGCTTAATATAAGTCCACCAAATGTTTTAGGGTATGATAGGTACGCACCCAGTGCTCGTTGCCACCACACCTATGGCAGGCTTCTTCAAGATTTCTATGAGTGTTATTCATATGGGCTTTACCTTTGTGGCGATTTACATTTTTGAAGTTTAGGCCTGAATTATGCCTTGGAATTTGGTTGTAAAACTGGACACCAAGATTTTTTTTTTCTTTTCTCGTTCCACCGGCCTCATTTGTGGCCACATCCTCGTTTGTAATTATTGCCACGAGAAGATGATGTTCATTTCAAGAGAAGCATTATTCACTTCTGGGAATGGTGTTGATCCAGTAAGTCGGGACTGATGATTTTTCATCAGAAGCTCATTGTTTTGTTTAGCCACAAGGAGCATCGATAGCAGCTGGTTGTACTTAGTAAAGCCTGGCTTTCTATATTGCTGCTGCAAGAGCACGTTGGAGGCATGAAAGGTGCTGAAAGTCTTTTCCAGCATATATTCCTCAATGATGGTCTCCCCACAAAGCTTCATCTGGGAGCTAATTCTGAACATTGCAGAGTTGTACACTACAACCGACTTGAAATCCTGGATCCTTAGGTGTGTCCACTCATAATGATCCCTTGGAAGAATCACTGTTTTCTAGTGATTTCAAAGGGCTAATGGATCTTCAATCGTTAGGTATTCACTTTTCAATCCTTCATCAAGGTGGTGACGAATAAAGATCATGACCTTCACCCAATCTTGAGAGGATGCACTATTTTCCTCCTTGATGGTTTCTCCAAGATTCCTTGCCTCCAAATGGATCTTGGTATCCACTACCCAGGTAAGGTAGTTATTCCCAGTAATATCCAGAGCAACAAAATCAAGTTTTGCCAAGTTCGCCATTTTCTTTTTCTAAAAGAAAAATGAGATGGGTAAGAACTTGCAATAATATTTATTCTGGATGAATGTAGTGTTAGAAATTCTGGTTCTTACAAATTTTTCATTTTGATTTTCAGGCAAAAATGATAAGCACTCGAAACTTTAGGCTTGAGATTTACTTGATTAATAAGGAAGACGATTGTACTACACCACTCTCATTGAAACAATATAGCATAGTGAGGGCGATTGTACCGCACCACTCAAGTAGTAGGAAAATTTAAATATGCAGAGCAAGGTGAGCGATTATACTACACCATCTAAAATTGCAGTAATATTAAATCTGCAGTTCAAGATGGGCGAAGATACATAACCATCTTCGATCATGGTAAAATTAACATAAATAAACACTGGATTAGTAATCAGGAGTTATACCAATCAAGAAATCAAAGATATAAGTAACTGTTATATTGAGAACTAGAAGCAGGCATAATGCTACAGTTCTTTGCGAGGGTACATCAAGCAGGTAAGGAAAAAGAGGAAGAACAAGAAAATCCTTGGAGGAAGCATTTTTCGATGAATGGAGATGAGAACTAGTTAAGGTTAGAGAGTCGTGCTGATAACATGTTATAAATAGGCAAACATTAGAGAGATAACCTTTGCTAAGGATAGGAGCGAAGCGGGTGTAAAATATCACACTATTTTCGAAACTATAACACAAAAGGATTGCAGGTAAAAAGAGGAAGTGAGGGATACTAATATTAGTGCTTTCAGTTCTTTTCTTTTGCAGTGTGTATTGTGATCACACACAGAGTGCCCTTTATAGAGAGCAACATCCGTGACAAAAACAAATGAAATCATTGCCACTTTTGAAAACATTACACAACAACAAATACATCTCAATTTTCAAGTCTTCCTCACTGTGTGCATTCATTGTCACAATTTTACAACACTTTCGCAATTTTTCCTACTTCATTTCATCTCATTTTTCTATGGTCAAAAGTCAAAACTGATAATGCCCACCTGCCTTCTTCTCCTCCACCATCACCACAAAACCCATTATTTTCTTATCACCAAATCAAGCAAAATCATCAACTAGTAGCAGTAGTAATCATCATTCTCCAACACCAAAGCTATCTTTCTCCTCACTCACTCACTCGCTTCCTCATAAAGCTCAACAAAAAATATGAATCATAAATAAAGCCCCCAGATCAGGGAAAGAAGCAATTAAAGGTACAAAATTACTCATGCCACTCAACCCAAATGACTGAAAAAAAAAAAAAAAAAAAAAAAAAAAGGATTCTTAATAAAACACTCCCGATACTGTTCACTTTTAACGAAAATGACATTTTTACTCTAAAAAGTCACTCTTGATACTATTCACTTACACCACCTTTTTGTCATTTTGATTAAAACTCAAAGTTTTCAAGCATTTTTCATTAGTTTTCCTAAAAAAAAATAAAAAAAATAAAATAAAATAAATCTTTCTTTACCACTACTCCTGCTGGTCTTCTTATAGAGGCAAGTGGTGAAAACTCCCAAACTTTTTTTTATATTACTTTTTTAAGGGAAATTATGGATTTGTGTGTGCGGTTTACCAAATAGCTAGTGACAGCAAGTTTAGATCTGGGCGATTGTCATGCCCCGAATCCGAAGTCGGTGATAAAAACTTGAACCTGAATCCGAAACGTGAGTTAAAAACTAAAGGGGCATTTGTTTGCCCTCGCTAAGTCTCACTGGATTGGACTAGACTAAGGGTTAGTCCAGTCCCGTGTTTGGTACATGCTGGGACTAACTTTAATGGCATTAACCTTCACTCACCTCGACTAACCATGGGATTAGCCGGTCTTAGCGAAACCCCTAAAAAACTATGGGATTGCTAGTCCCGTTTTCAAAACTGTATGCATGTTGTATGAAAGCTGCAAGTCTGCAAGCATGCTTCTAGGCAACTCCATTTGCCCTCCCATGCCCAGATACCCAAACCCACTCACAACCTAAATCTCAAAATCTAACCACCAAAATCCGAAGAAAAAAAAAAAAAAACACAATAAGATCAACAATCTCAATAGAAAAATTCTACCTTATTTTCGAAAATTCCCATAAAGGTTCCTTTTCTCTAGAAAATTCCAAAGAGAAATGGATAGAGAAGGGGAGAGAGTTGGGGACAAAGAGAGATTAAGAGACAGAGAGGGAGGAGAAGGTAGCTTTGGGGACGATTTTGCAGGAAACTTGGTTTTGAAGCTTTTTGTAGGAAAAAGATGGGAGGAAAGGAAGTATTGGGGATGGAACCAAAGAGGAGCAAAAGTAAAGAACTCTCTAGAGAGAGGTAGAAGTGTGTGTTTGAATTTTTAGGGACAAAAAAAGTTGAATTAATAATAAAATATTAGTAGATATATATTAAATAATATAATATTTTAATTTGTTATTTTATCCAGTTTTTTAGTCTGACACTGCACCAAATGCTTTACTAAGTTAGTCAAGTTTAGTTTAGTTTAAGCCAGTCCAGCTTAGTCCCTGAAGCTAGTCCAATCCGATATAGCCTAGTGTAACAAACGCACCCTACATAAATAAAATAAAACTGAAATAATGGAGAAAAATAAAATTCTTCTTATAAAAACAAATCCAGAATTCTTTACAAGGCTAAAAATAAATAAGTACAATTCTAGCCTCACATCTAATTTGTTCTCATCCTATCTACCCTCTTAGATTGTTTAGTTCATAAACCTACATAACAATAGAGGGCTGAGCTTCAACAGTTTAGTAGAGATATAACTTTATCACAGTAAATTGACAATATTAAATTAAGTGTCATGAAATCATATAGCCAAATATCAAATCATTATTGATAATAACGCATGAATGCAATGCAATACTCTTCATCTCTACCCGTTAATTTATATAATAAAACACGCGGACCTGCACATCCTATACCGTCCATTTTACCTCTGCAGTGGTGGTTCGAATGTTCTAATATACAAACTAACCCCCTTGTAACTCAATCATCCAAATTTCCCCTTTTGTTAGTCATCTTGCCAAAACCCTTCGTCGCCAATCCCAAATTACCCAAAAGAAACTGTGCATTGCGGGCTCCCCTGAGACTTGGTACCTACTAAGAGTTTGGCTCAACTACACAAAAGATATTTCCAACCACCCTCATTTCCAGAATTCCTTCTTCAACACCAAACTTCCAACTATTCTCACACGAGTGATGCACAAATAATCTCATTTCATATTCCACATATATCTCCACTGAACAACATTCCAACAACAGTTCACAATCACAACTCTATGAACATTTGAATCAAGCAATGATACACTTATAACCAATTATCATCTAATCTCAATCAGTCAATCAAGATTAACAATAATATAATACTTCACAAAATTTAATATAATCAATTTCTGTTAAGGTCTGCCGTATTTCCCCTACCTAGATTCCAAAGCATTACTCCAGGTTATTAACACAAGAATCGACCACCTTGATAAAGTCCTATTCACATGTATAAGCAAATCACTAAATGCACAACCACAACTCTAATTCTATTTGAATAATTACTTGTGACTACTAATTCAACACAAATAGATTCAAATACTTCTAAGAAATAAATAAGATGTGTCTGTATAGTTGATAAAGGATCAGTACATCAAAATACTGCTTTATCCGAAGTAGATATATGTAGCTAATATAATCATTCCAACTCTAAACATAAGGTGGTTTATTAATACAGTAGACATATACGCAAATAGCTTGAAAACGTTAACCATAAGTTTGGTTCTAACTCCAATACATACATGCATATATAGTCTTTGTGATGAAAATATGGATAGTGGAATGTATATATTACCAATTGCAACTTCAACCAGATGCTTTACTTGAAAGATGCATAGATAGTGTAGATATAAAACCGGTCGCATATACATTATCCTTTAAAATCGAAACATGCTTTCTTTTGAAATTAATCAATTCATAAACTGATGAGCTGATGTCATATTTATACAACTGTTTGCACAACAGCTCTTCTAATAAAATATGCAGTAGAAATGGTATCCATATAATTATAACAGTCTTTTGCATTCAACCAACAACTTTTATATATAGCAGATTAAAGAAAGCATATGCATAAAACTAGCCCTAAATATTAGTGGCTATATATATAAGGAATAAATTTACTCCACTGCAACAATCCATCATATCATACAAAATCCATGTTATGATCAGGACTAGTGGACAAAACACACAATGAATCACAACATAAGAAGAGACCAACCACGACTTTGGTAAATTGGTAGTTAATCGAATTCGAATTGAACATCATACCTATTTCAGACACCGAATACTCCTTCGGTAAAGTAGCATACGAGAACAAGCAGTGGCTTACTGATTATACAACACCTCCCTCTCTTGCATTTTCATCTGTTTCCCTAAGAGTTGCCTTCTCAATACCACAGCCTCATAAACAACTTAGCACTTTGTATTTTCCAGCAAATTAATCTCTCCCTCTGTGCTTCTACATCTTTCTCTGTAAACATTCCCTCTTTTATCCAGTTATCACTTCTCTCTCGCTCTCGCAGACCGCACCGCTCTATAGCCCTGGGTTTCTACTTATAGTCATGCAAAGTCGGCAGATTCTTAGATAGGAATGAACTAAAAGCCCTTTAATTGGCTATGGTTTTTGGTCCAGTTAGAATAGAACAAAACATGCAGCTTAACAAAATAATGTAAAAGGAAAAGAAAATGAATAATATGAATATATAGTTTAAATACTACCGTAATGGTGTTCTGGACTCATTTGGTTCAAAATAATAGTAAATTAGAGTATAGAAAAATGAAATAAAGGAATTAACGATTAAATAAGAAGTAATACAAAACTTTCTGAAATTAATAAGCATACACAACACATAATTATATATGATTATTTTTGAAAATACGGGTCCTTATAGCAAATGTGCACAACATGTGCAGTCAAAGCTTCAATCACATAAATGTCTGATATATTTTTTTTGGGTTATTGATATTCAAAGTAATTTTGCTCTCTTTAACTCTGCATGCGTGTGTATGAGTGTGGGCGCGCTGAGTATGAAAGGATTTGAGGTTATAGAGGCAGAGAATAGCAGAGAGATCTAGAAAGAAAGAGGAATGTTAAACGGGGTTGTGGGCACGCCAAGCGTTGAAAGATTTAAGGGTAAATTGGAAATTCAATGTTTGGGCCATTTTAATTGGATTGATTCAATATTGGGCTTTGTCATAACCATTAAATAAAGTTATTACATGATTTTTAATTAATATTCAAAGTTTTTAAGCTCTTATCATTAGTTTTCAAGCCTAGTTAATAGAAGCCTAAATAATAAAGTAACAAGTCCGATTTTGCTCACCTCCTAACTCAAAGTAATCGCTACCCGCTTTAGAATCTTGCCATGTGTATGAAAAAGCTAACTATGGTTACTATTTCATTTAATTAGTTATTGTGAGAAAGAGAAAAATGATTTACTAATTAAGAAAATAACTTACCTTTTAATCTTTTCTTAAGATGGTAAAATTGATTGATATTTTAATAGTCAAATATCCCTTACATATCTCCTCCATCATACGTTCGAAAAGAAAAATCTTGCAGTTCCATATCATGACTTTAATTATATACGTCATATCAGGACTAGCTCCAATCCCAACATTAAAGTACTGGAAAAACTTATTTAAGCAATCAATATCTCTAATATTCTTTATCACAATAGATTTATAGCTTAATAATTAAAATTATGTTATTCGTTCGTGTATGGTGTCAACCTTAGTCTCATTCTTACAAATATTGCTTTTATTAAGGGAATAAAATTTACTTTGAACTTTGTTACTTTCTGCTTATTTAAAATCGTGTTGGATGCACATAATAGCAAAATTTTGGAAATCATTAAGATTATTTTTGTATATGGTTATGCAATTTTAATAGTATTATTCTTAGGCTAATGTTTCGTATGTTCTCGTGGATCCATGCTGCAATTTAATTTTTATTTTCTCAAAATGGAATAAAAAATATTTGGAATCCTGAATCAAATGATTCATCTCCTTTAGAAAAAAGAGGGTCAACTCTATGTTTGGACGAGAAACTCTCAACATATTAAAGAAGTGAGGAACGCTAGACTCAATTATTAGAAGGAAAAAAAAAGCACTAAAAATGCCAGTAAACCTAAGCACTACAAAGTGACTAATTATACATGCACTACAAAGACACTAGTCAATTCAAAGATCTTTCAAATGCATTGTATCTCGCCATTTTCAAGTTTCCCTTTCTAATCCTTGTAGTGCATTCCTAGAGAGTATAGTCAAGTTTTAAGAAATTTTAAAGCCCTTCATCCAAACATAGTAATGATATTCTTATCATCTATTTGTATCATCTTTCTAATAGATATGAGATCTATATGCGTTGGTGGATCCGACCTCTATTAAAGAGATGATACATGATAAATGTAGCACTACGCATGTAAATACAGCAGCCACAAGTAGGCAATTTAGATCGATGACGTAGAATAGCATTTGCATATGTGTGCAGGGATAGAGGAATTAAGGAATCCTGGAACATAGATATAAGAGAAGTAAAAAATGAATATCGGATGAGCTCTTCTTAATCTCCATAAAAAAAAAAATAAATAAATAAATAAAAATCCACTACTTAATCTCGTTCTTGGATTAGTGTTGTATTACTAGTTCTAATTTTGAGTTCAGACCCACTTACATTTTGATTCCTAACTTATGTGTTAATAAGCATTGAATAATTAGAAATTGAAATAATTTTCATTCTTCTCATTTGCATTCCAAGTAAATAAACATGTCATTAGGGTCAGCAAGCGAAAATACGTTAAGTTGTCTACTCCAATATGTCAAAAAAAGGCATAGATGCTAGTAACGGAAGTTTTTTCAAGAATGCCTCTACAGGAATCCTAGAGCAAATCAGACGAACCCTTAATGACATTGGGACATGGGAAGGAGGTCTAAGGTTCTAGACTAAAATCAGTTGATAACAATTTATCGAGGGTTTTGTAATAGCAATCCATCACAAATATTCAGATCAAAATAGAAATGTGTATTTTCTCATTGAAATTATTCAAGTTACATTATACAGCAAAACCAAAGAAACTTGGAACATTACATAAAAAACTGGTTTAAGTCCTTCAAGAAATTTGTAACAGCAGACTTCCCTTCAAAGAAAACACCGAAAGAGGCTGTTCTTCCTTTGGTTGGCGGAAGCCTCTTTGGCATCCGCCAACCAAAAAACATATTGCTTTTCTAAGCCTTCTCTATAACTGCGGCTACATATGAAACATTGAGGAAATAACAGAACTTTTATTTCCCATGGTCCTTTTACTTTTACGAAGACGGTTCTTGGTTTGCTCGTTCATGGCAGCAGCATTAAAGCTTCAAGTGCTTGATGGCGGTTTGAACATCCTTATCCCCTCTGCCACTGCAGTTAAGCACGACTTTGGCCCCGTCAGGGAGAGTAGGGCACAGCTTCTCTAAGTACGCCAGCGCATGAGAAGTCTCCAGAGCTGGAATTATCCCCTCCAGTCTAGATAATCGTTTAAAAGCTGCATAGACGAAGAAAAAAAATTATTCTGTACAAAGGTGAAAAGAAATCCATTTGAACCAAGACAATCGAAAAAGACGGAGACTTCCTTCTACCAGAAATATAGTTAAAATATGAAGAATAAGGGATAATGAGTGAATGGTAGAAGCATTATAGGATTATGTCATGATGTAACCAAGGACCATGCGTTAAGCTTCAAACGGAAGGCAAAGATAAGTATGGTCAAAGGACTTACGACAACGAGCATCACAAGGACACTGCTACTATGAAACAATGGCAAACATCAAAGCTTATTTGAGGTCTCCACTTCTTTGCAGTGTCAATACATTAAACTTAAGATGGAATGGCAACCAAGGACAAAACACATCAATGCTCGATATGTAAAACATATATTCATCTATAAATAACAACATGATGCATAACAGGAATACTTCCCCACACTGAACAACCAATTAAGAACAGTCAAATGATAAAATAAATCCAAGGTATACCTTCTAATGCTTCTTCATCAGTAATGCTATAGTATTCAGCCCGTCCCATGTCTTTCAGAAAACTATGCTCCGGACCAACTCCAGGGTAATCCAGGCTAAATGCCACACAAAAACCATACAATTAATAAATTACAAGTCGTACAAAAATTGATAGACAAAAAATCCAATTAATTGTCATACCCTGCACTTATAGAATGAGGCTCAATAATCTGTCCATCATCATCCTGTAACAGGTAACTCATAGCTCCATGCAAGACCCCGACTTCCCCTTTGGTCAAAGTTGCAGCATGCTTCCCACTGTCCAATCCAAAGCCTGCAGCCTCCACCCCAATCAGCCGGACATCTTTATCGTCAACAAACTCATGGAAGAGTCCCATGGCATTTGAACCTCCACCAACACAAGCTACCAACACATCTGGTTTCCCTCCCCACTTTTCCAGCGCTTGTTTTCTTGTTTCTCTACCAATCACCTTGTGGAAATCACGAACCATCATAGGGTATGGATGTGGACCAGCAACAGAGCCCAAAATATAGTGAGTTGTCTCTACATTAGTCACCCAGTCCCTTATTGCTTCTGAAGTAGCATCCTTCAATGTGGCTGTCCCAGAATGGACTGGTCTAACCTGTATTTCAAAACAGGAAAAGAAATTGCAGTTCAAAGGATTAATAAGACCAATATATCTGGCTTATGTAAAGATTTACAGTTTACACCTTATCGCAAAATGTTCAGATTCTCAAGAAAACGAATAAACAAATTTAAAAGAACTCGTCATCAGTGTTAAATTCAGTTATTTGTGCGATAAAATGAATATACATTTTCTGTATACAGAGAAGATAAAATTTGTATGATGTTCATGTTCTGATCAGCAACCCTATCTTGCTAAATCACACCAGACAAGATATAATGTGTGATAAATTTCATTACTTGTAAATATGAGAGCTTTAAGGTAAAATATATATGCACAGACAAGATATTAACTACAAACACTACATATTAATAGTATGGAACATTCCACAGAAAGATCGAGAAACATATGCACAATCTGTCGCCTGTCGGTCCAATCCAGTTTTGTAAAACATTCAATGTTCGGCTTATAAATGTAGGCTAAATTAAATAATTGAAATTGCATTGCTTAAAAGAAGTTGCAGAATCATGACAAACCTCAGCCCCTAGAAGCCGCATTCTGAAAACATTGAGGGATTGCCTTTCCATATCTTGGGCACCCATGTAGATGATACACTGCAATCCAAACCGAGCACAAACTGTGGCAGTGGCAACGCCGTGTTGTCCCGCTCCAGTTTCAGCAATAATACGTTTCTTGCCCAATTTCTTAGCAAGCAATGCCTGGGCAACGGCATTGTTGATCTTATGAGCCCCAGTATGGTTAAGATCTTCCCTCTTCAGGTAAACGTGAGGCCCTTCGCCATTGGGGCGTTTGTAGTGCTCAGTCAGCCGCTCCGCAAAGTAGAGTGGAGTCTCCCTGCCAACATAGTCCTTCAAAATTCCATTCAATTCGTTCTGCAATATTACGCATTCTTCATCAGTAAAAATACTGTATAATTCCCAAAGCATAAATATATCTTCATCCCAATTTTAATACTTAGTGTATGCATCCTACAATATATCGGATTGAAGAAAAAAATGTGAAAGATAAGAAAATCATCAATCACAACAATCTTCAATCTTTGTTAATTAGTCCTAAATTGTTCCTACAGACGCCACACGACAACAAAAAATCGCAAACATTTGAATAAAACAAACCGTAAACAGAAGAACAACTGCTACAAATTGAAATTCTCTAACAAATTGGATGCAACATTGCAATGAGAATTTCCAAATCCCAAAAGTTGAACAGAGCCAGGTACTCCACAATCGAGTTTCTCCATCCACAATGCCTTCCCAGTTCGATTCATTCTTGAAAAACATTGCGGAAACTTGATTCAAATAGCTCTATTTCATTCATTCCTCTCACAATTTTTTCTCTCGAAAACATTTCCAATGCGAACAAGCGCTTAAATTTACTTCTCCAACCATAACTAACAGAATCGAATTTCGAACCAATTCATACAAAATTCTCAAAAAACAAAAAACAAAAATTCACATTCATTTATAAAAAGAAAAGAAAAACAGGAACGGAAGAAGCAAACTTGACAGGACCTGAAAGCCTTCGTCATCAGCGAGAGCGTGAAACGCGGCCTCGAGCTCGGTGAGCGCGTGCATTAAGGTCTCGGGGACGTACTTGCCGCCATACTTTCCGAACCGGCCGAACGAATCGGGGCGAGGCAGAACCTGGAAGGCGCCGTTGTCGTTCTTTTCGTCCATCTGAATAGCGGCAGATTCCCGGGTGAGAGTGCAGGAGATGGAAGTAGGGGCAGCGGTGGCGCGGGAGGTAAATTTGCAGAACTTGAAGGGTAGTTGCGTGGAGGAGGAGTAGGGTTTTGCGAGCGGCGGGGCGATTAGGCAGTGGGTTTTGCAAGTAGTGGAGGCGCTACCGGAGGCTGCTGCTGCCATTTATGAGGTTTCGGAAGTGACGCCCACACAATTGAGACAGAGAGAGACTTCGGTTTTTTTTAATATTTGGAGTACATTTTTGACAGAAACGTCCGAGTCTTTTAGTACGATTTTTATAACCGCTCGGACAAAAGGTAAAACCAATCTGCAGATTCTCTGCCGAAATTTCTGGAAGGATATCGAAAATTTTGCAAAAATGCTCTGTTTACTATTTATTAGTATTTGCCTACGTTGTGGATGAACATATTTTTTTAGAAAATGATAATGAGAAAGGTAGAGAGGGAGAGAACATGGAAGATTTTTGTTTTTGGTTTTTTTTTTTTTAAATTTAAATATTGAAAGTATTTTAACATCACTTGTATATGATATTTCAATAAAAAAAAAAGTAAAATTTGGACTTGTGAAATTACATTATTGCTTATCATTTTTTTTTTGTGTGATAGAAAATTAATTTGTCTTTTCACCCTTCTTTGGTTGACAAAAAATGTTTCATTAATTAGTAGAGAATTGGGGTGTGATATTCACACACTATTTTTTACTTCACACACAATCTTTTAATTTTAACTGTTCAAATCTAATGAATTGAAGAAAATCAAAAAATAAAATCAATAAAATGTGTGTGAGAAGTAAAATGAGTGGTGGATATCACACCCCTTTGTACTATTTTTTGTACTCTCTCTATTAGATATGAGACTTGAATATGTTGGTAGGTCCTACTTCTATTAGAGTGATAGTAAAAATTAGGGTAAATATCAGTTTACTACCTTCATGTTTTGTGATTTTCAACATTTAGTATATGAAGCTTTTTTCGTCCCAGAGTCATACCTAAAGTGTTAATTTTGGAATAGTCTCATACATCCGTTAGTCAAATTGTTAAGTCTCCCGTTAACTGATGACATGTCACTCATGTGGACAATGATTGGACGCCACGTGTCATTAAATTTTTTTAAAATATTTAATTAATTAATTAATTTTAAAATATATATAAATAAATAAATAAAAACCAGAACGTCTTCGTCTTCCCCACCCGACACCTCTTCATCCCCTCCACCCCATCCACCCCTTACCCATCGACACCCTTCCCTTCCTTGATACCCACACTTACCACCAAGCCTTTTCTCCTTCCCCAGAAACCCAACCCCTTCCCTTCCCCCAAAATCCCAGGTGTTGTGATGGGGTTTGACGACTGTCCAAATTAGTACAACGGTTGAGGAATGGAGCGAAGGTCATCCCCACCGCCACCATCGAAGACTGTGGAGGTTCCGGTGGTACCTGGGATCTTCCCCAATTCCTCGATCCTGGAGCTCAGAGTTTGCCTTGTACTCACTTGCCATGCCAAATTTTCCTCCACAAACTTCTCATCTACAACTTAAGTCTTCAAAATCGTAGCTTTGGGTGGTCGACCCCTCCCTTGTCTGCAACCTCAAATTTTTTTATTTGTTCTATGTAAGCAACCAAAACCTGCTCTCTTTAGAAAATGAGAGATGTCTCTCATTTCTCACTCATTTTTTAAACCTTCACAGGCAAATGAGAGATGGCTCTCAGTGCTCAAATTTCTCTCAACCCTTCTCTCTAGAACATTAGAAAGGATTCTCATTTCTCCAATCTCACGCCCAGTGCCCAGCATTGCAAACCTTCCATCTCATAGCAACTTTGTCTTCCTTTCTAAATGTTGCATCTGTTCGCAACCAAAACCACGCAACATACACACCCCCATGTCTCTCTAACCCATCATGAATTCAAGCTCAGACTGTCATCACCGTCATTCCTTGAGCAAAGATATGCTCAGAGATTGGACTTCCATTCATGCAGATCGAAACCATGTCGCATCATCTCCCACTCTGTGCAATTACATGTTTCTCAGCTTGCGAAAAATCCCCGAGAGCCTTTTTTTTTTCTTTCCTGTGATTCGCCCCTGTAGAAGTTCACACTGATGTTCTTATGTGTTAGGTACTTGAGATCCGCAAAGAGATTGATGATATACATACAGATAGTCCCCAAACTCACAGATCTGCAAATTAAAAGGTATAAACCGCAACTATGTTGACTGATTGAACTGTGATCTGCAAATTAAAAGCTCACACTGAAAGTTCCATTTTTGGCAGAGAAGAAAGGAAGGGAAAAAGTTTTTGAGTTTTGAAATGCTTTTTAGAGTGAAGGAGGAGATCGAGAGCTCAAGGTCCCAGGCATGGGCTGTCACGCCCCGACCCCGAAATATTTATTTTCGAGAAATAGTTCCAATGATAGGCCCAATTCACATTTTCCTATTTGATTTATTATACGTTCACACAATTTATAACTAGAATTTAAATATACAAAACATAAGATTTCCTTTTATAATAAAATTCCAAACTCCTTTCTTAGTTCAATTTCTCAATCAAAGCTTTGTCTCATTTATTTAATCTCACTTATTGTATGGTTGCATCTAACGTCTCGTTAGACTGCCTACGTACCCTAAACAGGGATCAAGTCATTCGTAGTTCACATATACAAAAATTCAAACCAAATCCAAATATATTCATTTAATCCAACATATACCACAATTGTATTAATATTCAAACCATAGTAGTTAGGTCTCAAAAACATAATGAGAATAACGAAATTCACATAAAAATACAATGTCGGCTCCCTGGCCGTGCGCCGCCGCACCCGTCGCTGCGGGTGGAGGTCGGCTAAAATTACCAAATTTTACAAGTAAATAGATCTCAGTGAGGGGAACAATTTTTATACATGTGGCCAAGTCCAATTTGGGTGGGAAACACCTGAAAACTGCCTTGAACCGCCGGAAACCCTTGAATTTATGTGTGTTCGATTTGACCTTAAACGAACCCTGACGCCCCCAAACTTGTTTGGGCTTTGTTTCTGAGCTCAAGAGGGTACTAAAGGTGGTGGTGATTGAGCAAAAACGTTTCAGATTTGGTGGATCTCCACCTAAGGCCGACGTACCCACTGTGAATATTTTTCTCAAAATTGAACTCCCCCTCGTCTGTTTAAGTGTAAAAATGGAAGAGGGACCGATTGGACTTGGAGTATGGGTCATTTTGGCACCATTGCCGTCATCAAAGGTGCTCGAAAACGAAAAATTTGGCCGTGTCGGGTCGGCGAGCTGAGGGAGGGTCCGGTTCTCCCTTTCTTTTCTCCCTCATTTCCCTTCCTTTTCTTTCCTCCCTCATTGGCCAGTTCTTCCCTCCTTTTCTATCTTTTCTCTTCTCTCCTTCTCATCCTAGCCGTCCATTTCTTTCTTCCCTTTTTTTTTCCTTTCATCTCAGCCACACACGTGGCATATCACATGGCTCTAGATTTTATGGAGCCTTCCAAAAAAGTTTAAAATTACCAATTTATCCCTAACTTTAAACGTTAAACTTCTTCGTTATAACTCCGTTTCACGAACGGTTTGCGCCCACACGTTCGTGAGATCGAGCTCTATTCAAAAATATAAATTATGATCTCAAATGGTTCATGGATTTTAAATAATAAATTTTCAAACTTCAAACTTCGTACATTATAATAATTTCTGGAATTAAAACTTTAAAAATTCCCCAATTTCTATTTTCATAACCATAAATCGATTTATTTTTTTTATCTTCTCCTCATATTCATATATTTAAATTTTCAGGGTATTACATGGGCATTGAGGATCTCCACAAGCAAATCGAAGTCTTCGAGGCTTGTGATCGCTTGGAAATACGCTAACTTGTTCACATCGACCATCTCTGCACGCAGGTTAGGGCATTCCCTGAGAGCCGTGTAGGGGGTGAAGGGAATGGAAGGGTGTCGGATGGGGAAGACGAAGGCGTTCTGCCTTTTTTTTTTTTTTTTTTTTTTTTAATTTATTATTTTAATAATTTAAATTTTTTTAATGACATGTGGCGCCCAGTCGTTGTCCACATAAGCGCCACGCCATCAGTTAAGGGGAGACTTAACCGTTTGATTAACGAATGTACGAGACTGTCCTAAAATTAACACTTTAGGTATGACTTTGAGACAAAAAACATATACTAAATGTTGAAAACCACGAAACATGAGGATAGTAAATTGATATTTACCCTAAAAATTATGATACAAATAGCGAAGACAGTAAATGTAGCACTTCGACGAAATTGAATGAATTCCAAAAAATTCACCACTTTTTTCATTTTTTTTTTTTTTTGAGTTGTCAAATATTTCAGTGAAAATATCAAACATGTTGAAGATATTTCAAACACTAAGTATATTGTTAGATAGAGAGGTTTTTAGCATTTAATTCCACCCACCCCAAATGATAAAGATGCTAAGATTTACTAAAACGTGTGTCATGTACATTGGATGTGTTATGTATTCACATTGCTAAAATTAAAATTTACATTCACTTTGTGTAGCACCCACAACATAAATATGACACCCATTGAACGTACAATAATTGTCATTCATGAAATTTGAACTTGAAAACAAGCATTAGACAATTAATATCATAATTTTTACGTTTGTTATTTTGAAAATTTTCAGTAAAAAGGTAATAGTTTTTGGTAGTTGTGGTGTTGAATGTTGCAGTCATATTTAGAATATGAATGTGATTGTGTAAATCCTAGTGTATCTAGGGATATCTTTGAATATTCCCCTTAATAGTTAACATCCTATTAGAGTTGTAATCCTAAAAGGGTAGGGATTTAAACTACCCAGTCTGAAATTGAGGTGCGATGAATTATAGATCTTCAGAGCATTGCTCAAAGCATGCCAAATGCTTTTAATGGTCTACCTAAGGTGACAAGATCACATATACCTGTTGCAAACGCACTTACAAGGATAGACATACTTCGCGTACATCGTAATCCTGCCTGGTAAGGCTGGATCGTCCCCAAAGGTAGGGGGGAAGGGGAGGGACGCACCTTCCACGCAGCCCGGAAGCGTGGCAGACCCTTGGTTCAAATGATTCATAACCCCGAAAAAGGAATTGGCACGAACTAGTGACCCTAGTTTGAATCCGACCATTACTCACTCATCTGTTCCAACGCATGAAGTTATTCTAGATTACAGTGATGTCTTAGATAAGACAACTCGACCTCCCGAGAATCACGAGATTTCGGTCCACTACGCAATATTGGATGAGGTTTGGAATCGGAATGAGATAATCGTCAACGATGTATTTGTGTACACAGTAACTACTGACATCATGCTTAGCGATGACATTGAACCACATTTCGTTGATGAATGCATACATAAAACGGATTTGTCAAACTGGAAATAAGCAATCCAAGTCAAACTCAATTTGCTTGCAAAACGTAAGGTGTTTAGACCTATAGCTTATACCACACCACATGTGAAGTCAGTGGGCTACAAGTGGGGTTTTCGTGAGGAAACGTAATGAGAATAATGAAATAGTGCGATACAAAGCACGCCTCGTAGTGCAAGGCTTCTCTTAGTGCCCTGGGATTGATTACAAGGAGACGTATTCCCCCGTAATGAATGTTGTAACGTTTCACTACCTAATCAGTTTGGTAGTTTCTGAAAAATTGAATATGCAGCTTATGGACGTGGTAACCGTGTAGCTCTATGGGGATCTAGATATGGAAATACAATGAAAGTCCTAGAAGGACTTCATTGACTAGTTCAAATAGTTCTAGACCATGGAACACTCTCTCGATTAGATTGAGGAGATCACTCTACGGATTGAAACAATCCAGGCTGATGTGGTATAATCATCTGAGTGAATATTTGACAAGTTAGGGTTATGTGAACAACGAATTATGCCCATGCAGTTTATGTCAATGACATGAACCTTATCGAAACTCCGACAGAGCTTGAGGAAATTGCCGTTCACTTGAAATTAGAATTTGGGAAGAAAGATCTTGGGAAAACTCGATATTATCTAGGCTGGAGATCGAGCATTGTTCGGATGAAATCCTAGTATATCAATCAAACTACACCTAAAAGGTGTTGTGACGTTTTAATGAGGACAAAGTGAAGCCTTCGAGTACTTCTATGGTCGTTCGGACTCTATATACTATACGAGATCCCTTCCATCTAAAGGAGGATGAAGAAGATATTTTGGAGCCTGAAGTTCCATACTTAAGTGCAATTAGTGCTTTATTGTACTTGGCTCAATGCATTAGACCTGACACCTCATTCGCTGTTAATCTTTTGGCTAGATATAACAATGTGCCCACACGCAGACATTAAATGGTGTTAAAGACATTTTTCGCTACCTCAAGGGTATGACGGATTTGGGCTTGTTCTACACCCACGAATCCTCGAAAGGTGCTGCCCGCTTCGGTACTCAGGTTGATTCCCGCCTTATTGGTTACGTAGATGCTGGATATCTATCTGACCCACATAGGGCATGTTCTCAAATGGGCTATGTCTTTACCTTTGGAAACACAGTTATATCTTGGAGGTCTACCAAGCAAATGCTAGTTGCAACTTCTTCAAACCATGCTGAGATTCTTGACCTACATGAAGCATCGCGTTAGTGTTTTTGGTTAAGAGCAGTCATGGAACATATTCGAAGCACTAGTGATCTTACTTCCATCGTTGACTTTCCTACGACGATATTTGAAGACAATGCAACATGTATCGAGCAATTAAAGAAGGGATACATCAAGAGAGACAACACCAAGCACATAGCGCCAAAGTTCTTTTATTCTCACTAGCAACAACAGCATCAGAACATTGAAGTCAATTAAATCCATTCCCAGGACAACCTGGCCGATCTCTTTACCAAGTCATTGCCTAAGTTTACTTTTCAGAAGCTTGTCTAAGGAATTGATATGCGTAAATTATCTGAGTTGAATCGCTTGTAGTTCTCTACTTGGAAGTTATGTCTAACTCAGGGAGAGTATCCAGAAGCATACTCACTTGATCTTAATGTACTCATTTTTTACGATTAGGAGCATTTTTCCCACTGAGTTTTTGCTACCCTACGAGGTTTTGATGAGGCACCCATCCTGGGATGATCATACTCCGTTGAGTTCACCACTTTCGTCCTGTTTGACGTTTGTTTTAGACATTATGCATACTTCTCAATTTTCTTCTTAGTCTATAAGTTTTTCTCCTACCTCGCGTTTTATCATAACAAGGTTTTGTGAGTTTTACTACCAATGCATACTTTCTTTAAATTTGAGACTCACATTCGCCCGTTGTGCTGCCAACTTCATCAACTGTTCTACCTTATATGCTGAAGATCTGATGTGATGTTTTGTTTGAGTATTTACACACTCAAGGGGGAATGTTGGAATCATATTTAGAATAAAAATGTGATTGTGTAAACCCTAATGTATCTAAGGATATCTTTGAATATTCTCTTTAGTAGTTAATATCCTATTAAAGTTGTAATCCTAAAAGAATAAGGATTTAACCTATCTTACTACTATAAATAAAAGCACAATTGAGTGATACAACACATACCTTACAATTAAATCTCTCTCTTATTTATGCCGGCCTCCCCCTATAATAGTTTAGTTAAATAGGCCTACAACACTGAAGTGTTTCTCCTTCTTTTGATTAATTTTTTTAAAGGCTGTGAGATTTATTAGCTTATTGAGAGCAAATAAAAAATGAAATTTATGTCTTGAAAAACAACGAAAAAAGGTTACTGTGACAGAAAAAGAATTGGGAAAGTTAACCAAAAATAAGAAGAGGGGAGCAGATCCAGTTTTTACCAAAACAAGATCATGAACTGAGCCCTAAGAAAAAAATTAAATTAAAAATTACTTAAAGAAAGAAATATCCAAACACAAAGTTAAAAATTACTTAAAAAAAAGAAAGTGATTTCCGCGCTTCCCTCCATTTTTGGCCTCAATGGTCACGGTCTTCAAACAAAATTCCAATTTGTACTTCAGTCACCCTTTAGTATACTCCACGACTGCGGCAACATATCATGCATCCTTTCTAGTAACATCCTTGTAAAATCTACTCATGTCCACACATCTGATTTGCCAAAAACTATATGAGGTCCATACGTTATACATTCCGCATGTTAGAAAAGTAGGTACGTCGCAAATTGTAGCCGTCAATCCATCGAGTTTTCGTGCAGCAGAACATACTCTCGGCTGCAAGAACCAAATTATAAAGATGATGTCAAAAAATGTGACATAAATATTAGCTGTACAGAATTGATTACAAATCATATCAAATGAACGAACAAATTTGAAGAGAGATATACAAAAGTTTTGCCCAATCAACCAACATAACCAAGGAAATCATCTTTCAGGCTTGAAAATAAAGCCAACCAAGAAATTCGAATCACTTGGGACTTATAGCAGTTGTGTTTACTTGCAAACACGTAAGTGTGAATATTTGACTGTTCTTGTGTTTCAAACTAGTTTTCTAGAGCTCTGGTTTGTCACCATGCGTGTCATTCTTAAACTGATTTCATTTAGTTTGACTGTTCATGAGAATTATAGTTGTTTCCTAATCGTCATACCCACCATCTACAAATACTAGAATGGGAAGGGGAATGGAATATACTCCAAAATAACCCACTCCACGAAACAAATGCAACGTTGTAGCCAACTCCAATTATGAGATGATCTAACTTCACGAATCATTCAGTATGTTACAAGTTTTGAATTTAACAAGCATTACACAGACACACAGCGCATACTGAACCAAACAAAACTTATTGAGTTAAATTGGCTTACAAAACCAATTATTTCAACTTAATCCAAAAATAGTAACCTCCTAAATCAAACAAATTCAATTCAGTCATCCAACTGCAAGTATCGCTACAGTAATCAGTCAAGAAGAAAAAATTAAAACCAACATAAAGATAATAAAGATAAGATAATATCTGGGAGACAACAATCTAAGCATTGCAAAGCTCTTATTAGATTATGATTAGTGACATACCTACTATTACCAAATTTGATTGTATCCTTTTCCATGAGTTCATAATATCGTTGAGGTTCGATTGCATTTTCCTGCAACGGCAAAGCAAATGTTAATACAAGTTCCTGCAAATACAGTAAAACCAAGCTTTCTCTATGCAACATAAATGCAAAAACTATTATTAATAGTAAAACAATATAATCTATTGAGCCACTTACATTGAGAAAAGTTTTATTTGTGCTTCCAAGATCCATCAAGTAAGGCCTATGGTGGTGCACACAAGAAGTTAGATATGAGATTTGAAAAATTCACTCTCAAATTAATGGAATTAACCGCAAGGTAACTTTGTCTTACCTTACTTCCTTTGATAACATACCATCTGGTTGCTCCTTTTCAACTTGGCTGGCATGACAAGAAAAATAAAATAAGATATTAGTTGCTAACCAAGAATGTAAATGACAAATATAGGACTGCAAAATTCTAGATTTACCGGTATTGTATAACAGCATGTTGCTTGCTGCAGGATGGGTGATCTGTAGGTATGTCTGCCACCCTTCTTTCCCTCCCAAAAAGGTAACAGCTTTGACGATGTATGTAAAGGGGGTCTGCAAATCATATATAAACATCTCAGAACCGAACCATAATTCAAGGAGAACTTTTTTTATCAACATAAAAAAAAATCCCCAAAGACATGGACGCAGAAAACCCAGCAGAGAATATGGAAAAGCCCACCTTGGGAATGGTAACCACTACACACCAATATGCTCACCTAAGTAATGGAACTTGACTGGTCTACTCAGTAATACAAAGTCAATAAAGTTTAAACAAAATATTGTGTTAAGAGCAATAAGATGCAAAAGCATCAAGAAAAACAGTTATCAGTATATTATATAGATTTATATTTTTCTCTTTTGGACAGAAAACTAGCATTGTCTCAAAATATAAAATAAACTTCGAGGAGTAGTAAACACAACAATGTACAACCACCATATGTGCAAAACTTGCAATTTATTACATTTTAACGAAAAGTCTGAAACAATCAAATATTTCTTGAACTGTCACAACATTCATTACTCACACCATTGCACCCAAGTCAATCACTGATTGGAACTTTAAAGATGTTTCTATTACAAGGAAAATAATTACTACAGGCTGCTGGTTTCATATTTCAATGTTATCTGGAAAGTTAAATGTGTGATAGAAGATACTGTATGGATATTAAGAACACACGACATCTACCTCCTCTTGAGCAAGAGCAATTATCCTTCTTCACATAGAACTAGTTCTCCCTACAAGCCTATGGCCCCTTGATTAAAAAAAAATGAAGATTGATGCCTCATGGTGGGTTTGCAGCCTGGATCTTAAGAAAATCAGAAAATCATTACTTTTCCCAAAAAGATTACTTTAATGAGACATGACACATTCGCTCTTTTGAAGCATTGCACATTTAAAAAGAAGAAACCCGTCAGTACTTAACAGCTCCCTCATTATCACTAGTCATAACCTCTAAGTGTGTCACCACTAACAAAGCACATGAAGGTCGCAAACAAGGCACAAGAACAAGTAGATAATTTACCTTTCAAAACTTCACCACCCTTGAAAACATAAAGCCGCCATCTCACAGTAGGTTTTCGTCCTTCTGGAGGCTCGGTGAATAATAGCGTTACACCTGACAAAGTAATAACCACATAAAAAAAGATAGTTTTCGTTTTATTTGTTATAATAACAAACAAATAGAAATGCAAAATCTCTACAATTTCTATGTGCAAAATTTAGAGACACAAATATTTGTAAATAGGATATAAGTAATAAGAAAATTTGGCATCCTTGTTCTGTCAGGGGCTGTCATTTAATTTCTCACTGAGACATATAGGTTCCCATATAAGTGATTTGGTTGTTATTTAGTTTCCTAGTGTGACCAACTTGTACTCTACTAAGCCCTTTATGGGTTCTGAACTTCTAATTAGTGGATCTGTTTCTTCCCATTTTCAACACAAATATTTTCAAAACCATAAGATAGAAAAGTTCAAATTTCTGTATCAAACCCCAGAGAAATGGAGATCTCACCATTGACTCTATTGGTTTCCGCAGCAAGCTTCCCAGATAGCTCAAATGAAGGTTTTTGCTGCAAGTAGTAAAAAGAACAAAAGGTAAATACAACTGCAACTTTCCACACAATCAATCGAATAATATGCACTAAAATGATACTTGGAATTAAAAGAAGTAGGGTTATCTAACACAGCTTGCAACTGGAGCTCAAAATATTTAGCATGAATAATAGAAAGTAAAAGATAGTTATGATTCAAGAAAGAATGCTATTTATGCATTACTTACCTTTTGCTTTGCTTCCAAGGCTTCCTCTGCAGCCTTCATCATTGCTACTGCATCATTCTCAGCATCCCTGCCCAAGAAAGCAACCAACCGCTCATCAAAATCTACACCCAGGCTTACTGACATCAAAATGCGAGCACTCAGTCTTTGAAAAAAATTGAATCAACAACGTCTAAAGTGTAGAACCTATGTTTAAGTGAAATCTAGCCTAGAAAATTGACATACATGAAGGTTCCCCCTTTTAAAATTAACAAACATTGGCTTCATATTTCTTCCATTGACCCCTGTATCTTATTTATTATTAAGAAACTGACATGTTTTATTACTTTTACTACATCATGAAGGTTTACTCTTGTTAATTAAGAACGTATTGCTTTATTCACCTTTATCTCTTCTCAATCACCAAAACTAATAAGTAGAATGACTAAAAATACCAAAGTGCAATAAACAGAACATGACAAGTTTTAACAGATCAACTCACCCTTGCTCAGCTCCTCTTGAATTTGGCACCTGAAGATATTTACCTCTGGTTAGATACTTTACATAAGAATCAATGCAAACCGAAGCAGAAATCAATTAAAAGCATCACAAGATATTATTCCACAATTAATGCCAAATAAATTAATGATTTTCTTTGTCAAACTAAAGTAATTAATGACTAACTGACTAATCTTTTGTGCTCTGCTTCATTAAAATAAGTCTTAAGACATACTGCCACTTCCACTTTTACACTCCTTGGTATGAGTTAATGGGTGGGTTAAAAAAAGAGATTAAATGTTTTGAAATGGAAGTTACTGAAACATAAACCTATGCAAAAGAACCTCTGCCAATCTAGAAGCATCTTACTGAAAAAAAAATGAAATTAAAGAAGTAAAAATCTTCAAAGACGGAATAAAACTATCAGGGGAGGGGGGCTTAAGACATTTGAAGGTGTGGATATCACCAGACACCTCATCACGAATTCTGGTATTGGCAGCTTGTTGAGGTGAATGAGATCTATGTCTGTTCTTGTGGTGCCGATCTAATGGAGACGTAGACCGCCCATGTCTTGATCTTGAAGACCTGTGATCAGCACTGTCTTTTCCTGACTTTCTCTCCACTCTGTCACTCTCAGTTTCCCTATCTGAACCCTTTTCCCTTTGCATACTTCTAACACTTCCTCTGCCATGATTCCTTTCACGTTCTTTCTCAATTACTTTCTCCTCACCTCTAGTATCACCAGCAGGTTGAGGTGAGGAAGATCGATGCTTACTCCTGCGCTGTCGATCTGACGGTGAAGTATCATCTCTTCCCGACCGTCTCTCCTTTCTATTGCTCCCAACATCTCTCACTGAACCCCCTTCCTTCTGTAAATCCCTATCAGCTCCCCTCCCATTGTTCTTTTCAGGTTCTCTCTCAGCCTCTCTTTCAGCTTGAGCTCTTCTTAACCGTCTTGTTCGGGGAGAAGGAGAGCGACCAGGATGAGAGGGGGACCTTGCATGCTTCGGAGACTTAGGGTGACTCGAATGTTTCTCTCTTGCTGGAGGACTACCCCTGTTGGACCTCCTATGTCGAGTAGGTGATCTTTCTATTTGAGATGGAATCTTCCTAGATGGGCTCCTCCTACGACGAGGAGACCCATGCTCTCCAACAGGAGATTCTTCTGAATGATTTGAAACGCTACGCCCCATCAATCAACTCGCAAATGCACAAGCGAAGAATTCACCTGACTACGAAAAATTGACGCACGAAGTAGAAATTCAGATAAAGTAACAACAAAAACACATTGCAAAAGCTCAAGGTCATGTACTGGTCTACTGTGCATCTATATCCCCATCGCCCAACATTTGTTAGTGGAAATGCTAAATAAACAAATACAAAAATCAACCATAAATTATATTCTACACACAATTTTCAAAAGGTGAAAATTTCAAATTACTAGTCCACAATGCCATATGCAACGGAAGAAAAGAAGTGCCCAGCAAGTCCTAGCACACAGGGCACACAAAAGAAAAACAATTTCACATAAACAAAATATCAAGACTGGAACTTTCAGTAGAGACATTTTATCAAACAGTTGGTGTGCACATTAGAGTTTATGATACAACGTCAGCGAACAGAAAATCAAATATGCAGGATACAGAAATGGAAGGTACGATTTGGGCAACATATTTTTTGAATTTCCCAACGGAGAACCAGAGAAAAGGTAGGGTTTTGCTATCAAACTTGTAAAAGGATTTTACTGAAGGAAAAATGAAAAGGGGAAAATCTACCAACCCGAGAGAGAGAGAGAGAGAGAGAGAGAGAGAGAGAGAGAGAGAGGCAGAGTCGTGCCTTCACCGTCGACGGCAATGGCGAGGCTGAAGCTTCTCAACGGAACGGTTGTCAGTGAAAAGCCTCGGCGTAAACCACTATCAATTGGAAACTGTGGAGAAGGAGATTGTATGATAACGATTAAATTTAAACCAGAAACCGGTGGAGCATCGGAATTCGGAAGTGAGTGGGAGAGTATGAGATCGTGCTAGCCGGGCCCTAATGAATATTATTGTATGCTGATTTATCTCTTTCTTTTTTCTTTTCATCCGCAATTGATATTATCTAAACTAGAGGAAGTGGGTTAAGTTTTACATATATTAATAATAATGTTGTTTAAATTCGTGTTTAATAAGAATCAAACCTAAGATCTTACAAGTAAATCTTATACTACAAATAAAAAAAAATATCACTATACCGTAATACTAACTGACATTTTTTCTTTTCTTTTTATACTGTCCTTTTGATCCCATGTGACAATAGAATTTCTATATTTTAAACTTTATTTTTTTTCAAAAAATATTAATAATTATTAAAATAATAGAGAGTTTTGAGTCTAAGGCAACGTTTGGTACTCGAGAAAAGAAGCTTGACAATGGGAAACTGTTGCATTTCCCATGATTGGTGACTGATAGAAATCTAGGGGAAAGTGAAACCCTCCACCCTCTTTGGTATTTTGGTAAATTACAGCAATGATCTTTTAATTTTAGCTTAATTAGAACAATAGTTTATCAACTAAAAATTCATTACTATTGGTCGTTCAACTTATTCAAACATACAGTTATGGTACTCAGCTAAAAATGCATTACTATTGGTCCCTCAACTTTAATTCAACTGGAGAAATGGCTCATCAACTTTAATCTAATTGGAGCAATGATCTCTTAACTTTAACCTAATTGTAGCAATGATCCTTCCAACATAACTCATTTTGACAAAATTATGACCAAGTTGACAAAAATAACCATAACTTAGAGAGATCCCAATTGTAGCAATGATCATTCCAACATAATTTAGAGGGACCCTAATTGTAGCAATGATCCTTCCAATATAACTTATTTTGACAAAATTCTAACAAAGTTAACGAAAATGACCATAGCTACACATTTAGATGAGTTAAGGGACCAATGATAATGCATTTTTAATTAAAAGACCATTGTTCCAATTTGATTAAAATTTAAAAATCATTACTACAATTTACTTTTGGAATTCACTTTCTTTGAGGAAAAAAAGGCATTAATTGTCCTTTTTTTTCTTTTTATGACAAATATATCCTGTTAACATTGACGAATGGTAATTATATCCGCAAAAAGTAGTATTTTTCTACCTAATTTTTCATCGTAACCAACAGAGGAAAGAAATTTTGCATTTTCCTTCCCCGAGGAAGAGACATGGGAAATCATTTGCTGTGAGTTCATTTTCACGTCCTCAATGCGGCCTAATTATGAAATTTTAGATAAGGGGTTTCCATAAAAAAAAAAATGAAGAGATCAAAGGGTCTAGTGGTCTTCTTATTGAAAGCGTTTTAATCTAGATCAATGTAGCTCCAAATCTAAATCGTACCAATTTGTGATTGAGCCAGCATTAGAGTATGTCAAGTTGATGTTATTTTAAAAGCATTTTCAACTATTTATTTATTTGTTACAATTGATTGACTAAAAGATTTTAGTTTTAACTGGATTTTATTTTTTATTTTTTATAGAGATGACATTTACAAAGTTATTTGTAATATGAACAGTTTCAATCATAAGCACGAAGTTTTGTAAAAAATCCATAAAGTATTTTGAGGACGAAGTTCTTCTCAACTTTAAGGAGCCAATACCTTCTCTTTTAAATTTAAATACCAAAGCTTCAATTGACTTAAACTTTAGACACCATTACTCCAATTTTCTCTATATAAATTAATGAGTTGGGATTTTACTTTATTTTTTGAGAAGTTAATGAGTTGGGATTTAGATTTTCTAGAAGAAAATGAGGGGGAGAAATTAAGAGCAGGGATAGAAAGATCTAGGTGTTGGATTCTGTTTAAATGAATTAACGGTCTGAGGTCTATCAACCAATATTTTCCGAAGTTTTTTTCAACAAGCGATATAAATTAAATAATTAATACGCTCCATAGTTTGATTAAACTTATGTCTGCATATTTTCCAAGTTTGATAAACCTATTTTGTTATGCATTTACCAATATTAGATTGATGTCAACCATTAAGGGGTGGTTTAGTTGTTGGAGACGAATTTCATGCCTGTATTTCATCGCGGCAGGTTTTGTGTTTGATTTTTTACACTGGTGAATCACACGATGGTGCCCAGAAAAAGTTTAAATGTCTCTGTGAGTTTTTCCAGCCGCCGGAAGTGTGGACTGCCATTGCGAAGCCACTAGTTGATTCCCCTTAATAAAGAAAAATAATAATTAGGTCGACGTCAAAATTACTAGCCTAACAATCCAGCATCCATTGCAGTCCACTTTGTTGCCCTTCCAAAAATCAACGAATTGAGTTGAGTCATTTAATTAATGCTGTTAAATTTTAGTGTTTAACTAAAATGTTTTGGCTAAACGAATTTTGATTTGGTTCATTGTGAAGATGGATTTTTAGTGTAACTTAAAAATGAACACTCCTAATCATGAGACTACATGATAGGATGGGAAATTTGGCTAACATTCCTCCCTTGTCTATCCAACTCGTAGTCTCCAAGTTTATGCTGTCCAAATGAAAAAGGTCTCCAAATTTTTTTTGTTTTGCATTTGCCATTTAGCGAAAACTAGCTTCTTATTTTATTTTAAAATTTAATAAAAAATCATCGTTTAGACAACATGCATGATTTAAATTAAAATGCACAGTCGCAAAAATTTTGTAGCAAAGATGATTAAAAGCACTCACTCTAGCAACCAATGTCCCAAATTTGAATCTCTCTCTCAATTATAGCACGAAATAAAAAAAAATCACTGTCCATAATTCATTGATGCAAGCATGTGATAATATAGGCTTATGTATGATGAATTTCACATGTTTATCTTATTATTTAGCATGAAAGACCGTTAAATCGGTAAAATAAAAAACACGTGAGACAGACTTATGAATGATCAATTTTAAGTGTTTATCTAATTGTTTTAGCGCGAAAGACCGTTAAATTCGTTATCCATCCAAATTCAAATAATAGTTATTTTTGTGACAGCCGTTATGAATATAAAGAACTTGTCATATAAACTTGGATTAATTAGTTTCTATTATTATTGAACGTTTCCTAATCTTCCTCCAATTACTTTGTTTTTTTCAACATACAAATCACCTAGACAACACATTACACACCCCATTGAACCCAACTCACGGTGTCTCCTGTCTCCATATAACCCCCCCTCCTCCGTCGTCTTCCAGCATCAAACAGGCACACAACTTGAGCCAACCCGAATCGGTGCCTCAAACGATCCTCTCCTATAAGATCATCCCAGTCCCTTCCAACTTTTTTCAGTTCAATCCCGCCACCCTAAAAGCCAAAAACACAACCATGGACCGCCTCTCAAACCTCCCTAATCACATCCTCTCAGACATACTCTCCTTCGTGCCCTTCAAAGAAGCGGCAAAAACCTCCACCTTGTCCAAGCATTGGCACCACCAATGGCAGTCAACCCGAAACCTCGACTTCAACCACCTTTACTTCGCCAACCGTGATTCTAACGGAGATGTCCAACTCCAACCACAAATCTTCATCGATTTCGTCCAACAATTTATTGCAAACAACAAAAGTCCCATCATGGACAAACTGTCCCTCACATTTTCTCAGCCGGGAGACTTCCAAGAAATGGTGGAAAAATGCATCACATTTTCTGTCGACCGCAAAGTCAAACACCTGAAGCTTGATTTCTCCGACCCCACATGGGATGAAAACGACCTCGATGGCCTGGCACATCCAATGTTCGATTTGCCTCAGTCCTTTAACAACCATCAAGTTCTTGAATCCGTGACTCTCTTTTCTTGCAAATTTGACGTTTTCGGATTCAAGAATTTCGGGTTGCTGAAGAGCATTTCGTTGGGTTGGATCGAACTCAAAGTTTCTACTGTCAAGGCTTTGCTGGCCAACTGTGCGTGTCTCGACAGTTTGAGCGTGAAGAGTTGCTGGGACATGGACAGCCTTTCTGTTTGTGGGAAGGACTTGAAGTTGTCAAGTTTGGTTGTTGAAAAGTGCCATTTTCTGGATCCGTCCTTTGAAATCGAGGCTCCAAATCTCAAATATATGAAGTATTGTGGCACTGTGGTTTTATTTACTGTGAATGGAACTAGCTTGGAGGAGGCAGACCTTGATTTTGGACCTGAGTTTGAATGTGACGAATCGTTGGGAGATTCTCTCTATCAATCACTCAATGGAATTTGCCCTACGAGGGCTTTGACCGTTTGCACTTACATGCTTCAGGTAATTCATTTCACTCTTCAACTTTTTAATTTTACATCTGTATAATATATGGTGATAACCCTAAACCCTAAATAGGAAAAAGCTATATAGTGTTCATCATTTATCTAAATAAGTTATATTTGCGTTTGTGTGGAATTTGATTAAATTTTTGTAAGATTGCAACTTGGTCGAAGGAGAAAAGAGTGTCCCAAAATAACATTATGACTTAAGGCTATAAATATAAAATCTTTTTTCTTTAACCGTGAGTATGCTTCTCTCCTAATTAATTAAAGGTTGGTTTTATAGTTAATTTGTGGATTTTGCAGGTTATTCCCATGGGAGAGGAACCAACTGGTATGGAACCAAGGTTGAATGTTACACACTTGACCTTAAGAACTGCCATGCACAACTATGAACAAGGTGGCATCCGGTTTTTCTTGAATAGTTGTCCTCGCTTGGAGACTCTTACAATCGACATAGACCGATCACGCAGAATATGCAATGTGAGTACTCGTTGACTAATTACTAACGAATCCTTTTAATTAACTGCTTAACACTAACTAATATTGTGTAATTCTTATGTTTGTTGCATCCATCGCTTCAGGAATATAGACCCCCATTCGAGGATAAGTTTGAGGATTTGTGGAGGAGCAGTGCGATAATTTTCCAGTGCATAACTCAAACTTTGAGGAAAGTTGAGATCAAGAGCTTCAAGGGGATGCCAAATGAAGTCTATATGATGCTTTATCTTGTCAACCATGCTCGTGTGATGGAGAAGCTCACTGTGATCACCTCAAGTCAAGAAAGCAATAACCGCGGCCCAGAAACTTTTCGAAATATAGCTGAGCAAGTTTACGGTTTTAGAAAAGCATCGGAGAATCTGGCCATAGAAATAGTTTAATGATTTAAATAATAGTCTTATAGATACTGAAGTTCGAAGCTAGCTTTTAATTCGAATATGTTGTGAACCCAAATAAAATATCAAAGATTGTGGCTACAATTTTTACTTGAGAGCAGTTGTGCTCAATCCGTGATGTCATTTTTATTCAATAATTGGTGTCATGATGATTTGTAAACCCTAATTTGAAACATTGTGTGTGTTTGGATTTTTTTTCTTTTTGATACATATTTGAAGACCAAAAGCTTGAGCTCACAAAAAACGAGCCAAGATGAAACCGAACTTAGTACACTTTGAAGACCCTTGATCCATTGGACAAAAGGTGGCATAATACGGGTCAATGTTTTCCTTTACACTAAAATCTGTCTGGCAAAGTTTACTTTACCTGTCTAAAGTTTTTGTTGCCTAAAGTCTCCGAAAAAAGCCAAAATGTTGACCATTTTTTTTTTTTTTTGGGATAAAGTTATTTTACGCGACAAAATTTTGTTCATCAGGCCAAACTGTCGTGGGACAAATAGTAATTTCTCGTAGTGTAAACTCATCTTAAGGGGAATGTAGTTATCCATATAGATATAGATAATGTAGGGAGACTAAATTTCTAGACTATATTTTGTAAACTCAATGTTATGCATGTTGACGATTGAATTATTACTTAAGTGTTGATTAACGTACTTATTTTTTGGGATGAAAAGGGTTTGGGTTAAGTTTGTTTTAACCAAAAATCATCTTATAACTTTAATGAAAATGGCTTAAACTTTAATGAAAATGACTTAAATTTTAATGAAAATGACAAAAGTTTAATATAATAAAAAATAAAATAGAAAAAAGTAATTAAAAACTGACGTGCTGGTCGCAATGCCTCCATCATGCACTATTTCCGAAATTGAACGGTACTACATTATTTTTTAAATTAAACCATATTACACTATTTCTGAAAATGAATGGTACAACCCTAGTTCTAAAACTGAACACTTTCTGAAAATTGAACACTAATTATTTTTTAAACTAAATATGAGCATTACATTATTCTGAAATTGAAAATCAGTAATACACTATTTGTATTATTGAACATAGGCACTGCTTTTGAAACTAAATACAGGTTGGCATGCACTGACTATTTCTTAAACAGAACATGGTATCTCTCCCAGAAGTCTAACGACCATTTTTCTCTCATCTTCTTAAATTTTCTCGGCACTTTCTCACCATCCAAACACCTTTTATTCTTCAAATTTTCTTCAATTCTCATCAAATTTTCTCTAACCCTGAAAAAATATTTATTGAATTTTGTAACTGCTTCATGTGAACTGTATCCTTTCCGGTAAGTTATCGGACCCTGATCCAATTACAATATATCTTCAGAAAACCTCTCGTCGGCTAATTGCTTTAACAATTTCTGCACTTATTTGGGATGAAGATTTGAATTTTGTAACTGCTTCGTGTGAACTGTATCCTTTCTACCCATTTTCACCCCAACAACAATACGAATTCCGTATTTTTAAATGAACCTGAAATTCAAATTATTAAACATCAACTCACAGTGGCACAAAATTGTCGTTCCTTATAAATAACCATCCAACAAGAGAAACAATATTCATTCAGATTTCACTCCTCTATATTATCATCCCCTGATATGCAAGCTATAACCACACTTGGGTGCTTATTTCAATACCTAGTCCTGAAAAAATATTTTCAAGGTCTTTTATCAGGTAAACATTTTAAAATTGTGAATGATTGGTTAGCGTTGTTTAACGAGTCGATATTATACCATATATTTTATCCTATTCTTGGTTATAATTTATTGGTTATTTTGTGTAAATTTTGATACTTTGAATTATATTTTTAATGTAGAACATTCAATTTCCTTTTGAGCATAAAGTAATCAATTGAATTAATTTTGGAGTGATTCCAATTGGAGGATGTTCGTGGGTCTTTCAAGATGATTGTATCAAAGTTCCAGATTTTTCTACCAAACCGTTTGACCGTGGCAATGAAATAAAGGTCCAGCGTGCAGCTTTCTCAAATTGACGTTTTTGGACATTTTGGATATTTTAGAGGTTCCACTGCCTCCGCCGTCTCTGCGGTTGCCAAAAGCCTACCCTCTCTCGGATATTGAGTGGGTTGACCTGGGAAGAGATCCGGACGAACCTTCCAACAAGCAGAATAGAAGTTGACCACATAGCCATCTCTGTGGGAGGCTGCTACCCATAAGGCCATCTCGGGCATATGGGAAGGAAAGGCGGCAGACAACCGACTGAACTGGGGAGCCTAAACGGCATTGAGGATGAGTCCACCGGTCGACAAACGGCTTCTATCTACAGGTAATGGCATATTTTGAGGAAGATTCATTCTGAGGATTTGTAGGGACGTCTTCAGCTTTCAAAAGAGACGGGACCAAATCAGAGTTGATTTGGTCGATCAAAAGTCTGATTTTCTGAGAAGTCAAAATTTCAGTTCAAATAGGAAACCTTTTATTTGCTATTTTATTATTTTATTATGTTTCCTAGTTTTATTCCAAGACATTTTCTAGGTAGGGTTTTACTTTGTATTAGTATAAATAAGGCTATTTAGCCATTAGGGTTTAAAGAGGGAATGCACTATTTTGGAGAATTCGGCTTAGAGAGCTTTGACTATTCAAGTTTATTTTCAAGGTGTTTTCTTCCATGTTCTTAATAATATTTTGTTTTATGATTGTTTGTAATTAATTCCTTTTGTTAGGGCGATGCCACAAGCCTTAGCAAGAATATGTAGTTTTTTTTCAATTTACTTATGATATTGTGCATGCATGTTTTGAAATCACTATTTTAAACTAAGTGTCTTAGTGATTCGCCACCATTAAGATATTTAGAAAAGTAATTTGATGCAATTTTGGTTGGAAGGTTCCCTGAAATTGGCGTTGGCTTCTTGTGATTAATAATTGTAATTTCACTTAAGATGAACATCACGTCTTAAGAGTTGCATGATTTTTCAAAGGTTTTTCATGAAACTTAATGAATCTTTCATGTTCATATTTGATCTAAACGTCTGGACGGGTTGTATGTTAGATATACATTCTATGTTGGAGGTTTCAAGTAGGATATATATTAGGAAAATCTAACCTTCAAAATATGCATGAGTAATTAATAAGTAATTGGAATAACTACGTAGAATTGTTAAGGTGAAAGCGGAATCCTAGTGTTTGTTTAAATTGTTTTCTAGTTTATCTATTTAATTGTTTTATTTTAAAATTTGTTCTAATTATTTTAAATTCCAAAATCAAGCTTTTCCCAAACTTTGTTTTAAATAATTAATTAAGAGTTGGTTTTAAATACAAATTATTCATTTAATCCCCGTGGAAACGACCTTGCTTAAGCCGTTTATACTACAACTACCTTGTTCTCTTGCAAGTATTTTTAAGTGTTTTTATCCTTACTTTTGCATGTGGTAAAAATCGTATTAGTGTTCTTTGCACACGCTTTAGTTAGGTTTTCTTTGTTTTTCAGTTTTTCTTTCTCTTGTTCTTTTTTGTTTTTTTTTTGTTTTTGAGTATTCTCTTGTTCTTATAATTAAATAAAATTATAGAATGACTTTTGGTTAAAATTCAAAATTTGATGAGAAGCAGCTTTTATTTTATTTTATTTTTGAATGTTTAGCAGCAATTACCACCAAAAAATGGTTTCTTGAACTGCTTATAACCAGTTCAGGCAGTAAAGAATTTGGTCTTCAAGGCTATTAAAAAGGGACTTCATAAATTTGATTCCCTTAAGGTTTTTTGAGAAAGTGAGAATGGCTCTTTGTTATTAATTTGGGTAATTTGATTACATATTTTCATGAAAAAAATTGCCAATCGGAGATATGTTTTCTACGAATGTGTTTATACTTTTTTGGTTTTAGTTTTTGTGGGAGTATTACATACTCATTACACATATTTTCATAAACACGAAGTCTTAAAACTAACTATTACTAAACATTCATATTTTAATTGAATAACTAGTATATAGTCACGCATAGCGTGTGAAATTTTTTTACTTATGTTTTTAAAACTGAAGGAGAGAGGAAGAGAGCAAGAGAGAACGTGGGAGTGGGGAGAGAGTGAGAGAGGTTTGTTTTTATTTTTTATATTTTCATATTTTTTTAATTAGAGATGATAAAATCACTTGTAGGTGATGCTTAAACAAAAAACATCAAAATTTTGTTTTGTGAAATTACGTTACTGTCCTTAACTTTTTTGTTGTGATAGAAAACAAAAATTGCTTTTCACCTTTTTTTTGGTTGACAAAGAGGGTTTTATTAATATGTAGTTTAGATTCAAGTTTTGTTTCATGTGTCCGTTTACCCAGTTTCTTCACGATCTTTTGTTCTCACAATTTTTTAGCGTTCTTTGATTATTATAATCCTTTATTGGAGATTTACAATACAAACATTTTGAATATTTTGGAGAACTTCATTGATCAATAATAACAACAACACAATCTTATCCTACCAAGTGGGGTCGGCAACTTCATTGATCAATCTAGTGACTTAATCTCAATCTGCACCAAAATCTCACCCCAATTCTCATTTTTCTCATAGCATGCTCTAAGTAACCAAATTCCTTTGTGACATGGTGGTGGTTAACCTTTCTGGCTTCCAAGGATTGTCATTTGTTACTTCTCCATGACATGTTATGTGTAATGTAATGTATTGATATATAGTGCAGTGACTAATAATTCCCATACTCCTTATCCCCTTTAAAGTACTTCTAATGGATCTTTCATTTTTCTAGGTCCAAAAAATTCCCGCGTCATTTCAGTGCGTGCAACATTATTTCGGGTCTTATGTGTTTCCTTTATTGGAAGAAACTAGAGCACAACTGCGCTCAAGTAAGCCAAAATTGCAGAGAGTACCATTTGCTGAAGTAATTGACTTTAGTAAGTTCGAGTCAGATGCAACAAAATTAGGTTCAGCGGTGGGGAACCATACAGAGTTCTGCCTGGAGATATTTTTGTTTTAGCGGATTTTAAACCACAATCTGTTTGTGATTTACAAAGGGTAGGGAGGTCATGGGGCATTCTCTCAGTCCCTAAGAAAACCTCAGAAAAAGTAAACGAGGACAATGGCAGTTCGGGCTTTCTTGGCCAATAGACGCATAACAGAAGAATCCGGAAATCGTTGCACATGTGCAGAAATCTGAAGATTATCAAAGAATGAGATGCAGAACTCTGACTTGTACCCCAACAGAGGTTGCAATTATGGAAGTGCATGGCTTCCATCTTTATGAGGATAGTGAATGGTGCAAAATCCGATGCTTTGTTTTGTCCGTTGGGAGAAATTCTTCTATTTGGGAATGAAGAGCGTTGGAAAGTTAGTCCAGAAATTGAAGAAATATGTTTAGATTACCATGTTGAAAGGCTTGCCAAATGCTTAGGACCAGAAGAGACTGGTTGGAGGCATTGAAATATTTGTTTCTACTGCATCGCCACTGAGGGATTGTATCTTTGTCTTCTGTACCCATCTATCGACAAGTCACATTTTGCTACAAAATTTCCAAAACATGTCAGTGCTTATTTCCTCAATTCTTTTGAATCATTGTTGCATAATGGTAATGTTATATCTGAAGAACTGGAAAACCTTTTCTCCTGTCAGCAAGTTGCTGAAGATTTGAACATCCCGGAAGTTGCTGAGACAATGGATTACAAATCACTTCAACTTTGCATGAGGAGAAGCGAGTGCCTTTCTGTTCTGAAAGTGCCATTGGTCCCTCCAAATATTTTGTTTATCGAAGAAGCTGCACGAGTGAAAGAGTGTGAGCTCACCATACCGTTGCAAGAAGCTTATTTGAGAGGCTAAGCTCTTTGGGTCACCCAAAGCACATACTGGATATGCAATACAGAATGCAACCGTCCATAAGTTTCTTTCCAAATTATAAATTTTATCATAATCAGATAATGGATACTCCAAATGTAAAGAGAAGCTGATATGAGAAAAGATTTCTTCCGGCGACAATATATGGTCGTTATTCTTTTATAAATGTAATTGGTGGTTAAGTGGAAAAGGAAGGTGATGAACATAATCGGAAGAACATTGTTGAGGTGGCAATTGTTATGAAAATATTGCGGTATCTGTTCAAAGGTATGCCTAAATGGAGAATCATTTTCGTTTTCTCATCTCAAAAGTTTTGATTTTCAGTCTAATTCATTTTCGCATCACATCTAAGACAACAGAAAACATCTCAGGGTGTGTAGTTGCGGATGTGTGACTGTATGCAACACATCTGTGGTTTCCCTCTAAGGAACATTTTTTCCGTTTCCTAAAGACATTGTAGCATAGCTAGGTGTAGCTGTAATTTTGGATTCCTAACAGTCGAGCTGTATGAAGTTATATTGAAAGTTTATATTCTCCTGGTAAAATTGAATTTTTCATTGAACTTGTAGACGGTTTATAATGTCTTAGTAAAACTTGACTATGTTTTCCATGGAAATTTTATATCTTTGTTCAGCCTCACTATAAACCCTTTGTCTATACTTATATGCAGAATGGATACGTTCGAAAGAAAAAAAACTTAGTATCGGTGTTATGTCTCCCTATGCTGGCCAAGTAGTTGTAATTCGGGACAAATTTGGAAGTAGGTTTGATAAACTTGATGGTTTCATAGTGAAGGTGAAGATAGTTGACGATTACCAGGGAGGGGAAGAGGACAATGTGCTTCGGATACTGGTCTCGAGTTCTTTCCATAAACATGTGAATGTGCTTGCAGAGGCTTTCGAAAAGATTGATATTACTTTAGTGATTGCAAGCTTTGGGGCTGATTGTTCAAGCTTGTTATGTTCGGATGCAATATTTATTGACATGAAGGCTGAACACCGCAGAAAAGGGACACTGAGAAAACTGTTTCGGAAACTATCTGCTGTACAGGCTGCTGCACAAGGTTAGCTTGGAGCTATTGAAGCAGAGGCAGTGAATCTGAGGGAAATAGCGGCTGTGGGAAAGCGCCTTAAATATTAATTTAATCCACTGTTATTTAAGATGTTGATAAATGTTTGTTTTGAGGATGGAGTTGCTTGCTCTTTAGTATGGAGGGTCAGTTGGATTGTAGAAGCTATAACATTTTCTACTTCATTTTGTACCAAGAAAAGTATTTAGTGAAGATTTCTTCTGCAATCAAGTAAAAATAAATAAAAATTAGCTAGGTTGAAATTGCTATATGAGCGATAAACAATAAATAACTTCAACTACGGGAATGTGGATTCGAACTTGAATGTACAAAGCATTACATTGCTCTAGCCAATTTAGTTAAACTCAATTTAGCTAAACTCATATCTGCAATTGTTGAAGGTTCAGAAACCCAACAAATGTTAATTTTATAACAAAAAATGCTACTAGGAAGAAAATTATTAAGGTCTCATTTCCAAAGATAAAATTGCATATTTGGGGTTTAATTATATTGTCTTATTCTTCTATCTAGGAGGCAATATATACACAAATTATATAGTTGATTAGGGATGCAAGAAAATTCCTCACAATAAGAAAATCCTAACTAATAACGGAATTATAATTAAAATAGTTGAGTCAGGTCCAAGGTCTAAAATATCGATATTATCGGCGATATAATATCGTTTTTTTCAGATGACGATATTTTCACACTTATCCACTTAATTATCGTCAATATATCAATATTATCGCGATAATATCAGAAACGATATTTTCAGCATTTTAATGCATATATTTGGGCAATATATCGTGATATTATCGATAATATCGTGAGATGAAATCCAAAAATACTTGAAAAATGCTTTCGAACCCCTCCCATTTTATTCCTTCAACACCTTGACCACCATATCACTTATGTTTTAGTGAAAATATGCTAAAATATTTATATATATGGTTTTGGGGATTTATCATTTGATGACTACTCTTCACAATACACTTACTCTACACATAGAGATGATGAAGATAGTGAAAATTTTGAACCTCATAGGAACTCTATGCGGTACTAAGTCACTCATGTATTTTACCATGCAATGTATAAAGTGTAAAATATTGTACTAAATACTAATTGATTATATATAAATGATTATGGTGTGTGTAAACTTCTTTCATTAATTACTACATATTTTGTACACTCATAATGTTTGCCAGCTTGCTATATAATCAACTTAAATCAGTTAAATCCATCAAGCAATGCATTTCCTTCCAATTTTTTGTGATAAACTAATAGATAATTAACTAAATAAACACCCTGCAAAGTTTCAATAAAAATTTCCAAAGTTTTTCTTACAATTTCCGTGGTTTTCATTCAATTTTTATCGATATCGATAATATCCTGATATTTCCATCGAAATTTCTGTGTTTTTGGAATACCGATATTTCCAATATCATCGATATTTTAGACCTTGGTCAGGCCAACATCCAATGTATCGGAAAGTTCAAGTTAAAGTTCAAGTTAAGTCTGAGAGGTTGTTCATGTTGTTAAGTGTTAAGTTTTGCACGACAAGCATTTAGATTGGAGTGGTTAAGAACATTTACTATTAAACACTTGAGATTCTACGTTCGATTCTCTTCTCCTACTATTGCTATATATGTATATATAAAGAAAAGTTTACTATGTCAAAAGTAGCCCTGTAATTGTGATTAACTTATAAGTGAACACAAACAATCAATTGGTATATAGGAAGTAGTTTGACTCCTTATAATCCTATGCAATGTCATTCTTTTATCAATATGAGATTCATTCTCAACACGCTCATTCATTTTCAAATTTTTTTAACAAGATAATTTAGAGGCTGTTGGCAGGTGAACTTCACACGTAGAATAACCTTGTTCTGATACATATTAACTTGGAGAGAGAAGTTGACAAGAAAGAAGAGAGAGAGAGAGAGAGAGAGAACAAAAATTGATTGTATAGATTGATAGAATTCGTTAGACTTGGTGGATAGTTTAATATATAATCCCAACTATCATACAATAACGGCATTTCACTGCTAACAAACCCAAGAACATTCCAATAAAAAAACGGAAATGTGATCATTTATCGTACATCGTGTGATCAATTTTCATTAGGTATTATTTATATTTAATTTTAAATTTTAAATTTTGAAAATAATTTCGGATCGCACGATGTATGATGAACGATCATGATTATGGGATTTCTAAAAAAAAGGATCCGGCGGGTTCCGTTTCCTAAAAAAACAACAAAATCATTAGACACATGGCGCAATCCTGACAGCCATCTATGTCCAGCGTGGCATCCAGTTCCACTCAAACAAACTGGACACGTGTAAATCAGTCTGATTCGGAATTTAGACAATAGAGAGGGTCCCACCTGATTTCATTTCCCGCCTAACGCGAGTCCCAAACAAACCCTCCCCTGTTTTGGGTTCTCTGATCAAGCCCTCCTCTCTCTCTCTCTCTCTCTCTCTCATCCATTCCTCTTCTCCGATCACTCTATATTAACTGAATTACCGAAAACCCAAGATTAATTTGTTAGTTATAATCTGCCATTGGTCTCATCGTTTTGGTACAAACTTTCTTCTACTCTGTTCTTCTTCTTCGTTCTTCTTCGTTCTTCGTTCTTCGTTCTTCGTTCTTCGCTCATCGTTTTTTGTTCTTCTTCTTCTTTGAAGAAACTTAGTTAGTACAATAATTAACATGGGTACCATCTCAAACACATCCTCGGATTCCCTTGTGCTCATCATCTCCCTCTTGCCCTTTAAAGAGGCCGCAAGAACCTGTCTTCTGTCCAAGCGTTTTCGTAATCTTTGGCGTAGGGCCGAACTCAACGTCGAGTTCAACGAGCGTCTCCATGTTGTTGCAGCAGAACCAGCACAGAGAGAGATCCAGAGACAAGATTTCATCAATTCTGTGCGGCGCTATATTGCACGTGCAAACAATGAACAAGTCAATGTGAGCAAGTTTCATCTGGTATTAACATTGTCTCAAGATTCCCGAGTGATTGCAGATGAAGGCATCGATTTTTCAGTCCAGCGTAGCGTCAAACACCTAGCGATCGATTTTTCAGACGCCGCATGGAATGAAGACAGGTTCGAGATTGATGAGTGGGCAGCCGAAGAGAACGAGGCTGCGCGGACGTATGTTTTGCCTGAGAGTTTCTATTGGATGAATCTAGTTCTTGAATCCTTGACTCTGATTTCTTGCAACTTCAATATCCCACGACTCGCGAATTTCCATCTGCTAAAGAAAATTTCTTTGGCTTGGATTGAGTTCCCGGACACTAATCTGCACAAGCTGTTGGTCAGCTGTGTGGTTCTTGAAAGTCTGAGTCTTAAGAATTGTTGGGACTTGGACAGACTTGACGTTTGCGGAAACGACTTGAATCTACGAAGTCTCGTGGTTGATCGGTGCTGGTATCGTGTTTTGGACGAGTTTCGTATTGAGGCACCAAATTTGATGTATTTCAAGTATGCTGGTTTCTGTGCCCCCCTGTTTGAGGTAAAGAACACTGGAAGAGTGAAAGTGTTAGATATCGAGTTTGGGCTTGAAGAGGATTGTAGGCCAGAATTAGGTGATTCTCTCAACGATCTCCTTCACAAACTTTGCTCCATCAGCACATTGACAGTTTGCACTTACACGCTTCAGGTACTTATTGACTTCCCGTATTTTTTCACTTTTCATTGTCCTTTTGGATATACGAGCGATATTTGGGAAGGGAGGAATCAAACATATGACTTCGAATGTTTCACATTAGGGTTTTACATGTCAATGTCATGTCATCAAACGAAAAACAAGTTCTTTGAATTTCGAAGCAACCCTATTAGCGGTATATGATTAATCATTGATGTATCTTATCTTTTTCTTCAGTTGTTTATCTACTTGTTCCTCTTTTGATGCTGTTTTTTTGCAGGTTATTTCCATGGGAAAGGACCCAATTGGTGTGCAAAATCCTTTGGGCGTGACAAGCTTGACACTGAAAACTGCAATGCACGGCTTTGAGATTTTGGGCATCAAGTTTTTCTTGTGTAGCTGTCCTCGTTTGGAGATTCTTGATATTGTCATACGCCCAGGAAGAATTTTTTATGATGTGAGTACTCGATCGTAATTAGTGTCTTTAAATTAGCTTTGATGACAATAATCATATATTATCTTCTTCCTGTTTTTGTGGTATTTTTTCAGAAATATAGACCTCCTCAATATGCACTGCAGAATCCTGCGATGGTGTGGGCGGTCGTTGACCAATGCATAACCGAAACGCTAAGGAGGGTTCGAGTAATGGGTTTCAGGGGGACACCAAATGAGATGAATGTGCTCGAATATCTGATCCAAAATGGCCGTGTCATGCAAAATCTCCGTCTCATTATCTCGAGGGAAGTCGACGATGATGGAACCCCAGATACATACGACCTCAGAGCTCAAGATTTGCTTACTGTAAGAAGAGCCTCACCAGATCTGCAAATAGCAATTATGTAAAACACAATTAAGAAGTTAAAACTGTTTCATGTGTAGCTGGAAATGGAACATAGAAGTTCTCAAATTCAAAGATTGTAACAAAAACTGATACATGCATAAACACAGTTGTAGAAATGAGAAATATGAACGTACAATTTCATTTGGACGAGCTGGTTTATGATTTTAACAGTCTTATCGCTGGTGAAGTTATTGTCTTGGCGCCAGTGAGTTGCAAGAAATTGGCCCATATCCTCCATTAAACTACAAATGAAATAAAAGGGTTTTGATCTGATCATAGATGTAGTTAACAATCTATGCCCTTAGATTTCAAAATGAAGCCACAAATTAAAAACAACAATAGTTTAAAGATCGATACTCGAAACTGTTTACTTGCAAGAAATCTGTGTTTGTTCTTGATTTCAATTCTGTTTTAACCAACTAGCGAAGCAAAAGAAATGCTAATTTGGTTGTTGAATATTTCAATGTTTTCTTCTCACATAAGAAGCAATATATATATATATATATATTACAACTTTAACTTACAAGGCAATATAGGGAACAAATCTCGCTAATTACATCAAGAGGTCAACTCACGAAAACATCCCCTCTTAAGTTGGTGCATAAATGTCATTGATGCCCAACTTATTGAGTGAGTTGTAGAACACTTGACTTGCAACTGTCTTTGTTAAAATATCTGCTAGTTGATATTCTAATTTCACAAACGGAAATTGAATGATATTTGCGTTGGACTTCTCCTTAATAAAATGTCTTTCCACTTCAATATGTTTGGTTCGATCATACTAAATTGGATTATGAGAAATATCATGGCAGTCTTGTTATCACAAAACAACTTTGTTGCAAACGTCGACGGACACCCAAGTTCTGATAGCAACTTCCGAAGCCACAATAGCTCACATAATCCTTTTGTCATACCTCTGCACTCTGCTTCTGCACTTGACAAAGCCACGACCTTACTTTGCCA
The DNA here is from genome assembly GCF_963583255.1 of Pyrus communis. Lineage (NCBI taxonomy): Eukaryota > Viridiplantae > Streptophyta > Magnoliopsida > Rosales > Rosaceae > Pyrus > Pyrus communis. The sequence continues at coordinate 7,527,206 of NC_084810.1, forward strand.
AGTACCAAACTGCCTCCCACAAATGTAAAGTACCCAGAAGTAGATAGCATATAAGTAATGTTTTGTGCCAATCCCCATTAGTGCAATCATCCACTTTCAGGTTTCCATTCTTAGAAAAAATGATACCTCTACCTGGTGCCGATTTCAAGTAATGATGTGTTCTATCAATTGCACTCATGTGGTCTTCATTCAGAGAGTGCATAAACTGGCTGATAACACTCACTACATAGGAAACGTTTGGTTCGATATGAGGCAAGTAGATTAACCATCCAACCAACTTCTGGTAATGGTCTTTTGCGTTGGAGTCTAATTAGGGTACACTACAAGGTGATAATTTTGAATGATAGGGGTATTGACAGGTTTACAATCAAGCATCCATGTCTCTGCTAACAAGTCCAGAACATATTTTTTTTGAGATAGAAATATGCCCTGTTTTAATTGAGTCAATTTTATAACCAAAAATCTTGAGCCCGCCAAGATCTTTCATTTCGAACTTGATTGCCAACTAGTCTTTCAACCTTGGGGTTTCTTCCTTGTCATCACCTATGATAGTCATATCATCTACATAAATTATGAGTACTTTTATCTTACTTATTCAATGTTTTATGAAGAGCGTATGATTTGAGTTACCTTGCCTGAAGGCATATTTTATAATGACCATACGAAATCGGTTAAACCACACAGGAGGTGATTGCTTTAGTCCATACAGAGCTTTGTTCAGTTTACACACTACTCATGACTATGTAAGTGGTGTATATTCCCGTGGAATGTCCATATATACTTCCTCATTAAGATTCCTATGTAGAAAGGCATTCTTCACATCACATTGTTTTAATGGCCAATCTAGGTTTCGTGCCAATGAAAGCAACACTCTTACTATATTGATTTTTGCTACTGGAGGAAATGTTCTGTGTAGTCAATACCATAGGTTTGAGTATAACCTTTGGCAACCAATCGCACCTTGTACCTCTCAATGGATCCATCTGCTTTGTGCTTGATTGTATACACCCACCTACACTCTACTCTTTTCCTCTCAGCAATGGAACTAGATCCCATGTTCGTTCTCGTGAAGCCCAGTCATCTCTTCTTCAATGGCCTTGGTCCCTCTAGTGTCAGATAGGGCTTCTTTCAAGGAACTCCGAATACTATAAGCTGATAGTTGTTGTACGAATGCTTTGCCTGGTTTCGAAAGTTTATGTGCTGACACATGATTTGCAATAAGATATTTGGACCCTTTTCCTTCATCTGACGACAATCAGCTAGGTGGTTTTCCTTGGTTATTCATGTAAGGTAACTGATAATTTGAATTGCTTGATACATAAATAGGGATAATGGGGCTTACCTCAAGAATACTCTCAGGAGCATGGTCGTCGACCATAGGCAATATATTTGGAGAAGAGAAGGGGTAGCCAATGATAATGGCACGCTGTCTGCGATTGTGTCCAGCAATTGTGCTGTTGCTGCTTGTGTCGACTGCACTGTTAGTGGTGTTGCTGCTGGTTATGCCATGGGCACTGCTAACAGTAGGTGTTGCTGGTGGTGTATCCACTAACGCTATCGCTTTATTAATAAATTTTTTTTTATCACATGTATTATGAATTTTTAACCGTTTAGCCTTATATTAACGATGAATAAATTTTCAAAAGTTGCCTAAATTCTAATGTGCAAAACCATGTTTGGGATTCTCTACCCAAAGTTATGGAGAAATCAAATTCTGAGGTTCCCACAGTTTTTTATAAAACCGCTATGTTTTTGGCATTCTCGAAGCATCTACTCACTCTATAAGTAGCTTAACATGACGAGGTGGTTATTGCCAAATTTAAATTCAAGATGAAAAATCTCTACTAATTAATAAAATCTTATTTGTCAACCAAAAGATGGTGAAAAGACAAATTAGTCTTTTATCACACAAAAAAAATAATGGGCAATAATGTTTCACATGTTCAAATTTTATTGTTTTTTATTGAAGTCTCACCTACAGGTAATGTTAAAATACCTTCAATATTAAAAATAAAATAAAATTAAAAAAAAACCAAAAACCAAAAACCTCCCACTCCCCCACGTTCTCTCTTTCTCCCTCTTCTTCTCATTTTCTACAAAAAATGTGTTTATACACACAAAGTGTGTAGGCAAATACTAGTTTTAATTAAAAAAATGGTAATATTCGCTCCATAAGCCATAATGAAGATGAAGAATCATGATGATGAACCTAGATGATTTTCATTATTCAATCGCATCCATGATTTACTAGAGGTATATACGGATCTTTTACCACTTCTCGTCGTTAAATTTTTATAGTTTGTGTATAACAATTCCGTAGTTAACCTTCATTTTTCATATATATTTTTTCACTAAAAATGCATCAAACATTTGCACTAAGAGGTGGAGAAATAAGAGAAGCTTATAAAATCTCAATTACATCGGATAATTTTGAACCTTTTTTCTTATCCCCTCACTATATGCAGTACTGCGCATGCTCTTAAAATACCTCACGGTTTCAAGGGTTTACCTCTAGAATCGAACAAAAAGATTTGATACATCAATATTACGTTTTATGAAGCGTAGGAATATTTTTGTATGCTTACGTTTTTCGTTTTCAAGAATAATTTTTGAAAAACCTGCTAGTACTACCAAATCATCTTGCACTTGTCTCTATATCAGAAATACAAAACAAGTCCTTAGATTTCTGGGCTTTTACCCTGTGTGGATTCTTGTCTTCCCTTGCGTTTCTCTTGCAAGGTTCTTCTTATCCCTTTAGAACTTCAAAGTATTTCACGCTAGCTTTGGGGCTAGATTTGAGATGATCTGTTGCTTAATGAGTACTTTTGATTTTGTTTTATAGCATATTCTAGCACACCTACGTGTGCCAAACCGAACCTGGTGAATGATGAGGCAAGATGAGATAGAATGACCCACCAAACCCTAATACTAGACAGAACGAGGTATTGAAGAAGGGAGATAGAAGGAGTGTAGAAACTAAGAATCTAGAGAGAGATTTCAGTTATAGAGAGAGAGAGAATTGTAGAGAGAGAGAGAGAGAGAGAGAGAGAGAGAGAGTAAAATAAGATTGTGATTTTCATTAACATCAACAGATCATTACACAAGGTATTTATACATAAATATTCTATCCCAACCACATGTGCCAGCCACGCATAATGTACAACTAAACACTTACGATGCTAAGCTTAATAGCTAAGTAAACATCTAATCTGGTACATTGTTGTTGTGAGAGGTTGTACTCTTAACACACCTCCTCATGTTGAAGGTAGGAGACCAAACTGAGAGCTTGTGAGTAAGATCTGCAAATCGATCAGCAGCTAAAGACTTGGTAAAAATATCAGCAATTTGAAGAGCTGAAGCAACATGATACACACCAATATGACCAAGTAATACTTTCTCCCAGATGTAGTGATAATCAATTTCAACATGTTTTGTCCTAGCATGGAAAACAGGATTGAATGCAAGCGTAATTGCACTTTTGTTGTCACAGTATATGGTAGGAGTCTTTAACAAAGGAAAGGAGATATCTTGCAGAATTTTGTACACCCAGGTTATTTCAGCAGCAGTTTGAGCAAGAGACCTGTATTCTGCTTTGGTTGACAATCTAGCTATTGGTGCTTGTTTCTTAGCACTCCAAGAGATGAGATTATGGCCTAGAAAAACACAATAACCACTAGTGGATCTTTTGTCCACAGGACAACCTGCCCAATCAGCATTAGACAAAACAATGAGGCATTGAGTGCCTTTAGTGAACCAAAGACCAGAATCAATAGTGCCCTTGAGATATCTCAAAATACGCTTTACTGCCTGAAGATGAATAGTTCTTGGAGAATGCATATGTTGACAAACTTGATTGACAACAAAGGCTAAATCAGACATTGTCCATGTGAGATACTGTAAAGCACCAACTGTGGGCCGATAAGAAGTAGGATTAGATAAGAGAGGGCTTGAGTGATCAAGTTTTAAGGCAGACACAAGTGTTGCACAAGGTTTAACTCAAGCATGTCTGTTTTCTTAAGTAAATCTAAAACATACTTAGATTAATGCATAAACAAACACTTGGATAACTTTGAACTTCAATTCCTAAGAAATAATGAATATCTCCCAAATCCTTAACAAGAAACATAGCTTGAAGTTTGGAGATGATGGATTGACACTCAGTAGTTGAACTTCCAGTGATGATTATATCATCAACATAGACCAAGATGAAGGTAATGGAAGTATCTCTTTTGATAAAGAGACTTGTATCAAAGTAGGAGGAACTGAAACCCAAAGAGACAATAACATTGTAAAAGGCTTCATACCAAGCTCAAGGAGCTTGTTTAAGACCATAGAGTGATTTCTTAAGCTTGCAAACATGATGAGATTTGGAAAGATCCACAAAACGAAGAGGCTGGATCATGTACACCTCTTCCTTCAAATGACCATGTGGAAAAGTATTACTTACATCCAATTGATGTACAAACCAATTATAGGTGACTGCAATAGATAGTAGAATCCTGATAGTAGTAGGTTTTGCAACAGGACTAAAGGTTTATGAGAAATCCAAACGTCCATGTTGATGAACTTCCCTTGTACCTTTCAATGGTACCATCTGGTTTGTGTTTCTTTGGAAACCCATTTGCAATCTACAAGGATGTAATTGGAGTTGTGTGGAGATAAATCCCAAGTTCCAGTTGATTGCAAGGCTTGAAATTCAGATTGCATAGCTTCCATTCAGTAAGCATGCTTGGATGCTAGGAGAAACGTAGATGGAGTAGAGGGTAACTTTGTGAAAGGATCAACCGTGGATGGAAGATGGTGTTTGGTTGCAGTAAACACCTTGGGTTTATGAATGCCTGCCTTTGCTTTTGTAACAATTGGATGAGTATTGACAGGAGCTAGAGGCTGTGAAGAAGATGGTTGAGAAGCAGTTGAGGTAGATAAGATAGGATGAGAAGACTTTATGTTAGAAGAAGTTGTTGATGAGGAACTTGATGCCTCTAGGGGAGTTGCAGGTGTAGGGGGATTTGCAGGGTACAACACAGGCAGTGGAAAAGACATAGAAACAATGATGTGAGGATGTGAACATGTATTCTGAACTGAGACCTGAGAAGTGAGATGTTGATAAGCAAACACAGATTCATCAAATACCACATGTCTCGAAATGTAGAGCCTATTAGTGACATGATCGAAGCATCTATAACCATTGTGATTCAAGCTATAACCCAGAAATACACACTGTTTACTCTTGGCATCCAACTTGTCACTTGCAAATGGTTTTAGCCATGGATAGCAAGCACATCTAAAAGTCTTTAAGGTATGATACATAGGAGAGACATGAAATAGAAGTTCCCAATGACTGATCATAGAAAACCCAGAAGGTAATCGATTAATAAGATATATAGCAGTTTGGAAAACTTCAACCCAAAACTTTGCAGGTAAACCACTATGAGATAACAGGGTTCGGCCCATTTCAACAACATGGGGATGCTTCCTTTCTGCACACCCATTTTGCTCAGGAGTGTGAGGACAACTCAACTGATGGGTGATACCTTGATCATTAAGAAAGCTTTGTAATGATTTATTCAAAAATTCACCCCCTGAAGCAGATCTTATACATTGAACTTTGAGCTCAAGTAAAGTTTGAACCTTTAAGATAAAAGTTGTGAGAGTGGAGAATACATCATACTTGAAGTATAGAAGATAAAGCCAGCTATAGTTAGTAAAGTCATCCACTATTATTTTGTAAAACTTGTATCCTGTACATGAGGATGTGGGAGAGGGACCCCATACATCAATGTGAAGTAATTGAAGTGGCCTAATGAACGTACAAGGTAAAGATGTAAATGGTAGTCTAAAAGCTTGGCCTAATTGACAAGTTGTGCACACAGACAATTTATTAACAGAAATAATTACAGGTAGATGATTTTTAATCACCACAAAACTTAAAATGCCACTACAAGGATGTTCAAGGCGTTGATGCCAAATCTGAAAATCAGCCTTAGTAATCATCAGAGCAGTTAGTGAGATTGCAATATTAGAGACACCATTTGAAGCATTCCAGTAGAAAAAGTACAAGCCTCCTTCACTAGGGCCCTGGAAAAGCATTTTCCGAGTTCTTAGGTCATTGACATAGAATCCAAAATGATCAAATGTTAAAGAACACCAATTGTCATATACAAACTCATAAACAGAGAGCAAATTATGAGATGCCTGAAGAACTAAAAACACATCATTCAATCTAAAGGTAGCATTATTTGTGCAAATAAGAGTAGATCTAGTATGAGAAATGCATAGACCTTTTCCATCACCAACAAACAGTTGATCATTACCAGAGTATGAAATTGCAAAATTGAGTGCAGAAGGGTCAGGTGTGACACGATGAGATACACCACTATTGGTAAGCCAATAACTAGGAGGGGTAGAGGCATTTATAGCAGATATTGCAATAGGAGCTTGTGCATTCGAGTTCGAGGAAAATTGAGAAAGAAGATTGCATGTAGGAGCCCAGTGACCATATTGAAGACATAACTAATGTTGAATAGAACGCCCAGAAGAGTAGGATCGACCAAATGTCTGACGAGAAGGGCCAGCACTAAGAATACCACTAGAGTTGTTGTGATTCCAATTGTTAGGTTTGTTTTCCCCCAAAATTATGATTCTGATTATACCGATGTTGATTTTGGAAACGACAACGAGAATTACCTCTGTTTGACTGAGCACCAGAGGTGTTAGATTGTGTCGCATAAGCATGAAATGGTGCAGCAGAGGAGGATGAAGCTTTGGTTTTGCATTTTTAGAGCGAGATCTCTTTGCTTAGTAGAAGGCCATGAAGTTCATAGTCATTACAGACTCATTGCGAGTCTCAATATAGTTAACAAATGACTCATAGTCATCAGGAAGACCAGATAAAATCTATACAACGAGATCAGATTCAGAAATTGGTTCACCAGCAGCAGCAAGTTTATCAAGGATATCTTTGATCGAATTAAGATAATCAGTCATGAAAGAGTCACCTTTCTAAATTGTTTGGATCTTCGATCGAAGGCTGTGAACATGTGTGTGTGAAACACTAGAGAACCGTCGCTCAAGAGACTGCCAAAGGGAGTGAGAGTCTTCCATTCCAATAGTCAAAGAAAGAAGATCTTCGGAGAGTGTTGAGTTGATCCAGATCATCAGAATTTGATCACACTTGCACCAGGTCTCATAGAGAGGATTGACAACAAATTTAGGAGGGCAGAGATCCTCACCATTGACGAGGCCAAGAAGCTTGAAACGTTTCAATACAAGAATGAAGAAACTGCGCCAAGTGATGTAGTTCAGAATATTAAGCTTCATCAGAATCATTCTAATAACATTTGCAATGGAAATCGATCCAATCGACATGATCAAAGGATTATAGATCTCGCTGGGAGGGAGATTCACTAGGGAATTAGGTGAAGAATGAGAATTAGAGGAGTTCGCAGCAGTCGCCATAACCTAATTTGGTGAATTGAGGACAAAAAGAAAGAAATCCAAGATGCAATGACCTGTTTGGGAGATAGGAAAATTCAAGAAACGCAAGAAAGTTTCAAGAAAGAGAGGGAAGTGGAGGATCGAAGTCGGTTAGACAATGGTGATGATACCATGTAGAAACTGAGAATCTAGAGAGAGATTTCAGTTATAGAGAGAGAGAGAGTAAAATAAGATTGTGATTTTCATTAACATCAACAGATCATTACACCAGGTATTCGTACATAAATATCCTATCCCAACCATATGTGCTAGCTAAGCATAATGTACAACTAATCACTAACCATGCTAAGCTTAATAGCTAAGTAAACATTTAATCTGGTACATTGCTGCTGTGAAAGGTTGTACTCTCAACAAGGAGGCCGATGTGACTCTCAGTATAAGCATCTACATAGATCAAGTGATTGCAACTCAATTTGATTCCAATAGCTATAATTTGGATCGACTCGAGATCAAATAAAATCAAATCTGGGTAAAACTAAAAAAATCTGATCAGATTTCACACTATTCAAATTTGAAAGGAAAATTAAAAGTTCATACATTTGGTATTGATCTTTGCATGTTTAGGGATTTAATAATTTATGTTATTAAATCTCTTAATTAATACTTAAATTTAACATTTTGTCCTTCAATAAAAGTATTTCACTTAAATAAAGTTTCAATCTAAGATTTTAGTTAATCACGAGCTGGACCAGAGTTTCCCTTTTGTTAATTTCCTATTTGATTAGGATTTTATTTTTTTACTTCCAATTAGAATTAGGATTCTCATTATAACCTAAGTTCTAGGCACTATAAATAGGACCTCAGGTTTAGTTTATTTTGTGTGGAGATCAACGTTGGGAGTCCTGAGTATGTGGCAAATTCATGGCTCATTCATTTGACAACTTGGTGAGACTCAATTTGTGAGTTAGAGAGCAATTTGGGAGAAACTAATTTGTTTTTTCAAGTTCTCTATTCTTTTGGTTTACAGTTTGTAATTTGTGAGATTTGACACTCAAGAGAGGTATTTTCTTATTTTATCTTTTATCAGCGAAGCCCTTTTGTAACAACTGGTCCTGGTTTTGACGAATCAAAAGGGTAAAATGGTAATTTCACACTCAAGAGAGGTATTTTCTTATTTTATCTTTTATGGGATTTGTTGGTAAGATGTAGGGCTCACCCTTGATTTTTGTCCCTCGACCTCTCTCCTCGTAAGGTTTCTTCCTCTTTCTCTCTTTCATTTATGTGCTCTCCCCTTTCCAACTCCTCGAGCACACCCACACACACCAACACTTTCTTTCCCTCTCGGACCTCCCTCATCTCCCTCGTTATTCTTCTCCCTCTGCAAGTGTAGACAAGGATGGTAGCACCACAGAACCAGTGCAAAAGCTTGGAGAGATCCCAGCAAGTTCTCTATCTTCCCAACATGGGGTAAGCTCCGGGATACCTTTGATCCTCACTTTTCATCTTTGTAGCTTAGTTCATAACTTAGGTTTGCCTTGTGAACCACAGAATCACACAAGAACGAAGAATGCTTTGAAACCCAGATTCCGGCGAGAATGACGTGACTTTCATACCACTTTCTGGCCAACTCTGGCCACCACATGCCTTGAAATTGGTATAAATCTCTTCCTTGTTCTTTGGGCTTTATTTTGGTATTTTGTTTGACCTTTGTTGGGTGAGTTTTGAGGTTGAACGGAGCATGGAAGCTTCGGCTTTCTCCTCCTTTTGAAACCTGGCCAACCCAGCCTAAGAATAGGTCGAACTCGACCCATTACCCTTGGTCGGCCCTACTCGTTGGGCCATGGAGGCCAGCCCAATTGCCCAATCCAGAACCCAAGTCGATCATAGCCCAATTGCAAGCCCAAACCCCTTTGAACCCAAGCCCAAACCCATTTAAACCCAAAAAAAACCCTGACCTGGGCCTAGGCCTAGTTACCTAACACAACCCAAATGTCTCGGCCCAAAACCCAAATGAGGAACTAGCCCATTAACTCAAACCCAGCCCAGAACCGGCCCAACCCAGCACTAAGCCCAACATGGATGGAATATTCCTGGAATATTCTTTGTGTTGACTTTTTGTTAACTTTTAAGAAATTTGCCCGAGGATCCCTTTGGGGGTAATTCGACGTCTGTTTTCCCAAATTCAATCATTTTAATAGAGTTTTATTAATTGGACCCTTTATGTGCTTAGGTGCAATTGTTTATGGCGTTTCCGTCTTCGTTAGGTTGCATGGCTCTTCGATGGCGAAGTATTTGTGAGTGGACCCTTTCTAAAATGCATATTTTACTATTAGAAATGAATACATGAAAAACATGATTTAATGGTTATGTTTTATGAAATGTTTATGAGTAAATTAGATTTACACTTTATGAAATGTCATGTTTTACTGAGAATATTTTGGAATACCATACTTTATCAATTTTCACGTTCTTTCGTAGTATATATGATTGTTGACTATATACTACGAATAGGTTTTATGATATGACATTTTAGCTATTGGACTATGATTAAGATAGATATATACTTATGTACTTACTTAATGGTTATTTGAACGGTCCTGCTTACAGGCGTATGTTCTGCCTATGGGCGTAGTTCCTGCCTACAGGCATATGTCTTGCCTAGGGCGTATGTCCTGCCTAGGGCGTATGTTTTGCCTACTCGCGATTGATACTTATATGCCTTTGGGTAGGTGCTGTAGGAGACTACGGGCGAAATATATTGATGTTGACTACGGCAGGGCGTTGGTTGGTGCCTACGAGCGAGAGATATTTATGTTGGCTACAGTCGGGTGTTGGTTGGTGCCTACGGGTGGGAGATATTTATATTGGCTTTGGCTAGGAGATGTAGTGCCTACGAGCGAATGATACTGCCTACGGGCGCGTGATGCAGAACCTTTGAATGAATGAAAAAGTGTTCTATATGCTTTCCGACGAATGTAATATTATTTATATGTATATGCCCAATACACACACACACACACACACTACTAAGCACATTATATATAATATATGTTTTACAAAGGTTTTATGGTATGCTAGGGTTTTCGGAAAACCTATTACATATTATACTATTGAGTTTTCATAAACTTTGGAGGTTAGTACGTTGTTGAATAACTATTTTAGTATTACTATATATCAACTTGGTCCACTCATGTTTTGTTTTGTGCCCCCTCAGGACTTAGAATTGAGGCGTACAATCCCTACGTCAAGGCAATTCTGCATCAGCATCTTCGAATCATCTCGGTTAGGACCCATCTCTTTGTTCATTCAATTTTATTTATTCCCTTTTAGTGTTTAGGATTAGTTGTATGCTCTGAACATGTTCCATAATTCCATAATCATTGTATTTAAATTTATAAGTATTGTTTATATTTATTATTTCTCATGCATCCTAATATGGCTTTGTCTCCTTCAGGTGTCGGCCAGCACGTGCCTACCCTGGTGTTCGGTGAATATCAGGGTCGGGCGTGTCACCTTTTGTTCATACTTAATGTGTTGTTTTGCGCTTTAAGTTTTGAGCCTTTTTTTTTTTATTTTTTGAACAAACGATATTATTTACGCTAAAGATGATGGGTTGCGTTTAGCCTCATAATGGGCTTAACAATAATGTGGTTTAAATTCGCCTTTGGCGAGAATTGAACCTAGGACCTCTCACTTACAAGTGAATAAGAATATTACTAGAACGTAGTACTAAGTGGCAGCCAGTTTTATTTGACTTTGTCAATTTGGTGAAAGAAACTTCACCAAGTACTTATCTAAACTACCTATTAGTATAATCAAAACTGCATATTAATAAAACTATGTTTGTCAACCAAAACTTTAGAAAATTACTATTCTAATGCTTTCATCAAAACTAAAAAGAATATGGCCAATTTGGTAATTACATGCAACACAAATTCCGTCCCTTTCTTGATGTCGATCCTCCAGCTTCTGGCATCCTGCCCTTTGTAAATTTTGATCGGGGCTGGATGACGAAGCAGCTGATGGTTAGTTAAGGTAATGGTTCCCATGCTGTGCAACCAGTTCCGGCCGAGAATGGCGTTGTAATCGATCAAGGGTTGATGTTTTTTAAATGCTATGAAAAATGTCTACGGGATTGTCCCTCAAACGCAGCAACACATGACTAATTGATATGTATGGGCGAGCGGGGTTCTTGGAGGAAGCAGAGAGTTTCATCAAAGAAATGCCAACAGAAGCAGACGGCGCTGTTTGGGAGCGTTGCTTAATGCCTGCAAAATTCATGGGAATGAGATGTTTGAGAGCATCCGAACGGTCTCCTCAACAGTAAGGGAGTAAGCATTGGAACTCATGCTCTTTTATCGAATACATATGCCAATCACTAACGGTGGGATGATGATGATTGATCAAAACATCTCCACATTAATTGTAAGATTTTAACGACAAGGAAATGAAGGAAACAAGTAGATTCAAACGATTCTTTTGCACATAATCATTTCGGGAATCACCCCTTTGATCTTTCTCCTTCCAAACTCAGGCTATATGCTTTGGCAACCCTTTGATCTTTCTCCTTCCAAACTCAGGCTATATGCTTTGGCAAGAAAATGAATATGGAAGAACCACAAATGCGGGCAACAAAATCACTTCTCTCTGAAACACTTGGACAAACTTTTCTACTCCATCATTGGCCTTTATCATTAGATTTTGGCTTTTTGTTTTGACGGACAGACTAAGGACTCTACATTACCTTCGAGAAAATCCGTAAGTAAACTTCTTTTTCTTCAGCGAGTATCCAAAATTTAACTTGAATGTGTATAAAGTTATAAACACAAACAAACTGCAATTTCATTTGGGCCAGGTTCACACGTTGTCAAATTACAAGCAAAAGGAACAAAGTAACCAATTAATTGTAAACTCAAATCCACACAAAACATTGTAGTTCGGGAATGTCTCGGATCCAAAATTTCCTAAACAAAAACACAACCAAAAAGTAATAAAACAACCAAGACTCTGGTTGCTTCATCTTGCATGCTGCAAGCTCCTGCCGGGCCAGAACAGAAACAAAGGAACTAAGTTCCATTTCAGCAGCAAGTGCATACATAATACTCCAAAAGCACGAACCTAGCACCCTGCAAGAACAAAAGACATGTTGATTTCTAGCTTATGCATCAAGAAGATTGAGCGCATGAATTCAGTCTTGAATACCTACAAGAACATGTATGCAATGGACATAAAGTTAGAGAATGCAACGTGTCCCCAAAAAAATGTACAACAACTACAAAGCCTTTTCCCACTAGGTGGGATCGGCTATATGAATCCTAATATGCACAAAATATATGCTTGCCTACAGCTATGGCCCGGAACAAGGAATATATAACTTTTTTCCCGAGCATGCTGAAATAAAAAACAAGCTGAACAGAAAGTGATCCAATTTGTTTTAAGTACCTCAAAAACACTCAGCGCCTTTGAGTTTTTCCAATTGATCGTTTTCCAGAAAACAAGTGCTTTGGTTTTAAAGTGGGAATGACCCTATCAGCCTCTCCACGACGAGCGTTCTTGTTTCGCATCATATTAGATTTCCTGGCCTTCTTTATTGCCTTGGCCTTTTGGGAAGAGTCCTTGAAGCCCTCTCCAGGGACAACTTCAATTGGAGGCCTTGATCTAGAGCGGGAGTGGGATCTAGATAACATGCGCTGCTTCTTGTTGGGTGCATCAACATCCATGTCCATAGCATCGCCACCATCAGTATCACCCCCATCAACTGATCGCTCCCTCTTCCGACCCCTGGAGACAGATCTGCTTCGGGCTCGATTAATTGCCATAGTAGGATCGATCCCCAACTTTGTAAGCTGCCTCCCCATTCTCTTTGTTGTGAACTCCCTGTCCTTGTCGAATTTCCTTGGTACAATTGGTCGACTCTCTGCGGTACTTTTCTTGATTCTATGCTGTTGAATGAACTTGCTTCTCTTTTTCCTTATCTCCGACAACATCCCTTGCTCTTCTGGAGTCAGTTTCAATGCATCCATCTCAAAATCATCATCACCCTGCTCTTCGTGTCGGAGTCCTTCTTCTCGTTCCAACTCCTTAAGCCTGTGAAATATATCAGGATCAACAAAGTCACATACATTGTACCCATCAAGAATTTCTGGCATGACATCCTCTTTCCATTCGTCATTAGCTAAGATATAGTGCTTCTTCAAACTGGAAGAGTACACACCAGCACCACCATTCTCATTCTCCAAATCCCTTTCTGTACTCCTCTTTTCCTTCTCCGCTGCATGCTTAGACTTAGCCTCTAAAACTGCCTGAGGTATACACAGGGGCCTTTCCTTGCTGTCCCGCGGCTTTGGCAATGCAACATGAAAACGATTTAAGCATTCATTTATTTTTTTCGATTTCATCTTCAATTCTACTCTCTGATTCAACAACCTCTCACAAGCTGCGTTCTTTACAGAAATCACCCCTTCCTCGGTCAAAGTGCTCATGGTCAAGAGTACCCCCTCATCGTTTGTAGCCTCACCCCCTTGACCAATCACTGTCTTCATTGCTTCATTTTTCATCTCTGCGACCAACTTCTTGTCTTCCTCGGATATGCCCTCCAGTGGCTGCAAGTCAGTCTTGTTGCAGACTATAATCAGTGGTTTGTTCATAAATAGAGACTTAATGCTGTGAAAAAGAGATGCCTGTTGGGCAATGTTGTACCCACAAGACCCCGAGATGTCCAAGAAGAACAACACCGCAGCTCTCAAGTGGGCCAGAGCTGTGATGCTGCACATCTCAATTATATTACGGTCTTCAAAAGGTCGGTCCAAAATCCCTGGCGTGTCAATTACCTGGTACCTCAAGTATTTATAATCTGTATGTCCCACAAAGAGGGATTTGGTGGTGAAAGCATAGGGCTGGACATCCACATCAGCCCTAGTAATCTTGTTAATGAATGAACTCTTTCCAACATTCGGATAGCCACAAATCAATACTGTCCTGGTATTAGGGTCAATTGAAGGTAGCCTTGCCATGTGTTGCCTAATTTGTTCTAGATAAGCTAAACTAGGACCGATCCTCTTTATCACCGTGCACATGCGGCCAAGAGCAGCAACCTTGAGACATTTGCATCGGTAAAGTGAATTACCATACTTCAACAATTTCACGTAGTCTTTAGAAATCTTTCCAATAAGGGTCCTTGCAGAATTGATTTGGCCCAGTGCAAGCTTGAAGTGATCCTTGTTGTAGAGAACATGAAGAAGGTCGCCATAGAAAGGGTGGATATCATCAAGCCTAGGAAACTCATCAATAATTGTGGAGAGCTTCTCATGAAAATTCTGTTGGGTATATTTCACCTTGCGCATATAGAACTGACGAAGGCGGGAAATTGCATAACCCTTGTGAACTACAGTTGGGGTCTGCCGCTGGGTGCGAGATAGGATTATGTCAATGAAGTCCTTCCCATTTGGTACAACAGTCATCTTCTTAAAGTTATACTGCACCATGTTTACTAATTGGTCTGTTTGCAGAAAAGAATAAAATCAAGTTAACACCAAGGTCGACTGCCATACACTACATGTAGAAAACATGAAGTATCCAATTCAATTTGAATTCGAAACTGATTTTCACAGCACGTCATTGATTTAAAATGTCTAACTTAGATTCGCAGTAGTTTTTATTAATAATATTAATAAAAGCAACAAAAGTTCACTGCTCAACCCAAAAATTTATAACCACCCCGCCAACACCATAACATCAGACACCAGACAAATGCTAAATAAATGTAGTGAAACTATTCTGATGAAAAATTGAAAATAATCTTTCACTAACTTCATCACCAAAATCGTAAGTTTCATGATGAAAGGGAAATTCATGTCAGAACCCTACAAACCTAAGCTGAATATTAAAAACTATTTCAATATGAAACAAGCATGCAATAATGCAAAGTCAATTGTTAATTACTTCTTCGTAATCTAAGACGAAGGTAAATATGAGAGAAATTCAGAAAATAATCACGTTCATCCTTGTAACTGGCCCTTCCTCCCCACCCTGCCATAACCGATAAATGGTTTCCACCCTATCCCGACTTATCCCCATTAACTAAAAGCATTTTACTTCTTTCACATCTCACAAATTTAACAACTAATGAATAAAACATGCCCAAAAAAAATAATCAAAATTACCGATAAGAATCGTATAAATGGACCAAACAATGTTTGCCAAAAAAAATAGAGATTTTTTTTTTTATAACAAATAACACACCCTCCTAATCCCTGAATTAATCAAGCATTTGTTCTATAAAAAATGGTATGATTCCATTGAACAACAAGAAATTTGAACAAAAAATGATTGTTTAATTCGATCCATTAACAAACCTGCCTACAAAAAGCTGCAAACAAATTGAAAACACAGAATATAAAAACGAAATCCCAACACTAGAAACTACTAGCAAAGGACGCTGCGGTAGTAGAGCTTCGACGGAGAGAGATAGAGGACTTACTTTACAACAGAGTGAGAGACTGAGAGAAGCGGCGGCGGCGGCGGCTCTGGGAAGGAAAGAAGAAAGGTAAAATTGTATAATCAAACAGATTATAAACAGCTATTTCCGAACGGTTCGGGGTTTAGGGTTTAGGGTTTAGGGTTTAACGTTTAGGGTTTAGGGTTTAGGGTTTAAGAGTGAGAGACTCTTTACTCTACCGACTCGACGGCCCCTTACTCGCTGTAGCAGCTCGCCCGATTCGATGTCAAACGGGCCCGATTTATCCGATTTGGTGTGGGTTTCTGCTTTCAAATTGCATAGAGGTTGTTAAATTAGAACCGACCTAAACCGAAACGAACGACTTCAAATTAATTTTATTTACACTTGAAAAACTTGAACCAACGTAGCTAGTTATTTCTCAATGTTTCTTCGTTCTCTCAATCAGTTAAGAAACTTCTGATTTTTCTTCTCCTGTTTAATTTCTCATCCGATGGGTTACATATTATTCAGTCCAATTAACATCTACATTCAAATGACAATCGATAAATGCTATGACATGCAATCCTTGTTCTCCAAAGTAAACTTAAAAAAGGACATAAGAAATATCCTTCCTAATAAAGGACTCTAATATTTACACAATATTTACATTCCTACTTGAAAACTAACTCACACAACACTCCCCCTCAAGTTGGAGCATAAATGTCACACATACCCAACTTGACACGTGAGTCATCAAAAACTCTACTACACATGGCATGAGCGAGGATATTTGCAAGCTGCTCTTCTGAATTCACAAACGGTATTGACACAATCTTCTTCTCGAACTTTTCCTTAATGAAATGTTGATCCACTTCCACTTGCTTCATTCTGTCATATTGCAGCGGATTCTCTGCAATTTCTCATGTCGACTTATTATCACAATACAACTTTGTCGCCCCTTTTGGTTTGAAACCAAGACCCCAAAGCAACTTACGTAACCAGAGAACTTCACACACTTCATGCGCCATACCTCTGAATTTGGCCTCCGCAAAAGACCTAGACACCACATTCTATTTCTTGCTTCTCCAAGTGACCAAATTTCCACCAACGAACGTGAAATATCCAGAAGTAGAACGCCTATCAGTCACATCACCTGCCCAATCAGCATTAGTGAACCCCTCAATTTCTAGATGACCGGAAGTTCTATACAAGATTCCTTTCCCTGGGTCGACTTTAAATACACCAAGATATGCATAATAGCAGTCATATGATCCACACTTGGTAAGTGCATAAATTGACTCACAACACGCATTGCATAGGCTATATCTGGACGGGTATGAGCTAAATAAATTAGTCTTCCTACCAAGCTCTGATATTTGTCTTTATCCACTTGTTCTTGATCTGGATAAATCCCTAAGTGATGTTTCTCCACAATAGGTGTATCCACAGGTTTACATCCAAGTATACCTATTTCCTTTAACAAATCAAGAACATACTTCCTTTGAGATAAGAAAATACCTTGGGATGAATAAGCCACCTCAACTCCTAGAAAATACTTTAAGTCACCCAAACTCTTCATCTCGAACTCGGCCGCAAGGTTCTTCTCCAGTTGTACAATCTCATCTGAATCATCCTCTGTTATTATCATATCATCCACATAAATAATTAAGGTTGTTACTTTATCGTTCCTCTACTTCACAAATAGAGTGTGATCAGAATGACTCTGATAATACCCATTTTTCCTCATGGTCTAAGTGAATCTTCCGAACCATGCACGAGGTGACTACTTAAGCCCATAAAGGGACTTCCGCAATCGGCACACTCCTGTTTTTCCCCCATTATCATATCCAGGAGGAAAGTCCATATATACTTCCTCCTCCAAATGTCCATGAAGAAACGCATTTTTGATATCAAAATGTTTCAATAGCCAATTCAAATTTGCAAGTAATAAGATAAGAACTCGTACTGTATTCATCTTAGCTATCAGAGAAAAAGTTTCCTAGTAATCAACACCATACGTTTGAGTATATCCTTTTACTACCAACTGCGCCTTATGCATGTCGAGTGACCTATCAGCTTTGTATTTAACTATGAAAATCCATCTGCATCCAACTGGCTTTTTCCCCTTCGGCAACTCCACTACTTCCCATGTATTATTTTCAGTGCCTTCATCTCTTCATCCATTGCTTCCACCCATTCTCGACTCTTCAAAGTGTCCTTTACCCGAATTGGCACTTGGATTGCTTCCACATTATTTACCTTGGCTTGATGTTCCGGTGCAAGGTTCAAGCATGACACATAATTTGCTATTGGATACTTCACTTTTCCTTCAGGAGAAAACCTGTTAGGAGGAACACCATTTGCCTTGGGGGCAACTTATATGTACTCACAATATTATGTTGATTAGTTACATGAGCATCAGTAGTAGTTACCTCAAGAATATTCAGAGACAACACATTGGGTGGCATTATCGAGCTCGAGATAGAGAGGGTGTGGGTTCGATAGCTAATGGTTGTTGGGGTAGCGTAACTAGTTCGGCAGCTTCATGCTGACACTCTGCATCACACTCTGCAAACTGTTGATGAGAAGACTTAGGTAGTTCGGCGCTCGGCGGCTGAATGATACTCAAATTCTCAGCAATGCCTTGCTGAGAGCTTTCACAGGGTTCTTTTTCAACACATGCTCCCCCTGAGCTACATATTTTGAACCACCCAAGATCACCATTAGTATTCTCCCCCTGGTGATCGGAAGGCGATGGAATCGAAGCATAAAAATACTCAGATTTAGAAAAAGTAACATCCATGGTCACATACATATAGTAAGTTTCAGGGTGGTAGCACTTATGCCTTTTCTGTTGAAGATTCAAGAAATTTTCGGTTCTCTTTCCCGTTCTGTTGGTGTTTGGAGTGATTCATTTTTATGTATCTTCCTTTTAAATGCCTAATAATTGGTAATCTAATTATATCATTGCTTTTGTATAATTAAAGGTTTTAGGATAATTGAGGTTCATCTCTAATATTTTTATTTTATTGTTAGTACCGATTATAACATTATGAACAAATGTTTAAAATGCAACATAATATATATAATAATGTGATTTAGAAATACATAAAAATCACATATTCACTCTGTAGTGGAGCAGTAATGTGGTAGAAGTGGGTTGCAATTTGTGGTATTGTAATGATGAGATGATATGTATAGATTCTACTCTTCACCTTATGGTCATGGAGTAATTGTTTAATGTTTTTTACTCTATTATTTGATTCTTTGTTGTATTCTTTAATAAATTCTTCAAATGTGCTTTCGCGCATGCAAAATCCTTTATTTTTTTTACACATTTTAGGGTAAATGACAAAAAACTACCTCAACTATTGGTGTCACGACACTTTCATACTTCATCTTTTAAATTTGACAATGTCATACCTCGTCTTACAAATTTGTGCCAATGTCAGACCTCCGTTAGTTTTTCTGTTAATTTCTCTGTTAAATGCTGAAGTGGCCAGAGAGAGGACCCACTCACTAATCCAACTGGATTAAAAAATAATTAAATATATTTTTAATAATTAAATATTAAAAAATTAAAATAAAATTATTATTTTTATATAAAATTATAACCCTCTCTCTTTCTCCTCTCTCTCCCTCGCCTTTAGCTCTTCTCTATCTGGACACCTGCATCCCCAAAACCCTTCCTACCTATCCCTCATCCCCAACCTTCCTCCCCCTTACCCTTTCTTCCCCTCACTCCCCGTCTTCCCCAAACTCAAAACCAGAACCACCTAACCCAGATCCCACCCCGCTCCTGTCTCCGTCTTCCCCAAACGGTTTGGACCACACCCAAATCCGATAATCCGTCGACCCGGCGTACACTGCCCCGTCGTTCGACACCGCCAACGCGTTCACGACGTCCTCGTGCACCTTGACCGACTCGACGCAGCTGAGATTTGAGTCCCGCCAAATCTGCAGGTTCTTGTCCCAAGAGACTGAGTAAATCAGGGCATTGTTGACGGCAATGCCAATGACAGTGTCGGCATGTTAGATCTAGAGGCATTTCTTGTGTCCCGATGCGGCGTAAAGGAGGTTGTGGTTGATGGCGAGTCAGGTGATTAAGAGGGAAGGGCGGTGGGGTGGGAGAGTGGCGAAGCAGAGGTGGGAGACAGAGAGGTCGAGGGGGTCTAGAAGGGAGAGTTTCTGGATGGAGGGGATAAATGGCAGCGTCTGGAAGGAGAGGTTTCACAGAGAAGACGGGAGCTGAGGGAAGAAAGGGTGAGGGGGAGGAAGGTTGAGGGGGGGAACGAGTATGAAGGGTTATGGGGATGCAGATGTCCAGAGAAAAGAGAGAAGAGAGATAGGGTGGATCCCACAATTTTATATAAAAAAATAATTTTATTTTTAATTTTTTAATATTTAATTATTTTTTAATCCAGTTGGATTAGTGAGTGGGTCATGTCTCTGGTCACATCAGCATTTAACAGAGAAATTAACAGGAAAACTAATGAAGGTCTGACATTGGCACAAATTAGTAAGATGGGGTATGACATTGTCAATTTTAAAAGATGAAGTGTCGTTTGACCCATAGTTGAGGTAGTTTTGTGTAATTTACCCCACATTTTACATGCGACTTAAATATGTTCTATTTTCTTTTATTTGCAGTTGTATCTTCTATTTCATTTTTATGACTCGATATAGAGAAGAAAATAATTAACGATACGTATTAAACGGGCTATCAGTTATCCTAATAAAAATACATATCTTGAAGTAGATTTCACTTCGGAGTTATCAGTGATCCAATTTGCATCACTGTACCCTTATACTTCATAAGGAAATCCTTTATAGTTTATAGAATAATCCATAGTTCCTCTTAGATACTTAAACACTTACTTTAAAGCATTTCAGTGTTCTTTACTTGGATTATGAGTGTATCTACTTAGCCTTCCAACCGCATAAGCTATATTAGGTCTAGCTTTATTTGCTATATATATCAAAGACCCAATCATCTGAGAATACACCTCTATTTTTAAGTAACCATACACTTGGTTTATATGGTGTCGAGACAGAATTGCAATTGAAAAAATTGAACTTCTTGAGCATTTTCTCAATTGAACTAGCTTGATTTATAATAAAACTTGCTTGTGTTCTTTCTACTTTCATTCCCAAAATAATATTAGCGTCTCCTAGATCTTTCAAAATCTCTTTGATAGATAAGACTTAACATCTTTCACAATTTCCAGACTTGTTCCAAATAATAATATATCATCAACGTAAAGACATAAAATAACACAGTGTCCATTGCATTCCTTATAGTAGACACACTTTTCATGCTCATTAATTTCAAAATCATATTCTAAAATGACTTTATCAAACTTTTAATGCCACTGCTTAGGAGTTTGCTTGAGTCCATATAACGATTTAACCAACTTACACACTTTATGTTCTTGGCCTTTCACTATAAAACATTCGGCTTGCTCCATGTAAATTTCTTCATCTAAGTCTCCATTCAAAAATGTTGTTTTAGCATCCATTTGATGAACTACTAAATTGTGTACAGAAGCTAATGCTATAAGGATCCTAATTGT